>NW_019154154.1:5157627-5823210 GCF_002288905.1 Enhydra lutris kenyoni | reverse complement strand
AAAAAAAAAAAAAAAAAGAAATGTCTGAAAAAGAGTTAAGAGAGATAAGGGGAGGGGAGGGGCAGCTGAAGAGAGAAAAATCAAATCAGGAACCTGGAGACTATTGCTTTACATGAAGTAAATTAAAACATACCTCAAATAATCAGAATATTTTAGGTATCAAACATGCTTTAAAAAAAAAATCTCCTATCACTTGACAGAAAGGGAAAATAGCAACTGGGTGTATTACACTAGCAAGACTACCCGGTTTTACATCATTTCCTTCAGCGCAACAACATTAAATAAAATTCAAAGCAGTTGATTCTTATATCCACCTTAAAAATGAACAAAAGAGTAAATAATGTAAGAATAAAGTGATCATATATGACATTATTAAAAACAAAAGTGTGCTGGTTATAATATTTGTATTAAACAACTCATCATAAACTGGATACTTGACAACTTAGATTTCCTTTTTCACACATCTTAAATGCAGCCTCTGAGAAACTACACTGACCTGAGTCTATTAAATGCTACCCAAATCAGGGGTACCTGGGTAGTTTAGCAAGTTAAACGTCTGCCTTCAGCTCAGGTTATGACCCCAGGGACCTGCGATAGAGTCTGGCACTGAGCTCCCTGCTCAGCAGGGAGCCTGCTTCGCCCCTGCCTGCCGCTCCCACCCTTGCTTGTGCTCGCTCTCTCATGCTAATAAATAAAATCTTAAAAAAAAGTTACCCAATTTAATTTCATGCATGTGTATCAATTAAATGAGGGTCCAAACAGACTGTCCTGACAGATACCTTTGTATCTTATTATAGTTTCATTAAAATTTTGTTAAAGTAGGGACGCGGGGGTGGCTCAGTTGGTTAAGCTTTGGCTAACCAGTTGGCTAAGCCTTCAGCTCAGGTCATGATCCCAGCGTCCTGGGATTGAGTCCCACATCGGGCTCCTTGCTCGGCAGGGAGCCTGCTTCTCTCTCTGTCTCTGCCTGCCACTCTGTCTGCCTGTGCTCGTGCGCGCGCTCTCTCTGACAAATAAATAAATAAAATCTTTAAAAAAAATTTTTTTTTGCTAAAGTATCTAGGTATTTAGTAAACTATCAAAGTTAGTAGAACACATCTGGCCTTCCGTTGTTGCTTCTACCTGGCTGTTGTACACAGCTGGCTCAACAAGGACTCTAGTGCTGGTAAAGGCAAACAGGGAGCCTGTGGTAAAGCATTAGGCCAAAAACACCTTCCAAATTTCTAAAAATCTCTGCATCTAAAGAATTTAACAAAAAAACAAACAAACAAACAACAACAACAAAAAAAAACAAGTAGATCAGGTAGTGATCTGGCATCTGAAAGGGGGTGGTGATATTAAATCAGATGGACAATTGCAGCAGCGGTGGATTAGTCATCTTAAAGTCTAAGCAGGAATCTATCAATGGAATGGATATTCCATATTGCATTTCCAAACCCATACCTTCACTGAGCCCAGTAAAAATTTTCAAAAGTGATTACACTTAAGTGGTCTGGGAGGGAAAAAAAATGGGGGAGTTTCAGCTGTAACACTAGAGTTCATTCCTATCCCCTCTGCATTAGGAAGTTTTCTGTACTGGTTCAGAAAAGCAAACTTCCTTACTTTTAACATTAAAAATGAGAAAGAAGACTGTATTTATTTGGCCACATATCTTTAGGCAAATTAAGTAAGGGACGCCTGGCTGGGCCAGTGGGTAGAACCTGGAACCCTTGATCTCATCAGGGTCATGAGTTCAGGTCCCACATCCAATGTGGAGCCTACTTAAAAAAAAAAAAAAAAAAAAGTATTAAGTAATATAAATAGGCTAGAATTGAGGCAAACATGAATTAGTTTAGTACTAGGTCAAAAAACTTACAGAGGCAAAAGAAAATGCAACACTACTGGTGAAGTTCTGGCTGCAACAGAGCATACTCTGAACTACTGGCCAGAAACTGATGCTTGTACCAGCACTCTCCAAAGTCATGAAGTACTGCAAACACAGGGCATGGAATCACACAGAGTAAGTTCAGACCCTGCCTCTGTTACCTTATCAATTATATAACTGGGGAATGAATAATTTCTGTACATTCTCTGAAGCCTCTATTTCTTCATTTGCAATCTGACATTAATGATAGTTCTTACCTCACAAAGATGAAATGGAAAAATAAAACTATTAACACAAAGCTGGAGAACCATAGTAATGTTTCATCATACCATAGAATTTCATGTATATATAAAATCACAGTAACATAGATCATGATAGCCTCAAACGTTTATTAAATGCTTACCATGTGCCAGGCACTGTTCTTGGTATGTTATATATTTATAGAAGATTTGTGAGAGAGTGAGAGAGCATGTGCAAACACTTATGGTGAAGGGAGGAGGGGAAGGTGTGGCAGAGGCAGAGAGGATCCCAAGCTGACTCCCTGTTGAATGTGGAGCCCCCAGCACAACAACCCTGAGATCATGACCTAAGCTGAAATTGAAATAAGATGCTTAACCAACACCCAAGCACCCCTCGGTATGTTACATGTATTAGTTGAATCGATCCGAACGGTAGGGTATAAATTGGGTATTATCATATGCGTCCCTAATTTATGTTAAGAAGAAACTCAAAGGTGACTATTATCTCTGAGAAGACACAGAGGGGGCCATTTGGCAGAAGATATATGCACTTTAAAAGGAAAACAGTTCAAAGGGGAAATAAATAAGTCTCTCCCAAATCCATGGCAGTTAGTATAAAAATTAATCCTTACTAATAATTACTTTATTACAATACAATATTCCCAGTATTTTGTAAGACAATGGCAGAGGAGCACGTTGGAAAGGCTGGCTGAAGCATGAGGAAAAGGATGTCTTACTGTCATATAGAGGGTCCACATCAAGCATATTTAAATGGGCTGATAGAAAAGACCAATTTAATCTTATTTGTCTAATTAAACTTACGCATATTAAATAATCTTCCCACCTCCTTATTCTTTCTCATAAAGATCTGTTAGAGACTAAAGTTGGATGCAAAATGAGAAACAGAGGAGAAATCCATTTCAGGGAGACAGTGGTAGAAATAATAAGTGGACTTCGGGGAACAGGGCCTATTTTCTTAGGCCTGCAGGTATGCTTCTGAATGTGGGCTGCAGGTTATTTGTGGGATTCAACTGCAGGTTATTTGTCACTTTCATGTGTTCTTTTTTCTCTCTCAAACCCTAGATGGAGTATGTTCAAGCCCTAGGATATGTAACCCACCAAAATTGGCTTGTCGAGAACCTTCTTTTTCCACACATTACGAACCAGTGTTGATTGAATGCAGGATTCAACCAGTGCCTAATGATTCAACGTGATTTCACAGTAGAAAAAAAATGCTAAGGTGTCTATGCTAGCAGGGAGTATTGGGAATTTTTCATTTTGGACACTATCACTAAATATAGTAGGACGACATTGGGGAGACTTCAAGAAAAAGAGAAATTTCAGTACTAGTACTCAATACTCAGCCGTGTCTCAGGCTTCCTCAACACTGCCAGCGCAGCAGACTGCCTGGATGCCTCCTCCCAGGTAACAGGACCACCTTTCGCTTACAAAGCTTTTCTATTACTAGGCTGTAAAGTCCTAGAGGGTTGAAATTAATTCTTGTTCGAGCCCCTATCTTACAGCCCCACCCACCAAGGAGGCACTCCAATTCCTGCTGACCTGCATGGCCTCCTGCAGGGGCACTTTCTGAATGAAGTACCTCTTAGGCAAGGTGATTAGAAGGTGTGATGCTTGTCCAAACAATCTGGCTTTCTGTGCTTCACTGGAAACAACACAAGTTAAACTGGCTTGCAGAAAAATAGTGTACTCATTCAGTTCTTAGAAAACCATTCTCCAGGAGTTGCTTCTTAAGGGTTCTTTCAAGATTCTGAAATTTCATCAGATGCAATCTCTAACAAAAGTCATACTATCAAAGTTACCAGTTACAATTTTACCTGCAAAAATAAACTTGAAATATAATTTATATAGCATTGGACCATCCAGCAGATGTAAAGCACTGCCAACAGATTAAATGTTGAGTTAGAAAGTGAAACCTAAAGGTCTCCACAGTACTTGGTAGAAGTAAACTGAAGAGTTTTAATGATAAAAGTCAACAAGCACTGGTTGGTAATGTGTGGAAAAAGAAGGTTCTTGACAAGCCAATTTTGGTGGGTTACATATCCTAGGGCTTGAACATACTCCATCTAGGGTTTGAGAGAGAAAAAAGAACAGGTGAAAGTGACAAAGGACAAAAAGACACAGGCTGATGGACATTACGTGGAAAATCACTCATAAAAGGAAAACAAGAGTTCGATCTTCATTAACTGTAGAAAAGAAAAAGCAGGTAAGCCCTTCATATATCCTTCATTTGGATGTGTCCTCCATAAACAGTAAGACCTCTCAGGAAGTGTCAGAGTTTCACTTTTGGTTTCACTTAAATTGTGAATTTTCCTATCTTTGAGCATAGAGAGCACATCTCCACCATTCCTTATAAACAATATATACAGAAAATTCCTCCTTCAGAAATTTTAAATAAAAGCTTAAGTATTTTGGGAATTGCTCTGAAGACAAATCTGACTGCTCCTCTGAGAGTAGACCATCCAAGGGGAAAAAAAGGTAACATACAGTAATAAATAAAATAAAATAAACAAATGTTTTAATAGCAAAATAAAAAGTCAGTATAATGACCTTGGTATAGGACAGTATAGGCAGAGAATGACCCAAGGCAGGAAATAAGACTTTGACTTGCATCTTCAAGGATGAGGAGCCCAGGTAAGCAAGATAAGGATCACTGCAGAACAAAGACAACCTTGTAATACCAAGTTGGGACAGATTCTGGAGCCCTTTTATGTGACAGAAAAGCGTTCAATAAGCAGGGGAGTGATAGCCTACAGAAATATATATATATATACAATATGTGGGTCAGACACATATATGATACGGAGGTAATTTTCCCATAGTAAGCTAGGTGAAAATAGTCAAAATCAGTGTTGCCATTTAAAAAGCTAACTTAAGGGGCGCCTGAGTGGCTCAGTGGGTTAAAGCCTCTGCCTTCAGCTCAGGTCATGATCCCAGGGTCCTGGGATCGAGCCCTGCATCGGGCTCTCTGCTCTGCAGGGAGCCTGCTTCCTCCTCTCTCTCTCTGCCTGACTCTCTGCCTACTTGTGATCTCCCTCTGTCAAATAAATAAATAAAATCTTTTTTAAAAAATAAATAAATAAATAAATAAAAAGCTAACTTAAATATGATCTACAGTAAGTTCCCCTTTGTTCTATAACTAGAAGAAAAACTGCTTCGCCACAATGTTGGTTCAGATATCCAAGTCTTCTTTGACCTACTTATATATTCAGTAATGAAAATATAATGATCCTGTTTCTGTGTGTACACTAAATACTCCACAGAGAAATTTCATCTTGGTACCATTTTTAAATATCTTAAATGAATCTCACAGGTTACCATGGATCTTTGCAGAACAAGGCAGAGAGGTATCTATGAACAAATGAATTAATCTGCCCAAAATTCATCTCTATAGTTCCTTTCATGAATTAGGTCTTCACTGAAAAAGGATAAATGTAAACTATGGGGCTACGTTTAACCAAATTTTCCTCCCAATCATTTTCAATAGAAGGTTAATACTCAACAGACTGAGCACACTTTATAGTTTCCAGATGTAAGTTTCTTCCAAAAAGTACATGTCACATAAAGGCCTCTATGCCTTTGGATGAGACATTCCTTCATGTCTAATACCTGTCTTCTTTCTCGGCGTGATAAACCCTATTTTGTAAAACCCTATCACCTCTGAAGCCATTGCAGAGGCCTCTCGACAGCCAGTGACATATCCATTCCCACTGTACTCTGCATTCACTTACCATACATCAAAAAAACGGTCATATAAAGTAAGTGCTGTCTCTCCCTACTACACAACGACATCAAGGACAAGACGGTATCTTGTCATATTTTAGCATGGCTCCAACATTTAGCAAAGCTGATTGGTACATACTAGACACTCAAAATGCTTGCAGAATTAAGTATTTCATTACTCAGATGCTCCCTATCCAAGATTCCCTACCCAAGATTGTACAGTCTTTAAAAAAATTTTGCAATTCTTTTTTTAGTATTATTTTTGATATCTTTAACCTTGGTGGGGGAGGAGAAGGGAAAAAAAGCACATGTACAGTGGCCATTAATAATTTTTAAAAGCACATGCCCTTCCATACAAACTTGGAAACAAACTGTTGAACTTGCTATGATGATTTCACATAATGTAAAAGCCCCTAATGGGATAAGGCTCTTAAAGATGAAATACTCGCTTTTACTAAACCTTTAACGTCCTTAAAAAATTATTTCTCAAACATCTAAAGGAAAATTTCTAACAATCTTCCTTCAAACACCTGTTGTAAATGTAAAAACAGTTTGCAACACATACCTATATTACAATTAAATCACAAGAGCCAAGAAGTGTTTTCAGGCCTGTTTTAACCCAACTGTCAGGAATCTAGTGTGTGTATGCTTCTATGTACACACGCATATGCACAAAAAGTTAGGAAACCACCTCACTTTCTTTCAAGGTGAGCCTGTCTTTGGTAAACCTTAATGAGTACAAACTATACACCATTTGAGGGGGGTGGGGAGGAGTAACAAACATTTTGGATTGCACAAGGCATTTCTCTCTCAAATAGACCTAGATGAAAATTTACATGTCAAACACATGTAATAATATTTGGGAAGAGGAGAAAAAAAGGACAATAGGAATGCTATTATAAATCCTCCCCAGAACCAAAGAAACTTTTACCAAATATATTTTGTGAACCGGACATTAAGTTATACAACTATGAAAAATTTATTCAATAGAGAGTTTAAAAGGAATAATCCCTGAAATACTACTGAATGCTTTATAACTTCAACCAATCAAGATATTTTTCTCTCAACATGATTAGACATTAGAGAATAATCACAAGGAAAGCTTTTTAAATGAACTGATTTGCAGGACTAATAGTCTCATTCAAAGACAATCCCTCATTCTCCAAATATCTATTAGACACCTGAGCTATATATCCCCCCAAACAGCTTTAAGAAAAAGTAATTATTGTATTCCTAAAGCCTTTTGTATGACAGTTGTGAAGATCTTACAAGAAAGAGGGTTGGGTTTTATTTTGTTTTTAAGATTTTATTTGACAGAGAGAGAGATCACAAGCAGGCAGAGAGGCAGACAGAGAGAGAGGAGCAAGCAGGCTCCCCAATGAGCAGAGAGCCCGATGCAGAACTTGATCCCAGGACCCTAAGATCATGACCTGAGCCAAAGGCGGAGGCTTAACCCACTGAGCCACCCAGGCACCCCAAGAGAGAGGGATTTTAAGGAAAACACCAACAACCTTAAATGTACACAAGGAACAGGACCATATCACTGCCATTTGTAGACACCTCCAAAAATTTAAAGAGCAGCAACAGGAGGGGATAACCACCTTTACCTGTGTTGCAAGACAAAGTGCTCTCCTGCTTCAGATGTGCGGAAGCACCTCTCACTTTACCTTGAGAATCCAGTCCTGAGGTATTTAATTACACTGTCGGAAGCAGCAAATGGTCTGGCACCGTGCCCTTTCCCTGGGTCTTGCTGATTGATAGCATCAATAACATTCACTGGCTGTAATTAAACCGCCAAATAGTACCCCATTTGCCACTTGGTAGATCAATGTTCTTTAATACTCAAAGGACAAAGTACAAAGGTGAGAGGGGTGTTTTTAGCCCTCACCTTCATGGTTCATTTGACTTTGTACGCCAGAGCAGTGTGCAGACAATGCATATTTCACAATTCCCCCAAGACACTGGTTAATGAAGAACACTGTGGAAAATCCTGTAAGTTGGTGACAATTACTTATTAACCCATTTTTGCAAATCTGAGAACAGAGACATTGTAAGCCTTCTGGTGACAGTCTGCACTGCTTTCACATAGCTTTGGGACAAAATTCAATTTATAGGTCAAAAGGTTTCTAAATTAAGGTGACATACAGTAAACAGGTTTTTTTCCTTTCAATATTTATAACATGCGATGTGAGAGAGTATTTATGATAACAGAGCAAATTCCCATTTATTCAAACCATGACCAGAAAAGTTCAAACATCCAGATACTAGGGAGGGGGAGAAGAGGGGCATGATTGGGAGCCTAAAAATAGGAAATTAATTTTTATTGCATTTTAAAAGCAACTTCCATATTCTAAGGATTCACAACCATCTTGAATCATATAATTCAACTCCCCAATCTCTATACTAACATGAAATATCCATTTTAAATGAATGGGCCCCAGAAGAACCATGCTGCAAATTCCCAACCCTCAGAATCAAATATTAAATGACGTTTATGTACTTGTAAAGCTAAAATTATTTAATGACACTGAAATGCTCTGAAAATGAGTACTGTGTGTGTGTGTGTGTGTGTGTGTGTGTGTGTGAGAGAGAGAGAGAGAGTGTTTTATTTAAGTCCAGCATTATATTCATTAAAAGTACATCTGTTAAGCACAAGTGTTCCAGATAGTTTATAATAGAGCCCACAAATGAAAATCTTATTTACATGTAGATTTATTTTGAAACAAGCACCACAGACCTATCCAAGTTCAAATCATTAAGGTCCACCAAACAATGGTTCTCAGGTCAGACCACCACCTATTAACAATCACCTGTAATGTTTGGTTAAAATACAATCTTTGCTGTCAGTCAGTTCTACTGGAGTCCAGAAATATGCATTTTATCAACCACACCACACCAGGAATTCTGGTGAATGTTAATGTTTTGGCACTCCCTTACACAAGGGGACTTTAAACAGGTAATCCTCATACTCTGGGGGCATACTCAGGATTCCTAGAAACTAGTTTTCCTCCTTGTCACCAATCAATGCTGTTTTCCAAGTGAGTAAGAAATTCACAGGCAGCTTGAAAGGATATAGGAATATGAATCACTGACAAATATAAACATGTAAAAGTAAAACAAAGCCCGTAAAATTCATCCCAAGGTATTTCCAAAAACAAGCTCGGTTGACTGGGGCTTGGCTGGATCAGGGAGCTCATCAGCTTGGCTGGTCTGTTTAAAAGGCTGCTGTGCTTAATTCTGTGAGGTGAGAGCCACTCTCAGTGACTCCAGAATCTTTCTAGGAATACAAACAGGGTCATTTGGGTGAAAACAAATAGGAATAGTCAAATTTCTAAACAGTCATTTAACAAAATTTGTGGAAATGAAAACATTTTCTGAATGACTAGTTTCCACGACCAGGCAGGTGCTTGCTGCTCACCTGAGGGTCAGGGAGGGTCACTTCAAGACTCATTAGCAAACCCAGAACCTATACAGGAAGGATTACACTTCTCTTTCCTATGGGAGGAGGTAACCTTATACTAATGACCAAAAAATGGAGCACATTAGCATGATTTATTGATTTTTTTCACAACCCACTTCTCTACAGCACAAGGTAACTACAACAGCTTTTCAAATATCCAACAAAATTAAACCAACGAACTAAACAGGTGACTATTTTCATCTAGAAAAAGTAGCTTTTCAATTTCCCCAATTAGATTTCTAGAATACTACTCAACTATAGAAAAGACTGAAAAACTGAAATTCTTGATCTTCTCTTTCTGAAAGTCACGGGCCAACACAAGTACTTTCTACCTCTAGATGTTCAGTAACACGCTATACAATAATTGTGTCATCAGTACCACCCCACCATTTTACAAATGAGAAAGCTAGACCAGGAGAGTGAGAGCAAGACAGAAAGCCAGGACTTACGGCTCAAGGTCTTGATGACGCATTCAAAGGAGCACTTCTCATTTGGGATGGGGGCATACACGCAACAGACTGCCTATACCGTTTTTAAAACACAGCCCTCCCTCTCTGCTTAACCATCAACAATAGGTCAAGAAACATCCAAAGTAAAACCCCACAAACCAGATTAGTGCTTGTAGCTTAGAAATGATGCTAAGGGCAATGAGAGGAAAATCTGGCAGAGGTGAGAGATAAAGAAAATGGACCACACGTGCTTTTGTAAAGAGTCTGCAAACAAATGTGACAAATGCACTTTAACTTTTAAACCTGCATCTAAGACTAGCAAGAACCTACCAGAAAAACATTCTGAATGGGTCGTGTCCTATAGAACAGAGATCTGGACAGTTACTATAATAATTCTCTCCCATTACCATCAAAATACTTAAATCTCTGTGAACTTGCCCATCCACTAACCAGGAACTCCAGACACTGGTTTTCCTCTCAAGCTGGAGGTGTGGATGTCGACAGCACTCAGCCCAAAAGGCAGCAGTTTTTCCACGACTAGGAAGAGCTCCGTTTTCTCACACCTAACAGATACCGGATTCAGAAAGTCTCAAGACAATAAAACATCCCAATGAAGGTCCCCAAGAAAATATTCCATTTGTCTGTAGTGGTATCTATAACCCATTTCTAAGGAAAACACCTGAATATCAATAATACAAGATGGAAAGAAAACAATAAAAGCCACCAGTGTCAGCCAACGTGTCCTTACATTCCTGTTCCTAGTGGTGCTATCAGCTGCACTGGGTTTTGAACAAGTCCCTTAACCTGAGTTGCATTTCACTGGTCAAAGGGAGTATTTGCCTGGGATGCTGGGGTGGCTCTGTTGGTTAAGCATCTGCCTTTGGCTCAAGTCATGATCTGGAGGTCCTGGGACTGAGCCCCACATCAGGCTCCCTGCTTAGTGGGAAGTCTGCTTCTCCCACTGACTCTCCCCCCAGTCCCACTGCTCTAAATACATAAATCCTTAAAAACAGGGTTGGTGGGGGTAGGACGAATGTGCCTACAAAAGACTATTGTTTTTGCATAAATCCAGACAAGTAGAAGGATAAAGTCCTATGCAACTACTACAAAAAGTAGATAAAGCAAGAAATTAAGGGACCCTTCTTCAGAAGTTAGCACACCCATCTTAACCTCTTAAGCTAACTTTACAGGACACACTGAAGCCACTCAACTACCTGGTAGTACGTCTCCCAAGTCATAAATAAAAGGCCACAAGCCCTACCCTACCCTTAAAGAGCAGTAGAAAAGATAAGCAGTTAAGCGTTAATAGTGCCTAGCCGAAATGCTTTTGCTGATACACATCTATGAAATCGGCAGGAAAAGCAGAGGCTTGGAAAATAAAATGATCTATAAATTCCCTCCTAAGAAAGATGGATTCAATCAAGTGCTGAGGCTCTCCCACCATCCCCCTGTACTGTGATTCACAAGCAGGGGTGAGCAGGAAGCAAGCAGAGACAATGCTACAGGGAACCTTCCTCCTCGCCTATCCCTCTGTGCAGGCTCACCTCTGCTCTACCAACCAATCTACAGAAAAGCCATTCAGATAATGCCAAGTTACTGCCCTCTGGAAATTTTCAAATGTCTCCTTTACACTATGAAGGGAGCTTGGAAGGAGCAGGAGTAACACTAATAGGCCTGAGTTGGGATGATGAAGTTCTGGACTAGGCTAGGCCACCAGCCCACACTCTCCAGGTCAGCCAAGATGAGTAAGTAACAACCTATGGTACTTTTTGTGGTTTAAAAAAAAAAAGAGAGAAAAAGGGGGCGCCTGGGTGGCTCAGTTGGTTGAACGACTGCCTTCACCTTGGGTCATGATCCTGGAGTTCCGGGATCAAGTCCCACATCAGGCTCTCTGCTCGCTGGGGAGTCTGTTTCTCCTGCTGACCTTTCTCTCCCATTCTCTCTCTCAAATAAATAAATAAAATCTTAAAAAAAAAAAAAAAGAAAGAAAGAAAGAAAAAAAAATCAGGCTCACAATGGAGTATTCTACAAACACATGACAAACATTATACAAATAATACCTTATTTTAAATATCTTATTCCTCATTTCCAATGAGGACAATGGTAACTAGTCTCCGTGTGCATATAAGAGTTTTATTTAAATGCACTGAAGGGGTTCTGATAATCTGATGTAGCAATATATTGGTAAAACTTGGCACATGGCTCTGGAAAGTTCCAGACCATGAGTTAAAAAGGAAATTACAATACATCCAGTCTTTATTTTTAAAAAGGCAAAGAAATTATTCACTCAGCTTCCATCCTCACTTCCACTCCTGGTATGTACTTTTTCCACTTTTTTTATCCCTCCACAAACGAAAGTCTGACCAGCCAAATAGCAGCTTAGGTTAACATCTCAGAAGTTGTCAGTTAATTTGAGGCCTGTCCTTCAGACTATTACTTTCAAATTTCCAAATCTGGTCAAGGTAAAAGGTAAATGATGATCCAAATGCAGCAGTACTGAAATGCGGGGTACTTTATAGGAGATGCTTTGTTCAAGTCTATTAAGCTCACACTTCTACAAATATCTACACTTTGTACCTGCACAGAAAACAAAATCAACTACATAAGCTAAAAGAACACTAGGGTAGCCTGAGATGCTCAGAGAGATGCAGGATTTCTACCAAATAAAACTTCCCTTCTTCACAAATACTTAAGTCCAATCCATCATTGTCCTGCTTGAAACTCTTTCATGGTTCTCCCTCACCTACAATATAAAACCTTGGCATGGCACAGCTGCCTTTTATCATCCCCCAACACTCTCTGGCTCCCTTCTGCATTACTTCCCCTGCTTACTGCTCCAGCTAATTCTATGTGGTTCCCCTACCACCTGCTTTCAAACTTCCCTACAAAAGCATAAGCTCTCAGCGTTACTGCTATTGTCTCAAACACCCCAAAATGGTGCTGCTTGTCTCAAACACCCCAAAATGGTGCTGCAGATATTCAAATAGAGCACCCAGCAGGTGGCAAGCCTAACTTCACTTACATTTCCAACTTCCATGACCGTTCCTTCTCAACCCTAAAGAGTTGATGATTTATGTAGCATTTTCTTTTTTCTTTTTTTTTTTTTTTTTAAAGATTTTATTTATTCATTTGAGAGAGAGCGAGAGAGAGAATGACAGGGGAGAAGGTCAGAGGGAGAAGCAGACTCCCCGTGGAACTGGGAGCCCGATGCAGGACTCGATCCTGGCATTCCGGGATCATGACCTGAGCCGAAGGCAGTTGCCCAACCAACTGAGCCACCCAGGTGCCCCCTATGTAGCATTTTCTAATGGTCAGAATTAAATTTTATAAAAGAATGGTTTAAATGGTAAGTGAGAACCAATGCCCTCCCTAGTAATTCTGTACCAAAAACAGGGTGAAGCTAGAGAATGGTTTCCCAGCACAGATTTTACTGTGGCTGATAAACTTTCAACAATGGCAAAGAGCAACATTTAAAACTGTTCTCTCTTTAGGATGGGGTACTACACTTCACCACTAACTAAATCATTCCATGATAACCAGGAGTTCATTAAATATTTATTAAATAGTTGCACCCTTTACAATGCAATTTGGCAGACCATGGAAAACTTAAAAAAAAAAAAGTAATGAACATTCTCAGTGATGAATAAATTGACTAATTTTACAGATAAAATGGAAACTTAGACAATTAAAAGACTTGTCCAAGATCACAAAGTCAGTTAAAACACTTTATCAATGTCAGGGAGACTAAAATTTCAGAAATGCAGTTCTGTATTCCTCCTATATTAAGGATATAGTTCCACAGGAAGAAATTTTTGTGACCCTGGGTTACCTAAGGGTATCATGCATTCAATACCAAAAGCATTTTATTTATTAAAAGAACAAATTCATAAATTAGACCTTGTCAAAACTTAAAACTTTTGTTCTTTAAAAATGCCCATTAATAAAATGAAAAGACAAATAAAAGTAGTAACAATAAGGACATAGTTCATGCTAAACAAACACACAAAAGAAGTCTGTAAAAATGACAGTTACTGGAAAAAGGATAGGCTAGTGAGAAAAAGATATAAATGTAAAAATAATTTAAATCAACACAATGGCTCAGAATAAAGGTCTATTGGCTTTACTTAACTGTTCTCAAATGAACTGAACACTTTAAAAAATAGACACTATTTGTAATTAGTATTTCAATTTTTGTAAAGATTTATTTATTTATTTATTTATTTGACAGAGCGCGAGATCACAAGTAGGCAGAGAGGCAGGCAGATGGAGGGGGCAAGCAGGCTCCCCATTGAACAGAGAGCCCTATACAGGGCTGGATCCCAGGACCCTGAGATCATAACCTGAGCTGAAGGCACAAGCTTAACCCCCTGAGTCACCCAGGCACCCCAGTATTTCAAATTCTATAACAGTTTTTCCATATGACTTTAAATGGTGGTTTGGTTATTTTAATATGAGAAATTTCCATTAATATATGTCAATAATAACTTTTAAGCAAAGGTAAAATTTAGGTTGATTTATGTCTGAAAGATTAAGAAAAAAAACCTATCTAATCTAAACCAAATTTAGGCAGTTTTTCCATGCTGGTAGGATTTCCAAATAGGGGTTTTGTTTTCCTTCAATGGGGCAGAGAAGCCATGATTTTCTCAGGGTACCTACCATTAATAACAAAAAACTTCTATTCCTTGAGATAATATCTCCTACATCCAAGATAAAGCAAGCCCACTTTTGGGAATAACAAATATTTCTACACCCCCAGTAGGAGGGGGAGAAGTTGGGAGTGATGCTGGGAGGAAAGACTTCCATCACCTATTCACAGTACTTGATGGGGGGGGCGGGGGGGGAAGGGAGCATATAAGACTTTTTGGAAATATTCAATATTTTACTCTATTAATTATGAATTTAAGTCTGGTACCATTAACCTAGGCAAAAAATACATTTTCCCTTAGTGGGTGAATGGTATTAGCATGAAGCCATATATGTTTCATATACCAGTGTAGATTTTATCAGTACCTGAGACTCCTAAAAACAAAATAAGCAAAGAACATGAAGACTGAACACAGCAGTCACAACCACTGAGATCCCAAACAGTCCACAGAACAAAGGGCTCCCCTGGGGAACAGTGGGGTCTTGATGAGATTCCCACCCCCTTGTCCCAGTATACAATTTTTGACGCTGTCATGATAAGATTCCCATCCCCCCACACCTGAATTGTGTACATAATATACTACCTTTTCACTACACTCCCTAATATCAGAAGTTAAAAACATCTTGAATTCTTCACACCATATTTACCATCTCAGTGTCAGGGACAATGTGGGCAGGCTTTATCATGACTGCCTCCCACATAGCTCAGAGATGGTGTGACATCACCAGCAAGGTAAGCTGCCAAAACATAAACATCATCAGGAAAAAAATGTGATCCTTAGGAAAAGACAATAACCACTTTGAAACTTTAACCTATGAATGCTATTTATAATAAATATCTTTCTAGGACACCTGGGTGGCTCAGTTGGTTGGACGACTGCCTTCGGCTCAGGTCATGATCCTGGAGTCCTGGGATCGAGTCCCGCATCGGGCTCCCAGCTCCACGGGGAGTCTGCTTCTCTCTCTGACCTTATCCTTGCTCATGCTCTCTCTCACTGTCTCTCTCTCTCTCTCTCTCTCTCTCAAATAAATAAATAAAATCTTTTTAAAAATAAATAAATAAATATCTTTCTAACGTAAGGTGAACATATTAACTTTTTCTAATTTCTATCTAAGCCATATTTTTTAAAAAGTGAAGATGGTATGAACTTCTTTTTACTCTGAATGCTGAACTATCTATCATTCAGTATGCTAAGAATTATCCACAAGAAGATTATAAAGGTAAAAGATGAAAACAAACTGAAC
This sequence comes from Enhydra lutris kenyoni, assembly GCF_002288905.1. NCBI lineage: Eukaryota > Metazoa > Chordata > Mammalia > Carnivora > Mustelidae > Enhydra > Enhydra lutris. The sequence continues at coordinate 5,807,568 of NW_019154154.1, read as the reverse complement.
TTTGAATGCAAAAATACCAAAGAGATAGAGAAGCCACCTATTCAGAAAAGGTACATTTTGGTGGTTTCTACATGCTAGGCCTTAGACCTGCTGTCATGAACTGGAAAGCTTATTAAAAAGCAGATTTCTCAGGGGCGCCTGGGTGGCTCAGTGGGTTAGGCCTCTGCCTTTAGCTCAGGTCATGGTCTCAGGTTCCTGGGATCAAGCCCTGAGTCGGGCTCTCTGCTCAGCGGGGAGCCTGCTTCTCCCTCTCTCTCTGCCTGCCTCTCTGCCTACTTGTGATTTCTCTCTCTGTCAAATAAATAAATAAAATCTTAAAAAAAAAAAAAAAAGCAGATTTCTGCATCTCACCTCTGGACATTGATCCAGTAGCTCGGTAGTGCACCCAGGAACATGAATTTCTAATTCACTTCTCCTGGTGATTCTAATGCAACCAAGTTTAGGAATAATTTCTTTAGGATTTCGCAGTGCCTGAGGGACGTGGCTTCACTCACGGCAGAAATACTGAATATTTGTCATTTATTCAACACACCATCCATCTATTGCAAAAAACCCTACTGGGCTAATGCTATTAGGAAGCCCCAGGAGAAACTGCTAAATAAACCACCTTTCACAGCACTTGATACACTGCTTCAATATTGCAATTACTAGGAATTCTACCAAATGCATACTAAATGCTAGGTGGCTTGGAAGATTTAACTAGAGGAGCAAACAAACATTTGTATACTCATATATGATGTATGTATTAATTAGTCTACTGCAGCTTTCTAAAGGGAAAGAGTTTTGCCACATTAAATGTAAGAGTTTTGTCTTCAATGGCCTGGACTTAGCCAAGCTCTTTGAGCACTAAGGTCTCAACTCTTTTATTGGGGGCAGTGGCTGAAGAAGGTACTTCAGATGGGCTCCCATAGATGGGGAGATTGCTATTTAACTAAAGCAGCATGAAAGGGTATGCCAGGAGTTGAGACTACAGATGTGCAGAGCCTGAGAAGATCAGCTCACTAAGGAAGAGCCAGGTTGACTACCCAGAAAGTAGTAATAATACTGGGTCAACTCCAACGTTAACTCAAACGATAACGGTGAAAGAGCAGGGAAATACAAGAGAGGTCTGAGTGAGAAGTAACATGAGGAGACTGGTATTTATGTAAGTTTAGTCCTACAGTCACCGCCAGGATGGACGCAAGAAGGATAAAAGGGCTAATTTATGGAATGGTATCCCAGAGAATGGAATGGTTTAAGTGGAGCTTCCAAAAGGTACTTGAAGCAGCAAACATGAGGAGAAAACTGGCTCAAGATGTTGCCTAAGAACACACAAAACATGTCTCACTGAAAATAAGAGGGAAAAAAAAATACAAAGAACAAACAGACAAAAATGGTGCTCTATAGTTTTGGAAAATGGTCTGCTTTCCCTCTCAGAGAAATCTGGGCCAAATTGAGGATACCAGCTGTTATCTGATATTTTTACAGGAACTGAATGGGGGCGGGGAAAGAAGTAGCCTGCTGCCTTCCCCACCACTCCCACCCCCATTTCGGAAAATCAGAAGTAGCAGATGTCACAGTTTAAAAGCCACAAGGCATTACTGTCCTTTCTTCCACGTATTCTGCCTGAGCAGCTGGGCCCTAAAGAAAAAGCCCGGCAACGGGCAGTAAGGAAGCAGCTGCCATCAATGGTTTCCTTGCAGGCCATGGAAATTTATTCTCTGGCGACCTGTTTCCCCCACATTTCTGCCTTCTTATGGACATTACTGCAGAAGACCTTACAGCAAAAGAACTGACTCACTAGAATGAAATAAGAGCGGCTATTTCTGGAGTGGAGAAAAGGGTATGTTCTGGTATGAGCCATCCCAACCATCTATTCCAATTTCTTCTTAACCACAACTCAGGATCTCAACACTAAGATAAATTAGCAGCAATTCTAGAAATCAATTTAACATGAGGAGGCCTGCAAACGTCCTCAGGAAGACAGAGGGCACACAAAACAATCTGAAGGTAACTGGATATTAGAGGTCTTTTTTTTTTAACAGCATTTGTTATTATTTAATAGTAATAGTGCTTAATAGTACTAGTAAAAGGTTAACCTTGTGACCCCCCCCAAAAGTGTGCAGAAAAGTATGGAAATTAGAAAAAGCAATCCAGATTTTTAAAAAACAAGTCTTTGTGATTGTAGACTATATTAGAAATCTAATTTTTTCCCCCTCAAATTTTGGTAGCATAATTACCAGCTCATTATCTGGCTAAAATGAATATTTTCAGAGGACATTTTCTTAATCGACAATTCTTGGACATCTTACATCCAAATGTATTTGGGAGCCCCCCCCCCCCCAATATAGTTCCTTTTAGATGAGACAGATCTGGGAGGCATTTTTCCTATGGGCCAACAAATATAAAGAATGAGATGTCAAAACTATCCAGAGCTAATGAATTACCTTAGCTGACAATTCTGAGAGAAGCAACTTTTAAACACAAAGATGACATTGCATTTCCAGATTTCTGAAAAAATGAGCAGAAATCTTCTAGACAAGTCTCTAAGCAAGATGGATGCCACCGTCAGCCTTGACTAACTTCCCCTCACCACTTCAGGCTATAGTCTGAGCTGACTTCTTAAATCAAGGGTGGAAAATAGGTTCCAACTTGAGTCAATTGATAGAGGTTGTCTGGAACATTATTTTGAAAAATATTTGGGAGCCACATATAGACTTAGTGAGACAGACTGCCATGATTGATTGGCAATGTCTGCACTGGGCAGGAGAGGCAAAATTGATGGCACGTGCACTAAGCATTTGCCAGAAGCAACATCCGTTTTATTTTCTAAACGAAAAAATATCTATACTCCAAATTGTATTAACTTCTTATCCAGATACAATCTATGTTGGCATTTCAAAAATTCAAAAAAGCCAGAAAATATCCACAGATTACTGACCAATTGTCTTAAAAAAGTAACAGGAAAAACAACCTGTGTGGCACATAAGCAGTTCCAGTCAGTCTCCTCAAAGAGCAGAGTCAGAACAGAGCCGAAGGACCACATCCAGCCTGCAAGCTGTTTTTTATGATCCATGAGCTAAGAATGATTTTTACATTTTTAAATGACTGGGACAAAATAAAAAAACTGTTTTGTGACACATAACAAGACATGAAATTCAAGTTTCAGCTTCCATAAATAAGGTTTTCTAAGATCATAGTCATATCCTTTCATTCACGCAGTTATTGGCTGCAGTTGCTTCAAGGTACATGGGCAGAGCTGAGAAGTCATGACAGAGGTGGCACGACCCACAAAGCCTAACGTATTTACTACCTGGCCCTTTATAGAACAAGTCTGCCAAGTCCTGGGCTCAAAGAACTGGTCAAAGGTTTCCTCAAGCTTTACAGAAAGTAAATAACTCCAAAGGAAGGAGATTTAATTCAGCAGGCTTCACGGAGTACTTAGTGAAGAAAAGTTGCTGCTGCCCCCCACCTTGTTAATACAGGAGTGATTATATAAAGTACTCGTGAATAGTTTCCCCATCACGCAACAAGCAAAAAATTCTGCTATGCCTCCTCGAGAAGTGTCTATGTGGGCATGAAACAAAGGAAAAGAAGTACAAGAAGACTTGAATTCTTTTTTAATCTCTGTTCTGCAAGTAGATATAAAAAAATTTTTAAACATACTTTTATTGTTTTGGTTTGAAGTCTCAATCCATTCAGGGTGTTGATAGCTTTCTCTGCATCCTTAGGGTCAATGTAGTTCACAAAGCCATATCCCAAGCTCTGCCCTAATGAAAGGTAAGGAGAAAAAGGCATATATTAGTTCTACACCACTGATGACAGAGATCCACTCTCATTCTGGCATATGGTCTTGTCATTAACACCAGCACGGCTTCTCAATAGTAAAAAGAAGTCTATATTAATTCTCCTAGAAATATACATGTGGTCTTTTTTTTTCAGCTACTGTCTACTACATTTGCAAGTTTAAACATCAGTTAGAACTCAGCAAGCTGTGCATTTAAAAACAAAACAACAACAACAAAAAAACCCCACACATCTCTAAAGCATTCCATCAAACATGCCCTGCCTGAGCCAGAGCACCCAGCAGCAAATGCAACGTTCAGCTTCAGAAACTGTGGGTGCAAGTCTCCGCCAAGCTGCTGAGTGGGCTTCACGAGCACGACTTTTTCAGTTTCATTTTCTTTACCCATAAAAAGGGAAGGCATCAAGCATCAACCAAGAATCTACCAGCATTCTGTACACTGTACTCTGACAAATTTACAGCCTTTACTGAGTACAATTATTTCCACTTAAAAGGTGAAGAATTTTGTGTTCACATGTGCACATATATGTATACGTGCACATTTATTTTATAGAAGACCCTCTTCAAATAAACGGAGTATGATTTTCTAAAAGAGATTTGATGACCTATATAAGGATACAGGAAAATCTGAATACAAAGATTTATACTGAGAACATCTAAGCCAATGAGAACATGTAGGGAAGGAAGAAAGAATATAAACAAAGATAATAAAAACACAATTTCTGAAGAGTTGCTTAACAAGGAGTATTGTGTTGTTTTTCCCTATCATCTGAGCTGTTTAACCCCTGAATCAATGATGTCCCAACTCTCAAACAAAACGGAGGGTATTCAAGGGATTGAAATCAATGAAATGCACACATAAGTAAAGCCAATCCGAAAGGCCAATTTTTCAACCAAGAGAAAGTTGCTCAGTTTCAGAAGGTAAGAAACACTAAGAAAAATAGGTTAACAAAAATCGATATAAGACCAGTTTAGTCTACTGAAAGTCAAACCAAACTAATTGAGGGTTTCCCAGAAGATACTCAGTAAAGGTCCAAATACATTTTATTAAATATATTTCTTTTCATCAATTTCATAGCAAACTGAGGGGTTTTTTTTTCCCTTGTTGGGGCACTTTAGATACATGTGGTTATGAATACAGATATTTAGGATGGCCACTCTGGTTACCCTAATGTGGTTTCCTATTAACTACACAAAAAAAGAGGAGAGACAGAACACTAAATATAGTACCAAATAACCATGAAAACATGTGGTTGTATTTTGGTATATGTGCTGCCGAAGCGAGCTGTGGTTGTATTTTGGGACCACTACCAGAATCTGGGTGTTGTAAACACCCAAAACTAATATGTTAATTTACCTCAATTAAAAGGAAAAAAAAGAATTTGAGTAATCATTGCTAACATATACCCTGTTACCAAATTGTATTTTATTTTCTATTTTTAAAAAAGAGGGTGACGGAAGAGCTAAAACTAATTCGGTTCATTATTTTTTTTTCTCACACTAATCAGAGATTTTGTTTTACTCACAGTTCTATTTTTAAGTTGTTCCATGGGAAGCCACTGTATTTTAAGCATTCAGCTTTTTACTAATTCAACATTTACCATGGGTCTATCGCATGCATAGTGCCCTCTTATGAAATGTGCTTCAGTTCTATTGTCGTTGAGCAGGATTCAAGTGGGCTAAACATAAAAGCTGCTCAAGCAAGCAGTTTAAGACAGAAAGACAAGCTTTGGAGACAGACACACAGGAGTTCTAATCTTGCCTCTGCTGTTTACCAGCTCTCTGACTTTGAAGAAGCTGTTCACCTTCTATGATAGCCACATCTCCCTTATTTCTAAAATGAGGAGAGTAATTTCTACCCAACAAGGTTGCAGAGGCCATGATGAGAGAATATTCACTACTGATGGAAGTAAATTATTTCAGTCAAAAGTTAAAGTAAGAAAAGTAACATATATTCACTAGATTTTAATGAGGTTCCATGTATTTATTTAAAATTAAATCAGGAAGACCCCTGGGTGGCTCAATCCATTCATCGGTTAAGCATCCAACTCTTGATTTTGGCTGGGGTACTGAATTCAGGGTTGTGGAATCAAGCCCCTCGTTGGGCTCTGCTCCAGATTCTCCGTCTCCCTCTGCCCTCCGTCCCCACCTAACACTTGCACTAAGTAAATAAAATCTCTTGATAAATAAATAAATAAATCAAGAAAATGCTACAAATATAATGTAGAAAGGAAAGACAAGCTGGACACTGTATAGTTTTATCACACTGCTATTCTATAATAAAATGTATCAAATCAATTATAACCGTATTAACAGTGTATTTCTCCTATCTATGGCACTATCCTCACACCTGCATTTTAGCAGCTTCTAATTAATCGAAGTGCTTTTTCAACCTTGGTCACACACTGGAATCATCTACAAAATAGATGAAACAACAACCAAAAAAAAACCTAATACCGGAGTCCTTTTCCCAAAGATTTTTAGTTTATTGGTCTATCTGAAGCAATGGAACCAGGTTTTTGAACTCCTGGAGATTCTAACATGCAGCCAAGGTTGAGAATCAGTTTTAATGGCGAGAGAGAATCTGGGGCTGCAAATCTGGCATCTGGAACCCTTGAGAGGGGCCATGTACTAAGGGTCTGGACATGTGAAGAAACCCTGCAGAAAGACTGTCTTTTTTATAGATCCATTTTCAGATACAAGTGGATGTCTTCCCTCCAAAACCTTCAAGTTCAAAGAAACTGTTTCCTGGCCTGAGGAGGTCACTCTCAGGCATAGAAGTGCCAGCTGGAGTTGGGTCACCGGGTAAAGTAAAAAGCCTACTCTGTAAGTCCCCGCTTAGCCCTCCGACCGGCCTCTGAGCGTTTACTCCTAAGCATATGGTAGGCACTCAAAAGCTTGCTAAATGAATGAATGAGAAACACAGTGGTGTTCTGTATTTAACCAAAGGCATGATCACCAGCATCACATCAGATGATCCATCCACTAAATGGGTCTTTGACTTGACCGCCCCCCCCACAGCAATCATGGCTAGCTATAACAGTGAGTCAGCCATGTTTCTACTACCTGTAAATCAACTACACTCAGACAACATTTTACCCCTAAATGACTTCTCCTCCACAAAGTTTCTAATTTGCTTATTGGCATTATTAGAAAGAACACCAGCCATCAATCAAAATGTGCTGCAGTAAGCAAAATTTTACGATTAATCTAAGGAAGACAATACAAAAGGAGGTATTTGCTGCAAAATCTACTATAGGAGATGAATTAGCATGTTGGCACTGAAAGTGCAAGGGAGTTAGGCGCTTGAGCGATTTTCATTTTAAGGTATTATTAAATGCTTACAATATAAGGTTTCACAGATGATACCAAGATAAGCAAGACTCCCCCCCCCCATTCTCACCTTCCAGTTCTGTGGTATTTCACTGTTTAATTTTAGCCTCACACGTATCAGGTGATATACTCAGTTTCCTCTTCTGAAAGGGAGATATGATTTTTGAAGCTGGACAAGGTCAATCAGCTCCCTCAAATCGAAAGAGCAGGTGAGAAGTAGTGGTCAGGATTTGAATCCAGAACTCTCAAATGCTAGGCTCTTCTGCACTCAAATCATAGCTAGTTAATACAGGAATTCAGGAGCGCCTGGGTGGCTCAGTGGGTTGAGCCTCTGCCTTGGGCTCAGGTCATAATCTCAGGGTCCTGGGATCGAGCCCCGCATCAGGCTCTCTGCTCTGCTTCTCCCTCTCTCTCTATGCCTGCCTTTCTGCCTACTTGTGATCTCTGTCTGTCAAATAAATAAATAAAATCTTTAAAAAAAAAAGTACATGAATTCAGACCTCATCTTCAATATGCTTGAAGTATAATGTAACTTGGCATTTTCGAAGAGGGTTCTACCACAAAATGTTTTGAGACCGTTGTTCACTATCTCATATTCCTGTACCTCATGTGCAAATATCAGTTTCACTATGTATGAATTTCAATGTTATTATTCATTCCTATGACAAAGTAAAGTGCATCTTATATAGTGACCACTTCACTTCAGGTTATCCTAAATGAGTGCAGATTTTTAAAAAATAAAAGCAGTATCAAGTCAAAATTAAGAAAGATTATTTAGCCAGGATCCACTGTTTCACACTCTTTATTCATCAGCTAGTAACCGTCATAAACCACCAGGGAAGGCTTGGAAACCAAGCATCATCTATCCATACCATCCAAATCTAGTTTTCAAATCATTCTGAATTTAGAACGTGCATATTGATAATCCCAAAATCAAGAATCGTTTCTTTAAAAAAAAAAAAAAATGTATAAAGCTCTACATTTAAATTCCAAGTATAAAGAAACCCAACGTGATTAAAAGAAAACTGAACAAAATGACAAAGCTAAGTCTCTTCCCAAAAAAGCCTTCAAGACCCAAAAAAAAAAAAAAAAAAAAAAAAAATCCTATCTATAAAAGGCAAAAAATTCCTTCTGGTAACTGGACATCAAGAATAACGTCAACATCACTTGTCCCCAACTATCCTCCTTACAAGCAACCTGTGGTCTTAAGGCCCACAGGGATTTTTGGAACCATTAATCTAAGCCTTCGCCTGAATGGCCATGGCAAGGATTCTAGAATCCCACTACAGAGAAAACAACATGAACAATCATATGGCCTAAGACCTCCACACAGGCACTGAAGACTCCAGGTAAATACCACACTTCAGCACACGTGCTCTATACACTGCATGTGTGAATGCCATTGTTTTGCATTGTCCTTTTTAATCTAGAATGTATGCCACAGAAGAAGATGCCTTCTTCACAAGAAGTAGAAAAATCACTTATAAACTGCTCCCGGCATGAGGAGAACAGTGAGAAGCAGGCTACTTAGAACCACAGTCAAGTGATGTAAGCACAGAGCTGAAGCACTCCACAGGCCTCTGAATGGGACCGAGGCCCATCAAGAGCCACACGGGGGTCAGGGCAGGAAGAGGAAAGCAGGAAGAGTCCTTATAGTAACAAAGTGCTGGGGAGACACACAGTAAACTCCAATTTATCCCAAACTGTGCATAATTCAAAGCAGCAGCTACTCCCCTGCCACCTACATTGCTTTTAATAGCATACTTTAATTAAAAATTTAATTGCATATTTTAATTAAAAATACACAATCTTCTGGACCCATTTAATTCAAGGGTCACTTTATTTAGTCTTTTCTATTTCAGATTACTACCAATGTGCAGAATATCAAATTACCTCCTCAGGTTTAAAGGTAAAGGTAATAGACCACCATAATTCTTGATCATAAACCTGGTACAACTAATATTAAGTGAGACCCTTCTGAACATGGAACTGTGGACAGTAAAACTCTGTATTACAAAAAGCCATCCTATATATTCTCACCAACATTTAGCATTCATTTGTTCAACAATTATAGAAAGTCTACTTTCTGCTAGTCCAAAGACAAAAAGTTTCTCTTCATTAAACCCTAAATCCTGGGGTGCTGGGGTGGGTCAGTCAGTTAAGCATCCAACTCTTGGTTTCCATTCAGGTCATGATCTCAGGATGATCACAGGGTCCTGAGAGCATGCCTCTCAGCAGGCTCTCTGCTCAGGAGGGAGCCTTGCTTGAAGTTCTTCCTGTCTCTCCCTTTAACCCTCGCCCCTCTCCCCACTTACTGGCACGCTCACTCACTCTCTCTAAAATAAACAAATAAAATCTTTGTAAAAACAAAAACAAAAAACCCTACATACAGTTAGAAGGACACAAAACAACAAGCTCCACAGTGTATCAGAAGAAAGTAAAGGCTAAGGGGATAAGAAAAAAAGAGAGGAGAATGTGGGGGAGAGGGGTCAGGACTCCAATTTAAATAGAGTGGGCCTCCTCCAGAAGGTAACATCTGATCCAAGACTTAAAGGAGTAACTCACAGTCTAACAAGACATCTCTGTAAGACAGACTTTGACGCAAGGGGTATTTCATAAGGGTATCCCATCCTGTCAGTTCTACCAGCTAAATCTGCCCTCCTCCCCATCCCCTCTGCATTAGCACAGGTCCTCATGTATTATTCTAACCTGGATTATTGTTACAATACCTTAAGCCATCACCCTTTCCCTAGACTCCTGTAACTCCTAAACCAGTTGTCCACCATGATGTTGCCCAGATGATCTTCCTAAAACATAAATCCATTTCTTCTGTGGTTTCCAAGGTGGTCATCGGCTTCTTGCTTACTTCCACTACTCCTCCACACATACCCTGAAATGAACATTCAGTTTCCTGTGCCTGGAATACACAACTCCAACTCGCCAACTCCCACATATCCTTTGAGACTTTCTCTAAGACCCTTTACCTGATGCAACTTGTCCCACTCCCTGTACACACTGTTCAATGCACCTCAGTCCTTCCACAGCCCATATATTATATACCTTTATCTTTGTACACGTGGGTAGTGAGTCCACTTGGATTACGGTCTCCCCACCCTGCTTTAAACTACTGAGCAAAGGCAAGCTGAGCATAGTTCCTGACATAGAAAACCCTAGCACAGATTATTAACTACACGCTCACTGAATCAAAGAACAAATGAGCTAATGAACAAAGGAAGAGCCGTCTGCCTTTCAGAAAAATATGGTTTAGAGGAGAGATACCCTGCTCCCCATGTCCCTACATTGTTCCAGAAGGACGACAGAACAAAGGTGTTCAAATGTTACAGTGTTCTGTCCTTCTAAGGGAGTGATGTATGATATATTTTTTAAATAGTTCATGTAAAATTTTTCATGAAAAATTTCTACAAATACCATTTAAATGAAATCTCAATTTTAAAAAATAAAGTCACCTAGAGTAATTTGATAGATTTACATAAATCTGTTTCACAAATCTGTTAAGTATGAATTATGGGATGTCAGCATATAATTTTGTTGAAAGTGCTTTTTCACTAATATAATTAAGTCTGCCGAGACTATTCATGTACAAGTCAAATAAAATGCAGAGTGAATTCTGTAAAAACCTGGTAGTTGAATCAACAATAAAAGGTGACTACTCTGATTGATGTGTATCTATTATTTCATTTAGAGCAGTAGCAATGTTTTATGAAATAAAAAAGGACAAAAGCAGCATAAATCTTTTCTAAATCCCACAGTTAGCAGAAACAGGTCACTATGGTCCTGTCTGACAAGCAAGACTATTTGCAATCTGAGGTCTAGTAATGCAATACTTAAAAAAAAAAAAAGAAAGAAAGAAAGAAAGAAAAAGAAAAGATTCACTGTCTCCAAATAAGGCCCCAATATAAAACCTCATCCCCTAACCCAAAAAAGCAAATAATTTGAATCAAGAAAACAAGTTTACTCTGGGGGAGGGGGCAGCAGTGCAATTTTTGTTTTTAAAGACAGACCCACCCATTTCCATCACTGGAACACCCTTGCTTCCTCCTTCCCCCAACACACACTAAAGTTGCAAATGTGTTGTGCTTCTTCAAATGGACTTCCTGTTCTTGGGCATTGGTTATGTGTGTCTGCTCAGACAGGCTGTGCGCTGCAACTCTGGCACCAAAGCAAAGAGGACCAGACTTTACAAAGGAGCTCTCTTAATATATCAGATCTGATGTGTAACAAAACCATGTGGATACCGCACATCAGGGGGAAGATTTGAGAGAATAGTAGCAGAACAGAGGGATGCAATCCTCTCCAGTCACGTTTCCTCTCCAAATTTTAATTCCTGACTTAGCCTGAGTCTCCTCAGATGCAGCATGCCAGATGCAGCAAGACCTTTCACTTAAACACTCAACTAACTCTGGTCAAATTAAACAGGTCCTCCTAGCTGCCCTCTAATGAGGAAGATCAAATTGTGAGGCAGAGGACTAGTGAGATCCTATTACTACAAAACAAGCCAGCCTCCCTGAAAGCTCAGAGCATTTTTACCAGCTTCCCAAAGGACATTACCGGGGATTAGCACGAGAAGGAGAATTCAACCTAGAGGCTCACATAACACAGAAAACAGATGGCTCACTCGAAGACTTATCTTCTACCCAAATGCTAATAAAGCTGGCCTAAGACTAAAATGCCCCAATATTTTAAAAAAGTTTTCAGGACTTCACAGATACATTGAGATAATAGAGAAGAGTTTAAATTGTAACTTTTCTGCTGAAATCAAAGTTGTAAATAGTGATCATTTGGCAAATATTACCTAAGCACCCTAATTCTAGAGGGAGCTCTTAACATCCTCAGCACCAAGGCATTTTCCTTTCAAGTTAATTTTAATGGCCATATCTGTCCTCTGATTATGCAACTCTATTTTCCTATGGTTCCAATCCCAGTAATTACGAATCGGATGGCAATGCAGCATGACCTTGCTTAAGTCGGTGAAACTGTGGATTCTTAATACATCACAATTTCAGACAACATTAAGAACTCCCACACAATCCGGTCTTAGGCTATTGAGAACAGCAACAGCATATTAAATTCTTCAGTACTACACATGGGTACTAAGATGTCTTACATTTAAGACCAGGAAAATTGGGGCGCCTGGGTGGCTCAGTGGGTTAAGCCGCTGCCTTCGGCTCGGGTCATGATCTCAGGGTCCTGGGATCGAGCCCCGCATCGGGCTCTCTGCTCAGCAGGGAGCCTGCTTCCCTCTCTCTCTCTGCCTGCCTCTCTACTTGTGATCTCTCTCTGTCAAATAAATAAATAAAATCTTTAAAAAAAAAAAAAAAAAAAGACCAGGAAAATTAGGAAATATGATCTTTATCCAAAGTAAGGAAAATAAACCAACTGCTCAACTCAAGCACATAAACATCTTAGAATAAGACTTCACCTTGGAGGTTCTCTAGCCAGAGACATGGTGAACTACTATAACATCTCAACACCACAGTTAAAACAAAAGCCAGCTCTCATTTCTTACTAATTTAGGTAGTTGCCCTCAAAGAAAAATCAGCAGTGTCACCTTAAATACTGCAACTGCCCCCATAATGAGAACAAAGGCCAAAAAATGGCAGGTGGCCAGAAGGTCAGACACTACAGTTCTAAAAACAAAAAGCAAAACAAAACAAAAGCCCCAGCAACTTTTTTTGTTTAAAAAAAAAAAAAAAACATAAACAAAAACAAAAACAAACCAACAATTCTGAGCTAAGGCAAAAACTTCTTTCAGGGTCCCCTGGGTGGCTCAGTCATTAAGTGTCTGCCTTCCGCTCAGGTCATGATCCCAGGGTCCTCTGCTCAGCGGGAAGCCTGGTTCTCCCTCTTCCACTCCCCCTCGTTGTGTTCCCTCTCTCACTGTGTCTCTGTCAAATAAATAAATAAAATCTTAAAACAAAAACAAAAACCTACTTTCAGCAGATCTAGGTATGCTGCCATATTCTCATTTCTTTATTAATGAACTCTCTACAAATTTTTTTTTAAGTAGGCCCCACATCCAGCATGGAGCCTAACATAGGACTTGAACTCATGACCCTGAGATCAAGAATCAGATGCTTAACTGAATGAGGTACCGGGGCACCTCTATACAAATTTCTTTTAATTCTACACACACCCACCCACACACACACACACACACACACACACACACACACACACACAAAAGTGTGTGCACTTGAGTTATTTGTTTTATCTTGTGCTTTCCTAAAAGGCAATGGAGTTGTTCAAGTAAGTATCATTTGAGATGAGGGCAAAAGAACTGTGTACCTCAAAATATTGTTGTGGTAAAGAGAGAAACCAGTTAACAACTGCAGTAATAAAAACGGCATCTGCTGTTGCTTGCACTACCAGCTGGTGTCAATCTATGCACACACATACACACACACTGGTGAGCAGTCCATCAAAAAGCAATACAGCTTCTTGGGGCACCTGGGTGGCTCAGTGCGCTAAAGCCTCTGCCTTCAACTCAGGTCATGATCCTGGAGTCCTGGGATCAAGTCCACATCGGGCTCTCTGCTTGGTAGGGAGCCTGCTTCCTCCTCTCTCTCTCTCTCTCTCTGCCTGTCTCTCTGCCTACTTGTTTGTGATCGCTGTCTGTCAAATAAATAAATAAAGTCTAAAAAGAAAAAAAGAAAGAAAAGCAATACAGCTTCTTAATGTGTTTTTCTCTCTTTGTAAGATATTTTTTTATTTAGATATTTTAAGAAGAAAAATTTAAACATTCTAAAACACCAGAATTAGCTCAGTGCCCCTTGAAACTGTGTCAAAGAATCTCAAAAACCACTATGATGAGCTCCCTGCTTTGTCCAGAACAATGGGAAATATTAGTCTATAAATCCCACCACTTCTACCTGATTAAAAATCTTGTAAGAGATAAATTTTCTTCTTGAATACATAATAGTTTGCATAAAACAAAAACAAAAAACACTCTCTCAACCAAAAGGTAAAAGTTAACCAGGCAAAGCCTTCCAATACAAAAAGCTCAGTAAGTCTGCGGGAAAAGTCTGTTCCTACTGGTCCATGAATGCTTTTTTTTGAAGCTCTCTAGAAACAAATGGTATCACTGCCTAATTATAAATTGCCATCAAGCAACTAATAAGTCTTACATTACACATACTCATATTTAATTCTCATAATAAAGCTCTGCGTAGATAGATCTGTACCAATTTTATAGTTATAAATTTGGAGGCCCAGAGATGCTAAGTAACTTGCTCAAAGGCATATAGTAAGCTGGTTAATGGTAGTTAGGTTTCTTCAAAGTCAAAGTTGACCTTTCCAAACTTGATCTTCCCAGCATAAACTTCACTGACTTTGGCCAAGTTCGGGAATTACACTGAAGCAGAGTCCCATGCATCCAAAGGTCACATGTTTTCAACCAAGATATTCATAATCTTCAAATACACCTGCAATTTTTTTCTTGTTGTCATGTAATCGATTAACTGAAACCACCATTCTTTCCTAATCCATCAAGATGCTATGTACAAAAGAAGAAAAAAAAAAAAAACCCCAACAACCTAGGGGGAGAGGAAAAAGGAATGGCATGCTGCAGGTGCACAAACCATTTAAATCCTCAAAACAAATCCATCATTACAAAACAGATTAGAGATATCCACATTATAAAAAGATTCATTTAAAACAGGACTTGATTTGCATACTCTTTTTCCAGAAACGCAGAAAGCAATTCTTATGGCTAAAGCCAAACATGTTTGCTATTGCCAAAATTGTCTCCCACACAAGACACTTCTCTCGTCAGCAGATTGCATTAAAAATGCTTTCATACGCACAATGTGGTTTCCTAGCTGAAGAAAAGCAGGTGGGATCAATACCACATGCTCTCTGCCCTCTGAAGACCTTTGCTCAGAAATTTAAAGCATGACAGTAAACAAGGGAGATGCAGTCTCCTAATGAACACGGAACATCTACGGTTAATGACTGGCGTTTCATGCTCAACCAACACAAACTTGCAAAAGATATATTTAGTTGGCTGAAACGCAGAAGAAACTTGGGAGTTTCCTGACAGAGAAATAAGGAAATAGGCATACGGAGGAGAGCTAATGTGTAGAGAAAGACAGAGGAGATGGTCGGACTAAAGACACGCTGAATGAACAGCACGTGATCTTTAAGAAGGAAGCAGACCATAAGAACGGGGTGCCCCATATGAAGGTCGGCAGTCATACTGCAGCATATACCAAGCAGGGATGGACAACAAAGAAAGATGAGAGAGAAACCTAGAGAAATCAGGGAAGTAACTCTGGAAGCCTAGAACAATCAGGACATACAGATCTGGGATCAAGAAGACCAATGAGAAAGAAATATTGATAGGCCAGAAAGGGGATCAGACCCAAATGCCTTTCATTCAAGTCCCCAGAGATCTCTAAAAAAAAACAAAAATTGCAGGATAAAAACCCATGACCTCTTTCACAAGTCCCTACAAACTACAATCTGAAATGGCTAATCTCCTATCTATTCCTTATTCTCCTATTCCACAAAAGCTTTTGCTCATGCTACCCTTCTCTGAGCCACTACTCTGACCTTAGAATAAGCATGATTAGCTCATTCTAATCCCTCTATACCCAAAACTGAACTTTCAGACCAACTACTCTTCTCCTTCAGTGGACCTTCCGTAAGGTATTCCTTCCATGAGGAAAGGAATCAAAGGCAAACGCTCCTACCCCAAGTAGCTCTATACTTCCAAGACATAACTTCTCACCTTCCTAAGAGTAATAAAAGACGAGGAACTTTCTGAACCTTAATACTTGGCAATTAACACAGAGCACCAACCCAAGAGCCTCTCAAATATCCATTCACTATGCAGCTGACAGACATGGATAACCCCAGACATCAAACAGCAAAACCCAACCTGACTACCCAGGGAAGACACAATTTTCCAAGACCTCCTTTACAAAAGTATAAAAATATATATACCTGAATCCTGCCCCCCTAATCCCCACCCCCAGGTAAGTTGCTCTTATGAGCGGAAAGTGTTAATAGTACCATAAGACATTTTGTGCAGCTAACACAAAGTTATACATGATTTCTGAATGCACACACATACCTAAGTCCCACCCATACAAATGGTGATACCAAGTCAAAAAAGAACAACAGTGAGAAAGAGGGGAAGGCTAGGTCATTTAAGAAGGGGACCCTAGGGGCATGTGGCTGGCTCAGTCGGTTAAGCTGGTCAAGCATGGGACTCTTGATTTCAGCTCAGGAATTGATCTCAGGGTGATGAGTTCAAACCCCATGTTGGGCGCCACACTGAGTGTGGGGCCTACTTAAAAAGGGGGGCAGGTTGGATAGCATCACATCATCATCTGGGGGAAAAAAGTTTCAAATAAAGTAAAAACATGTAGCATTTCACCTTCTTATCCGTATCACTGATAAAGTATATTCAATATATGTAACAAGGTTTTCACTTGGGGACAACTCTCCACTTTAGTTCATTTTATTTCAATAAAGAAAGATCATAATTAAATTAAGAGATATTTTTAGCAAAGACAAAGGAAGTAAATTCCAAAGGACATCCACTGTCCCCAACTGACGCAAAGATTTAGGTAAAAATAACATGTGATTTTTCTTCTCTTTTGTACAGCACATTTTGTTTAGTTTTATATTTAATAAAGGCAGTTACATTTTCAA
Source organism: Enhydra lutris kenyoni (assembly GCF_002288905.1). Taxonomy (NCBI): domain Eukaryota; kingdom Metazoa; phylum Chordata; class Mammalia; order Carnivora; family Mustelidae; genus Enhydra; species Enhydra lutris. The sequence goes on along the minus strand of NW_019154154.1, from coordinate 5,790,773 downwards.
GAGGATATGAGGAATATGGGGGTTTTTTTTTCCTCCCCCTCAACTTAAAATAGTCACATAAAAGCACTGATTTTTATACTTAGGAGAAATCCCCAAACAGACCAATTGTGTTTGGTCAGGTAGGGTATAAATGCTGACTATAAAGGAAACTTATTTAAATAATGCAGACACAGCTTCAAGGACCTCAAGAAAGTCCTCTCTGAACTAGTAAAGAGAAAAACAATCTATAGAGAAAGGCAGGAGTACAAGGTGAAAGTTTAAAAAGCTTCAGGTCAGATGGGAACCATGGCTACGAATTAAGTCAAAGAGGTACCAGGACAGAAATAAATATCTGTTTTGATTTGCTAAGGGACAGCTATGTTACAGCAAACCACTCTGAGACCACAGGGCAATGTGCCCAGCAATTAACAGATGGCTGCTGCTGCTGCCATTTTTTTTTTTTTTTTTAAGATTTTATTTATTTCTCTGACAGAGAGAGACACAGCAAGAGAGGGAACACAAGCAGGGGTACTAGGAGAGGTAGAAGCAGGCTTCCCGCTGAGCAGGGAGCCTAATGTGGGGCTCTCAATCCCAGGACACTGGGATCATGACCTGAACCAAAGGCAGACGCTTAATAACTGAGCCACCCTGATGCCTTCTAAAAAGAAATACAAAATGCTCTTGTTCCCAAAATTGCTACACTCATATCATACATAAGCATCTCTGACAAAATAACCTAGTTTAAAAGTTGAAAGATTAACTATTGTGACCCTCCAAATTTAAAATTCACACAAACACTTTAAGAAGCAAATGCTTAAAAGATTCTACTCAGACAATGACTCGTTAGCACACAAAAGTGATGTGGCCCTGTCCTCATTAGCATCACAGTAAATGCGCCATCACACTGACCTGGGGAAGCACAGAGGCTGATCTCTTACCAGGTACTAAAAAGTACATTAAAAAGGAAATATGCAAATCATATACTCCACAACTTAGACTATCTGACCCCAATTTCCCCCCCACAAAAGAGGAAGAACCTAAACACAAAAATAATCTGTTCGGGGGCGCCTGGGTGGCTTAGCGGGTTAAAAACCTCTGCCTTTGGCTTGGGTCATGATCCCAGGGTCCTGGGATCAAGCCCCACACTGGGGGGGTGGGGGGTCTCTGCTCAGCGGGGAACCCGCTTCCCTCTCTCTCTGCGACTGCCTCTCCGTCTACTTGTGATCTCTCTGTCAAATAAATAAATAAAATCTTTAAAAAAAATAATAATAATAATTTGTTTAAATTACTACCATGTTATCGTCTCAAGTACCCAAGAACCTAAAGCAAGATGGTGGGGAAAAGAATTTTATTTAACAAGTGCACCTAGGGTGCCTGGCTGGTTCAGCTGACAGAGCACACAACTCAATCTTGGAGTGAATTCGAGCCCCACACTGGGTACAGAGCTTGCTAAAAAAATAAATAAACTTTAAAATAAATAAAAGAAGTATACCTAAACTTTTAATTTATCTTAAGGACTTTTTTTTTTAATATTAAAGTTTTTTTAAGTTTCTTTGAGATAGAGTGAGAGCAAGTAAGCTCTATCTTTGAGATAGAGCGAGAGCAAGTGAGGGGCAGAGAGAGAAGGAGAAGCAGCCTCCCCGTAGAACAGGGAGTCCAGCTCCAGGTTCAGTTCCAGGACCTTAGGATCATGACCTGAGCTGAAGGCAGCTGATTAACCACGGAGACACCCAGGTGCCCCTATCTTAAGGAGTTTAAAAATGATGCTTCCTTTCATGTGCTATCACTGAAGTGACCTGATTACATATCTGAGGCTCACTCTTGGGAAAGATGCTGTGTTTTTTATGCCACCGGATTAAATAATATTAAGGATGTCTGACGTGGAAAGCAACTTCTACAGACAAAGCTTCTAAGCCATTTGGGTCACATCACATGGCAATTCTGCGAACATATTTCAAGATTAGGGCAAAGACAGGTGGCATAAGGTATCTCATTCAGAAAAATCATCTTTTTGCCACAAAGCGTCCCCTAAAGAAAAGGGGCTGGGAGTGTAAGGCCTCCTGCTAACTTAGCCCTAAGATGCACATCTGTCAAAGGATTCCTCACCTGTGGAAATAAGCTGGGCAATATGTACTCTCTCATGTTCACCCCTGTGACTCCACCATCTACCTTGCCCTTGTTAAGTTACACAAAATCAATTCCTAACAGAACGTTGCCATCAGTCATATTAAAGAGCCTCCTAGGCCGTAGAATTCTATACAAAATGCTAGGTATTCAAATATACAAATGACGATTTCACTAAACACTAGTCTTTCAGATCATTCTAATATTGAATAATCCTTAGTGTCAAGGAGTTTTCTGTGTTGTTGCTGACAATTTCTTCCTTGCTATTTATAAAGAAGCAAGGACCTAAACAGTTATGTATTACAAACTAATCTCCTTTACTTTGGGAAAACTTGAAAAATCTTATGTATGTTGCCAGATCCACTTACCAGTCAAGCCCTATCCCTGAACCTAATGCAATGTATAAAATAAGGGCTTATTCTAGCTGTCCTCATAAAACACCAACATTATTAAGGTAGTCCATTTACACCTAGATGATCAATCTCATTCTCCTCAAACAAGAAAATTTTTTTAGCAAGAAGACACATAGAGCCACTGAAATACATCTCTTGAACCCAGAGCCTTCCATACTGTGCCTGGGTTCTTGATTTCCACTCCTCTCTCAAAAAATTACATCTGAGACTAAAGAAGTAGAACTTACACTATGTTTCAAAAGTTTTATCTCCTACAGACAGTTGTAAATTGTAAAGGTGTAAAAACTTCAGATACCTCTAATATCAGTTGAGATTGAGATAAAGATTGACCAGCTCTAAGTAGCACTCTTCTGAAGAAAGAGGGACAAATTATTTTCCTTAAGACTCCAGACTATGAAAGATTACACCAAACATCAATTAAACAATTTAATTATGCTTTTCTGTGCTACTGGAACATCTTTTAGTCCTTGCACTCTTAAAAGATGGAAATTCACCCACTATTTCTTCTTATTCCCAGCAATTCTCAAGACTCTTGATTGAATATCCAGAAACGAAAAAAGTGAAGGTTAATCATTATGATAACTGTATGAGGTATCATAACTTACCAAATGATAGTACTCAGTCAAATTTAAAATCTTACCATCAGATATAATGACTGCCCAATCTTGCCTGTCACGCCAAGATCCTGGATTCCATTACTGCTCACAGAGCTACCTTGTCCCTTTACTTTCATTCTCTGTAATTCTCATCTAAGTTAAAAGGAGGGAAGGAAAATTTCTACAGAAACACAAAATGACCAGGAGCTATATTAGACTATTACAACCCTCAAAGGAATTTTGTTTTTTTCTGAATGCAGAACCTACAGGCTAATGAAGGTGTTATTCAAAAGCCTTGTGTATCATTTCCTAAAACCTGGTGATAGCCTGGCCAGGCCATGCCCCTCCAGACCCTCATGCCACGTTTCCACTAAAAGCTCCTTGAACAGATATCCCATTCTAACCCTTTAAGCATACATAAATATCTTAACAGGTTGCAAGGTGAGAACATAAAACCAACTGGATAGTCTTTCAAACAATTGCAGTTACAATTCTGTATCAGGGACTAGTTAAAAATAAAAGTACTGCAGAAAAGAAAGCTAAAGCTAGAATTTGATTTAAACCATACACACACAAAACTGATGACTGTCCAAAAATCACTGATACTCACAATGTAAACCACTGGCTCAGTGGGACAACTGATCTGACCCACCATAACCAACCTGCTCAGATCCATTTTAAGATGGACTAAGAGCAAACTATATAATTCATTTCAGCGGAATGAAAAAAACTCTCACGGACTAGTACCAGGGTTAAGAAAGAAGACTCAGAGAACAGTGCCTTGGAGGCCACTGTGTTATTGACCCAGTGGCACCTTAAGACTGGATTTAAAGCATCAAAATGTGAGGAAATAAAATTGTTCCCTCAGGCTCCAGTGACCTTGAATACAATGAAAGGACTCTGGTTTGCCTGTTTACACGCTGCTCTGCCTCCTTTAAACCTTACTTTAAAAGGAGAATCTGACTTTCTCAGGAACAAGCCAGAAGGTCAAACAGGTTGTGAGGAGTCAAGGACAAGAGCACATCTACACTACTAAGTAAAAAAAATAAAAATAAAAAATAAATTTTAAAAAACCCCAGATCTATCACCTCAAATGCAAAAATGCAAATTTCTATGGAGCTGGACAGGAGGTTGGGGGTGGATTACAGGACTTGTGAGCCATATACACTCCCCTTCAAAACCAAAGCATTATGTAGAAAACAGAGTTCCAACAAAAAGTACAATGATGAGAAAAGAACTCATTAAAAGCTAAAAATAAACTCTAATTCACAATATGCATACGGATTTAACAAAAAAAGGAAAACAAGATGTAAAATTGCATCTGCTAAGTTAACCATGCCCTAGTGGAAATCGCCACCCCCCTTTACACAAACTGAAATCTGTAAAGTCTGTGATGACTGAATAAAAGCAAGGCTTTAAATGTTTTCAGTGAATATTCCAACTAAAGAAAACAAAGGGATAGCAATTATTTTTGAAGTCTTCTGATCTGCTAACACTACAGGAATACTGGGCTTTTTAATATCCAAGCACACAGGTCTCTGTATTTCCCTACCTGAATGTCTCATTTTATGAAATCAGAATATTTGGTAATAGTATTTACAATTTATATAAAAGGGATACTAATTTTAAGGAAGAAGTCCATAAAAGTGAAAACAATCCTTAGTTTTTATCTAACCAATACCTCATGACTCAATTTAACAACTTGCTGATCTTCCAGGCCAGTAATAGTTCACTGGGGAAGCTCAGCTGAGAGTACCTTCATATTTTAAGTCAAGTTCATTCATTCTGAATAACATGCACACAATACCCCACACTTCAGCACTCTGATTCATAGAGACTGGTGTATTATCAGTAATCATCTTTCTAGGCTCCTGCCTTGAACTTCCTATTCCCACCTTGTCCCACCACTAGAAAATAAATTGTCTTGGTCAAATCACCTAGAAAGCAAAGAACAGAATATTAGCTTTGGATTCTTCCCACATCATGCCTGAGAAATTATAAGAATTCTGAGGCAACAGATCTATTTGAAGATTTTTTCAAAATTGGTTCACCTAAGGAAAAAAGTCTGCAACTGTCATAACTGAATGTGTTTTAACTGGTGAGGAGGGGTCTGGAGAGAGAGAGATGCCTGTGTGCTACCCACTTTATGAAACTTTGGAGTCAAAGAGCTCCTATAAGGCTACATTACAAATAAGTGGTTAGACTGGGATATGAACCCAAGTGTTACATTCTTTCTAGGCTAACACCTCTAAAACTGCCTCATTAAGCCACCTCCCTAGCTGGGGAGTAGCAGGTGACAGGCATTTTTTGCTTCGATGTTAATCCTGAGAACTTGATCGCAAGCTAACCAAATAACAACCCTAGCGTAATAGCGGTTTAGTAAATCCTATTACCACCGCATTCGAGTCCATATCATATGGAAAGATACAAAGGAATGCCATGAACACAGTTTAAACTAAATACTTCCATCTTGCATTTATTTCCGTGAAGGAGGCACACAGAGTAATCTCTGTTCTTATTTAGAACAATGTAGAAGGAATGATCCTTCCCCAATTAGTTCAATATCATAGATGATGTAAGGTTGAATACTTAGATCACAAAGACAGTTTAACTGAGGATCTGTTTCTTCACAATACTTGCAAGAGCGGTCAGTGCTGCTTTACAGCTTTAAAGCTCTTCAGAATATAGCTGATGACAGTCCCATCACCAATAAAAGGACACCCAATGGTGTCAAAATATTGACACTTTAAAACTTTAAAAAGTGAAAAAAAGAAAAAACTTTAAAAAGTGAAACCACGTTTTAAGGAGTAAAACATGCTAACTAAAGCCACTGCACAGGCCTCACAAATCAAACGACACTGACAAGTAAAATGCCAGGAAATATCTTTAAAAGCTGACCTTTTTAGTTGAAAAGGCAAGCTTCGAGGGTTTCCACAGCTCTCAAAATTCGGTAATAACAATGCACTCCACTGAAAGTCAATTAACTTAGAACAAGCTCCGAAGAAGCTGGTGAATTGTGAAGCACGGTTTTAGCTTCAATGATCAACTATTCTGCTCAGGAAGTACTTAAAAGGAAATGTTCCAACAGGTGCAAAATCAAAATGCTTTGCTCTATTGATAATTTCAAAAGTTAAAAAACAAAGGCTGATGCTAAGGTAGTGTGACAAATAAGACAGTGAAATAAAAACCATCAAAAGAAAAGCAGGTTGATTTTGTATTGCATCATGAAAAAGGGAGGGGAGAAAGTCAATTTCATTGGAGAGGAGAAAGAGGATTTTAACATTCTATGGATTACAGAAGGAGGAAGAAATCCTGCATCAGAATTTAATTGCTCTCTATCTTCTCCCATTTAGTTCACCTTCTTCTCTCATGTACATTTTTCCATTATTACTAGGACAGCCACTAAATAAACTGAAGGCAGTTTCTACTCTTTGCTACCAATCTCCTAATGCAGAAGTAAACAAAAACTAGGAAAAAACAGTGTGAAAAGATCCGCAATAGCAAACAGCACACAGCCACTCACACTTGGATAAATTTTTAGAGGAGGATTCCTTACAGAAGAACTTCAGCTGTGTTTTCTATGAACTTGAACACATTAACAAAGTTAACGTTTTGTACCAAAATAATAAAGGAATCAAGTCAAAGGCACTCAATGAATTTTCTTAATCTGCTTACAAGACAACCATGATCATTCTAGAAGCCCTAGTGACAATATGGGTCAATAAACCACAGAATCAAAATTCATAAACCTCATTTATACAATACATCCAACCTCATTTCCCCCAGTAGATATTCTTAAAAAGCAGCTAGAAAAATGTGTAACTAGCTCTAGGGAGCTGCAATACTTTTCTTCATTAAGTAGCACAAACATCAACATCAAGAAATCAGAAAAAATAAAATCCAGATCAGTGACACATAATCAGCAATGGTTTTGTTTCAAACTATTCTATAGCCTCACGATAGCTATCTTTTCTTCCGAGCAACTAACCATTTCAGGTTGCATTACCATTAAGATAGTCAAAGAAAAACCTTTTCTGTTTAGGTTTGCTAACTGAAAGTTAATTTATTTCATGCTAAAGGGGCCCTAAAGAAGGTATCACCGCAAATATGTCATTTTGGCTTAGGATAATTTTGAGCTGAAGGCAGTTAAGAATCAACAGACACAGAGAGTTCTCTTCCCTATCCTTTTCTGCCTAGCAAGGAGGTCACAAATTTCCCTTGGGGAGAGGTCCCCTGCCACTGTACCAGAAAGAGGAGAGAGCCGCATTCACCACCAGAGATGGAGAGCAGGCACCAAAATGTATAAACAAACCTTGCTAAAATAGCTCAATACCTTCCATTAGTTTCCCCCATGTAATTCCTGGTCACTTTCCCACAATTTACCAAGCCTCAGAACCCAACCCCCTTTCCTTTGGTAAAATGGTACAAGCCCCCAAGTAAAACTTCTTTGAGTTTCAATTTTCTTTTGTGAAATTCAGTGCACATGGGGCGCCTGGGTAGCTCAGTGGGTTGAGCCTCTGATTTCGGCTCAGGTCATGATTTCAAGATCATGGGATCGAGCCCCACATCGGGCTCTCTGCTCGATGGGGAGCCAGCCTGCTTCCGCCTCTCTCTTTGCCTGTCTCTCTGCCTACTTGTGATCTCTCTCTCTCTCTCTCTCTGTGTCAAATAAATAAATAGAATCTTTAAAAAATTTTTTTAAATACTAACAAAAATTGTGCTTCTTCTATTAATCCACCCCCCTCCGTTTTATTGAGATAGAGGTGACATAAAACATTGTCTAGGGGCGCCTGGGTGGCTCAGTGGGTTAAGGCCTCTGTCTTCGGCTCAGGTCATGATCCCAGGGTCCTGTGATCGAGCCCCACATCGGGCTCCCTGCTCAGCGGGGAGCCTGTTTCCCACCCCTCTCTCTGCCTGCCTCTCTGCCTACTTGTAATCTCTGTCAAATAAATAAATAAAATCTTTAAGGAAAAATAAAAACTGTCTAATTTATCTTCTGTTATGTTCAGTCCCTAGGGGCCTATGAATTAAATAAAGAGAATTAAGGAAAAGATTTTCCTACATGATAATGATAAAGAACTGCATTTAGTTTCTCAAATTTAATAAATTTTAATTTCATCATCCTTAAGTTTTCATCTAAATTATTCAATGCTGACATTGAAATTTATTCCATAAAACACCCCAAGTTCAAGGTTTAAGTGGAAAACTGAACACAGAATTTTGAAGATTTTCCCCCAAAACTTCATAAAAAGCTTCTACAATGGTAACAATTTTTTTTAAATGACCGACTAGTCATTTAAAATAGGTTTAAAAAATCTTTGAAAACAGAAAAAGGGTCAATTAAAAAAAAAAGTTTTTTCAGTACCACCGAAAAAAAAAATTCATTTTATACAAATATTACTTTATACAAATTTAGTCACTAAAATCTAAAAATAGCCATATTGAAATGTATTGTATTCCACAGTTAATATATTAGGGACCACCAAAGCATTTACTAATAGAGCAAAGATGCCCTTGTTTTGTGAGGACCTGAGGACACACCAGCCTTTCCACTAAATCTCTAAATAAACAGCTCCCAAAGTATGCAATGTGAGGTATTTATTAAACTACCACCAACCACCCACCCACCCTGCCCTCTTCAACTACTTGTCTGAAAGAATCAATTCTTAATTTCTTCATACTATGGACATCCAAAAGCTGACTTAAGGATTACAACAGACACATACAACCACCTTTTCAAATTAATGTTCATCAAAACAGCCTGAGGCTCACTGTGATTGACTTCATCACAGTAAATAAATGTTATTAAATTTGAACATATGAATTAGAAAAATAAAATATCACTTACTGCTTCAATCCTGCAAAGCGAAGATTATGTTTATTTTTAAAAGGAGGAGAAGAGGGGAGAGCCTGGGTGGCTCAGTCAGTTAAGCGTCTGCCTTCAGCTCAGGTCATGATCTCAGGGTCCTGGAATCAAGCCCTACATCCGGCTCCCTGGTTGTCCCTCTCCCTCTGCCCCTCCCCTCTCTTGTGCCTTCTCTCTCTTTCAAATAAATAGATAAAATCTTAAAGAGGAGGGGAGAATATTCTCAGGAAGCAACAAAGCTATAACTTAATCTAGCTTAAACCCTATTTAAAGGAAAAAAAAAAAAAAAGAGGAGTGGCAGATCTGTGTTAGCATAGGTGGTGCTGTCTGTTCAAAGGTAATCATCCAAGGAGGGACACTGGCAAAGTCCCTCCTTGGGTCCCCTACAATTTGTATATGTTTGTTTGGGTCTTTGTTTCTCCTTTTTGTCTGAAAGATTCTTGTTGGCAGATGAGGTCAGCACAGGACCCACCTGGGACAAGTCCTGGAATAATAGTGCAGACATTACATCAAGATAAAAAGGAGCATCACTCATTACTTGAAGTCTTCACCTAACTTACTTCTCTTCTTACTTCTCTGTTCTTCCATTAGAAGAAAGGAAAAGTATGTCTTCAGTAAAGATATAGCCTAGTGACTTTTAAACTTGACACCTCTAGTCCTACACCCCAGGAGATAACTCATCAGAAACCACCACTGGGGAAGGGACACTGCAATTATTACAACTCTCCCACCCATCTCCAGCCAGAGTTCGGGTAAACCTGGAATATACTGGTTCTACCTCCATGCAAAATATTCAGGAAAAGTAGTGGATAACTCTCAGGTAAATGCAACATTCTGGGCCCTACTTCAAAGATTCTGATTCTGTAGGTTTGGGCAGGGCCCAGGAAGCTGCACTTCTGGTGGTCCTCCCAAGTGATTCCAAGGCAGGTAACTCTACTGACTGTACTTGAAAAGACTGATTCCCAAAACTGCTTGTTTGCCCATCAAAATCACTTGGGGAACTTTCTGACAACGGATTCCCAAAGCCTCCAGAATCTGTATTTTTTTAAAACTCTCTCACATGAGGATAGGCAGCCAGATTTAGCAATCACTAAGCTAAAATACCCAAATTCACAACTATAGAGTACTAGTTTTATAGAGCAGCATGGATGTTCTCCTTGATTTTATGTATCCATCAGTCCTTGACTCTCAAAACTCTCTTATTCCCCCCTTCTGAAGAAAACACACCCACCAAAAGATGCCCCTCAGTGGATCTATACAAGTTAAGTGTCTCACTATAAATTCATCAGTTGGTCCTGTGGTTAATTTTTAAAGAGTTCTAGCCTCTAACAAGAGGCAAGGAGGAAATATCCCAGGAAAGAAGCAAAAAACTGGAATTCTGGTCCCTGCTCTACCACTTAACAGCTATGAGGTCTTGGACTATTCAGTCATTTAAACAAACATGGGCTTCAGATCACCTGTTAAGTGAAGGAGCTAAGGTCATCTCAAGGACATTTCTGATTCTAACACTCTATTACTCACTCCTTGCCTCATAAAATCCAGTTCACTCCTCTAGAATGCAGCATCAGCAGGTGTCAAGGACTCTAAAGTACATAAACCCAAAAAGATGGACCAACATCAGCTAAACTGTATGAGCAGCAGTGGTTTCTCATGATGAATGTCTGTAGACAGGAAATGGGATGAAGCATAAAGCTGGGCATGAGACCAAAGAAAGGGCCTGAAAAACAACATAATAATAAATAGAATTTAGGCCAAAGAGAAGATTACTATATTTACTACTGAAAGGTGCCTTAATGTATTTCTCTAATCCTCATTCTATCAAAATAGTGACATTAATTTGCCAACAACAACACAATCTAAAATTATATACTCACTTTTAGGACTTAGGCAAGAGGCCCATATTTTCCTAACTGGATTTTTTTTTTTTAAACCTGAGATACAATTTCCTAATTCAGCATTATTTAAGTAGGCAAAGATTAAAGAAAAATGAAAAAGAGCAATTTAAATATTCTTCCCAAAGAGTGACCTCATAGTTTTCTTACAACCCAGACAACCAATGCTCACCTCCTACAAAATCAGAATACAAAGAGCTGGCCCAGGAGCTCCCCAGGAGGCAGGATAAGTTGGATAGTTAGACCAAGGAACTGAGACTTGACCCTACAAATGTGTACTGAGAAACCGCATAAACTGGCTAATGATAAATACACCAAAGGGCAGTTTCCACATCCTCACAAACTCTTCCAATCTTTCTAGGTACATTAATAGTAGTTTCTTAGGAAGATATGCTCACTTGGCAAAGTACAACCATTCAAAATCCAGTTTTAAAAATCTACCATTTACTATACTATTTTGTTCAATACAAATATTTACTAAGAAACTCAGGATTTAAAAATATATGTACACATTTAAATTTGGGCTTTGAGACTAAATGAGTCAGACCCTTCTGAACACCACTTTAACCCATACTAAGAATGAGATGTTACTGGACTAAGTCAAAACAGGGTTACTAGAAGAGGTGCTCTGTATTCTTATTTACCTGCTCACCTTTTTAAAATACACAGTTCATTATCATGGATGTTCATTTATGAAACATGCTCATTAACTTTGATATGAACAGGTTACAGAAGAGTTTCAGAATGTATGATAATCTGTAAAATGATTTCAAAAGCTTTCATAGCAAAACCCTTTATATGCTCGATGGAAATCTAGTATTGGGGAGATATCCCCTAAAATGAGTTCTGTGGTCAAATAAGGCCAGAAAACCAGCTTCTTTACTGCAGGATTTTAATGTATGGTTCTAATATGCTAATGATCTGCAATTTGGCTCTTACATAGGAAACTATGAATGGCAGCATTTCTCAAATTTGTCTGTCAATGGAACATTTCCCCTGAAGAACAAGTATGATTGTGTCTCTTGGAATGAAGCTTAGAAAATGTGTTAGGACCCTCCTGCCCACTGTGGATGTTCTTAGGTACTCCATTCGCTTACAATAAGTTTTAAATAGATATTTTACCATGGTGGGAAAATATGTTCATGGCTCCCTCTCACTGAACAGACAATGGGGTGTTGATGGGGGATAAAGAAGTGGAGAGGAAATATTAATGCACTTTGCCAGTATCCAACCATGTCCTTCATATTACCATGCACTGTGGTTCCATTACCGTTGTTTATCACACTGAAGATAGGGAGGCAAAGGGTATGAAGACACAGAATTCAAATTTGTTGCACCATAAAACAGCTCTAGTAAAAGATGTATGGAAGAGTAAGATAATTTAAGATCGACCAGAGATGAAAAGATTAAAATCTTGGAAATGTTTTCTGCAGAAGGTGCCTAATAAAAAGGATATAAGATTTGTTCTGTATTTTTATCTACTTACAGTATCATAACAAAAAATTCAACATTTATATACCTAGTTCAAGCATCTTTTTTTTTTTTCATGGTAGGGACAGTTACTAAGCAATTAACCCAGAAATCACATCAATGATATCATGACCTTTATACTATTTATCAGGCAGTCATTTATGTAAAGGAGGTTGCAAAAGTCACATATGAAGAAGCTGTTTTGCTAAAAAGAATAAAATTTAGTGTCAGGGCAAATGTATTAAGAACCATTTGTTCTTGGGGCACCTGGGTGGCTCAGTTGTTAAGCATCTGCCTCCGGCTCAGGTCATGATCCCAGAGCTGGCTCCCCACTCAGCAGGAAGCCTGCTTCTCCCTCTCCCACTCCCCCTGCTTGTGTTCCCTCTCTCACTGTGTCTCTGTCAAATAAATAAAATAAAACCTTTTTTTTTTTTAAAGGAGCCATTTGTTTTCTAACTTTTTCAACTTTTCAAAAACGGTTATAAACTTCACATATGCTGACACTGATTTTAGAAAAAGAAATGGAAAAATATTCTCCATTGGATTATCAGTATTCCCAAAAAAAAAAAAAAAAAAAAAAAAATCTCCCTGATGATACTGTGGTGAACATCTAAGTAACATAACTAGTTAAAGTGTAATTATTCAGTATGGATTGATGACAACCAGGTTTTACTTAGTTTTTACTTGATTTAAGTATGTTCCCTCTGTGAGTTTCAATTTGTAGCTCCAGGAAATAAGATTGTGAGGCCAAGCTGAGGTGATTGCTCTAAGAACACATTCTCCCACCTTGGAGGCAGTAAGTCCTGCTGTCTTGATAAAAGAAAGGTACTATCTCAAACAAAGTAAAAATGACTGCAGAAATACCTAGTGTGACCCCTTTCTTTAGCCTCTACCTCATTTACCTAGGGAGACCTGAAGCCAAGAGTTGACTTGATTCTTGGTCAAACTCTTCTCACTGCCTTTAGGTATTCTCTGCCCATTCCAAATATTTAGTTTTTAAAGTTTGAGTTATAAGCCATGTAAAGCAATTTAATATACATCACCCCTCAAACTTAATAACGACATGAGAAAGTTAGTCTTTCTACACTTAACTTTGTACATTTTCATTGTTTCAGAACAACTCCTACAGGAAACATTATCCCAAGAACATGCTCAGTTAGACTTCGGCTTATTCTAAATATTTAGTTGAATCTTACAAAATACTAAGGTTATTCTCCACTATCCAACATTCAAAATGTACACTTGCTACACTCAAATTATATCAGTGCAAGTATTTATACATTGACAACGTGAATATTACTATTTACTCTGTAATATATATTAAAAGCAGAACTATACAGACTTAAAGGAAAAGACATTTTAAGAAGTTTCTTCCTTCTCCCAAACAGAATAAGCTTCCTATATCTCATTGTAAAAATGCTAAATCATATAAGCTCAGGAAACTAAAAACTGAAGGTTAACATGATACTTTCTGTCCCAGACATACACACACTTCTAAAACATTTTTCAAAGATGTTATTGCACAGTATATGGTATATAAAAGTCTAGTTATAATACATACTGTCCATAAAAATATTTTATGCTTTAAAAGGAAAACAAAACTTTTAAAACTAAGTTTCATGCTGCTAATGTAGTCAGTAACAGAGAGTACCTCGATGGGTAAAACTGCAGCACTGAATGATCTACAGGCAGTAAACTTATTATTTTCTCGCACAAGAAACATAATTCTTTAAAGATGAGTAACCCATATAAAACTGCGTACCTGTTATTTTGTCTCTTACAAGCTTACAGGACTCTATCTCACCAATGCTCCCAAAAAGACTCTTTAGTTCCTCCTGTGTCATGTTCTGAGGAAGGTAGTTGACTATTAAGTTGGTCTTGCTGTCCTCTGTGTTCCCAGAGTCAACTGGTGACGAGCAGTTGTTGTTTATGGTGGTTGGACCATTGGCTGTGTTATTGCAAGTTGGCCCATTAGACAGTTGTGTTTCCATGGCAGCAATTACCTGCTAAAAACAGAGAAAACAAGAAATGTCAGAATTCATATTTCACAAACTATTAGAGATTCCAACCAAGAATGTAAATACTTGTCACTAAATACAAGTCATTCTGCTGAAATTACAATAAAGCTCCAACAAAAAGTACAACACCTACGTTAATTTATACTTTATATTAAGCTAGTCAAGTTAAGTTCACAATTATACTTTCACATACATATTCCATACATGCACATAAAAAAGCACACTCTAAATGTTAAACATTCTCTAGAACCCCATTTTGGGTCTATTCACATACCCTTACTCACCTGCAGTATCCAAACACTCAGGGAAATTTAGTACCAAAGGGCATGGAATTAAACCCTGACTAAAATCATTCTACGAAACAGAAGTGCTTAACATGCTACCAAAAGACAAACCAAAAAATGGTCTTCCAAACTCTGAAGAGATTTTCAGTTAGCCTAAGAGTTTCAATAATCTAAAACTGACATACATCCATTAACTTAAAATCAAGGAGGCAAGAGTACTTTAAAAATATAAATTTGTCAACATGTACTGTTTTGGTTACATATTAAAAATGTTTTTGATTGACAGTATCTTATACCTCTTCTGTTGGTAAGAAATAAGAAAAAATATTAGATGTCAAATGTTAGGGCATGAAAAGGATTTGTAGGATAACTTGGAAAAGAAGCTATGAGTACTTAGTGTACCTTGTAGAATCTAACAAGCTATTCTTGTCAACCTTGCCAGCTAAAGATCACCAACAATGCAACTGATCTACAGCGTCAAAACAGAATCCCCAAACAATTCAATATGGCATTTCGCCTTGATTCTAACTTTAAATGGGGAAAAAAAAAAAAAAAATTAAAACCTATCCAAGTCACCAAAACAATAACATAAATATTTCAACTTTTGCAAACAGACCAGCCCAAGGAATTTTCATTTGAGCACATAAGCCTGTTGAAATGCAAGTAATAAGGTACCTATAAACTCCAAATACAGGATAAATAGCAGATTTGGGGAAAATGGCCTCAAACTGTTAAGGCTATTCTAAAAATCTACTTATTAAGCAAATTTGGATCTAGTTTCTAAAAATCAGTGCTACGACCTTTGAGCAAAAGAGTTACAAACCACAGCCCCAAATTTTCTAGAACCATCTTCCAACAGGTATCTACTTTGGTCAGCCAAGATTGTGGGGGAATCCAAAAATCAAAGCCATCAGTGAAAGAATTATCCTTCCTATTTCATTCAATACAGCTCTCATCTCCACAAAGAACTACTTCTCAAAACTGACAATTCTGAATTGATGGAATGCTAGTTTTGGGGGAAGTTCTCTAACATATAAAAGGCAAAGAATTTGAGGCAAATTTTTTAAAAAGCAAAGTAGAGGGAAAGAGTGTTACAAGAGAAAAAAAAAGTCTTTTAAAAAGCATATTACCTAAGAAAAATAAAAGGGCACAACAGTGGATAAGCCTACAGGAAGAAATCTCGACTGCCGAGAGATGTTTATAAAAGAAGGCAGCATAGGATAGATTGAGACTGGTCAACTCACCAGATTAAGACTGGTCAGACTGGCAAGAATCCGTGCTATCATGATTTAAAAAAAAAAAAAAAAAAAAAAAAAAAAAACAGACAAAATCCAGACTACCTATCAAATATCAAACAAGCTAAACCCTCCATGACTGCATTTCCTTCTCAAAGAAATGGGTATTTCTTTGACACAAGCTGCAAGCTACCTCTCTTGGGTAAGTGTTCTTACAGTACTTAAAGGAGCAAGGGAAAATAAAGAAATCTTTAGAAATCTGCAAGAAAAAAAAAGTGAAACAATTCAAGACATGCATTTTATTGTAATTAACAACTTTATCTGAAACTGAGAAAGGAATTTTCAAATTTCCTAATCAAGCATAACTTCCATTCTGTAGAATATTAGCTGTGGGTCACTTTCCACAGCAAAACTTTTATGGGATTAACCTTTGCCCAGCATTTATGAAAACAATGAGTTGCGAGAGTGGCCAAGGCCAATTAAAACAAATCGCTGTTCGAAAATTAGGGTATGTGTAGAAACTATATGAACCCCAAATAGGAGATCTGGATTTAACTCACTGGGATGGCATGCGAAATATAAACTGTTCATTGACTGAAATTAGCAGGATTTAGCAAGGACAACAAACACTCCTCACTTAATTGCACATTTATTTCCATGTTCAGGTGGCAAGAATGAGCTCCTAAGCCAACATTCAAGTGAACAGCTGCAGTAGGCTGTGTGCGCTGAAAATTACAGCATCTCTCAGCTATAGGACCATCTGCTCAGAATAAAATGATACTAATGTGCTATATTTTACAAATAATGCATATTCCATTGATAGGCTCAACACAACTGTTCACAGAATGCAAACTCTTTCAACAGTTACTGGGCAAATAATTTTCAGCCAGATTTACAATTTCAACAATTTTTTTTTTTTTTGAGCATCAGGAATTGTAAATAACTTCAAAATTTAGTAACCAAAAAAATACATAGTAAACAGAATGTAAAGAATTACGGTAACTTAGTATTCAGACCATACCAAAACTTTTTTGTTTCTTTTAAAAAAAGCTTGTCACTCTTTGAGTCTGCACTAAATCCTAATTTAGATTATAAAAAGTTACATACAAAAGCATGGTTCTGATGCTACATATACCACTATGGTTAAAATTGCAATGTGCTTTAAGTCCTAATGATGGCCATACCGCAATAGGTTAAATGTAAGAATAATTAGTACGCCAAATGAAAAGTTCAAGTGTTTGGTATGGCCTCAGCACTCCTGCAACATGCTAAAAAAAAGTAGCCTACAGAATTTAAGAAAAATCCCACAGACCCCAGTCCAAGGCTCTGCTGCCCACGAACCACTTCTAAGCAGAGAAGCCACATCACACAGTCTGACTGCCATGTTAGTTTGGAGTTGCCGTCTGCAATATGGACACAAAAAGTACCGTATGTTAGATGAGCAAGATAATGCAACAAATCAGTTTGTACAAAATTTACAGTGATTGTATTGATATTCCCAGCACGTCCATGCAGTGTGGCTTAATTGAATTTGAGGCAATTCCAATCTAATCTTTCCAAATTCATTTTCACATGTAGTTTTCTTGCACAAATTAAGCATTTTTAATTAAGAGCCTGATTTTCAAACAGTATTAACTAGTTACCTTGACATCTATCCTGAAGAACTACCTTAAACCACGTCTCAAAAAAATTTTTAAATAATAAAATGAACCAAAAACACTGCATGCTGTCCTGCCTCTTAAGGATGTGGGAGAAGGAAGGAAATGTGAATGAAATTTATAGGGAGAAAAGGCAGTCATGCAATTCGTAAGTGAATGCTTTGCGTAAAAGCATCCTTTCCCCAAAATATCAGAAAGGCATTAAAGGGAAACTATATTTGCCCACACTGTTACATTATAGTATAAATGATCCTTAATCCTGGGACTTAAAATTAAAAGTGAATCGAAACCCTGTGAGGTTATTTTGCCACCACCGTCCAACTGATCTCTAACAGTTTCACTGAGAATTGTTCACATATACTAAGAGGCAGTAAACCAGCATCTTTCAATTGAAATAATTGGACCAATAAATAGGATTGTTTGGAGTAATGCTTATGTAGGATGTCAGCTTTGTCCCTGAACGAAATCAAGTGAACGTTTTTTAATATGTAAATTGTAAACGCAGCACGATTTGAAATTAGTGCTGCTATGAGGTTTCCAATACAGTTAATGAGCCATTTACCACTTATTACAACTTGCCCAAATACTAAACAGAGCCACAATATTGGCACAAAAGCCAAAGTTTACATTTTAGCCATATATGCAGATCCTTTAAATTGTCAACAGAATATTCGGAAAAACTCAGTCTCTGAAAATAGACAATGAGTAACAAAGGAGGGCCAAAAACACATTTTACTTGGGTACTTAGGATTATAAAAATTTCAACCTTAGAGTTAAACCTGGCTGATAAGTGAAATACTCTTGTTGCGAGTGATGACATTAACAGGTAACAATGGATTCCATTTTCTGGCATCTACCAAAAGAGTTTAACATACTCTTTACAGGATGCCATGAAAATATTTTACACCTCCTCCCTTCTCCCACTGTTATCAGATAATTCAGTCTGATTCCATGTTTTTTATTTAAAAAGCAAAAAACCTACTTATAGTTGACCTAAACCTGTGAAGAAATAAAGTGTTTTTATATCCGTGAAATATTTTGACAAGAACCTAATTGTGGTTAGACCACATGGGTAGAATAAGTAGGACCACACCCAAGAGTTTAAACCAAGCTTAAATGTATGTCCTGAATACCCTCGGGAATTGGTATCTAACATTTTTCACTACATAAAACCATAGATTCACATTTAATGGCCTCGGTCCCTTCTATTCCATAGGAGGCGACACTAATAAGAAAATCTACTGACACCCCTCCTTCTGACAGCCACAGGCATGTGAACAATCACTTTATTGCACCAACTAGCCAGGAAGGCTGTGTATGGAAAATGATTCTACTGCACTTTTACATTTCAAGCACCCCAGACAGTTTCTCTGCTTGAGGGCAGACACATACCTTTATGGAAAGTTATAAATAAGTTGCTCACATGGCCCTTACCTTTATGCTGGCCAACAATTCAGTTACTAAAAATGTAAAGCTACTTCCCCTTCACTTAAGGACAGGCGATTCTGCTCTACTCAATCTACCACAGACAACAGGCCTGCACTATTTATAGATTCTATTGGCTCTGAAATTCTTTGCGGGGGGGGGGACATTCCAGCAACACAGAACCATTCATTTTAAAGCTTAAAAAATAATATTTCAATATATGTTCACATCTTAATTTAGACATCAATTGTGCCAATTAAGACGCCTTTTTCTCCTGTTACTCTCCACATAGTGATTTATGAAAGGCATTTCGGCATAGATCAATCTAGAATATTCTAAACTTTCCCTGGGCTCCAAGAGAAAATGATGAGGTGTTTGGTGGAATCACAATTTTCCGGGGGGTTGGGGGGGGAGGCCTGGCAAGCCTCAATGTCTTCACATTCACACAGTTCACTTCCAAAACTCCATAAAAACTTTTTAAGTTCATTTTTTCCTTTTTTATTTAAATGGCCTTCTGTGTACTATAACTCCTAAATTTTCTTACAACAGTGGATTTTAGGTAACCAATGCTATTGCTTGAGTTCGTCTACCTGGGACCAACAATTTTCTGGTCACATGAGAGAAAACAAAAGTCCCTATTTTCCAAACCACCTAATACAGAATTCTGAAACCTAAGGTTCATCAGTCTCCTTCCTAGTCCAACCTCTTACAGACAACCACCAAATAAGACAGACTGCTAATCAAAAACATCCTAAATATATTCTGAAAATTCTCATTAAGTACAATGTCTGCAAGGGAAAAAAAGTTTTCTAAGACCTAGATCCCATTTGATTTGGGGAACAGCCCTTTGCAGATTAAAGTCATGGTAGGATCACTGAGAGACCACTGCACATCCCCTGGTGAGGCCTGTCCACCTTCCTGGATTTTTCCATTGTCACAGTTACAAACCCAATTTGGGCCCTCATGTTTCAACATCTGAACCACTGAACTATAGTCTTCCCAAAGGCCCTTCATCATCCTAATCCACACTAACACTACTACTCCCTAATAGATTTTCCTAAACCTGCGATAGTTCCCTGTTGTCTATCAAATTAAGTACAAACTACTTGGTATAAACAGTATAAACATCTGAGACCCTCTACAACTTCTTTTACCAGCCCACATACTCAAGCAACTAAAAATCTGAACCATTCCTTGTCCCTCAAACAGTTGCAATAAATGCAAAGCTATACATTCTCTGGCTTTGCTCATGCAATTCCATCTGCCTGGAAGGCCCCCAGCCATACCCATCACATATCTACATCCCTGGTTGTATAGACTAAGCATGTGAAAACATACCTAAAGACAAGAACAGTTATTCTTTTTTAAAAAGCTGAGCATGAAAGGGCAGTGACCTCCCTAAACACATGGAAACTTAGTAGCTTTCTTCTATCCCACTTCAAATATTTCAAACCAGAGATAATTATGAAAGCATATTTTCAATTTCTGGCATGCTCGCTCCATAAGCCACGCTTACCCACTAAAATCCAAATTCTTGTTAAACAGCATAACAAAGAGAAACTATCTTAAGTGATCACTTGTGTACTTTCAAGTATTTCAAGAGTCTATCATGTCAAATTGCCAACTACATAAAAGCTGGATGCCAAGACAAAAACATGGTATAAATGTGCTCCAACCTCTGGCCAGCAAGGTTACAGAGATATCACATCTGGAATCTGGGTCTAACTTGAGGAAAATGGCAGAAGCAGAGGTAGATGGAAGAAAAGGGGGAGAAAAAAAAAGGTCTTTATAACAAAGGTGTTTAAAAATGCATCATAACTAAGTTATGGATCTCAAACAGTTTTAATTTGATGCAGACTAGAATGTTTAAGCAAGTATAAAAGGCATCATCTCTAAAAAGAACCTTGGCCAGGGTTAAGAGCTAGCATTTCTCTCTCTCTTTGAAAGGTCCAGCTTGGATAAAGTGACTTTGGTCTGGACACTTCCTTCCAAGCTAACAGATTCTCAATACCATGAGTAGCAGAGCACTAGGACAGAATCAGGGAAGTGCAAAGTCTTCCCTTTGACTACAAACCTCTCTAAAAGCAAAGTTAACAAGATAAACAGAAGGCATTTGTCTCTAAAGTTTAAGAAGAGAAACTACCAAAATAAAGCCAGAAACTTTGGCCCAAAAGCATTTTCCTTTGGAGAATACAAGGCAGGGATCTAAAGCACTGGAAATAATCAGCAGAGTAATGAGAACTTACAGATGAGAGCTGGGTAAGCAGCTGATGGGGCTATCTACCTAGCAGAAACACCATTCCCACATCATAATTTTTAATCTTTCCCACTAAAATGGCATTTTCAGGATATATTTCAGCTCTATTGAATTAAGCAACAGAAGAACTTAATCAAGCACTAAAATCATGGGGCTGATGTGTCAACTACAGGAATGAGCCATCAGTTTGTTTTCTTTAAACCTCTTCACTTTCCTTTGTCCTTCCTAAAATAATAAAGGTCTGTGGCTTCATATGATCTCCTCAATCCTAGAGTCCCTGTCAATTCTTCACCCTACCCCCATAACCATTTTAGCTGCCTGACAGCTCTAGAGATTCCTCAGCCTTGTCAAGCTCAGATTTTTGGCCTTGGGGTTAACAAGGGTCCAAGAGCTGCCAGAGACAATACAACGAACAGCGGCAGGAGTCACAGGGAGAATGCTCTTTGGCAGTGAACACCAACATTTCTCTGTCCCTGGGCCCTTTATGGCTCCTACAGACAAACTAGAGTCTTTCCTGTAGTTCTAAGAGCTGGCAGGATGAAAACCTTTGAGGTTAGAGAGTAAAGCAAATGAATTTAGGAGTCCCAAGTCCTCCCCTTCATTCTATGTCCACTTCAGGCATCCATGCTGGGCAAGAGAAAAGCAAAGCTCCGATGAGAAATATTTGCTTAAGCTTCACACATTGTTCATTCATTCACTCCATCATCATTCATCAAACACACTTGTATGCAACTCCCAAGACCTAAGGACTGTCCCAGGTACTTGAGATACAGTAATGAAGATGAATCCTGGAGTGTACATATGCAACAGGAGGTGTATGCAGAAGACCACAAATGAACACATATAAGAAAATAGTCTAATAGTATTGAGAAGTGAGTTTTAGAATAAAAGAAAATGTGGAGCTGAGCAGGAGTTGAGAATGCAGAGGAGGCAGTTTCCAATATTAAACAGCAGACATCCTTAAGAAGGTGAACTCTGAGCAGGGTTTGGAGGAGATGTAAACTAGCCACTGTAGGGGGCAAGAGCTCACCTGGATGTCCACATCCTAATCTCTGAAATCTATGAATATGTTGTTACATGACAAGGAGGATTTAAACTGCAGAGTATTAAGGCTGCTAATCAAAATGATTCCAAGACAAGGAGATTATTCAATACCCAGGTAGGGCCGGTGTAAGCAGAAGAGTTGTTTTAACTGAAGGCTTAACAGTCAGTGTCAGACTAACACAGCATGAGACAAAGACTACACTGCCTTTGAAGATGGGGGACAGCCACCAACCAAAGAGTATGTGCAGCCTCAAAAAGATGGAAAAGGCAAGGAAAACAGATTCTCCCCTACAGACTCTAAAAGGAATGCAGTCCTGCCAACAGTTTGATCAAAGTCCAGACAGACCCACTTCAGGGGACTGACCTTCAAAACTGAAAGACATAAATTCACAATGTTTTAAGCACCAGGATTATGGTTATTTGTTAGAGATGTAATAGTAAACAAATACCTCCCCATGGGGATATCCAGAAGAGGCACATTCCAGGCAAAGACCATCTAGTGTGAAGCTAGAGTAAGAGTGAGAGGAGTCAAAGAGGTAATAAGACCAGGCCTTATAGGGCCTTGGAGGTGTAGGGGAAAAGAAAAGTTTCTTGGACCCTCCTAAGGTCCCTGGCTGGGTCTGAAAATTAGACTAGCAAAGAGAGATTAACAGGAGAAAAACATATAAATTTTATTAAACTTTTATATGTACATAGGAGCCTTCACAAGAAAATGAAGACCAAAAGTAGTGACCAGAGCAGGAAACTTTTACACCTTTTAGGTAAAGAATAAACTTGTAAAGAACTGACCAAACAGAGGGGTTGATGCTAGAGATATTAGTTGATGAAGAAGTGACTGGAAAGAGAAGGGTTGGTTTAACAAGGTTTGTCTGTACTAATTTCTAAGCCCAAAATTCTCTGTCTCTGGTGATAAGAGTTTCTTCCTTCCTCCGAGTACCGTGTGGGTATATTTCACATATAGAGTTTTAGAACCTGTTTCAGGGGAAAGGGGGGTGGTGGGCAGGGTGACCTTTCTGCTTCTGTTTTCTCAAACTCCTTCAACTTAAGGTACTCAATATGCCAAGGTGCCCTATTTTGAGGTAGTATGTCCTGAGCCCTATCAGAGGCTACCGTAAGATATTCAGCAAAACAACAGTATGTGGCAGTTGTAAAAATAAAGCATGTATGATTGTATGGGAGAACTCCGCAACTTTGGCAACAGTAAGACCTATCCAGAAACAACTGCAGTAACCCGGATACAGAAAGACAGGGACTCTAACCTTGTGTAGATAAAGGCTACTGGTAATGGGAATCCCAAGGGGGTAAAGGCCACAAAAATTGGTGGGTACAGATAAAGCACTTAAAAGCAGTCAGAGCACTCTTCTCTGGTGACACCAGAGACGATGATATACCCAGGAGAAAACACATTATTAATGTGCTACTTTAATTACATCAGTTAACTGTTTAAATCCATGATCAAGAAATCAGTTTTGATTCTAACTGTTCACAGGCTCACCAACTACCAGTGCCATTTATTAAGACCTGGCACTAAGAATACAAGATGATTAAGCAAAGGAATGGCTTTCTATAGAAAGGTGTCTTAAGAGGGTTTGGGTGGGGGGAGGGGATCTCCACAAGGAAATCCAACACATGAAAACAGTTTATGAATATTAAATCAAGAGTTATTCATTTTATATATGGATTCATTATAGAATGATTTTGTGATTCATTTAATACGTTAAAAAAAAAAGTTTAAAAATGGGAGACACTTGTGCTATTATGTCCCACAGCAGCAAACCAAGACTTAATTCCTAATTAAAGGTAGTGTCAACCTATCCCAGGAATACAACCTTAAAACTAGTAAATGTGGAATTGTCCAGTGAGTACTATGGAGGTAATTCACCTAACAGACCCCTCTGTCCCTCCAAAGAAAGATGAGGTAATCCACATATTTTCTTTCCACTTATAAAAGACTCCCACTTTGTTCACTCTTTAGAGCTCCTTTCCGTTTGCTAGATAGGATGCTGCCCCATTCTGGAATTGCTGAATAAAGTCAATGAGATCTTTGAAGTTTATTCAGTTGAATTTTGTTTTTGTTTTGATTTGGTGGCAGTGACAAGATCCAAAGTGAACTTGCTGATGACATCCAGGGCAACAAAAACATAAGAGTAGTACTTGCAGAACCTTTAAGTTCTAGGTCTTTCTCACCAGTCCCAACAGCCATGGTTAAGTTCCTTTTACTTTGAACACCACACCCTGCCTCCACCAGGCTCCCAACCTAATAGGGCTTCTAGCTGAGGGCAGGTCAGCTGGTGCTAGCAGATGGTTCCACCAGGAACCCAAGCCCCTTGCCCTTGAGTCAGTCCACAATTTCCCTTTTTGGAAACCCAGTCCAGTACACACTCCTCATTCTTAACATCTGCTGGTTCAGTCCTTTCCCAGTGCCAGGTTGGGAAGTGCTGGTGGTATACATAGGGCCTTGTCTTGGCCGGTGTGCTGTAAAACCTCTTGGTTACTGCCAGTGTGTTAAGGTGCATATTTGTTTTGTTTGCGTAGATAAAGGCTATTGTTAATGGGAATCTTAGAGGGGAAAAGGCACAAAAATTGTTGGGTACAGGTAAAGCACTTAAAAGCAGTCAGAGCACTCACCACCTAACTCAAAGACTCCAATGTTAGGATAAGCTAACAGGTTAAGTAACAGGTTGGATTAATACTGGAGTCACCAGCCAACCATAAAAAACTTTCCATGCAATGAGGTATACTATAAAACATCACAAAATTCCCAACCCAGATGCACATTTGCCTTCCAGCCATCCATTTGTCTCCCAGGGATCCAAAGGCTTACCTAAAAAAAAATCTTTTTTCATAAAATAAAATAAAAAATTAAATTAAAAAATTAAAAACTAAATAATAAAGAAGATCTTTAAATTCTAAAAAACTAAGCAAACCACAATCCAGGACACTTGCTTATTTTAAGGTCTATGATCCCAGAAGCTGTAA
Organism: Enhydra lutris kenyoni; assembly: GCF_002288905.1. NCBI lineage: Eukaryota > Metazoa > Chordata > Mammalia > Carnivora > Mustelidae > Enhydra > Enhydra lutris. The sequence goes on along the minus strand of NW_019154154.1, from coordinate 5,765,533 downwards.
ATATCTACATAAATAACAAAATCTTACTAAAAATAACCTAGAATTAGAGAAGCTCATGGTGTTATGTCCTGAGAGCTCAGCTTGGTAACCAACCTGGTTGATTGGTTGGGTCAGGGGCCCCAAAATACCACAGGGCAGAAATATGGGTTGAACCCCATTTGAGGCGGATATGCTGGAGAGAAATGTGAGTTGCTCTCCACTCGTAGTTAAGAGTCCTACCAAACCACTGCCAATTCCATCAGGGGAATTACAGTAGCCATTATGAGAAATGTTCCAATAAGTAAGATCATTTAAGAGGCGCACAAAAAAACTAAGGGTTCCCAGATTAAGCAAAAAGAATGTGATACCTATTTTAACTGATATGCAGAAGGCTACAAAAGGTTTCAAGATTCCGGGCACCTGGGTGGCTCAGTCATTAAGCATCTGCTTTCGGCTCAGGTCCCAGGGTCCTGGGATCGAGCCCTGCATTGGGCTCCCTGCTCAGCGAGAAGCCTACTTCTCCCTCTCCCACTCCCCCTGCTTGTGTTCCCTCTCTCGCTGTGTCTCTGTCAAATAAATAAATAAAATCTTTTTAAAAAAAGTTTCAAGATTCCAAAATAGCTTCATTGAAAGATTCATTGTAAAAGGCTAACAACAAATTAAAGACATAAGAGAGGCGTAAAACAAAAGACTGTAAGATGAATGCCAACTCCTACGTTCTCCTCCATCCTTCTTTATTCAAGTACTCATTCTAGTAATCCTGTCTAAATTGTCTTTCTACTCTAAAAAGGTTACAAGACCATAAAAAAAAAGAAAAAAATTCTGCCAAGTTAACAGACCAACTTCAGGAAGATTATTCTTATCAAACAACAACAACAAAAGTGAAAAAGTCAATTAAAACTTAGACAAAATGAAAATTTCTTTTAAATGTCTTCTCCAGGGGCGCCTGGGTGGCTCAGTGGGTTAAGCCGCTGCCTTCGGCTCGGGTCGTGATCTCAGGATCCTGGGATCGAGTCCCGCATCAGGCTCTCTGCTCGGCAGGGAGCCTGCTTCCCTCTCTCTCTCTCTCTCTCTGCCTGCTTCTCTGCCTACTTGTGATCTCTGTCAAATAAATAAAATCTTTAAAAAAAATAAAAATAAAAATAAAAAATGTCTTCTCCACACTTAGTAAAAAGCTTTCGCCATCTGAGCAAGTAACCTCAATATATCTCACTTACCAGAAAAACAACTTAGATCCAACTTCTTCCATAACTGGTGAGTTTCGTATTATTATACCTGACTCACAGCAGTAATTTTAAAATAGAAGCTACATGGTCTCTGCATCTATGTATTTGGATGTCTACATGTTCATATGTACCTACACATACGTTATACATGTTTATTTTCTACCTCCAGATGGTATTGCCAAACATTAATTTGTAAAAGAACTCTATGTAACTGACTTTAAGAAAACAAAGTGCTGATACGAATTCAAGTGTCCCTAGAATTCTCAGAAAAGTAACAGAAACTAACCCAAATGTTCTTCCAGTTCAGGTGGAGCTGGGAAAATATTCAGTATTAAAGCCTACTTAAATTTGTAGGTTAAATTAAAATAAATGTATCTTTAGAGTTATCGACACTGAATATAATGCATACAACTTTTATTCTACCTGGATTAGTCAAATAAGTTCATGTTTTCTGTTATAAAAGTTGTCAGCAAGAAAAATAACTTGGTATGATGAAATTTCTCATAAGTAATCTAAACATGATTACTGAGAATAAGTAAATTAAATAGATGTAAGCAAGATAAAAGTTTTTAGGTAAATTTTTTTAATAGTCTCCCCAGACCTTCTTGGTAACCTGAAATATTACAGTTCTACTAAGTTAAATTAAAGGATGAAAAATCATTAAATATCAAAATCATTTCCAAATATGATAAAACACAAGAATGCTAATTACTAAAAATAGGCTTATCCACTTCTGGCTTCCTTTACAGAGGAACTAGAGATAGATATTTTGGTTCTATTAGTAAATATGTTTTGTGCCATGCTGAGAAATTTACTATGAGAAACATATGTTTCCAAAAATTATAGAATTTATAAATTTGCCAAGCCACAGAATGCTAATTCTAAAAGACAATTTACAGTTGTGTACTTCTTTACTAGAAATTAAGATTTTTAAGCATTAAGAATTCTAACGTATCTAATTAAAATGACTAGAAATAATAAGAGAACTACGTATTCAAGGAGAAGTAGAATATGGGTTGTTTGTTCTGGCTAGAAAAGACATGAGGTTTGAAGATGGGTTTCTATTAAGGGTAAATGAAATATATTTCCCAAAGTAAAATTGGGTTATTTCTTAATGGAAAAGGGTAAAATAAAGGACAAATTAAATAGAAAGTTGGGAAGAGAGAAAGAGAATCTTACCTTGTTTGGATCAGTTGGTTAAAAGTAAATGAATTTATTATAAGGGTTATAAAAGCAAGCTTTAAAGTTAGTAGTGCAAAAATTAGCACTCAATTTTCCTTTATCTGCTAAAAAGACAGTTTTTTGGAGGACTACTTGTCTGCTCCTTGTAAAAAAATTGTAATAGGTTTTTCTTTACCTTCTAAGCATTCTTCCTGGAAAACACAGATTTTGTGTCTTGTCAAAATAATTTCCTGTGTTTCATGTCATTTTTTTTTTCAGGTCTTTGATTATTTTTGAAATCTCAGTCTTCCACATTAAAAGAGCTTTTAAAAGAGTTTTGTTGGTTTTTTGGTTTTTGTTTTTTGTGTTTTTTTTTTTTTTTTTTACATCTATTGAACTTTCTGTATTTGCATTCAAAATCTTTAATTGTCACTATGGTTAAATGGATAAATAAGTATTGTTTCAAAGTGACCTACGATCCTACCTGACCAAGTGTTTCAAAACCTTTTTGATAGTTTTAATAAACTTTACAAAATCAAATTCTAAATGAGGTCTTTTTGACCTCAAACTAACTTGAGATTTTTCAGATGGTCCCTGGAACATCTCAAAAGATATGGCTTCTCTCCTTATCAAAAGGGAGATGTTAAATTAGACTTAAGTGATAAAATTACATGAGAAGCACTGTCAAGAATACTAAGCTTTTTTATGTTTTATTTGTATAAACATATGTTAGAAGGACTCCAAATATTGTATCAAATGACAAGAAATCTGATATATTCTGGTATAATGTTATCAGTCATAATTCCAGTTATCTTAAGTTATCTTTGTATATTACAAAAATAACCAAATTTCCTTGTCAATTCCATTATGATGAACACTCATCTTTTAAACATGAAATCATTTTTAAGCCTTTTGTCTTTTGCAGAGTTACTGTTTTATTCTGACGGTTTTGCAAAAGGGTTCCTGTAAAAGTGCTTCATCTTTAAGGAGATTCACGGAAAGCACTTTGACAACTCCAAGTTTTTGTTAAGATTAAGTTCATAAAACTGCACTGTGTAAAAAAATCACCAGAACTAATAAGGAAACTGGATTTAAGCAGAACAAGTATTAATGGAGAAGAACTATAACCTTTAGGACTTTTTGTTTGAAAACATTGCTGGTTCCTTAGTATTTTGAGTTTGTAGATTTAAGGAAACCTTTTTTCTTAAACTGTCTATGACTTATAGCAATTTGGTAAAGTATATACCTTTGTAAACAAGGAGGAAACATTTTTCCCCCCTACCAAATCCCTCCAAAATTCAAAAACTTTTGAATATTCTTTTCATGGCAATATAGAGATTTACATAAATTCAGTAATAACCTATTCACCTTGTACCAGGACATAAAAGGAAATACTAACCAAATTACCAAACCTTTGAATGGAATGGTTATTACAATAGATGTCGTGTGATGAGGAGTCCTTAGCTTGGCTTCCTGGTCTCCAGGTTTTTCAGAGTTCAATGTAAGATTCCTTATGAAAAGTTCCAGCAAAGGCATCTTAAAAAGACCTTACACGGTCAACAACTCTTCTTGCTGCACTTATGTCAAGCCGAGTTTAACACAAACAAATGCATTTTACTGTGATTACCTTTGGGGAATGAAATGAGGGTAACTACAGAGAAAATCTGTTTATGCCTTTGTTGATTAAAGTTTAATCTCATTGTCTTTGAGGCTATATACCTATAAAATCAACCGGGTCCTAAATTATTCTAGTTTCCTAAATTATTTGGCTATGACTTTCCAAACCAGTGTTTCAAATTTTCTCCCTCCTTTTTGATTTGGAACCACTAAGAACAAAAACTGCCCCTAAAATTTCCTTGAAAGAACTATACCAGGTCTTCCTCACTACCCAGATAGCAGCCAAACTTCAGGAACTAAAACATCAGGCACACCTTTCACAGGTAAAAAGGCTTCACCTGACATCTGTGGTCCTGTACAAACACTGGAGACCTTCAAGTCAAATTGCTGAGGAAGAAAAGTAATTGACATGGATGCAGACTGCTTCCTCCCAAGACACCAAATCAAGACTTCACACCTTAACTAAACATGAAACCCTTTTGTCTTCTCTTTCTTTGCTTCACCATAGCATTGGGCTAGAAAGATAACACCATCATCTTTATGTCCCAGGCCACTATTAAGAGGGGTAACCTCTCAGACTGCTGAATTTATCATCAAAAATGCCAATCTGCCATGGTTCTGGAGACCCCCTTGGTCCATTTCCTAGTCTCTTTTAATAAGCCCAAACCCAAAGAAACTTGGGACCAGGCCCTGTATGAAGAAAGGGACATAAGGCAAGGCTAATCAGAATAAAACCACCTATCTGGTCTGCAGACTCTAAAAATTTATAGGCCTCCATGACTGTCACTTTCCTATCCAAGGCCACAGACTCTAACAGACCTTATCAGGAGGCAATTATGATTCAAAATTAGCTTCCATTAGCAGATCAGTGCTCTCTTGGCTACAAATAAAGGAAAATGAGGATATGGGCAGGGCCCTTTCCTTAACTCTTCAAAGTACTCCTGAATCTGCTGCTAAAACACTAATTACCCAACAACTAGACTCTCTGGCAAAAGATGTTCTTGATACGGAGACTGCCTTTAACTATCTTAGTTCAGCAAGGAGAGGTCTGTGCTATTGCCAAAACCACCTACTAACCTTGGATTAACACCTCTTGGGAAGTTGAAACTCAGTGACACAAGATCTTATGAGTCCTTTGACTTAGAAAGATGAACCTTCCATCAGGTCTCTTTCTTTGACCTACTTGAGTTTGATTGCTTTGGGTCTTGGGAGACCATGGCTCCAAAGTACACTCCAAACATGGGCATCATCCTGCTTATAATAATCATAGTAGTCTCCCTAGCATGCTATATTCTCTGAAAAGCTACAAACGCATGTCTACAACTGCTAAGCATCAAGCAAATGATCTCCCTAAGCCTGGACTGTCAAAAAAGTAACCAAGAGAATGACCAGGTTAAAAATTGTGAACCTGAAGTAATGATATGTAACATCACAGAGATTAAGAAAAGATCATCATGGCCTATGAATATCACACAGAAGATGAACAAAGACTTAAGGGAACTTCAGAGCAGTAGCTGGGAGTGGTGATAACACCTTGAATTTTTTCACATCTTTCAGTTAAACTGAGAGTCTGATCAAAATGGGGGCATTGTTCAAAGAGAAAAAAATGGGTCCAAAGTGGAGTTACTTGTGCTAAACTCTACATCAGCAAACCAAGACTTAATATCTAACCTAGTAACAGTTTCAATCCCTCCCAGGAATGTAACCTCCATCTAGTAAATCTGGAATTTCCTGGTCAGCACTAAGGAGGAAATCTGCCTCATCCGTCCACACTGTCCCCCCAAAGAAAGATGAGGTAATCCACTCTTTCCTTATCCCTGTCGCCTTCCGCCTATAAAACTCCCCCATTTTGTTCAGTTCTTTGGAGCTCCTTTCTATCTGCTAAACAAGATGCTTCACAATTCATAATCAGTAAATAGGGGCACCTGGGTGCCTCAGTCGTGAAGCATCTCTCTTTGGCTCAGGTCATGATCCCAGGGTCCTAGGATGAGCTCTGCATCGGGGCTCCCTGCTCAGCAGGGAGCCTGCTTCTCCATCCACTCCCCGTTTGTGTTCCCTCTTGCTGTGTCAAATAAAGAAAAACTATCTTAAATAAATTAATTTAATTAAATCACTGAATAAAGCCAAGGTCTTTACAGTTTACTCGGTTGATTTTTTTTTTTCTTTGCAAATAGTAAATAAAATTTTAAAAAATCAGAGTAACTTAAAAGATGCAATTACTAAACAGTCAGTAGGTCAGAAATTGTTCATAACCTTTGAGAACCTACTTAAAGCTGTCAGAATTCAAAATAAGAAAATGTCTCAATGTTCCTCCCAAAAGTTTAAAAAAAAAATTACATGAAGGTAATGAGAATAAATTACATCTTGTGCAATGGAAGTAAGTTTTTCAATCTACAGTCTTCAAAAGAGCCATTTATACACTTCTAAAACAGTGAAAGTTAAGCCAGGGGTTAACTCAATCCTGGTTATAGGCTGGAATATGCTACCTTCTAGTGATGAATCATTCCAACCTCATTCTTTCATTCTAACCTCAGTGGGCCTAATTAATTTCCATGCCATTATTTGGCTATAGAACCTAAAAAGAGATATGAGAATAATAAGAATAAAATCAACTACTCCCACAGTTTTGTAGCAGAGTTCTTGTTTAGTATAGGCAGATAAATTTGAATTGCTAAATTAAGACAGTTAACATAGTAATCAACATAGAAATTGGATTAACTTCACATTCTTCCACTAAAGTCACAGCTAAAGGGAACCCCCTCAGGATAGTAACAAATTGTGAAAAGCTGATTGGAAATCCTCAAATTAATCCCAGTAGTTGAAGGTTTTCATTAGGTAGGTTAAAAACATAGCTCCACAGTAGGATACAGACATTAAAATACAGTTATATTCAGGCTCCAAAAGAGAAACTATGCCTAATCTTAGAGGGACTATAAGACAAGGAAGGTTTACGGCCACAAACATTTTTTTTTTAAGACTTTATTTATTTATTTGACAGATAGAGATCACAGTAGCAGAGAGGCATGCAGAGAGAGAGAGGAGGAAGCAGGCTCCCCGCCGAGCAGAGAGCCCGATGCGGGGCTCGATCCCAGAACCCTGAGATCATGACCATGACCGAGAGCTGAAGGCAGAGGCTTAACCCACTGAGCCACCCAGGTGCCCCGGCCACAAACATTTTTATCTCATAAGTGTTATAAAGGGCCACAAAACCCCATCTGGCCACTAAGGTTAGCATTTTACTCTTCACTGTCATTTAGCAAGCTTTAGGACAGAAGCCAAAAACCATAGTGTTTAATCCCCACTGGCTAATACCAAAATGTCAACTAAACAAGGTATATTTCCTTAATAATCTTGGGAGGCTACAAATATTTCTTTCAAACTTCAGAGAAACTGAAAACAAAGAGCAAGAGCGGCTACCTTCAGACACAGAAAATCTTATAATTTGTTACTGTGAGATAAAGACTAGAACAATGGGCCCTCACCCTGCCCACCACCCACTGCAGCACTGTAGGAGTATAAACCTTGATCAATACACTCAGCCAAGCTTCCTTCCTCTCTGAAATGTAGATCATCTCACTGGTGTTCGCTTATGAAATGTATTTTTCTTTTCAGCTGATGTTTAAAGTAACTGACATTCCCAAGAGGTGTATACTTTTGATTTAGAAACAGGACTATGAATTATTTAGTATGGAAAGTTGGAGCATCTTAAAAAACAAGACTCACACTAAGAAAGATACTTTATTTCCTTTGATCTACCTCTTCCCCTTCCTCCCTAAAAGACAGCTTTCTTGAAAAGCTACATCCCAGCTGGAAAAAAACAAAAACAAAACAAAAGAAAACCAAGAAACACAAAAAACCCAGGTAGGTACATCTGTGGTTTCTTATGATAATTAAATTCCTAGTTGTTGGCAACATTTCAGGAGGGGAAGAGAGGGCAAGAATTGACACTCAGTTAATCGCCAAGGAAATTTCTAGTTAATTTCCTGCCTAAGATAGTGTTAAGAGCTAAAGCTTTAAAGAACAAAGAAAAAAAAAAAAAGAAAGAAAAGAAAGGTAAAGTAAAGTAAGACTACACATTACACATCAGGTAAGGCCTCCTTCTTAACTTCAGATCTTGTCTGCTTAATATCCATAGTGGGCACATACACCCAATCCCAGATCTCAGATACCTAACAAGGAAAGGTGTCCAAGTTTTTAAGTTCTCTGCTAGTGACTGTCACTTCAACTTGAGTTAGATTTCCCTTTTGCAAGTTATCTTACTATCACCAAAATGAAGCACATTTTAAATTTAAATGCTTAAGGATTTCTAAAAGTACACTGGGCCAAGTCCCCGCATGCATAAATGAACAATGAGGTAGGTGTGTGGATATATACGTGCATACAGAACCTATTTAGGTCTGTACATATACATTTCCAAGAGTTAACGAAAAACAGTATTGATCTCCTATAGGCTGAAATATTGAAAGGGGGTGCATAATACCACAGGCTTCACTTTAACATAACATTCTGAAGACTCACACCACAAAGACTGCTAGCCTTTAAATTATTCCCACTCTAGTAAGGGTTGGGGGGGAGGGGATATAAGGGTCTGTTTTCTTTGAAAGTTTTAATTATATACGTATTATTTAGTCACGGAGTATGTCAAAGCACTTTACAAATTCTGAGGTGCCAAGGGAATACTAAGGGCTAGTATCATTATTGTTAGTTAGACAAAGGAAGATGCCGCTTTTAAAATGTTACCATAGAGAAGGTGCTCATCTGTCTTTTAGGTTAAGGTTTAGGCTCCCCTCCCCCCATGTCTATGGGCAACATGTGTAGACAGTTTTGCTGGGAGTTTCTTAACATGAAAAGAGAACACTATGGACAGAAAGTATAATACGCAGACTTTGCCCAACCATGACTGTCAGCTCCGGTGCAGGGGCTCTGAAGCAGATGCTGTGTTAAACTACATTTAGCACACAGCTACAAATGGTGACTAAGGAGGATAAGAATTTTTACTTGACTTGCTGCAATTTTTAACCCCAGACCTCTAAAGACTACATTTATATATACAGAGTGCCAAGAGCCTAAATGTTTCAGAGTTACAGCCTTGTCTATTTTAATTTACCTTACTTTAAAAAAATGTACACACACACACACACACTCGAGTGCACATGCCTTCCATCCTCCTCAACTCCATCCTCTCATGATCAGCTGTTCAGCCTCTTGGAATTTTAATATTTAAAATTAGAAACTGCTACCTCACTGTTCCTTTGGCTAAGAACTCTGAGGATAACACAAGCATCTTCCACTTCAACACAAGGGAGAATGGGCATGCAGAAGTCTCAGCCACCAATGTACTCTGGAATCCAGACTGAATATGTGCACGAGATGGGTCACATGGTACCACAGTCTCACACATCCACACACAACTGTACTGTCCCCCTCCATCTTCCTCCTATCATGATGTTCAAAATGACCTGAATTTGAACATTCTTTTTCTAGGCCAGCCGTAATTTCGATTTTAAGACAATGTTTAATTTTAAAAATAATAATAAAATTAACTAAGGCATCTTCCTAAACCTCCACAGGATTTGGGTATCTTACTACAGAAAAGAAGTTCAGATTATCTGAGTGCCTCTTGTAGTAGAATAAATCCTACTACCAACAGAAGGCAGGAAAAAGTAGAAAAGGAAAAGAAAGTAGCCATTTATGGACTCCTTATTCCAGGCCAGGCCTCAAACTAGATATTTTACTAACAAAATCCCACTTAATCTTCTTGTACACTATGAACTATATACACCATCTTTCAGTTAAAAAGAAGATGCCAAAATTTCAGGAGTCCATACAGCTATTAAGTAGAGAAACTGGAATTTGAAAGCAGTGCTGAGACTCCATGGGAAGACTCCTAACGGAGGTCTTCTGCTTTCAGGCTTACCCTTTCTCCAATCCATTCTCCATTCCACAGCTATAATCGTCTACGTAAAGGAGTCAACATCCCATAACCATTTCCCTTTTCCAGGTCTTCAGTGACTCTCCACTGCCTACAAAGCAACATCTCAGCTCAGCGATGAGACACTCAACCTGACCTGGTTCCCAGTTAGCTCTCCATGGCACACCTACCACTCCACTTCACACCGCAGGAGGCTCCAGCAAACTCCCAGCAGTCGCTCCCTTGCCGAGGCTGCTTCCCACAGCCTCATTACCTTTCTTCTCCTGGTAATGGAAACATCCTCACACACAAAAAGGAGATACAAGGTCTCCAGGAAGCCTTCTGTAAACCACTGAGTTGGGCCAGATACTCCTATGTGCTTCTATTAGCCCATAAACTCACCTTTACCTCCTCAGCAATAAATGTGAACAGAGATCCATAAAGAGACACCAATGTCATCAAGTGCAATTCAAGATGGTGAGTTAAAAAAAAAATCCCCACGAATTTATGGGACTTTTTAGGTGGTTTTACATTTCCTGCCAAGCAGAAACTTTCCAGTGCAACTCTATATAACTGAAGGAGCCAGTCTATATACCTTTAGTCACCACAGACTAAAATATAGAGGATGGTAGACTACGAGCAGGCTGTCATAGCCCACCATCAACGCACACATACATACCCCTTTCCAATTATAAGAACCTGCTAGTTCTTATAAGCTAAAGCTTCACGCTGAATCAGATTTTTTTTTTTTTAATTCAAAGTATAAGCCTTTGTTAGAATAACCTAAGCCTCAGGGAGTAAGCAAGAGGGGGAAAGACAGGGACTGTCACATCACAGTTTAAAATAAGCAAACCTTACCACTACTGTGAAAAACCGAAAAGCATACCACAAGATAATAACTCTCCCCCAACCTAGCCAAGGTCTGGTATATAGAATAGTATCAGGGCAGAGAAGTAGAGAAGACGACACCAAGGAGAAAAGCAACATCTCTGATTTACAGGGCATGACAGGCACACTGTGCTAGACACTGGAAAAACAATGTACACAAAACCTATTCATATCCCACCCCTCATGGAGCTTCTCTAAAACATACCTGCATCCAGAGGAGTCAAAGGCTTGCAAAGCAGTCTTTAAGAATCCACAGTCTGGAATAATAGTCTCTCTGAATGACCTATGTTAAATACTGTGCTATCCAAGAAAAAGATACGAGGGCAAAGTCATTGCCATGGAAACTACCACCTCTAACTTAAACATCTGAACTTAGACACATATTTGAGCAAAAGAGAAGCATCTTTTTTACTAATGTTTAAAATGCTAGAGAGTAATAGGAGATTTTGCAGTTATCTCATTTAAACAGTAAACTGGATCTCTGACTCATTACAAAAATTTGAAACGATGAAGAAACACAAGCTGAAGTTTTTCTGCTTCAGGATTGCTAAGAGCTTCTTCCTACCCATTTCTTGCTATAATGTTTTCCCATATAGAGAGCAAGTTTCTTTACGAGAACTTGATCAGCACAGACTTTTACATGTAAATTACTGCTAACAAGACTTTCAGAAAGTACTATGTAACAGGAAATATGCTAGTCCAGAGCAGTGTAGACTACAACCTGTTTTCAGATCAGCCTACAAGGAAAAAAAGTTTTACCATCATTTACTACTTTAATCTCAGATGAACTTGAAAAAAAAAAAAAAAGGTGAAGTGAATTCCTCAAGTCATTCTTGAGGCCATGACCCCAAATTTTTTTTTCTCCTTCAAGAGAAAAAAAAAAAAAAAAAAAGGCAGAGATCGACACACATACAGTCTTTCTTAGACATATTTTAGAGTTCTTTCACTTGATTTTGATTGCCAATTTCTGGCTGAGAATCATCACTATACAGGAAATAGAATGGCTTAGAAATTGGATTTTACTGGGACGCCTGGGTGGCTCAGTTGGTTAAGCAGCTGCCTTCGGCTCAGGTCATGATCCCAGCGTCCTGGGATTGAGTCCCACATCGGGCTCCTTGCTCATCAGGGAGCCTGCTTCTCCCTCTGCCTCTGCCTGCCATTCTGTCTGCCTGTGCTTGCTCTCTCTCCCTCTCTCTCTCTGACAAATAAATAAATAAAATCTTAAAAAAAAAAGAAAAGAAAAGAAATTGGATTTTACTATACCCTAAGCCCCACCCAAGCATGCTTTTTAAAACCATCTTATGCTGGGCTAAAGCCCAGGATTCACAACAAACGCTTGGGGACTGCTGTCCTTGGAAATGAGCTGAGGAATCAAGATACTATTTTTCATTTTCTATTTCAAGAACACGGAAAGCAAGAAGCAGGAAGGGAATCATCGAGGTAGAAGCAGAAGTAGTAAATTAAGACTAGAGAAAACTTACATCACATTAGAACACTCATTAGAACAATTTCACTGCCATCAGGTTAAGAAAGAACAATTACTATGCATCACTGGCCAAGACACAGTGGTATCTGGCTAAAGTAACTACCTGTCCTAAACTGGGAAAAAAAAAAAAATGTTACTTGACTTGCTGAAGTCTTGACTAAAGACAGTTGGCTTCCTATATTATGAACTGACCAGGGGCGCCTAGGTGGCTCAGTTGGTTAAGCTTCTGCCTTTGGCTTAGGTCATGATCCCAGGGTCCAGGGATAAGTCCTACATCAGGCTCCCTGCTCAACAGGGATTCGGCTTCTCCCTCTCCCTCTGCTGCTTCTGTCAAATAAATAAATTAAAAAAAAAAAAAACTGACCAAAATGCACACAAATAAATCCTCTTATTTACCCATCAAGATAGCCTGCACATTAATCAAGACCTACTCAACATGGCTAACAGAAACAGCAGCAGCCAGGTGACCACTTGACATCTTTTGTGGTATAAAGCTCATCATATACCTAATGGCATGGTGAGCAAGACACAAAAGTGCCTCTTACGAGAAGGAAGAAAAGCTGGACCGAAAAGGAGCCACACAGTGTAAGGATAGAGGGAGTCAAAGTCCTCCTGATTCAAGTATTATGCACTCGAATACATGTGCACAGTTAATAAAACCAAAAATAAAGCTCAGTGACAACAATGGACTTTGCTTTAAAAATCCACGAAGTGGGAAAGGGGTTACAGGATCACACCTGAAAGGAAGAATAAGGAAAGGTGCCAAAAAATAGTCATGAGTAACCACATATGATCATGCACATGCCTCTTGGAGGAAAACCACAAGATGGAGGGGAAAAGCTCTTAGGCAATGATGTTCCTTAAAACCTCCAGCCCAGAGTTACAAATGGAAACCAGAGGGCAGGTTTAGTCTGCAAACATGTGTTATTTGGTGTATCTACTTTGTTTTTCTTTTTAATTAGTAATGTCTAACACTTAAAACTTTATCAATTTAGCTATAACACAGTTTTTTGTGTTTTGTTTTGTTTTAATTCCTAGCTTCTCTTAAAAAGAGAGACAACAAGGCCACATTCCCACAGCACTATTAGCCAACAGGCTGCCCTTTTAAAAGGAGCATGTTCTCTGCAGTTCTCCCAACACCAGCTTTCCTCCTTTGCCTGGCTTCTGCGAAGGCTGAACCTCAAGTAAAACAACATCACAGCCTGAAGGTCAAACATGCTGAAGGGAGCACAGCTTTTCTCCAGAGGTAGTCAAGAGGTTCAGGAAGACTGGGGTATTGGCATATGGATGGAGGAACAGAAACGACGAGATCCCTAGTGCAAGACCCTTGCCAACTTCATTGTAGATACAGCACAGAAGTACAGGATTGGGTGAATTAATATTAACTGCTTTTGGCATGACATGTTTATCTAAATTCAGGAACTTCCACTTCAAACCTAATTGTCTATGAAATAAGCATAACATAGAATGAAACATAGCAAAGGAATAAGCATAACAAAAAATGAGGCAAAAAAACACATCAAGACTGTTATATACAACCCCTATGTCCACCATGTACATACAAGACCCTCTAAAATGAGATCCATTTTGGCATGTTACACTACTCTACATTGGGACTAACTAGAAAGCTATCTTGTCCATAAAAAAATAAATAAAAACAACAATAATAATAATATCTTATCCTTTCCCAAAACTGAGAAGAAACTTAATTCAGACCTAAATAAATACTTTAATACCAAAAAGAAGGAAAGAGAGGCACAGTGAGTGCTTCATACTAGGAGTAGGAGGGGGCAAACACACAAAAATATAAAAATCACCTTCATTATACCAGAAGCCCTTGAATTAATAATCAAATGTGAAGGTCGAATTCTCTAAAAACTATCAATGACATACCACAAACTACTTTTTCGAAGTAGAACAGAGGGTAAGTAGGAACAGAAGAAGAAAGAAAAGGTCTTCCTTGAAACTTATCCTGCTGCCTTCAGCTTACCCAAATAACACTGCTGCAAAAACCTGCTTCAAACCAGGACAACTGTCAGGCCAAGGGACAGAGAAGACCCCCGAGCCTGCAGGAAGTCTTTTGAGAGCAAGGAGAGTAGAAAGCCTGAAGGCTGGCCACTTTACTGCACGATGAACATGCAAATCCGGAGGTGGTTAATGGAATGAACCACTAGAGGGTGGGCTGAATGCATTCTTCCAGGCCCCCCAAGCAGCTATTTTGTATCTGGTACAAGTTTTCAAAGCACTGCAAAACTGTCCGGAGGTCCATTTGGCAATATCAGAGCCATTACAACTTGGTTAAAATGCTGAGGTAATTAACTCACCATTCTTTCCAATTCTCTAACAATACAGGTCTAAACAAAGAGCAAGGGACACCACCACCCAATGATAGAATTATGGTCTCCCAAGAATCTCCTGAACTGAGAAATATTTGAGCATTGCAGTTTCGGTAATTTCAGGCAAAGACCAGGAGAAACTATACTTTTCATCTCTTCTTGTTAGCTAAAAGCCACAGCTAAAAATAAAAAGCTAGAGGAACTCCAAAATTGAGGGGTTTATAGGACACATTAAATTATTCTCTATTAACTGCAAATCTTTAAGGTTGCAGAGTATTATTTTAATGCTATTGATTTTTTTTTAACCCCAGAATCCATGGCAATTTTCCCTTTAAAAAAAAAAAAAAAGGAAAAAAAAAGTCCTCATGAACTTCCATTCTAAACTCTATTGTGAGGGAAGGAAGTCTGAGTCCCTAAATGTACAGAGCATACTGCCTATTTTGCAGATGGAATTTAGGTAATTTTCTTCTTCCAGGACTGTATTACCAAACATCAAATGCGAACAGACCAATATTTGGCATTAAACAGCAGTGGTTCATTAAAATAATTATTTTATGTTTGTTTACTTATCTAGTTTATGAGTTTCCAAAACAAAGTGGTCCAAAAAGAGACCTTACTAAACATGGAATCTGAAATCTCATTTAAGTAAAAACACTGACAAGCATTTAGTTCTCCCCTTGACACCCAATTGTTATTAACCCTCATGATAGGTTTTTCAGCCTAATAAACAGGAAATTGGCTTTCCACATACCAAATTCCTCCAATTTTACAACAGTTCATAGGTACTGAGTATTATAGTTCTCTGTATAATCACTATCTCCCGGTATTTTTGGTCAATTTACTATGACTTTATAAGAGTTACACTCTAGAATATATGAATATCTGATAAGAGGTATGGTATACCTCTTAGCTCATATCACCAATTATGTTGGCCCACACCAAGATTCTTTTTTTTTTTTTTTTTTTTTTCTTTTTTTTTTTTTAAGATTCATGTAATTATTTAGGAGGGGGTGGGGAAGGGGCAGAGGAAGAGAATATCCAAGCAGACTGCCTGACGTGGGGCTTGATCCCAAGGACCCCAGAGATCAGGATCTGACCCGGAAACCAAGACTCAAACACTCAACCACTCAAGCCACCCAGGTGCCCCTTATTATATTCTTAATTAAGGACCAAGGTTACAGAAATAAATGCATTGGATCAGTCTAAATTTAAATCAAAATTATCACATACAATATATAGCAGTTTCCAAGTCTAGCTATAATTTCCCATATCCAAAATATCAGAATAAAATGTACCCATCTGTATTAAAATGAAGGCTTCAGTTCAATTCTTTAGAAGAGTTAAGAGATGGCCAAGTAAAAATCAAAGTCAAGAAAAGACAAGTCTCAATACTACATCACGTGTTGGGGAGATGTGGAGTTTAGACTTTCACATTAACCAAAGTGAGGGCTGGGAAATGACCTCGGGGACAACTATGTCCTTCGCCAGTGCTCATCTTCTAGACAGGATAGGAGGATATGGAAACAGGAGAGTAAAAGTAAAAGCCTACATGAAGCAAAGAAGTTGGCTCCAGTCCTAATTGTTTTTTTCTTAGTAGTTTTGCTGCTCTTTGACACATTTTAACCTCATAACTTCCCTTATCTAGGAAGTATAGATTTTTCCTATTCTGTCTATTAAACAGGGCTTCTATAAGAAGTAAGTTAAATAATAGGTAAAAGAATGGCTTATGAAAATACTAATACACTAACCTTCTTGAGAACAGTCTTCTGTTCCCACTTTCTTCTACCAGCACATTTCTAATTTACGCTAAGGTCAAGATGTCACAATCACTGTAACCTGGAAAACTCAAATTAACAAAGATAAATATACACTACTCCTGCATATAGATCATGGTTGGCTGTGCCCTCCTCACTCACTCAAAAAAAAAAGGTTATTTTCTGTCTTAAACTTACCTGTAACAAGACCAAGAACTCTCGCATACCACATTCCAAGTACAAAATACTTAAACCACCACAGCAGACAGAATAGACTATTTGAGTAGTTTGTATAACATAAAGTTTACACAGATACTGTTTCAGGTGCCAATTTAAAAACCACACACTGTAGATACCCCACGATAACTCATAAGTAAAGTACACAGTAGGCATCTGCTTGCAGCCTAGGATAGGGTTTAACACAAGGTCCTAACATGGTCAACAAACTGACAGTAGACAGAAATTAATATTGAATGCTCAGCATTCTTGAAAACATAAAAGAGACTAGGCCAATTTCAAGAGCTAGATGTGTGAAATAAAATTAAGCCTGATGATGATTAGTATGTAGCACACCATACCAAGAAAACCACTGTATACAGCCCGTACTTCCTGCTGCAGTCTGCTGATGAAGCAATCCTACATGAATTTACTGATAAACTACTTACAATCCTACCAAACAGCTTGGACACAAGGGAAAAGCATAACTGAAGATGGAAACCCAAAACTCCAAAGGGTGCAGGGGCCAGGGTGGGGGACTAGGAGGAAGAGCAGGAAGGAGGTGAAATTTTCTTGATAGTCTTGTACCTATCTTATCCGCCCTTTACTTCCCTCCAGTTTTTTGTTTTGTTTTGTTTTTTAAGATTTTATTTATTTGAAGGAGACAGAGTGAGGGAGAGAAAGCGCATGAATAGCGGGGAAGGGGAGAAACAGATTCCTCTGATGAGCAGGACACCTGATGCTGCCTGGATCCCAGGGCTCTGGGATCCAGACCTGAGCTGAAGGCAGTCACCTAACTGACTGAGACACCCAGGTGCCCCTTCCCTCCTAGCTTCTCATCAGGCCCTCATCTCCTCTCCCAATCTGAGATCTCAGCTGGGTCCTCAAAGATCCTAAGATACTAAATATTTGCCTAGTGAGACAGTGAGAGAGAGATCACCCATCACATTTTCTAACACATCCAACAAACTCATACCTCAAAAGGGCAGGAAATATCTGGAATTTTGTTCCACTACTTGTGAAAGGTATTCTCTGGGGCATGGAATCATCCTCCTAGATGATCCATTTGGGCAGAAGTATCCTTACCTTAACCGTTAACCTTTACTGCTCAAATAAAAATAGCCAAAGTAAACATAAATGCTCAAAGCACCAAGGAAGGAAGACAGATCTCAGTTTACAATCCAGAGGTACTTCCACAGAGTGACTGCAAGCAATACTAAGTAAGATACACAGAAGAAACACACATAACTTCAGTGTGGCAACCTGTACAACTAAGACAACTACAAAGGGGCCATGTGCCAACCTGAAAACAAGGAGATTTCGGGGGGCGGGGGGCATCGGAGATCCTTTGAGATGGAGTTTCCCGAAAAGGCTTAAATCACAACTAAAAGGACACAGAAAAAAATAGATGTGTCTCAAACATCAACACATTTGAAGGACAAAGACATTCACATTCATTCTAATATGCAAATCCTGTAACATTCAGGGCACTGTGATGGTACTCAAGATGACTCAGATAAGGAGTTCCCATTTAGTGCCTACCAAAGAACAGAACGCATGCAGAACCACAGCACAGGACACAATCTGGTAAGTGTGAGAAGCAGGGATTATATCTGGATGACAGAGAAAAAAATCAGAAAGGTTCAAATAACAGAGAAAGGACATATGCACCAGAGGCTATCCATTATCATATGTTCAAATACGGGATAAGACACATGCATTCAACCACTTAATAAACGCTTGCATCATCATAGCCAAACTACGGGAAGAGCCTAGATGTCCATCAACAGATGAATGGATAAAGACATGGTGTACACACACACACACACACACACACACACAAACACACACACACAGAGGGATATCATGCCAGCCAACAAAAAATGAAATCTTGCCATTTGCAATGATATGGATGGCAGTAGAGGGTATTATGCTAAGCAAAATAAGTCAGAGAAAGACAATTATCATATGATCTCACTGATAAGTGGAATCTGAGAAAGAAGAAGATCATAGCAGAAGAGAGGAAAAAATGAAACAAGATGAAACCACAGAGGGAGACAAACCATAAATGACTCTTAAATCTCTGGAAACAAACTGATAGTTGCTGGAGGTGAGGGTGGGTGGGAGAGATGGGGTTACTAGGGGATGGACATTGGGAAGGGTATGTGCTATGGTGAGTGCTGTGAACTGTATAAGACTAATGAATCACACACACCTGTACCCCTGAAACAAATAATACATGCTAATGAAAAAAAGAAAAAAAAAAAAAAAAACAGGCATCTGGGTGGCTCAGTCAGTTAAGCGTCTGCCTTCAACTCAAGTCATGATCCCAAGGTCCTGGGATTGAGCTCCATATTAGGGTCCCTGCTCAGCAGGAAGCCTGCTTCTCCCTCTCCCACTCCCCCTGCTTGTGTCCCCTCTCTCGCTGTGTCTCTGTCAAATAAATAAAATCTTAAAAAAAAAAAAAAAAAATGCCTGCACGAGTCCACAAAACAGGCACTCAGAGAAGGCAACTTAGTAGGAGAGATAAAGATATTAAAGAATCAAAAGGACAAAACTAGGGGCACCTGGGTGGCTCAGTGGGTTGGGCCTCTGCCTTTGGCTTGGGTCATGATCTCAGGGTCCTGGGATGGAGCCCCACATCAGGCTCTCTACTCAGTGGGGAGCCTGCTTCCCCTCTCTCTCTGCCTGCCTCTCTGCCTACCTGTGGTCTCTGTCGAGTAAATAAATAAAATCTTTAGGGGGGAAAAAAAAAAAAGGACAAAACTATTATTGAAAACAGCAATGCATGCCATGAAAAGAAAATAAGAATCTATGGGAGTAAAATAGGAAAGGTGACCAGAGAAGTCCTCTTTAGAGAAGTGACATTTAAACTGAGATAACACCTAGAAGTAAGGAACCCATTAGTTCTATGCCAACACTTGGTCTTTCAAAGGGGAGGGCAGTGCCATGCAACATGCAAGGTGCTCAGGGGTGAGGGAGCTGGGATGGTGAGTAAGACATAACCTGTACGCTGAGGAATCTCATCCTAGCGTAGCAGTCGCATGCAGAATGTGGAAGCCCCATCAGCAGAACTGTACCATTATGGAGCCTTAAGAACCTGGAGAGATCTTGAAACCCATCCAGCTCAACCATTCCTTTTTTCAAATGAAGGATATAAAGGCCACAGATTGGCTCAGGGTCACTGAACTAAGGAGCTGCAGTGGGGCACCAGCCTATCACTTCTCATTATTCCACACTGCCCATTAGCTTTTTAATCAGAAAATTCATTTGGGAAACCACAGCTCAGTAGTTGGAAAGGTATAAGGAACACTTACCATCTGTAAGGAAAATAAGCAGACCTGGGCCTAAGAGTTAAGTACTTCACCAGACATTACAGAATGATCTTCCCTGGTTCCGGACAAAATAAAAAATGTAGAGAGTTTTTTCATAAAGTGAAATATATTCAGTTTCTCTTCTGAAATTACATGCATCCAACTTTTGGGTGCCTAAGCATCCAGGAAATTATATTTGATAATGGATATTCTGTTATATTTTCTTAAATGACTTCCTCTGGCAAAAAGAGTTGGCAAACCAATCAAACCCCCTCCCCCACATACAACACTTTTATGTTTTATTGTACTTGCCTGAGAAATACAAACATTAAGGAACAACTGTTAGAGAGGGTAAGGGGGAATGTGGGGAACTACTTAAGGAGTTCACAGCAGTAAGGTTCATCAAAGCAAAAAAATTAAAACTCCAGTGCTTATCAAGGAAGATAAACAAGTTGAAGACATGAAAATAAGTAACTGGTCATATACTCACACAACTGACTATAATTCAACAGCAAAATAGGACCCGTGTTTAGATCAATGAAGGTTATAAACTGAGAATTTTGATGAATTCAATTCTGTGTCCTGCTGGACAAAAAAGGGATTCTCAATCTTCCAAGTTATTATAGCTCCTAAGATGTCAAATGTAGTAAAAAAGGAAACATTAATTTTTAATCACATATTTTCCAAATCACACATGATCATTTTTTAAGGACAGTGTGGAAAGAAATATAATGGGAAAATGCCCTTTAATTGGAGGCACTGTAACTCAACCCTCATGGCCTTACACCTGGTTAACCCAAAACTCCCACTACAATCACTAATCATCTTATAGCACAGAAACCTAGACCTACTCTGCCAATTAGCAGCTGCTCAAGGTCGACCTGTTAAGAGCTATTTCTAAAGCCTATGACCAGGTTTACCTGAGGCAGAATAATAGGTTAAACCTGGAAAGGACACGCAGTGGGAAAAACAGTGAATCAGCTTATGAAACTCTGTGGAGTTGATGAGACAGTGGGTCTGACTTGAAGACTTATTTCAGCCTCTCACTTAATTCATAGTCTCAAAGAAGAAATAATGACCTAAGAATTCTAGACCTTGTGTTTTGAAGGTCACCAGATGAAATCACCAGGAAGGGGAACTCTCCCAGAATGCTGATTGATCTACTAGAAAAAGCAGCCTGGCTGATCTTCACTGATGCTACGCTCTGTTTTGGACACTAATTGTCTCAAGCTAGCTGAAGTTGGGAGATTTTTAAGTCTTTCCAAGGACATCAGAAACATCTGTGTCTGTACCAGAGCATTTATCTCTGTTACTGAAGGAAAGTCACCTTCCAGAAGAAATGCCGTAAAAGCCCATATCATGTGCACTAATATAAAAAGTAACATAGAAAAGGAAAAGTAGTTTAAAAACACAATTCTATTATATACCAAGAAAGTCAAGGTGAACTTTAAGAAAATTAAAACCCTGATACCTAATTTTACCAAAATGATGTAAGCAATAAAGATCTAATTTATACTGAGACACACTATATAGTTCAGACTATTCCAGACAAGGCATTCAGAAGAATGCTTGTTTCATACCAAGATTTATAAGACATGAATGATTTAGAATGTACATAGACTTGAGCTATTAAAATGATGACAAACCCAAGGTGATTACTGACATATCAGAACAATAACAGAGGAGTTTTGAGGTCTCTTTTATTCTCCAAAAAAAAAAAAAAGAAAGAAAGAAAGAAAGAAAGAAAAGGTTCAATAAAAACCTGTCTTTTAAAAATAGAAAGACAGTTATCCCTTTCAACTGATGTGATCTGCCCTTTATCACTGGAGATAGAATATTTCACTCAAAAAGTCACCTTGAAGCTATAAAGATGCTTGGGGGGTAAACTAAACTTCAGGTAAGGATAGGGCTAGCAACCTTTTAAGACAAAAAACTAAGACATATGTATTCAAGAACAAATAGCAGGAAACTTGCAGTGGCTTCAATAAGAAAGTCTTTAGTGGCAAGAGAAAAACAAAAGAAAGCCTTTAAAAAAAACTAAGCCATTGAAATTTTAGAACACCCACAAGTCCCACTTCACTTTACTTCAAAAAAAAAAAAAAAAAAAAACTTTTGAATCAGTATGTTGTACACCTGAAACTAATATAACATTGTATGTCAACTATACTTCAATATTAAATTTTGTTTTAAAGTATAGGAAATTAGGGATAGGAGGAAATAGAAATGAACAAATTTCATATTTTCTCAGTTGGGACTCAAGAGATTTGCTCCAAAGTTTCAAGGAATAAATACATTACAAAAGATTATAGTCGTCTTAATCATAATAGGAATATAAGCTTTTCATAGTAAAGAAACACAAAAGCACACCCTATCGCACGCGCGCACGCGCACACACACACATAAGAAATACCAAATAATAAAATATTTAAAAGTAGCAACCAAAAAAATAAAATATAGGACAAAACTAAAACTTAAATCTGTTATGTAAAGAACTCAAAATGGATTAAACTCATTTATAAGAAGAAAGAAATCTGCTTAACTCACAAATAAAACCCAGCAATATGGGGGCACCTGGGTGGCTCAGTCTGTTAAGCACCAGACTCTTGATTTTGGCTCAGGTTATGATCTCAGGGTCCAGAGATTGAGCCCCACACTGGGCTCCATGCTGGACATGGAGCCTTCTTAAGATTCTCTCTCTTTCTCTCACTCTGCCCACCCCACACCACACCCTCCAAAAAAACGAAAACTTAGCAATATGGTATAAATTAGAGACATGTATAAATATGTCAAATTTATGAAAATGTTGAACTTAAAAAATCATTATAAAAATATTTTATAAGGGGCGCCTGGGTGGCTCAGTGGGTTGAGCCGCTGCCTTCGGCTCAGGTCATGATCCCAGGTCCTGGGTTCAAACCCCGCGTCAGGCTTTCTGCTCGGCGGGGAGCCTGCTTCCTCCTCTCTCTCTGCCTGCCTCTCTGCCTACTTGTGATTTCTCTCTGTCAAATAAATAAATAGAATTAAAAAATATATATATTTTATAAAACATTTGTCAAAATGTCTCCAAAAGGTTGTAATTTTTTTTTTTAAATGGGGGAAAAAGTCTATTGGGAAAATGTAAACAACAACAGTAACAAATTAGAAGCTGGTATCCTAATTCAGACAATCTTGAATTTCAGTCTTTGAAACAAACATTAAATGTGATTTTTTAAAACACCACAAACTGAGGAAGTTTATAATCTATAATGAAAATAATATAAAATCTGTGTGGTCAGAAAAATTTTACAATGTCCCCTAGTATTCCTGTCTCTTAGTATCTATCCATGTCTTGCATAAATCTCTCCATAAATCTCTCCCCCTGAAGTTGGAAAAAGACAAAATTGATGCCACGTTATCTTTTTTTCTTTGAAGTTTTTCAGGTCTAATAAAGACATAAATAAAATAGAATAAAACATCATTGACCTGCAAACAAATTTTAAAGGTAAAGAAAAATTCAAGCACACAGGAAAGGCAATAAATAAGTGGCAAATAAGAGAAAGAACATAGGCATTTGGAAATGGGGGAAAAAAAAAACACTGTTGGATGGGATGAAAAAGACAATAGTTATTATTAGTTTAACTGATGGTGTGCCAAGCAGTGTGCTAAACCCGTTAAGGGGCAGTATCCCCAGGTGATCCTACCAACAAGGAAAGGGTCATTTTAGCCCTATTTAGCAGATGAAGAAATGAGCTTTAAAAAGATTAACTTCCCCAGAACTACAAAACTTGCAAATCCGGGTCTATCAGACTGTAAAGCACATGCTCTTTGCATCACATCAGTAAAGCAGTTAAAATAACTAATGTCTGGCTTCACCCCAGACCAATTAAATAAGAATCTCTTATAAAGGCCCAGACACTGGTATTTTTTAAAGCACCTATTTGATGCTAATGTGCAGCCAAGGTTGAGAGCCATTGCAAACACCTTCATAAAACAAGTGGAATATCAGCTGGGTCATGCAGAACAAGTAGGAGCCAAATCAGAGATGGAGGAAGGCATCCAGCTTTTAGGGAGAACTGACTGTGGGCATCAGTGAAGTTGAAGAGGCAGAGCCAGGCAAGAACATGTCCAGAGAAAAGTCTCACCAGAGCAGGGACTAAAAAGGCAAAGAAAGTCAACTGGAATCTTTCTGCTGAGCACAAAGTATAGGCCAGGAGATTTGTACCATAAAGACTGTACATAAAAAGGGGACACAAAGTAATTTTTATAACCTATGTAACAAAAGGAATATGAATTTTAGGAAGCCAAGGAAGAAATAACAGTTGACTAATCTAAAGTCAACGGGCAGGAAAGCTGGGTGGCTCAGTCGGTGAAGCATCTGCCTTCGGCTCAGGTCATGATCCCAGGGTCCTGGGAGTCCCACATCAGGCTCCCTGCTCCATGAGAAGTCTGCTTGTCCTTCTTCCTTCTGCACCTTTCCCCGACTTGTGTCTGCTCTCTCTCAAATAAATAAAATCTTTAAAAAATAAAATAATAAAGTCAACAGGCAGAGATATGAAATAAAGGAAATGACAGATAAAAAGCAGGGCTTGGTGAGCCACAGATTAGTGTAGTGGTTATAATCACGAGCTCTGTGGTAACCCTTTCCAGCATCCCCCATTCCACACCTTGATATTCCTCATTTAGAGAAAGGAGAAAATATCACATCATCTTGCTCACTTACTGGAAGGAATAAATGAAAATAGAAATAAAATAAAATAGTCTCTATTATAATAGAATGCAATATAATAAAATCAGTACCCCAATTTTTCCCTTATTACCACTACAGCTATAGATGGTCTTGATAGTTTTAAAGATTCAGTAAATGTAGACTAGAACCTTGACCTGCTATTCAGTTTCTATTTTCAATTACTCTCCAAATCTGTCCAGTCCGGTACCCAGAGGTAGGTGCAGCCATGAAAAAAATTGGAAATTCTTCCTAAATGGCAAGATGGAATATATCCTCCCATCCCAGAAGAGATTTTCATTTCACAAATAGTACAAATTTAAATACTGTCATATATTTATGTAATTTACATATAATCTTATATACAAAATATTAATACTCTGTCCTCAAATGAATTTGGGGGGTCAAGTAGTATGTACGAAATAAATTTACTAAGAGGATTGGTTAAACATTCACTTAGTAGTCAAAATAACCACCCAACTTAAAATGTGAAGTCTGTGAAATGATAAAACTTTGGTAGTCTGTAAGATTTCCTATTTAACTGTCATTTTCCCATACCTTATTTTGCCTTAAGATGATTTTGCACACACGTAAGTAGGTGATCCTTTAGCTAAGTAATCTTTAAACTCACACTCTGAATGGTAAGAAATTGCTTTCTGAATAATTTATTATTATACAAGCTATCCCATCCAGTCATTATGATGGAGACCTGAGTTGATGGTTAGGGTCTCTCTCCTTCTCCAAGAAAATAAACATTCTTAGAAAGAAGGGGGTGGGGGTCAACATAGGAAAAAAGCAGAGTACAGTTGTAAAGAGTCAACTTCTATCTTTCAAGCCTTTATTAAGTATACCTTACAAATGACAAAAAGATATTTGAAGTGGTTTTTTTTTTAAAGATTATTTATTTGAAAGAGAGAAAGAGAGCAGTGAGAAGGGGCAGAAGTGGGGTTCAGGGGGGGCAGGGAGAAAATCTCAGGCCAGCTCCCCGCTGAGCACAGAATCCTAAACTCTCAGCTCTAAACTCGGAGCTCAATCCCTCAGCTCTAATCTCGGAGCTCAGTCCCATGACCTTGAGATCATAACCTGAGCAGAAATCAAGAGTTGGATGCCCAACCCACTGAGTCACCCAGGCACTCCGAAGTTGTTTTTAAAGAGCTTTGTGTTCTTTTAACCCTCTCTTGACTATACAGAGGTAGGGCTCTCAGAGCTGGGGAGGGGAGAGGGAAGAGGGGAATGTACCTAGAGTAGTAATTAATTTCTAGATCCTAAAACCACTTTTCAAAGGGAAAACAGCTATAATGCTTAGACAGCCTATTAAGACACACATAAAATGGCAGCTGCTGTTGGGAGGGGGGAGCCTTTCAGCAAATGAGAAATTTTCTCCTAAACCATTCTTTGGCTAGAGAACCACTCTAAAAGAAGTGAAGGGTCCTACAGCTGTTCTCTTGCTTTGTACCAGAAACAAAACAGATCCAACTACTGGAATGAATCTCAGGGAAAGATCAGAGAGGGTTGCCTGAAATTGACAAACTTTTGTGGCAAAAAGGACAGAAGGCACAAAATCCACTGAAGTACCCTTGCTTGGATGGAAGAACAGTGAGTATTTTCACCAAACCACTGGAATCCACATTCTCAGAGACCCACATCTCCCCTTCCCCATTCTGTACCTGCACAGGTAAAGCAAAAACATACTTTGGCTTTGGAATGGCCAATCTATTTAGGATAAAGTAGAGGCATATCAGCTGTTCTGGGAGTTCACTTTCAAACAAAACAAGGCCAACACTGAAAAACCTGACTGAAGGAAATAGGGTAATACCCCTTTCTGGCTCCATCCCATTCTCACAACTCCACTGCAAATACCTCTAAACCTCAGCCTAAAGAAAGTTAAAATTCTCAACTATGTTCCCCCAAAGAGCAAAGTCAAAAGGTCTGAATCTCTGACAACTACCCTGATGAGACAGGAAAGCAAGAGTTTAGTTGGGGCCAAGAACTATAAACTGACTAGCTAATGCAGCTAGGTGCTAGCTGTTTATCCCAAGCTCTGACTTTTCTTTATTAGGGTTATTTTCTTTATTAGGGTTTCACTTTGAATTTGAAAACGAGAGCTTCCTTAAGAAGTTGTGACCGGCAGACATGTACTATGGGTAAGTACACAAAGCAAAAGCAATAAAAATACCACAAGGTTTACATCTCTTAGCATTTCTAACACAACACAGGTTGCATGATGAGCACTTGACTTTCTGATGTTCTTGAAGTAAAGGGGGTCCACAGGGTCTCATAGCTGCACAGACACTTCAGCAGACGTTCAGGGAAAACACTGCCAAGACCCTCTCGACACCCATGGCAAAGAGCATCATGTCTTTTAAACATATGTTCCGTTTAAGTGGCTTTTAAGGCATAAGCGCAGTGCCTTTAAAAGCAGTTTGTAACAAAAGGTCAGACTATAAAATTGAAGAGATGAGAGAAGAAATCAATTGTATGTCAATTGTCAAAACCCAACTTGCAAAGGCAGAGTTGGTCAGAAGCTGTTTTATGAGGTAAAAAAGAGAAGAAAAAAAAATCATCACATTGGAAATGCCTAATCCCTGGGGTAGGAACAAGGAGCCTTTGACCAGCTGTAAAAATCAGACACCAATTCTCTTCTGCACTGAAAAAAGAAAAACTATACATCAGAAATGCAGGGAAAAGATGAATTTCTCTTCATCGCTGAAGGAATTCAATACCTTTTCCCCTGTTGTGAGCTGGTATTTCCCAAAATCCATAGTTACGATGAAGTCCTGACTCCCAGTGTGACTGTATTTGGGGACAGGGCCTTTAAGGAGGTAATTTCATTTAACGAGGTCATAAGGGTAGGTCGCTCACTGAATAGGGCTGGTACCCAAATATAAGGAGGAAGGTTCACAGGAGCATGCATACATAAAGGCCAACTGAGAACACGGTTAAGAACATAGCTACAAGCTAGGGAGAGAGGCCTTACCAGAAAACAACCTTACCAGCACCTTGACTCTGGAATTCCAGCCCCCAAAACTGTGAGAAAACTCATTTTTTTAGTTTAAGCAACCCAGTCTGCAGTATTGCAGGAGACTGATACAGCCCCCAAACCAATTCTCTCTGTTACTGTTTCCTTCCCGATGCTGCCATCCACCCTTCAGAGATTTCTGGGATCAGAACCCTGGGTAGAGATCCACTGAACCATACATCCTCAGTTTTGAATCCACAACCATTAATTTTTCCTTGACTACCACCAACATCCACCCTTCCATCTTCAATTCCCTTGACACCAGGGTGAGCCTTTAGCACCATATGCGTTGCTTCCTGCCTCCTCCCAATCACAATCACTTAGGCTTCATTCCAATC
The DNA here is from genome assembly GCF_002288905.1 of Enhydra lutris kenyoni. Taxonomy (NCBI): domain Eukaryota; kingdom Metazoa; phylum Chordata; class Mammalia; order Carnivora; family Mustelidae; genus Enhydra; species Enhydra lutris. Next base: position 5,737,589 of record NW_019154154.1, on the reverse strand, counting down.
TGGCTAGCTTCAACTTCCCAAGAGGATCTCACTGTGTCACCTGCTCAAATACCACAAATCACATTCATAAACACCTACATTGAAGGGCGTTTTCCATTTTTTTAACCACTTAACCATAATGTGCCCTCCTCGCTTCTCAAACAAAATCCTGTACAAGACCAAGATGACCCACAGCCATCCCATGAATCTCTCCTGCATTTTCCCCATTTCCATCTTTTTATTGTCACTGTTGCAACAACTTAGAATGTCCGCTCTGCTCTATTTCCTCTTTCTAAATGATGGCTGGAAGACAGAAGTTACTGAAACACACTGTACAATCACAAGAGGCCACGGCAAAACCTCATACCTCCAAATGCTGCTCTGCTGTACATTTTATTCAAATAAGCTTTTAGCCCCACCAAGGCATCATGCCAAGTTCTTATGTGAGAGATGCAAGATGGTATCGTTTACCAAAAGAGAAACAGGAAACAGAGAGTCACAAATTCCATAACATGTCCAGACTATTTCTGGCTTGGAGAGAAAAGAGGAGAAAATCCACAAGGGCTTCAACTGACCCAGAAACAGGTACATGGAAACAGACTATATGCTCTACCTAGAGTCAATGATGTTTAACTTACACAGCACAGGAAAATTTCAGCTCCATACAAGTAGGAAATGGGGGAGATCATACATACACGAAATTCAGAAAGTTTTCAGACTCTCACCTTTCCCTAAATCTTATTCTAAGGACTGCATAAGGTCTAGAAGGACCATAAGACACCACAAGACCTGATCTCAGAGTTCAACCAGTTCTCTCCTAAAACCCACTTTATTTCTAAACCCACCCCTACATCCCAACAACAAAACTTGTAACTAAAGGAGACTTTCAGATTTTCCAAATTCTCAGGGATCTTCTCTCCTAGCTATCTCCCAAAGAATTTCACAAGCCTTTTCAACCCTCTTTTGTTGAGGACATGACTGACTATAACCTACATTAGATCCTTACTGATTTTCATCATGTGGGTGACAAAAAAAAATTAGTAATATACAAAGGTTTCCACAAATTGAATGCCTGGCTCTTACTGTGTATGTCCCCAAAACAGCCTCTGTCCCACTCACTGGACTTTCACTCCATAGTTCCATATCTGCTATTTTCTCCACTTGACATCCTCTCTCCCCTAGTTCCAATTCACACACTCACTCATCACCAATAAAAACTTCACTCACCTTCAAAGCCCTCCTTTCCTTTAAAAACAGTACTTCAAGAGCTCTTTCCTGGCAAGTTAGCATGCACTACATCATATAGACACCTTTAAGACCCCGCCAGTAACGACTTCACCTGCATGTGGTCATTTTTAAGTGAAGACCTAACCCAAGTAGAGACTTAAATACACCCTTACCACTATTGCTCCAACCTAAATCAAAATGAACTGTAGTCAGCACTCCACAAAACTCTAGCGTCACTGGCTAGCACACCAAGAGCACACAGACGTCCTGATGAGCTTATCTTTCGCATTCTAACATAAGGGTGAAAAGACAGGGAAATACCAAGCAGATCTACAATCAGGTTCAGGAATCAGAAGGAAACGGATAGTACGACATTCAAGGACTTCAGTGACTGTTTTCACGTTTTCTTGTTTCTTGGAACACCAAGTGCCCAAGAGGGCTGGGCCATCAGCTTCCCATCAAAAGGGGAAAAGAACCACCCACTTTCTGAAACAGATTGACTGTTAAACATGTACAGCAGGCCCCTTACTGGAGAAAAGGCAAGCTGTCCTGCCAGAGCTCTTAAAAGCTTCTGAGGACAACAATTTTTTTTAAGAGATGAAAAGATATATTCTAACCCATACTGGATAGATAGACCCCTTTCTCGAATTCGTTTAATGAGAAACTTTTTCAGTTTTAAACATTCCTATAATTTGATAATTCCCAAAATACCAACTCTTTTTAGATCAAACAGTCAAACCAAACTAATTGTTGAAATTACACAGGTCTGTACAATCAATCCCCAGCATTTAGAAAAATCTTTCTAAAATTCATGTGGTTAAAAATGCAAACTATCTTTTCAGTCAGTACACCAACCACTTGACACAGTTCTCTGTGTCAAGATTTCCTGACCAATGGAATAAAAATAAAATAGGGCAAAGTAAGCATTAATGTTTCCACCCTCTACATTACAGATAAGCAGAGAACCAGGACTATATATGGTAGGTATACGTAGCTCCTGGAAAACTAAAACTGAAAAGATTAATGCTTCTCTTTAACCAAAATTTCTCTCTTCTCTTACACACACACAAAAAAAAAACACCTACATACACAGCCTGCAAATGAATAACTATCAAAATAAACCACAGGAGTAAAATGGCATTATTTCTTTTTAGACATTAGAACACATTTCTAGGCAATATTTTCAAAGCCAAGAAAACCCTTTCAAAGACCTACCTTCATGGATAGAGGAGTAAGGGGCTCATAATTAAGGAAGATAATTTGTTTGTATTTTATATTAAGATTCTCAAAGAGTCCAAGACCCCACCAATAACTATGTAAGACACGGAGAAGACCAAATTTTAAGTATTGGACAGTATGTCTATAGTCATTAACAGACTACAAAATGATCCCAAAAAGAATGGGACACTTAATAAAATACAGAACATTTTACACAGAAATTGTAAACTGCCTATATTAAAATAGACTCTAAAATCTCAAAGTTGTATATTGCACAGCCATTTTTTAAAAAGATCTTGCCATTTGTAAAAACATGAATGGACTCAGTATTTATGCTCAGTGAAATAAATCAGATTAAGAAAGCCAAGTGTCATATAATTTCACTCATTGGAATCTAAAAAGCAAAATAAATGAATAAACAAAAAGCATAATCAGAGAACAAATTGATGGCTGCCAGGAGAAGAGGCGGATGGGCAAAATGGGTGAAAGGTAGTGGGAGATATAGGCTTCCAGTTGTGGAATAAATAAGTCATGAGAATAAAAGCACAGCATAGGAAATATAGTCAATGATATCATAACAGCATTGAATGGTGGCAGATGGTCGCTACACTTGTGGTGAGCACAGCGTTAAGGGACAGGGATGTGGAATCACTATGCTGTACACCTATAGCTAATGTAACATTGTGTGGCAACTATACTCAAAAAAATTTTAAATCCCTGACACAAAAAGCTGACACAAAAGTAAGACCTATTTAATGGCAACATGTCTCCTCCCTGAAAGCTGATTTATTGTTATTTAACATTTCCAGGAACGTATTTCCAGGAGCCAAACAATAGTTTTTAATACTGACTCCTCTTCACAATCTGCTCTGTAGCACTACCACCTCTTTAAAGATTGAGGAAAAGGCTTACATGGATGCTTAAATAACTTATTTCATCTAGATATTTTTTCCCACTCGATTGTGGAATATACTCATTTTGGTCCTTGGATTTTCTACTGTGTCTTAATTTTACAACTATGAAGAGTAACATACTTCAGCAACCTAAGGAAGAAAGAGGAGCTTTCTAGGTCCCACCACGGAAGGAGTACTCAAAACAAGACTATGGTGTTAGAAGGGTGATAAAAGTGAAAGCCTAACTCTGGTTCCAGCCTTCGTCTCAGGATTTCACCTGGTTATTACCTGGTTCCGGTGACTTACAAATGCGGAAGCTTATTACATATAAAAGCTCTTAGTTCCAATAAGCTCTGGGTAACTTGCTATCTCCATTTTAAAAACCTCTTCCTCACAATTACCATCCATTTGAAGAGTGATTTGACCCATACTCTGTCCTCTGAGACATTACATGAAAGGACTCTCACCTACTCAAAAATCAATCTTTTCAATTAGATGAAAACCTAATGAAAGCTGGGATCATCTTGATGAAAGCGAAATACTGCCAAAAAGCAAAAACAGTTTCACACTCTAACAGTAAACCCACAAAGTTGCCAGATTATAATTCTACTATATAGTTATTATGGTCCAAAGATCTGTAATTTCCCTCAGTAAGGCAATGGTTTTTCTATAAGTTAGAGTTTACCATCTTTATAGGGAGCCATGACACTATCATTGTCAAATCTATGTACAGATCTGGTTCTCTGAGCAAGAAGGCATTTAATCAAAGTTATATAATTCAGTCTCTTTAAAACAATAATATCCCAAATATTAGAAAGATATTATGAGAATTATGCAACCCTATGTCCTTTGTATAGGTTGCTCTACTGATTCAATATCATTATGGAATATAACAGAAGGGATGAATTTAGGTTTGCTTATCCACTAAACCCCATTCTCCTTATGGCCAATCATAAGGCTGCATTCGATAGAGAGCAAACCACTAAAGATGAGATATGGGATGATGGAAAGCAAAGCTGGTTGACATGGAGTCCAACTCACAAAGAGGACATGGCAGCCAATTTACCTAAGTGGACAAAGGTTGAATTAACCTAACCTTTATGCTTCAATGTCCTGATTTGTACAGTGAATATTAACTGCCCAGCTGAGGCCTGAGCTGCTAACAATAGGACTTGAACAGTTTAAGATGTGAGAAAAAAAAAAATGAAGCAAAATTCAGAATGAATCCCGTTTTTATGTAAAGCGAACAGTGAACCTTCATTCTATTGGGGGGGGGAAGTATTTTCCAAAAATATACCCAACAAAAGCACTGCAAAAGAGATTTTCTAAAATCATTAAATTCAATCTTAAATCATTTTCTAAAAATCATTAAATTCAATCTTAAAACATAAGCAGTCCAGGGGCGCCTGGGTGGCTCAGTGGGTTGAGCCTCTGCCTTTGGCTCAGGTCATGATCTCAGGGTCCTGGGATCAAGCCCCACATCGGGCTCTCTGCTCAGCAGGGAGCACGTTTCCCCGCCCCTCTCTCTCTGCCTCTCTGCCTACTTGTGATCTCTGTCAAATAAATAAATAAAATCTCTAAAAAAAAAAAAAAAAAAGGCAGCCCAAAGTAACCACATGATCCCTGAGTAAGACCCTAATGCACTGCAGGAGGAGAATAAATACAACAAAAACTAAGAAATATGTACATCATCCTCATGTTATACGGTAAATCTCATGTAATACACACTTAAATGAGCCCTGAATGCCAGGCATTGCGAATTGAAAACTGATAAATCAGGGTGCTGCAGGGGATGAGGGGATAATGACAGAACTAATCAAAGATAAGATGAGAGGAAATGGAAAAGGACATCATCACGTGTAAGATTCAAGGTTGCCACGATATGTGTGAATGAACAAAAAGTACGGGCTAAGAATTCACTGACCACGTTCAAAGTGGGGGGAAGAAATCTCTGACTAGTTCATAAAGTCGACATTACATTTGGGAAAGAATGGAGAACTCTGAGTACCCAAAAGTGCTTGAAATCTGTTCTGTAGGCCATAGGGAGATGCAGAAGGTTTCAGGCAGGACTGGCAGAGCCAAAGGTGTCCTTAACCTACTTACTCCCTTTTCTGTACAGGTTCTAACTCAAATGTATCTAAATTTCTTACAGGTCTACTTTTATCAATGGAGATCTTTCATAAAAATCAATGCTAAAAAGGTTACAAAAGCAAAGCAGTACTCCAACTGATCCACAATTGAGGTCTAATACCTGAGCACAGAGAACTCCAGTACGTTTAATATCGTGCACTCTCAAACCAAACTGCATGCCTTCTAATTCTAGCTCTGCCATTTACTGCATCTTTGTGCCAATAACTTACACTGCTCTGTGCTGTAGTTTGTCTGTAAAATGGGAGAAATTTGACTTACAACTTCAGAGTTCTGAGAACTTGAGAGAAAGAATGCAGATTGCTTAAAACAGTGCTCAGAACAAAAAAGCTTCCAGGTGAGGCTGATACAACCACTTCTACTATGCCATATTCTTTTGACACCCGATTAATGTTACTGTAACATTTCATATAAAAGGAAGAATTTTGATTCAGGAGCCTTTGTAGAGGTCTATGTGTGGAGGGAGGAGGGAGATAAGAGAGGGGAGTCTGATTTTTTTTCTGTTTTGATACTTCCATAACACAAGCTAAAAGCTACAAACCTGGGTGAACACTTTTCTTTTTCAATATGCCGTGTCCATTTTTCCCCTTGCAATGGCTTAAAATGGTTCCCAAGCACACGTATGTAATTAAAATTCATTATCTTAAAAGACTGCTTTAGGAAACCCTGTAATGAAATCTGCTATCATTCCTTTTTTATGGATAGATATAATTACAACCTAATAGGCATCATTTAATCAAGACTTAACAATTAGGTTCTTAAATCCAAAACTTGATTATTTTCTTCCTTGACACAAAATTTTCTCCCAGGTGGTGGTCATGTAAAGGAAAAACAGAACTATTAAACCCTTACCATAATGGACTTCTGAAGTGCTAATTATTATCCAATTATGACAGGCATAATCTGAAAGTAGAGACCCTAATACAACCTTACATAATCTCATCAGATTTTTATTTAAATTTGTTCACCTCCATCTCCAAACAACTGCTCACAAAATGCCCGAAATATAAGTTGTACTTAACTCTAACCTACCGCTTCTAGACAAGAAAGCAAAGTCATCAGTAGCAGCATCCAGCCATTTCCCTGATTCTAACATTAGCAAATCAGATCGCTAAAGGAGAAAAGCAACCCTGCGCCTGCATCCCATCCCACATTTTGGATATAAAAAACCACTGGCTCTGAGAAGTGACAAGCTTTCCTAAAACACTCAGGGTCAAACTGGCACTAGGACCCAAGTCTTCCCCAATACAAAACAAGGTTTTGTACTCTACCTTCACCCCACAATGTGGGGGTGGGGAAAATAAATAATTTTTTTTGAGGGCCTACATTTTCAAGTCTGATCCCTGTGCCTCGCACACCTAATTACAGTATCTATCCCCATTTCAAGCTAAATAAGATTAATTCTTAGTCACTGGTGCTTACTTAATAGTAACCCCTGCTACTCCCAGCAGCCAACACCCTAGTCTGAAAGGGATGTAGATCACTAATTAATACATCATCTACTGAGAGCCTGTAATTGCCTTACCACACCCAAGTCCCTTCTGGCTAGACTAAGCTTCTTTACAGACCTAATACACCAAAGAGGAGACACACAATTGGGCAAGAAATCTATTAAAGAATTAGAAAATCCTGAAAGGGCTCTATTTATCACTGAAAAGAAAAATCTAAGCTCTTCACTGTTGCATTCTCTTCCCTTTCCCAAAAAGGGTGAGACACCTCCCCACAAATCTAACCCAAACTCTTGCCTTTATCTTACTTGTCCAACGGCTCTACGGTTCAGAGGACAGATGTGATCTTTACGCAAGAGTCAAAGAATTCTAAATATTGTAGAAACAGAGACTTAAAGTCAAGTAATTTCTCCCAAAATAATCTCATTAACATGAGGGAGTATTTTCAGTCTTCTAAAAAATTCCAATTCAGGACAGAGACAAGAAAATAGCTACTGTTTCTGAGAGTTTACTACCATACCTCCATCAACCTTTTGTCATGGGTGTCACTCTCATTCTGTAGATCAGAAACTGGAAGGCTTAGAGAGGCAGAGGGACTTGAATAAGGACCCTGAATTCCTCATCTCCCGTATAACAACCACGTTCTCAACCAGAACAGAGTTCCTGTTCCTGCTCTCAACTTACTTAACACTGGCAGATGTCACCAGGTTGTCAGCTCCCTAGGGGCCACTTCACAACTGACGGTGGAGCCAGAGAGCAGCTCGGCTGAACTAGAAAGAACAAAGGGCCACCTGCTTCAGCAACACAGGTCAACCTCTAGCGCAACCTTTAGTACAAGTTCTCCCCCTGCCTCTCCTCTCATCCAAGGAAAGTGAAGAGGACCACAGCCCCACGTGCTTTCTTAAAAAACTAAAATGAAATTTTAAGAGCCGTTAAAGGATATAATCTTTACTAATGTGAACTGGTAGTCTGCATAGTATGACAATGGAAAGCCACTTGAGATTCTGTACCGCTTTCTCTGCCTGCAGAAATCAGCACGGAATCCCTCCCAGCAAATGAACCTACAAAATTAGAAAATCTCAACTTATTTAAAATAAGTTACTGTAAAAGTTTAAAACTAAATTTTAAAATTTAGTTTGCGGAAGCATATGATGTTTGACATTCTTATTCAAATACTAATTTAGATCTATCTTCTCTCAATATGGGTGCCTTTAAGGACAATGAATATGCTTTTTAAATCTCCTCAGAAGATCTCATCCTCATTTATTAAACAGAAGCCACAGGAAAACTGGCATTAACATCCTCTTCTTCCTAATCTTCCAAAACAAGAGCACCTCATTTGGGCTTTTCAGATCAAAAACCATATAACATACTAACCTTACAGCTGGACCCAGTTCCAAGCCTAAATATTGTGAACTGTATAGCAACCTTTCCCTCCTTCCATTTTTACTTCCCATTTCCATCTGGAACTGTATAACACAGATGCAGCTTTGTATCTCAAAATAGCCCTTTGCCTTTAGAGATACCCTTACCCAGAGACAGACACCTCAAAGTATAAAATATAAAAGCCCGAAAGAAATAGGAAAGCAGCATTAGTGGAAAGAGGCTCAAATTTTGTTTATTTATGTGTTTGTGTATCTATTTTTAACTGACTGCTGCCTTATTTCTTTTAAACTTGGCAGAAATTTTCTAAGGTCGAACATTTCATTCTTTACAGCCACAAGTGATTTCCAAAATAAAAAAGTGATTAATGTTCTTAATCTTGAATTTTGTATTCAAAGGAAATAAAAGTTTTACTATCATTCAATATTAAATTCTGTGTACAAGGAACTATCAGAACATAAAAGTGTCATCTTTGTCATCAAGGACTTTATAGAGTTCCCAGAGATGTAAATTTCTTACAACCTGAAACTCTAAAATACCAGGATTCTCACCACCACACAGCAGAGGTATCCTAATGAAGAACATTTGTTTTAAATAGAAATCAATATCCTTAAGAATGCTAAATGTCACTGGTATGGATACTTCTTGATCAGATATGGCATATGAAGGTCTCAGTAGCCGACAACATAATGTTCAGGAATTTGCTATCCAAATAAAAATGCAGAAAAGGACTAAACAAGCAAATCTGAAACTTAAAAGAAGTTAGTGCTATCAGAATATTAAACAAATGTAGAATCACTACACAGAAAAATGAATGGAAACCTCCTCATCACCAACAACCCCATTTCATAATTTAAGAGGGAAAGTATTCTTGGGGCATTTTCTTCTCACAACAGACAGAGCAACCTGGATCAATGGACAAGGACAGCCCTGACTGGCTGTGGTAGTCTGGATGACATCTTACCATCCTCCTCCTTACCCATCTAATCCTATGACTACTTGCGGGCGGCGGGGGTGGGGGTGGGGGGCGTTGGGGGAGAGTGGAATAAATGCAGTGGAAAGTTTAAAAAATATAGTGCAGGTGTGTTCAACAGCTGACAAAAGAGGTTAAGATTCTATATACACCTACAGTACCATTTAGTCAATTTCTATTTAGGAAACAAACTGGGACAATGATTCCAATGTACGGAATGTACATTAGGTGAACTACACCAAGGTGCATTTTTAGCTCATGTGACCTTCCAAAGTGCTCCAAACTGTGAGTTATGTCGATGTGTGGGCATGTGCATATTTACAGAAGTGTTGAGAGCACTATAAAAAACAACAATAAAAACAACACATGACTAAATCATAAAATGGTAGCGCTGCAAAGGACTTCTGACAACTAGTCCATGCCTTCAATTTTTAGATAAGGAAAATAAGAACTAAGACTTGGACCAAGTTTTTAAAACTTCACAACACTGAGGTCTTCGATCCAAGCAAAATCTCAAATTATTCTGAGATTCCATGCCTTTATTCTTAAATTTACACTTCCCCTGGAAAGATGACTGTCTACTTCCTCCCTATAATACAGATTCTAAATTGTCTTTTAGGGCTCAAATGAGCCTTGCCCTATTCTTCCAGGCAGGTCATTAATACAACCCAGTGGTTCTCAAATTGTGGTCTGGGAAAAACAGTACCTTTTTCTTTTTTTTTTTTTTTTTTTTAATATTTTTTTTTTTTTTTTTGAAAAATCTGAGGGGGGCGGGGGGGGGGGGGGGGGGGGGGGGAGCAGGATCCCCGCTGAGCAAAGAGCCCGATGTGGGGCTCCATCCCAGGACCCTGAAATCATGACCTGAGCCAAAGGCAGAGGCTCAACCCACTGAGCCCCTCAGGCACCCCAACAGTACCTTTTTCTTATTCATTCTCTCATTTCCAAAAGTTATAGGATGTATGGCATCTGCTCCTTATTCAGTCTGGTACAATATGACAATACAGCTCACCTCTATTAAGCCACACATTAAAGAGACCAAAGAATGTAAAACCATGCTACTCTTATCACTATTTTTCTTTTAGAAAAAAAAAAAAAAAAAAAATATATATATATATATATATATCTATATACTTCATCTTTAAAACATTATTTGAAGATTTATTTATTTGAGAGAGAGAGAGAGAGTGAGTGCGGAAGAACAGGGAGAGAAAGTATCAGAAGCGGACTCCATGTGAAGCATGCAGCCCAGTAGAGGGTTTGATCCCATAACAGAGATCAGATCCGAGCCAAAACCAAGAGTCGGATGTTCAAATGAGTACACCATCTGGGCATCCCTTTAAAAGGTTATTTTTGTTAATATGTGGCAGGTTTATAACTAAAAGATAGTTTTAAAACTTCTCAACTTAATTTCTAACAAATATTGACAGATACAACCTAAACAAACAAAAAGTCTTTTGAGTTCTCAATAATTTAGTCTGTAAAAGGAGTAATAAGACCAGAAACTCTGAGAAACACTGGTCTAACTCACTGCTAAGTAAGCTTTTTTTTTTTTTTTTTAAAGGAATTTATAGTGAATTCCTTTAGCACATAGGGATGAACTCCAGAAAAGCTTCCTATTCCTCTTCCCACCTTCAAAGGGATGTTCCTCTGGCCCCAGGACGATGTAAACTACTTCTTGGGCCCAGTACTTTTTAATCACGTCAACTGCATTTGATAGGAAATTTTTATAAACCCATAATATGAGGGGCACCTGGGTGGCTCAGTGGGTTAAGCCTCTGCCTTCAGCTCAGGTCATGATCTCAGGGTCCTGGGATCAAGCCCCACATCAGGCTCTCTGCTCAGCAGGGAGCCTGCTTCTTCCTCTCTCTCTGCCTGCCTCTCTGCCTACTTGTGATCTCTCTGTCAAATAAAAAACAAAACAAAACAAAAAACCCCACAATATGAAAGCCATCAATTTACCTTTCTATTTCAGTTCCCAGGAAAGACACTTTATAAAGCAGCATAAATGATGTTAAGTGTTGCCTTCTTAGATTGGTTTAGAAAGTGCTTCTGAATGCTACAAAGATCTCCTAAAAAGAGTACCCAGGATGCCAAGAAGTGGTTTTTCATTTGGTCAATTCCATAATAGGCAGAAAACCATCTTCTGTTTTCCTCCGGCTTCTGCCCTGTCAGCCCCTGTCCTTTACTTCAGCTTTCCTCACACCAAGTCAATCCTACAAAATTGTCCCCAGTCTGATTTCTCTCAAGGCTTCTCTCTACCACCCCTTACTAGGAAAGTCTCATAATGCCCTTCACCATACAAATGGAAACATTTTGGCCTGGGTTTCAGGACCCTCTAGAAAACCCAACCATCCTCCAACAGTCAAAAAAAGATTTTCTCAATATGCTAGGAGTACATCATGGTAATCCCCCCCTTCTTCACCTAGGAAAAAAGTCTCCCTGTCCTATATAAAATCTCCCTTCAAGTGCCACTCACATTTATCTACCTTCCCAACTATGGCAGCAGCCCTCACGAAACCCAAACTCCCATACTCAGCACGTCACATGTCCTGCCTGTGGGCTGTCAGCCAGACTTAAACAACTGGCGACAGCATCCATATCCTCCTATTTCTGAACTCCCAGAGTCCTGGCACAATATAAGCACCAAACACTACTGAATAGTTTAGAAGCAGATGTTAAAAATTTATTAAAATGCTCTGAAAAATACAAGGGGGGTTATCTCTTGAATTAGTAATTATGTGTCAATAATATTTTTTCCAAATTAAAAAATATATGGCTGATGCAAAAAGATCATAACTGCTAAACCATATAAAATGAAAGATAGAAGTCTTTAATTCTTCCAACCCACACCCCAGAGATTAAGAGTTTCATTAGCACTCTGAACACTATCAAAATGAAGACAAATGTATACCAATACAGATGAGGAAAGCAAATACCCTAATACATACACAGTGATAGACCTTTCTTTGCACCTTGCTTGTTATACTTAAATATCAGCACACAGAGAATTCTTTCTTTATAGATGACTGTAACAGAGACCTGTTATTTAATTAACCAATTGTTTTAATTTAACCAATCCCCTACTGATAAACATTCCAGGGTTTTGTGATTTCAAACAATGCTTGCAACAAATAACTTATACAAGAGAGCAAAAATATAAATTTAAAGATAGCAATTGCTGGCTCACAGTCTATTTGCATTGTTAATTATACTAATTGCTGCCCAAAAGCCCTCTAAAAATTTATCAATTTGTAATCCCTCTAAGTCATCGCCTGCATTTTAAAAATGAAACCGAAAAAATGCAGCAGTGTAGAGGAAAAGGGATTGGGAGAAGGAAAGAAAAGCCAAGAATCAGCCATGGGTCCAGAGCCTCCAACCACTGTCAACTATTCCTAAGATATTAAGCAACACACCTTAAGCATTAGCCCCAACTGTACAAAATCAGGGTATGGATTGGTATGGTGCGTAAGGGCCCCTCCAGCTCTAACATTCTCTGGTACCCTTGAATTTGCTATATATAAGAAACACACATTAAATACCAAGACAAGGGACGCCTGGGTGGCTCAGTTGGTTAAGCAGCTGCCTTTGGCTCAGGTCATGATCCCAGCGTCCTGGGATCGAGTCCCGCATCTGTCTCCTTGCTTGGCGGGGAGCCTGCTTTTCCCTCTGCCTCTGCTGCCACTCGGCCTGCCTGTGCTCACTCGCTCTCTCTGGCAAATAAAGAAATAAAATCTAAAAAAAAAAAAAAAAAATACCAAAAATACAAAATCCTTTTCTCTTGTGCTGCCCAGAACTAAACAAACAAGTGCTGGGAAGTCTAACTGCCGCGCACTAGGAAAGCTCTGATGAAACCCCTGCTAGGAATTTAAAAATGGAACTGAAATGGAAACTGGAGGAAATGGCTACCTGAGAGGAAAGAAAAAACCATTCCAAAAACAACAAACAAACAAAAAAAGGATTACTCTAATCATTTGAGGGTTTTCCTAGTTTAGGGCAAGGGCGTCTCAATAGAAGAAACATAGCAAAATGGCTATCACAAGCAAGGACCAAAGCAACCTGATGGCTACTAATTAATAAAAAAGCCACAAACATGCCTTTCAAGTTTACCATCTGAAAAAAATGGATGATAACAGAAGATAGGATTTGCTAAGCTAAATAAAAGCCTTCATTAGCAAGAAGTGACAGGTTCATAACCCTGCTGCTGATAAACTGCCAACACACACCAAGGCCTTCAACGAAGGGCGGCCTATTTAACATAATGCAGCTTTAAAATGAGTTGCTTTAGAACAAACAGTTCTATGTCAAAGCATACCAGATGGAGCTGCTGCAGTACCCTGGGGCTGGTGTGCCTGTGAGTGGGGGCCAGGGTGTACCACAGGAGTATCCAGGGCAATAACCCTTCCTGTGTGGTTAGCCTTCCACCATGAGAGCATCCACCTTACACTCCACTTCTACGTCTGCTTCCAGAAAGACTCAGTGCTGAGCAGAAAGCAGCCACTGTTCCAAGAGCCAGAGGAAGTTTCACACTCTTAAATGATTGGCCCAGTGGTCATCCCTAGGGCCTGCCCTCCTTAATCCTGGCAAACACAGCCTCTCAGTCCAGTCCTGAAGCAGTGATAGCTTTTTTTTTTTCTTTTTAAAGAGAGAACTTGAGCATAGCAATTTTTTTTAAGATTTTATTTATTTATTTTGACAGACAGAGATCACAAGCAGGCAGAGGGGCAGGCAGAGAGAGAGAGGTGGAAGCAGGCTCCCTGCTGAGCAGAGAGCCCGATGTGGGGCTCGATCCCAGAATCCTGGGACCATGACCTGAGCCAAAGGCAGAGTCTTTAACCCACTGAGCCACCCAGGCGCCCCCAGTGATAGCTTTTTAATATAGCATGCTTTGAAGCTGTATAAAACAGGTCATAAATACATGTGGAAGGCACAATCTCCACCTCGTCAGAATGGTTAAAGAGCATCACCCCAGACCTTTCCCTGTGTGGTCCAAGGAAATTGTTAAAGTCACCAGCTAGGAGACTGAAAATAGACACAGCGAAATCTTTTTTTTTTTTTTTTTTAAAGATTTTATTTATTTGACAGAGAGAGATCACAAGTAGACAGAGAGGCAGGCAGAGAGAGAGAGAGAGAGAAGCAGGCTCCCTGCTGAGCAGAGAGCCCGATGCGGGACTCGATCCCAGGACCCTGAGATCATGACCTGAGCCAAAGGCAGCGGCTTAACCCACTGAGCCACCCAGGCGCCCTAGACACAGCGAAATCTTAATTAATCCTGGGGATGGATGAAGAGGAACAGCACTGTTAATACAGAAGTCACCTTAAAATAATAATTATCTATTATCTAGCTCTTAATTGCTATTATATAGTAATATATAATATTCACTTAAAAACATCAAAACACTCAGTTTAAACATTAAAAATTTTTATTAATTCCAGGTGGTAAAGTATTTATATTATACATGGCACCTTCACAGAAGTCAGGGTACCTAGGCAGAGTATACCATTAAAACACACACACACAGGGCACCTGGGTGGCTCAGTCATTAAGCATCTGCCTTCAGCTCAGGTCATGATCCCAGGGTCCTGCAATCGAGCCCCCGCATTGGGCGCCCTGATCAGTGGGAAGCCTGCTTGTGTTCCTTCTCTTGCTATCTCTCTCTCTCTCTCTCTGTCAAATAAAATCTTTAAAACACACACAATCTCATATACAGTGTTTACCTTGAGCATGTGTAATTCCATAATTTTAATTTTGATATTAATAAAATAGGACCTACTACAGCCAAGGAATACAGCTGCAAGACAGGATCACTGACATCAAGGAACTGCCAATGTACTTGAAAACATTTAAGAAGTATCCTAAAAGTACAAACTTGGTGCGTGTGTGTGTAAACTAATTGAAGGAGCCATTAAGAACAGACCAGGCAGTGGGGGAGTTCTCACCCCAAACCCCTTCCCTTAACTCTCTCGGAATAATGCCAGAAAAAGTATTTGAATTCTCCTCTCCCAAACTAAAATTAGTTTTACTTCTCTCCCAAGTTCCCTCAGTCAAGAATGGAGGCTACTGTGTATTTTCAACGGCTTCGTTCTACAGAAGGGACTAAAATCTAAAAGCTTTGATGAAATAAGATTCAACAAGAAAAAAAGTTGTAGGAGCCAAATCACTGAATTCTTTAAGATACCAACTACCAGGGATTCAAAGTTTCAATTGCCTTCCAAAAAAACCACATAATAGTAAAGCAGAAACAGTTGTTTTAGCCATCAGAGTCCACCTCTGAGGACTAAGGAGTTAAAAATATATTCTTATAAGGGTAATAAGCATGTAAGATACTATTTTATAATACCATGTCATAAATTCACTGTACTGTTCTGATCATCTGTGTGTGGATGAGGAAACTGAGACACATGGACAATCTACTTCCTCTTCATTTTCTCTTTTTCCTTCCTTGTCTTTTTGTGAGGATTTAGAGAAATCTCCCAGACTCTACCAATCTCTTATAAATATACAGAGCCCTTTAGGATTAAGGGACTGCCCAAAAGCCACTCGGGTCATTTCCAAAAGTGTTTTTCAATAAATTTCTTTGTAAAAACCTTAAAGACAACTGCCTAAGCCTCTGTCACCCCAACAAATGTTTTATTTTTTTTTTTTTAAGATTTTATTTATTTATTTGACAGAGAGATCACAAGCAGGCAGAGAGGCAGGCAGAGAGAGAGGAGGAAGCAGGCTCCCCTAGAGAGCAGAGAGCCCGATGCGGGGCTCGATCCCAGGACTCCGAGATCATGACCTGAGCTGAAGGCAGCGGCTTAACCCACTGAGCCACCCAGGCGCCCCCCAACAAATGTTTTAAAGACAATTCCAAATTATTATGGTATTTGTTTCTCGTTTAAATATAAATGAATACAGGGAGGAGCACAGTATTATGAAGAATTGGGGGGGAGGTTCAAGATCTGGCAGAGAAGGATTCTATAAAAGTTTATTCATAAACTAACTGAACAAATCAATGACAAGCTAGAATTTTGAATTGGTATAGTACTTTAAGGCAAGCAAAAAGCTTAAGAGACATTCTTCTCTAGTTTTTACCACCTCAATCAATATACTGGAAAAACACCACACACACACAAAAAAAAAAACCTGATAAATTATACTTCAAAAATCAGAGAGCATTTTTTTCAAAGCCATGAGTGAAGAGAATAAAGGATGGAGATGATGCAGACCTCACTGCTGGAGCTGGCATTCCTGGTATAGTTTTTGGTGTGAAAGCTGCCTAATTACTATTGTTCTAAAGAGAACATTAAAATTTGTTTCTCAGCTGTTAAAAAAAAAAAAAATTGCCAGATCTATAGTGGAATACAAGTGAGGCAGAAGGGTTCAGATTCAGGATCCAAAGTTCACCATGAATCTATCAGGGAAAAGAGGATTCAACTTTAAAAACCTTTTCTAATATACTAATGCCTATAAAATTAAGAACTAAGAACTCTACCTTTGTGTAACACAAGGAGAGGGTAGACAGGAGGAAAGATAAAATGAAAAATGAACTTCCCTGACCGCTTCGCACCAAGTTAGGAGCCCCCAGAGACTTTTCCTTCATAGAACAAATCAGAGTTACAAACAATAACTTCTAGAACTTTAACATGTGTCCCCTTGAATAAACGCTAAGTTTCATGTCAGCAAGGACTATATCATCTTCACCACCATAACTCAATATGTAAGAGTGGGTGATGAACAGTATGTATACAAACACTAAATAAATGAACTTTTCCATAGAAACCAATACATGTTCATATATGGAGGCTGGAAAAATAATTGTTTTTAAACTACTGCAGGGTAGAAAAGGTTGATCAACATTCAAAAAAGTGAATGGGTAAGCAACTGAAAACAGCAAAATACCTTTAAGATCAGGAGGCTAGGCAAAATACAATTACAAAAATGTAAACTCTATAAAAGTGCAGGTCTAGAGAAAAGTTTCAAGATTTAAGAAGCCACTAATAAAAACTAGATTTTGCCAAAAAATATATAGTGAACATTCTCAAATATTCATGGGCTATTTAATAAGCCATCACCAAATTTGCTTCATTTAAGACAGTAGCACAGGAAACAATTGTAGAGAATGGAGAAGAGAAAGAAAGGATGATGAAAAACTCCTATGGAGAAAATCACCTCAAAACTCCTTAGGGAAAACAAATAAAATAGGACACCCAGGACTTGACAACAAGCCCCTGGATCTCTATATGTTTCTGAATTTCTTAGAGAACTGGGCAACTATAGAAAACATTTTAGTCAAAATCTTTGGTAGTCTAGGCCAACTTAAGAGAAAAACAAAAAAAAAAAAAAATTAAAAGAAGTGGTACATATTCATCAAAGTCATAGGTTAAGACTGTAGTGTCCTATAAGTTAAAATGATGTGAAAAAGCTATTCGGCTTTGAATTCTCAAGACCTGTCCTAGTTTGTTTCATCTTGTGATGCCGTAAATTATAGCAGTAAAGAACATCCTTGGCAGGACTGCACTTTCTACTCTTTGCTGTGTCTACTGCCTATTAAGCCAATTTTCTACCAGAGACACCTGATTGTAGAGACAATTTGATTATTTTATTGTTTTAAGCCTACACCAGCTTCACAGAACACAGATACTTATAATCTACAAGGAGTAAAATACACACAGGGAATAAGACACCAAAGAACATGTTCACGTGGTGCTTACTTCAGCTTCTCAATTCTAAGACATCGTAGAAAGATGTACCACTAACCTCACAGCTTTGAGAGAAATAATCACTACATTAAGCAGACATATTTATGAGACTCAAAAACAACGTAAAAAATTTTACATCTAAGACTTGAAGAAATATGGCTTTTGTTAAAGCCAAGTTTTTACTAGTATTTTCCTGTAGTAATTAAAATTTTAATAAGATCACCTATTATTTGTGGCTTACCTAGAGATTCATATAAAATTTTCTCAAATGACAGTAAGTTACTTCTATTGTAAATTATCTTCTCTATTCCAAACTTTGAATTCAAGTGAATTAAACAAATGTTTCCTAAGTTCCTACTACAAACAAGTAACACACATAATGAAAGAGATAAAGTAAAACTTAAAAAAAAAAAAAAAATCCCTTTTCTTGGGAAGACAACCAGAATTATCTTGAACATATACTCTTCCCCATCCTCCCTCCAGCCAATTTTTCTGACAGTTAAATTGGAGAAACAAGGAGAATCAAGAACAATCTTTAATGGGTGGATATTTTCTTGATTTAGGTTTGGACATCATACATCCTATTGAACACCTGGCCTGCAACTCTTTTTCTGAGAACAAAAATAGTGGTGTTTTGAAAAGCCCACCAGATCTGGAAAATACTAGTTTCAGAAACTTAACAAGTTTAAGGAATAGCCCCTATAGATTCTCTACTACAGTGAGCCAGGGTTAAATGAATGTCACTTTCACTGGGAATAGAACATACAGTATTTCAATCTTTTTTCCTGATTTTAGCAAAATCCAAAAATAAGCTGGAGACAGTGTCTTCATTCCCTTGCTTATAGAAAATAACCAATCCATACTTCATATGCCTCCAAAAAGTAATCCTCCAAGTCAAGACTGCCAGCTGGCATCAGGAAGACAGCAGCCTGTGATGGAATCCTTCCAAAAGTCACCTAGCCATGGACCTGAAATAATGCAAGGTCAGAATCCTAGCTCTGAGGACACAAGTAGTAAGCATTTTACTGCAAGTGCTACAGGGACCAGAATGAAGCTTTTAAAACAAAAAAACGGTAATAACAGCTCCACCACTGAGGAACTAAACACAAAAAAGCTTAGAGATGAGAAACAGTCGCTGAGCTGCCTCTTGGATCTGACTCTCTGGCCACGGGCATCTTAAACTACAACCAGCAAAACTCCGAAAGGTAGAAAAAAACATTTTGGGAGTTCATGGAAAAGGTACTGAACTAAGAGTCACAGACCTAGGTCCTACTTCCCCACTGGGGAGGTGGAATCCCTAGGCAAACCACCTAACTTCTGAGTCTCCTTTTCCTTATCTATAAACTGAATATCTGGGGCGCCTGGGTGGCTCAGTGAGTTAAAGCCTCTGCCTTCAGCTCAGGTCATGATCCCAGGGTTCTGGGATCAAGCCCTGCATCGGGCTCTCTGCTCAGCAGGGATGCTGCTTCCTCCTCTCTCTCTGCCTATCTCTCTGTCTACTTGTGATCTCTGTCAAATAAATAAATAATCTTTTTAAAAATTTTTAAAAATAATAAATAAACTGAATATCCCCAGGGAGCTGTTCTGGAAGAACAGATATGTTGGGCACCATCACTATTACTGGAGGAAATGCTCTCATCTCCTGGTTCCATCATTTTGGGTGGTGCACCACCTTCAAATTACTGTTTTTCTGTCCTAATAGGTCAGCACCGAAAGGCAGGCAGCTCTTTGGTGCCCCCGCCCAACACACTGGCAAATTGTCTGGGATTGTTCCTCTGGGACAACAGCAGAATTAAGACAGTCACAGCAGCATCTCTGTCCAGTCACAACTTAAAACTTGGCAGGTTCTGCCGTGCATAAACATTCTTCACCAGTGACTGGACTCCTGGCAAACCAGGAAATAGTCATACCACAAAAGAGAATCAAAAGAAACAAAACTGACATGGGAAGAAGTGCGAAGAGGGAGACCCCAAAACTAAGTAAATAAATATACAAACAAAACAGACCAAGAAAAGCTACACACTTCCTGTCCCCAAAGCAATAAGCAGCAACCTGGCCATATCCCTAAAGCCCAGACTACAGAGATGGGTTCCTTTTCTCAGTCCCTCAAACACTTTTAAACTGCAGGGTGGGGGAGGGGAGGCAATCTTTTAAACTGTTTTCTATCTCATCTCCTTAAGCAAATAGACCAAATATGAGAACAAGGATGCTTTATAAACCTTCTCTAGAGCTCTCTCAGTATCCAGCACTTAGTAATAATGTGTGACAAAATAATAAACACTATACAATCTTCCTGGCTTCTGAGCACAGTCCCAATACAAAAAACTTGAAAACTTTTTAAAATCCTTTAACTAGGGCGCCTGGGTGGCTCAGTGGGTTGAGCCTCTGCCTTCAGCTCAGGTCATGATCTCAGGGTCCTGGATCAAGGCCCGCATCAGGCTCTCTGCTCGGCAGGGAGCCTGCTTCCTCCTCTCTCTCTGCCTGCCTCTCTGCCTACTTGTGATCTCTGTCAAATAAATAAATAAATAAAATCTTTAAAAAAAAAAAAATCCTTTAACTAAAAAAAAAAAAAAAAAAAAACTTTAAATGAATTTGGGTAAGATCTATATGCCAAGTTAATCACAGCCCACCTATAACAAAGCCTTTCTTAAGGTACAGAAGTAGCTCCATCACAATGATTTTCAACCTTTAGGGAGATAAAACTCTTTTTTCAATTCTCAATTCCTCAACCAAACCAACAATGAAGACACCCTAGAAGCCCATCAACCAGATGATCCAGGGTGCATTAAAATAAGTAACATATTCATCTAAAAGAATCATATAATCAAGGAAGAGGACTGGTAGCCTTGGTACCAAGAGTTCTTTTTTTTTTTTTTTTTAAAGATTTTATTTATTTATTTGACAGAGAGAGATCACAAGTAGGCAGAGAGGCAGGCAGAGAGAGAGGGGGAAGCAGGCTCCCTGCTGAGCAGACAGCCCGACATGGGGCTCGATCCCAGGACCCTGGGATCATGACCTGAGCCGAAAGCAGAGGCTTTAACCCACTGAGCCACCCAGGCGCCCCCCCAAGAGTTCTTTTTAAGTGCCTCTCAGAAACAAGTTCAGAGGATTGCCTGGTGGCTCAGTCAATTAAGCATCTGCCTTCAGCTCAGGTCATGATTCCAGGTTCCTGGGATTGAGCCCCAATTGCGCTCAGTTTTCAGGGGGGAGTCTGCTCCTCCCTCTTCCTTTGCCCCTCCCCCTGCCCATGCTCACTCACTTGCTGGTGTGCATGCACACTCTCCCCCCTCTCCCACCAAACATCAAATCTTTAAAAAAAAAAAAAAAAGGAACATGTTTTTAAAAAGTTCAGAATATACCTATAATTTTTTCAGAATTATATACATAGTTAATCCAGAATCAGGTTTTTTAAATTAGCATATACTTTTACTCACATCCCAATTATAGAGGGAAAAAAAGTGGGTGGGCTGGAGACTGCACCAACTTTTAAACTGCCAGCATTACACTCCTATTACTATTCAGAAAGGTTTTGCTAAGATGTTCAATAGAGGGCCATATTCTAATTCCTCATTATGACTGGCCTACCTCAAGTGGCTGCCAGGAGAACAAGGCTTTACCGGCATTGTTCCGTCCTCACACACTACATCAGTGCCAGGTTGATCAAACAGATCTTCATATGTTTGCCAGTCTGAACAAAAAGTTAAACTAGAGGGGCACCTGGGTGGCTCAGTCGTTAAGCATCTGCCTTCAGCTCAGGTTATGATCCCATCCTGGGATCGAGCCCCGCACTGGGCTCTCTGCCAGGCAAAGAGCATCCTTCCCCGTCTCCCACTCCCCCTGCTTGTGTTCCCTCTCTCACTGTGTCTCTCTCTGTCAAATGAATAAAATCTTCTTAAAAAAAAAAAAGTTAACTAGAAATATAAGTGTGTCAAGTCACCAAAAGGAAGGCTCTACACTGACATTTTCTACCTACTTACTCATCTGCATTCATCTCACTAGACATTAACACACACCAAAGTTGCTCTCTGCTATTCAAATTGTGCTATTATGCTCAGGAGCAGATTAAGAATATCCAACTTCCTTATTGTTAAAAAAAAAAAAAAAAAAAAAAAATAGGGGCTCCTGGGTGGCTCAGATGGTTGGGCGTCTGCCTTCAACTCA
Source organism: Enhydra lutris kenyoni (assembly GCF_002288905.1). NCBI lineage: Eukaryota > Metazoa > Chordata > Mammalia > Carnivora > Mustelidae > Enhydra > Enhydra lutris. The sequence continues at coordinate 5,715,477 of NW_019154154.1, read as the reverse complement.
AGTCATGATTCCAGGGTCCTGGGATGGAGTTCCACACCAGGCTCCCTGCTTGCTCAGCAGGGAGTCTGCTCCCTTTCTCTCCCCACTGCCCCGCCTTGTGCTCTCTCTCACTCTCTCTGTCAAATGAGGAAATAAAAGCTTAAAAAAAAAAAGTTAAAAAAAATTAAATTACAGCACTGGTCCAAACATGATTATGTGGAACCTCTTTCTACTTCTGCTGGTGCGTCAGCTTGCTCTACTGCACACATGGGAGAAACCTTTGCTGAAGCTGTCCTGCTGTTTCTAGAAAAGCGCAAAAAAGGCTGCAGGCTGAAAAAAAAAAAAAAATAACAGGAGGAAGAGGAGAGACAAACAACATACATAAACCTCACACCTGGTAACCTCTCATATCAGCTCTTTTTTTTTTTTACAGCAATCTAAAGGAAAAATGTCTTTTCTAAACTGACACCATCAGCAATGCAGTTAGCAGGTGGGCCACAGGCCTCTTTTAAACAGTTCATAACATCCTATTAGTTTTCACAGCACCCAAGCAACTTCTGCTGACCACAAAGCATGTGAACAAATACAAGCAGATGACCAGTGGGAAGAAATTCCCACTCCCAGTAGGGGCAGGTCTAAAATCCCAGGAAGAGGGGGAAAGGGTAAGATAAACCACTATAAGTATATCTTCTAAAAGAAGGAGAAAATCTCTTTAGATCAGAGATTAAAGGAGACTTCTCCAAATGAGGTAAAGGAGACTACAAAATCTAAATTTATACAGAGTGGTCTAACATAATTCAAATATTTACAAGCACAATCAAAAGAACATGAAATCTTAAGCACTCCTGCCTTTGTCTTTATATCTGAGAAAATTTTTAGTTTCCATAGCCTTAGGAACTGTCACAAAGTCATAGCTCAAATATCCAAAAAGGCCAGGTAGGAATTTAATCTCAAGTGAAACAAATCATACTCCATATAAAGGATGCAGTTGACAAATATTGGCTCTGTGTTGCTCCACCCTACCAACTTTTCAAGAGACATTAAATATGGTTCTAGATCTTTATATGATACTTCCCAGCACCTAAATCAACACTTAACTCCTTTTTTTAATTTTTATTTATTTTTTATTTCTTTTCAGTGTCCCAGAATTGTTTATGCACCACACCCAGTGCTCCATGCAATACGTGCCCTCCATAATACCCACCACCAGGCTCACCCAACCCCCAACCCCCATGCCCCTCCCCTCCAAAACCCTCAGTTTGTTTCTTAGAGTCCACAGTCTCTCATGGTTCGTCTCCCCCTCCAATATCCCCCAACTCACTTCTCCTCTCCATCTCCCTGTGTCCTCCATGTTATTTCTTATGCTCCACAAATAAGCGAAAACCTATGATAATTGACTCTCTCTGCTTGACTTATTTCACTCAGCATAATCTCCTCCAGTCCCGTCCATGTTGATACAAAAGTTGGGTATTCGTCCTTCCTGATGGAGGCATAATACTCCATAGAAGACCACATCTTTATCCATTCATCTGTTGAAGGGCATCTGTGTTCTTTCCAGTTTGGCGACTGTGGCCATTGCTGCTACAAACACTGGGGTACAGATGGCCCTTCTTTTCACTACATCTGTATCTTTGGGATAAATACCCAGTAGTGCAATTGCAGGGTCATAGGGTAGCTCTATTTAATTTCTTAAGGAATTTCCACACTGTTTTCCAAAGTGGCTGCACCAACTTGCATTCCCACCAACAGTGTAGGAGGGTTCCCCCTTCTCCATATCCTTTCCAATACATGTTGTTTACTACTTTAAAAAAAAAAAAAAAAAATGTGTTTTAGGCCAGTGGCACCTGGGTGGCTCAGTCATTTGGTCATCTGACTTGGTTTCGGCGGGGGTCGTGATCTCAGGGTTGTGGGATCAGACCCATGTCAGGCTCTATGCTCATCGCAGAGTCAGCTGGAGATTCTCTCCTATCCCTCTGCCCCTACCATGCACACATGCTTGCTTGCTTTCAAAAAAATTATTTGGGAGGGGGGGTATGGCTTAGGCCAAATGAAACAAATACATACCATATGCAACCTCCGGCATCATTTGGGACAGATGGAAGAAACTCTGTCCATGGATACCCATTTCTCCTTTTTGTCCTCTAATAGCATCAATTCACTTGGTCACAGAAGTTATTCTTCAATGAGTAAACTGTAATAAAATGCTTGAGAGCCAATGGAAAGGTACAAGCCAAATGAAAACAATAAAGAGACAAGTGACTAGTCTGCTCCTGACCCAGAATTGCCAGGCTAGAGTTAGAACTACCATAGGGCTCAAAAGCACAGACAGGTGACTAGGGGACAGAGGGCTACACAGACATGTCAAAGAGAAGAGAGGAAGGCTTTGGGTAGATCAGGTTCCTTGCAGAGACAATGGTGGGGAATGATGAAAGTCAAAAGCACTGATGACCTAGTATTTGGGGAAAGTCCATGAGTCATTCACAGCCATAGGCCACAAAGGGCCCCAGGGGTTTTAAACAAAATAAGCCAGCAACCAGTAAGTAGCACCTCTGGGAAAGAAAGCAGCGTTGAGTAAACTCACTGGGAAACAGACCTTACCTGTGAATAGGTTATAAAAACTTCCTCACTCTATAATAAACTCTGTATACGTAGAACAGCCCAGCAAGCTCTGCAGTAATGGTGGGGATCCTCACATCACCAGAGGGGCCTCCAGCAGAGAAGCGGCATCAGGGAGATTTTTAAAAACGGACTTTCAAAAGTAGCTCAGAGTAAACTCAAGATCAAGCACAGTCAGTTCAAGGAATATTTTCCTAACCTTACCCAATTCACTGAATTTATTTTCAAATACGTGGTGATTTATTTGCTTTGAGAAATGCCTCATGTACTTCTGATACACACACGATGCCCAAAGAATAAAAAAGTGTTAACCATCCTTTAAAAACTGAACAAGTGAACAATTTCCAATAACTTACTTGACAGGGCATCCATCAATGACTTTTCACTTAGGGTGGTTAAGAGGGTATTGAAACAAGCAGGGGAAAATGTGTTTCTATGTAAACTCCATTTTGTGATGTAGAGGAATAGATCCCTTGATAAGAGATTAAACAAAATTCAAATCAGAAAAATACGGACTGATTATTTTAATTTAAATGCTTAAATTTAAAAATCTGATTTCTCATTGAAAAAAAGATGGGATATTTAAATTGAGACATTTATATTCCTGGAATGTTAGCTGGCTAAATTCTCGTAATTTCACATGTAATTTTTTAACATTATTTATATTTTCCAGAAAAAAAAAATGCATTTTAAACTTCCCTTCCAAATCCCATCATCACAGATATATTTATACCTATTTCCATAACGAAATGCTCAAAGACACAATTCTCTCAAAACCTCCCGGCAGTATGGGGATCTTCTTTCTGCATGGCAGAAATATGCATTATATGATACATTATAAAGAATCACTTGGGACGCCTGGGTGGCTCAGTTGGTTAAGCAGCTGCCTCCGGCTCAGGTCATGATCCCAGCCTCCTGGGATCGAGTCCCACTTTGGGCTCCTTGCTCATCAGGGAGCCTGCTTCTCCCTCTGCCTCTGCCTGCCATTCTGTCTGCCTGTGCTTGCTCTCTCTCCCTCTCTCTCTCTCTCTGTCAAATAAATAAATAAAATCTTTAAAAAAAAAAAAAAAGAATCACTTAAAATTATGGTTAATAATAACACACTGAAGGCCAAATATATAAAACTAATCAGTGGGAACCACTGATTACCACCTTTCCAATTCAGTAAACATTGTCAATCTACTGCCAAAAAATCTCATACTTCAGTATGCTCATCATCACCTCGTCCTTGAGATGTGGAGGGTAACCTTTTATACTCAAAAAGGTTAAGAAACCAAGGACATGAGTAATGGAGCCCTAGACCAGACAACGGAAACTTCAGGCTTCCAGCCTATAGCATATTCCACCTGGCTCTGCTAAATTAAGAATTTCAACTTAAGTGACAAAACCTACTGAGGCAAGACAACTCGGTAGCTAAACTGGCAGCACTGTGCTCACCACAAGACCTTACATGTGTAATATTTGTTTACAAAATCAGAATAGATTTTTTAAAACAAACTATGCGGAGACAAGGAAGCTTAGAATTTGCCTTCGATGAAGAGCCCACATTGCTAAGGCCACAGCTGACTAGCACTGAGCCGAAGAGCTTCCCACCGCCCTCACCAGAATAGAGGACAACTCTAATACTCGAGGTCCTATTTCCCAAACAGAAACCTTATTTTAAGCCTCTTGAATCCTGAGGGCTAGATGGTAAAAACTGTATGGCAATTTCGGTGTATGTATATTTCTCTAGGTAGAGAGGGCTCACAGCTTTCTTCAAAACTCAATACTAACAAGAAATGTCAATTTTACAGGAATTCCATAGCAAAGATACAGGAGAGTTAAGCATCCCTCTTCTCTCGAAGAAATAAAACTAGTCAAGAAAATGTCTATTAAAGCTTGAAGTGAGTTTGACCACTGCTTACTAAAAGCAAAATGAAATAAAAAACCTATCCTAAAAGGATAATCCGTTTGTTATTTATGAAAATATGGATTTTTATGGCTTTCTATTAATACAGACACTAAAATTGTTAAAATCATCTCCAGTAATGAACAGCCTACAAGAACAAAAATTCTGTAGCAAAAGAAAAGCTAGTCATGTAGAATGTAAATTTCTTTTTTATGAGACTAACTCCTTTTAAAGCAAGGGAAAAGGCTGGTATGAATCTATTACCATTAGATTAGACTAGGAAAAAATATACAGATACTCAACTCATGAGTTCAAAACTTATCTAAAGCAAAACCTTCAACATGTTAAAACAAAAACTATCATTTTACTGTCTCATAATAAATAAGCTTTATAAAGAAAAACTCTCATTTTCCAAATAAATAAATCTCTAAAAGTAGGAATGGGGTTCTTGCCTGTCAAACCTTACTTGCCATACATTTTCAGTCAAACCAAGAGAGTGGAAATCAGATATGGAAACAACACACAAGTACTACAAACGTGCAAGTTTAAAAAAAGAAAAAAAGTTACTTGCAATTTTTAAGGCAACCTCCAAATCGGTTTAGTTTGAATTTCCTGCCATATATTCCGAGGACCTTATTTTACCTATCCCACTCCTTCCCAAAGCAATCATCCTTCTCTGTATGAAGATTTATTACAAGGAAAACCCGTATGTCATCACTCAAAACTATTCAGCAACTCTCAAAGGGGAAATATACACTTAAGAGTATCAATGAAATTGATGCCTTCAAAACCTAACCCATAACTCCGAGAAAATAATACCTTTACCAGAAGTAGATTTTTTTTTTTTAAAGATTTTATTTATTTGACACAGAGAGGGATAGTGAGAGAGCAGAGAGAGGGAGAAGTAGGCTCCCGGCTGAGCAAGGAGCCCAACTCTGGGCTCGATCCGAGGACCCTGGGATCACGACCTGAGCCAAAGGCAGCTGCTTAACATCTGAGCCCTACCCAGACACCCCTACAAGTAAACATTTTAATGTAGCCCAACCTCTGGACAGGTAGCACTGGTATTAAAGGGGAAGGGGGAAGATGTGTATAGGAATGCACCTTTTGCGTGTTACAAAAGAGTCACCTTTTGCTTTATACAAAATACAAGGCTAGAAACATATCAAGCTATATTCTCTTAAAAAATATTCTCCTGTGGGGCGCCTGGGTGGCTCAGTGGGTTAAAGCCTCTGCCTTTGGATCAGGTCATGATCCCAGGTCCTGGGATCAAGCCCCGCATCGGGCTCTCTGCTTGGCAGGGAGCCTGCTTCCTCCTCTCTCTCTGCCTGCCTCTCTGCCTGCTTGTGATCTCTGTCTATCAAATAAATAAATAAAACCTTTAAAAAAAAAATTCTCCTGTGATCTTACTAAAATTATGATAGGCATCATGCATGCTGAAAGCCAAATCTGCTTATTTCTTGCTAGTGAAAAATTTCCTACATATTCCATAAAACCACCGCAGGATTTTACTATATTAATTCCTATTTTTAGTTCAGATTCCAAAAGTTACCAATGCTAGTTAAACCGTAATAAAATGTGTATTTTTTAATACACAAAGCCTTAAAACAATTTACTGCCTTCCAAGCTTAAGCACCTTCTATTTCTGCTTAGCAGATTTATATTACTTAAAATCAAGAAGAAAAATCAACTAAGATTGAAAACCAATTAGTCTCTAAAATCAAATAGAACTTAAATGTTCTTCCCAAATTAGAAACATAAAAAACAATGAGTTTGGCATTAAAGTACACAACATGTGGGTTCTGTGAGTAACCAGAACCAGTGAAGACTTCCACAGATCTATAAAATGAAACTGGCCAAACCAAGTGAACATTCTGTGTGTATGATGTCCTCTATAGAGGTAATTCAAGAGCTCTGGGTGTGGCATCACCAGTGCATAAGGCCTTCAAAGAGTTCTATAATGTATTAGCATTAAGAAGCATTATTGGCAGCTAAAAATATTATCAAACGATTAAGACTCTAACCAGGATAAGCTATGTAATCTGTGGATCCCAGTGCAAAAGAAAGAAGAGGGTCCCCTTGTTCAAAAATTTAAGAATTTCAAGGGGGCGCAGTTAAGACGGCAGAGGTTACACGCCCATAAAGCAGTTCAGCTTCCAACCAAGTATTCACGCTTAAAAACAAAACCGAAGCTCAAATGTGGCAGCTTACTGTGATGACTGGCCTGTCCAGTTGAATATCCAAAGAATAAGAAAGAGCTGGATTAGACGGCTAAGGGTTGGTTTTCCACGGGGTGGCATACGACCCAGCCCCATACCACCTCACCTATACAGCCTCCTGAAATGCCATGAAAAAAATTAATAAATAAATAACCTGACCAAGCTAAGTAACACGGACCTCTAGCCTCCTTATTTCCAAATAAACAGTATTGGTCACAAAGGTAGTAAAATAACATGTTATGGTACCTTTAGTAAGACTTTGAATGAGAGCAAAAGAACTGACCCTACCATGCGGACCAACCTATCAGAAAGGTAAACTGTAAAGTCAGTCTTAATAAGATGCTATTTTGGAATATCCAGTCCTTTGGGAAAAAAAGAACATGAAGAATAATGTGCCACTGTGGTGTTCTTGTGCCATGCTAAGGTCTGAAAAGTACACCAGGTTTAAAAAAAAAAATTCCCCCCATCAAAGGTTGATCCCAGTTTAGAAGTCAGGGTATTCAGGATGGCTTTGCTGTATCCTTAAAGAAAACTTGTGATTGCTTTTAGAATAAAAGAGAGAAGGTGGGGGAGGAAGGGATGGAAAGCAGTATTTTTTTAAAATTATAATGCCAACCAGAAAAGCATATAGAAGGCTGGAATGGCCAGATTGGAACAAAGATTCAACCAGAAACATCTGTCTGTATATAAAGGTCCAAAAGGGTGGATTAAGGAATGGGATAGTAGAAATGTCACTTAGAGCACTGCTGTTCCATGTCACACCAGGAGAGAGGTCATAACTAAAAGTGTAAAACCCAGGAGGGGCAGGACCTTACTTCTCCTACGAAGAAGCATTAACCAGAACCAAGCAACCCTGTTCAACCGCCAAGAAACAAACGAAAACCAAAAAAGGAACTCTTAACAACCCATCCATTCTTAGCCTAGAAAATAAGGTTTAGTAGTAAATAACAGGCCTGGCCACACTTACCAATTTGTGAGTACCTATGCTATTCCAGGAACATACCCTAAAACAAAAATTCTCTTCATCCACAGTAATAGAGTGTATGTACATTTTAAAAGAGCTGACCTGATTCCTAAGAGCAAACACTGTACAGTGAAGGAAACACCTACAGACAGATAAAATGGGGGGCCTTAAATGACAACCTCTGGCTGTCTTTGAAGGGTAAAAAAAAAAACCTCATTCCCCGAAAGGTGGCAGCACCAAGTTACCCAAATGGGCAATAAGGGCCCAGTTTGATCACAGAAATACATTCTCTCAAAAAGGAAAAAGAAAAGAAAAAAAAAAGGGGGGGGGGGCAGAGGAATCACATCAAATTGCATTTAATGTTTCTTCATAATTTAATTTTTCCTACCCCACCCCAACCATTACTTTCCAGACACATTTTCTTCTTGCCCTATTTTCCCTTTCCTTCCCCATTTCCAAAGGAACTTTCTCTAAGTATGCACACACTTCACCTGAGCAGTATTAAAATCACCACTCCTACAAATCTCTCATAAGGAATAACCCAAAAATAAATGCAGTAATGTCCCAGTCCATCCAAGGAAAACAGTTACCATTTCTAGACCCAAAGGTCTAGATGAGAAGAAGTAGATCCAGGAAAGCTTTCCTGCCCGCTCACCAAAATGGAGACTCCAGGTCAGCTTCCACAAGAAAGCGTGCTTAGCACAAATGAAAAATTCTAAGGACTCTGGGGAAACGGTTCTTGAGAAGATTCTCTTCAAGAGCAACTAGCCAGTAATTCAAACTGATTTTTTAAAGAGATGGGGAAACTACACCCCAACTGGTATTCGAGTGGTTTAGAATGGACTTATTTGTCGTAAGTTTGGGACTGAGATATATTTTAATTAAGACAGAATTTTGGGTAGGTCCACCCAAATATTAAGTTTCAAAAAACTCTTTGTCCTTGATGGGAAATATATTCACGTAGCATTGCTAAGCACCATTCTTTGGGGAGGGAATGAAAGAGAATAGATATTCGGGAACAAGTCCTCCTTTCTCACATTCTCAGAAAATGTAGAGAGAAGACAGGAGATGAAATTTTTATCATAAAGATGATCTTTTTAAATGCACACTATTTTAAATGGCCATCTGGACAGCTACAACTCTGTGCTCATAGCTCACATCTAGAGACAAGGTTTTGCGCCCCGGTCCTCCAGGATAACAAGTAGGCTTTTAAGGCAACGCTGTGGAAAGACTGCCTGCTGGTCATTGTCAAGACCACTGGAGGAGCACCTACTGGTGAACCGATGTTGGTCCCCACGAGACCACCAGTCGCACCAGTGCACGCACACTCGTCCGTGCACGGGGGCCGCAAGTGGCCGGCCCTCCCCGCCGAGCTGGAGGCGCAACTGCCGCAACCTACGAGCGAGCGAGCCAAAGCCCCGAGTCCACCTCGCCCGGCTGCCCGGCTGCCCGGCCCGCCTGGCGATTCCCGCCCAGCGCACTGCCCGCGCTCAAACCCAGGATGCCACCGTGAGCCGCGACCTCGCGCGGCTGCGCCCGGCCTCACCTAATACCGCGCAAGGGAGCGAGCGGCCCGGGGGATCCTCTTTGCTCTGCCCTGGCCGCCTCCAGTCCCATGCCACCTCCGCACACTGCGTGGCCGCTCCAAGTCTCCAGACGCCCCAGGAGCTCCAAGGACCACGCGCGAGGAAGCGCCGTACCAAGGGGGCACGCCACCAGACACCATCCGACTGGAGAACCTAGTGCAGACAGCCTCCCACAGGCGGGGTTGCCAGTCCGCCACAGGAATCCTGCCCTTTTTCTAGAAAAGCCCCCTTCCCCCACTTTCCCTCCAAAGCACTCACCTGCGTCTCGGCGCAGCTCTCCCGGCGCTACACGCGGCCGTACCCGGGCACGTCCAGGCCTGAGCACGCTGCCTGGTGCGACTGGCCCCGCTCGGCTCCCGCCGCCCCCAACCAGCTCGTGCCCACAGGAGGGGCGGTGCCACCTCCCGAGGAGCCCAATTCCCTCTACTCCCGCCGCAAGGGGCCGAGCTCTAGGAACTTCGCGTGCACAACCTCCGCCACCCCCACCGGCGTTCCCGCCCGAGGCCGGTCTAGGGCTCCCACCTAGCGGAGGCCGGACTCCGCTCGGCGCCGCGGCGCCGCGCACAGCCCTTAGCCTCGGCGTCCAAAACAGACCCGAGGCCAGGCGCCGCGTGCCCGCCTTCCCCGCCCCCACTCCCACACCCCCCGCACTTGCCTGCTACGACTCCGAGCTGCAGCTACTACGGCTCGCGCCGCCAGCCGTCAGCACAGCCGCGGAGGAGTCGCTCCGGGCGGGCTCCGCGGAGAGGCGGTGACGGCGGCGGCGGCGTCCCCAGTCCTGGCGGAGGCGGGAAGGCGGACTGGAACCCGGTGAAACCCCCGCCCTACCCGCGACGCGCCGGCGACCGGCCTCCTCACCCGGCCGGCAGCTGCCTCAGTGACGCCCAGGCGCCGCGGTCCCGCCGTTTGTAGCGGGGCGGGGAGGAGGGGCTTGCTTGGAAGAGCGCCAGGAGGCGGGGCCGGCGGCGAGTTAGCGGCGCCGCCACTGCCGCCGCCGGCGCGTGCCCTGCCCGGCCGCCCGCGGGTAGGTGCCTGCGAGAGGACGCCCGGCTGCGGCCGCTCCGCTCGTCCCTTCCGTGTCCGGATTCCGAACAAGCTCTGGGACCAGGTTCCCTGGCAGCGCGGAGAGCGTCGCGCGCCCAGAAGCGGTGGATTCCAGGTGCAAGTTTGCAAACCCCGAGGTTTCAGGCGCTAACTGGGAGCCAGAGCGACTCGCGCGGGGGTTACTTTGAGATATATGTGCATCAAATATATACACATACATACATACACATATATTGCAAGCGGAGTCAAAAGGTTCTTTTTTCCCCTACTTCACAGCCCAAGGGTCCTGTCTCTTGGCGGAAAACTAAAGGCTTAGCCCCGGCTACCCCACTCTGCCTCTCTAGATGGAATCTGACGTTCAAATAAGCCCGAGTACCTGTGCGGGGTGCTATACTCTGCTTCAAACGCAAAGTAGGAAATCCTGCACTCGACTATACAAGAGCCTGCCGCTCTCTGCATCCTTCCAACGCCCCCAACGTTAGCCCCGAAACGGCCAACTCTTCACCGAGGGGGCGTCACATCGCTGCTTAGCCTTGGCCCGCCCCCACGCCCAGCTCAATCGCCTTTCTCCTAGAAAAACCTGTGCCTGTCCTCAGACTCAGCACCGCGACTGGGAGTCAAAACCGACCCCGAGCCACGCGGTGGTAGCACGTTTTTACACCTGCTCTGCCGCTTAATTATGAGAGCACCTGTCGTGTTGTTGTGGTTGTTTTCATTGCGAAGGCTTCTGTTTTAACCCTTCCCCCTTAAAAACTACACTTAAAATATCACCTGTCATACCTACCTGAAATCTCAGGAGTTAAGAGAAAGGAACTGAGCAGTGGGCGACTGAGTCGCCGCAAGAACGTGACCGAGGTTACAGCTTCAAGGGCATGATGCGGGTTTGATGCAGCAAGGTCCGCTAAGGGCGCCCAGCGCTCCCCGCCCCCACGCGACGAGCGGGGCGGGGAGGGCGGGGGGAGAATGAAAGAAGGACTCCTTTAGCCCGGGGCGGGGGTGGAGGAGACAAAATTGCCCTCTTGGGCGGATTCAAATCAGGAGTAGTAAGGTAAGGCGTTTAACCATAATCGAAATGGAGACAATCCACCCCTCAATTTGGGGGACCCAGACTAGGGACACCAGAAATAGCTAATTGATTCTATAGCAGCATTTCTGTTGTCACCCCAAATCCGATTAGCAATTAAATGACCTTAATTGACTTTGCACGGGGTTACTGGGAAAAGAGCTCAAAGCGCCTGCGCCTCTTTGACCTCCCTCTAAACAGTTAATTATAATATTCCTACCCCAAGCAGGAGGGTTGCTAAAAAATGCCTAGTTCCAAACGTTAGGCAAAAATGGGCCTACCACATTTGCCAGTCCAAGCCTAAAACTCTTAGAATGCCCTACGCCCTACTCCCTGAAGCTGACTTTTTGAAGTTATGGGAGACCTCTCTACAGAGTTCCCTAAGTCTTCCAATCCACTTCGACCTGCAAACGTTGCGTTTTTAGTGGAGAACTCCAGAACAGATTAAAATGAGGTGCCTAAGCACTTGGTTAAAAAAGAGAAGAACAACCCAGGAGTGATTGGTGTAAGACAGACAGACTTAGGGATTGACAATAAAAACGGAGAGGCAGTTACTTTTTTAAATCCTCCAAAAAGTGACTTTTAAAAATCAAAATTTTCTGGTTTTGCACACTTATTTGTCCAGATTCTGACAAACCTTTCAGATGTCCCACTTAAGAAGCCATTTTACGAAAGAAGTCTTACAGGCCCAAACAGCTTTTCTACTCTATCACCCCTAAAACATGCACACTTTTTTCCTGACCTTTAGGAACTTATTTTTTTAATTAGGAAAATAATTTATTCAGTTACTATTATCTACTCTGTACTCTCCCCCCACACCTCCACTTTAAGCTTGAATTTTATAAGTTGCAGTGTAGGCCTAAGAAATAACCCATCTCCATCTCTCTATTCCCAACATCCAGAAGATGGAGAGGGGGCGGAGGGTGTGGGGATGGGCTAAAGGTGTAGAATCTTAACCAACATGAGTGTTTGTAGTGAGTGGGGGCGGGGAAAGAACCCGTGCATTTCGGGGAGAAAGTAAGAGACATTCATCCCATCCCAGCAGTGTTAAGAGTAAATACTAAATGGTTGACTGTTTCTCTCACTCAGGCCACAATAAAGCCAGATCTGCAGCTGGCAATTACAAGAGAAAATACCCAGTCTCGACATCAGTTTCGCTAACCGGTACTTGAAAATGGCAAACGGGGAATGTATCCAACCTCCAATTTGCCACAGTTGTATAGCTCTCATATTAATTCTTTACAGACGTGAAATAGGTGGGTACGTAGCAACGTGCTGGGCATAAATTAAGCAACAATGGCCACGCGACGTCCTATTCGCCGCGGAGCTTCCGTGCAGGGCACTGCCACCTTGCTATCCCCAGACCCCACCGCCCCGGAGATGGCAGAGTCGAGTCTGGAGGATGGCCGCAAGTTGGCTTTTAGACCCGGGAGGGTGGGTGGGGTGGACAGCGGGGAGAAATTAACAACCCCGGCGGGTTTTATACCTTTTCCCCCATTCTCTCCATCTGAAGCACCACACCGGCGCTCTCACGCACACTCACCCACACCCCCTCGTGCCAATAATTTAAACTTCTCTTAGGCAAAGGCAGCACCTCCTTCACCGCCACCATCACCCTCTCGGTCCTCTCCGCCCAATGTACACTCTCCCCCTTTCCCACATCTACCCTAATTTCTCTTTTTCCGCAGTAGAAAGCCAGCTGGTTTCTCCCAAACCCTGAGAAATCACAAAAGTTAAAATGAAGCATGGGTCTGCCCAGCGTCTCACCCCCAACCATCTTTCTCCTGGCGTCAGTTTAACAATAGCGGGGGGGGGGGCGGTAAGAAAAGGGGTGAGGGCAACGTAGCGGAGTTGGCTCCTGGGGTGGCTGTGAATTTTCGCGACTGCGAAGGGGTTTCCCCCTCGTGCGGAAGGCAAAGTCAGCCGAGTAGGACCAAGGACAGAGCTTGGAATCCACTTCCCAGCGCCCCGCACCGCAAGGCTCCCAGGCAGCCGCCACTCCACAGACACAGCTCCAAGGATCTTATTTACGCTTTTCTGAACAAAGGGAATCTCATATCCGGTACAGACTTAAGAATTCAGCCCTAAATTGGCCACCTTCTTTTAAAAAAGAATCACGGTAATTGGCGCCCATGATTTAGAGCCCGCACACCTAGCAATGATGAGTTTTTGACAGCTTCTACCCACCCTAACCCCAGCCCTAGCCCTAGCCCTCAGGCGGCATGTACTTTTTCAGTCAACTACAACTAGCAGCCTGGTGTAGCATCTAAATTCCATCTGGCAATCCCATCTCCCCAGCACATGTTATCTGGTTAATGCAATTAAGTGTGGGCTTTTCGCTGGTCTAATCTGCAAGTCCAGGCTTCTGATTCCCCTCAAAGGTATTAAAGCCTCTCCAGTCCCTTAGCTGCTGTGCTAAAGTAGAGGCATGCATCCCCCAAAGCCCAAGTTATCTCTCTCTTCCCACGAAATGAACTTCCAACCTCAATCCCGTAGCTCACTCAACACCTAGACTCCCATTGTACCCCTGCTCTACTCTAGCCACATTTACCACTTAAGTTTCTGCCATTGATATTTGCGAAAATTCAGTACGTCAAGCATGCGTCCTCTTAGTCTAGCTCTCTAGAATTAAACAGCAGAGCAGTAGCTTTGAAATGAGACAAACATGTGCTTAATTAACTTCATATTCTGTATTCCGCTCACTTACAGGTTTTCTGGGTTTGCCAGCGCATCGCTGCAACTAATGATTAAAGAAACCAAACCGAAACTTACCTTTCTCCCTTAAGGTTTTTGTGTATGTGTGTTTTTAAAGTAACGGTGCAGTTCTCCCAATAAGGATGAGCAAGAAGCTGCTGGATAGTTCTCTTAAGACAGCACGAAACCTAAACTGTGCTCGGCTTAAAAGAAGCAAATAAAAAGAAATGCTTTCGACCCCAAAGTCCAACGCTAAAAGAAATGGCGAAAAAAAAAAAATATGAAAGGGGAGGGGAAACTTAAAAAAAGAGAGTTTAAAAAGACGAAGAGACTATCCTCCTATTGCCGTTCAACTAAACAAAAAGAGGCAAGAAAAACAAACGAAGGAACAAAGAAAAGAGACGAAAGAACGTTTTTTCAAAAAGACGATGTCTTTCTCCTTGTTGCTTTTTAGTAGGTCGCTACAGGAGTAAGCTGCTGCATCTCTAACTGAGAAGAGAAATAAGGGGGGAGGACGTCTTAAAAGGGAGGTGGACTGGACCACAGATTTATAGCACCGTATCACCAACCCCTTCTCTGCCTCCGCACTGCCGTGTGTGCAGCTGCTCTGCCAGGCTCCTATCCCGGGCAGCACGCGCGGAAGTATACGCCGAGTGGCGCCACAACGTAACTTGCTCATCTCCCCAGGACCCTGATTGGTCTAGATGCTTCCATTGAGGCCGCCCGGGCGATCATGCTTGATACGATTGGCTAGAAGCTTGTGTCACTCTCAAGAGCTCAATGGAGTCCCGTTTCAAGGTAAGTTGTGCGGGGAGGTACACACTTAACACAGGCGGCGAAGGGAAATGCAAGAAGCAAAAAGAGATGGAAAGAGCAACGTGGGAGGGTTGGAACTGTAGTATCAGAGTTTGCGATATGGCATGATCTTCTTTCCTCTTAAATCTTTCTGCTTCCGAAAGACTCATTTTCCTTGCCATCACTGCCGCATCTATGGCACGTTTCTTTATAACATTAAACTCTGTCCGGTATGTATGAGTCATTGAGAGCTCCCTCTCTTTGATCTGAGTGAAAGGGATGAATGTACATCCATTACTTGCCCGCATGCCTTTTTCGATTTATGTTCCGCTATTCTGTATTAGATATTAAGCAATTTTATGTCTTTCTCTTTTAATATACGCATATTGCAGTTCTCATTTATTTTTAGGGTAAGAATGAATTCAGAAATGCTTTCAAATAAAGCTGCACGGTTTGAATTAGCTTTCATTTCATGTTAGAAAAGTAGAGGATAAGCATCCTGTTAGGAAAAAAAGGTACTGAACAGAGCTAAGGTCCTTTACTTTGAGGTATATGGTGACTCAAAATGAGCATCTGTATATAAAATTAGAACAAGCCACTCCTCTGTATTTGCTGGCGGTCCAGTTCTTGGACCACATACGTATTGCTGATAGTAAATTAGTCAAACCTTTATCTGGGTTCTTTCTCTGAGGATTTAGAAAGTTTAACCAGAAGACCAAATGCTGCCAATGCTTCCGTTTTATAGCTGAAGACTACTTTATTAAATACCATATTTTAATAGCATTCAAGAGACTGAAGTATAGTTTTGTGCATGATATTTATTTCTTCCTCCAAGTGAAAACGTGGTCCTCAGGATCAACTTGATGTATAAATAGAGACATTAACTTGACGTAGGTTCTTTTTCAGTCTGAATTTCTTCTTTTAATCTTGACAGTGCCAACTTCCTAGATAGTACTTATGTTTCTTATACAATGTAACATATCTTGCCTAGATGCTCATGCCTTTCTAAAAGGAATTCCTTTACCTGTTTACTACTAGTGGCTATCTTTGAAAATTCAGAAAAAGGAGACACAGGTAAGAGTTAGAGATTGGAGGAGGGTGGATTGAGATGGTGGGAAAGGAACAGAGAGTCACAAAGCAAAGTAACTACAAAGTGAAGGGTGAAGTAATTCAGAGTTCCTTGAGAATGTCCTTGAGTGTGGATAAATGATTAATGGCGAAGAACATAAGACTTGTTTATCTCTCGTATAACCAGTGTAATATGTTCAAGTTCTATTACTTTGCATGACAATAACACGGGGTTGGAAAAGGAGGCCTGAATCTATATGTTATCTTATAATTAACATTGTCATCTTATAATTTATAATTACCATGCCCTAATCCCCAGCCCCACTTTTTATATAACAACAAGACTGGGGTCCTAATTTCAACTTAAAGCTATTTTCTAGACCTGGGTGGAACTCATAGGAAGTAGAAAGAAAAGCAGTTTGAGGAAATGGAATAAAGGGGCTGAGGGAGGGACAAGTCAAGGGAAAAGACAGAAAGACTCCACTTTACCTAAAGTAGATTAATCACTGTATGAATAAATAGTTGGAAGGTTGTGTTTGTTACCATCTTCTTCAACCCCTCCCTTCACCCCCAGGTCAGTACAGAGAAATAAATCTTAAAGTAATAAATGCAATTTATATAAAAATGTAATACTGTTTATGCAGACTTATTTATGAGGTGAAATGCCTTTTCCCCTTGTTAACATGTTCTTAATATTGAATTAGTTGCATGTATTCATATAATATTATCAGCACTCTGTAGGAAATCTTTACCATTAACTTAAAACTGTGTAAGTATCTTCTAACTGGGTGGAAACTAATACCTTGTTTTATTTTTTGATGTGTGTTTGTTTCCACAAGAAGTTGCAGATTACAGTGGTATATTTTCCAAAAGGGGGAGGGTGGATAAGGACAGCTGGGTGTGGTGTGGAGTGGTGAAAATCTAGCTTGTGTGTTAGGTAGTTAAAGAAATTACTTGAAAAATAGTAAATTTGTCTATTCAAATGCAAAACACTAAATTCTGTGGATTGGGTATATAAGCTTTCTTTACTTTAGGCAGAGGAGCAATTGTTTTTGAAAATGTTGTCATCTTCAACATGTTGTTTTTTCTATATAGGTGAAATGAAGTTAAATTATTTAAAATATTGAAAATATCTTACAATACTAGTTTACTTCCTCAATAAAACAGATGTTTCTAAGTTTAAAAACATTTAAATGGATACATATACCTTAAGTAATGTGTATTTTTCCAACTTTTAAAAATAAAAAACTGAATACAGCCTATTTAAAATAAATGATATCTGGATGTATATTTCCCTTTGAAATTCATATTATCATAGCTTGGAATACTAACATAGTCTATCTTGCAATTAATAAAGACTATGTGTAAACATCACACTCCACATCAAGGAACTGTAATCAACCCCTCTTCATCCATAGTTAGCTAAAGAATTATCCACAGCATCTGAACTTGCATTAGAAAAGCATTTAAAAGACATCTGAGTTTTGACTGTTATCTTAGCTGACATATTTTTAAAGTCCTTAGTACTATTTTTAAATTGCAGCAGAGAATGGATAGAGTTGAGGGGTCACTCACTGAAAGTTTGGAGAAAAAGTTTGTTGTGAAGAAAGTTGCAAAAAGAAAGTTGCAAAAAAAAAAAGCTGAAAAATAATGAATTCAATGGATTATTTTGCTAAAGTTTATAAAGGAACACTCATCCACAGGAATACTCAGAAGCTATTGTGGGCAATATCTTTTAGGATAAATAACTCCCTCACACTAGTTGAGGGCGGGGTGTGATTTTAGCATTTTATGATAAAGGATGCTATCAACTACTACTGTGACATTTTTTTAAAAGTAAATAAAGCAGTTAAGCTATTTAGGTGAGTTTACAATGTGTGGCTTAGGGCAATAGTTCCAAACATTATACCCTCTCGGAAGAATAAAAATATTCTGTGTTAGTTTGTTGGGCAATTCGGGGTGGGGGTGGGGTCTGCAGTTCAAAATGTTGGAAATATGTCATTTTAATGCCTGTGTGAGAAATATAGATATTATATAGCTTGGTGATTACTCTTTTATTTGTTCTACCTAAAGGAGCATGTCAACTTTCCTTCTACAGTTTAGAAAACAGGAAAAAAGTTGTGTAGAAAATTGACACCAACGTTGAGTTTAGAGCGTGGCAACCGGGCAAGGGAATGAGGCAGGAATTAGCACCATGGACAGAGACGAGCCTATCCAAAATAAAGATTTGCAAACTGATAGTGTTTTCTGTCCCTCCCAAGTAAGATACGGAAACGGCAATTCTTGGGAATGTTTCATTGCACAGACTTTAAGGAAGAGGTTGTCCTACTTCACAGAAATACGTTTATTTCGAATTAGGCTGGCTTTTGCTAGAACTCGGCCTTAGTGACAAAGCGTCAGGAGAGTTAGAGTTCTGAACTCTGGGCGCACCTCCACTAAACTTCTCTTTTCACACGCTCCCTTGCCTAGATGAGCCTGTCTTTCATCAAAGTATTCATGCAAAATAAATGCAAATCCAGGTAGTCATCGGAAAGTCTGCTAAACCTACTCCAGAGTTCTTAATCCTCAAAATTCCCAGCGGGAATCGCAACAACAACAACAAAAAAATACCCTTCCCCCTCACTACCCCCACCCTCAGTTCCTTCCCAGCTCCATCCACTTACTGGCAATGGGGCAAAGTCTTTTATCTGAAGATAAGTGACCTCCTAGACTATTTTGCAAAGGACCCTTTATATTGCAAACACTTTCCATCAGGGACAGTGCCAGAACCGGCAGTGAGCAGGATCACAAACATCCTTCACTTTCTCTTTACATTTTGTCTTTAAATTCCTGTCCGAGAGAAAAAACTGTAAAGACAGTAGACTCAGGAAGAATTCCCCTAAAACCTTAGGATACTGCTCACACATAAAGACATGTGAATTGTTTATTTAAGTGTTTAAAATTTTTTAAATGTTTTCTAGTGTCGCGGTAAATCTTTTGAGACCAACTTAGAGTGCTCTCTCCCCAGTCCCACCTTTTTTTCCCCCCGGGTAAAATTTGTACAAAGTTCATTCTCCTTTAAGTGATTTGACTGCAAATATTCAGATTCAGACTAAGATCTGTTGCACGTGCCCCAGAGTGTCTCGGAAAATATATCTGCAGCTTCGGATCGACGATCATTTATGTAAAGCTTCCCACAAAATGTCCTCAGATTTCTTTTCCTCCTCTCTTTTACACAGTAGCAACTTTAAGTAGAATAAACTCACATCTTTGCTGAGCATGCAAAGAGAGGTCTAGCAGACCAGTCAAGGGTGAGGTAGGAAAAACTGGAGGTGAGAAAAGGCAAATCAGAGCTTTGTGTCCGTTTCTTTCAGGGATGCTAATAGTTTTCTCTAAGCTTCCTCCTGGAGCCGATACATCTCATGCAAAATTAATACAAGTAATTAAAAATAGCAGTTTCCAAAGTTAAAGGAAACCATCTGTCTCAGCTGGTGGCAATCAGTCTTTTGGCCGGCCTCTTTACTGGGACCTGGGAAGAAACGGTTTTTCTGCTTCCGATGCTCCGAGGCTCTTTCTCATATTGAAGATTTATTTTTCCACTTGTGTGCGATGCACGTCTAATTTGAAATAATAAAGCCGGGCTGAGCGACCAGTCAATCAGAGCTATCAACTGCGCCCGGTACGCAGCCCTGCCCCCACCTCCCACTGGTCTCTAACCCTCCTTCCCTCCCCTACTTCCTCCCCCACCCCACACCATCCCCCTCCTCTCTCCTCTCTCCTCTGCTCTCTCACGCATTCGCACTTTCCCCCCACGTGAGTTCAGATCAAACCCTTGCCCCATAGAGCAAGTGACCGCACCGGGGCACAGTGACAAAGGCAGAGTTTGTATCAGAAGAAGACTGAGGCCCGGGGAGACAGGGCGGCTAGAGAAACAGCTGTCTTATCAGCCCGGTGCAGAGATGGAGATGGCTCGAGAGGTCCTCAACAGATAATCACTTGAATAGGTTTGCAACGCGCCAAACTTCACGCTTGATAAGGCCAACCCAATGTAGAGAGCAGCCCAGATCCTGCTCCATTCTGTTTTATCTGAGCTGTAAATTAAGAAATTGAAATTCAGGTGGCAGAGGCAGCAGTCGGCTGATAGACCGCTAAAGTAAACTGTCATTAAAATGCTTGCGGCAGACAGAGAGGGGGCGCCTGGAATGGAATATTGTTTTATTTTTTTTTTTACGGGGGGAGGGGAGCCGTGAGAGAAAAAGCCCACTGGTTTTAAAAATTATCTGGGGAGCATAAACTGAGGAGGACTAGCAAAGGGGCACAGCATTTTGATCATGATTCTTAGTCATAGCTACCCTGCATAAACAATCTGAAAAGTATAAAGTTGTGGGAAGTTTGGTGAAATAAGAGTAAGGACAATTTAAAGCAATCTGATAGAGAACAGAATTCTGTCTTTATCAGAGCACGGGGCAAAGGAAGCTCCCTGGCTGCAGTATTAGAAACTGATTCTAAATGCAATCTAAAGTATTCCTTCTATTGTGAGAAAAGCAGATCAACTGGATACAGAGGAGTTACCATAAACTGAGGTTAACTTGACCTTTTTGTTGATGTGATACAGCCACCAGAGATTCCAGAGTAATTTTTAGAAAAGCCTAAGAAATTATCTACTACAGAAGAGAATCAGCTTACCTACTTACAGGAATAAGAGTTCTATTTCACCCCCTTCCCTTTTACCCAGATAATTACTAAGGGGTAATTCAGGGAACTCAAAAAATTCCATGTGTGTATTTGACACCACATGGTTCTTAGAGCACACTTTATACCTACAGTCTTATGTCTGCTTTTATGGATAGGAGGTGTGAAATTCTATGTATTATTTGACTAAATGTTTCACAGAAGTTTAAAATGTATGATGATCAGAATATAACCAGTGACCTTGGTGCCTTGATTCACTTATGACTTTGCACCGTATCTTGTTCCTTTTGTCATTGAGTGGATTGCAAATTCACTAGTGTACATTTATGAGAGTGCATGACAGGATGCATTTCATTTTCCACAACAGCATTTATAACTTAAGTTTTAGCAATATTTCTACAAAGATACCTTCTGGTGATAACACATAGTTAATGCAGCTTTAGGAAATCAATCAGTTTTTACTTTAACCCCAAAACTTTGATCAATGCCAGGATACACTTAATTGATACTATTAAGGCTGCTTAAATCACAGTGGGAACTGGAAGAATTAAAAATGAATTTGTCAGGAAAAGTAGTGAAAAAAAATTAACGTGCAGATATATATTTCATTACTTAATTAACTACTTAGATACATTAAAAACTATTATTTTAAACTATGCACTTAATCTGATTACTCATAGGAAGATGAGCAAATATATACAAGTCAACGAATCTCAAACACATTTCTTTTCAATTCTTTATGCAAAAATCCTTCTTATCACCTAACCCAAAGATCAGTTTGTTTGTTTTTTTTTATTCAAGTATATGGATAAATGAATGCAGTATATATTCTTTAATGAGAGAAAAATTTATGTTTATGCAAGCTAACTTTTCCCTTCCATATCCCCATTTTCCATAATGTTATATTGGTTTAAATAATGGCTGCTATATAAGCATTTTAAGAAATATTCTTTCAAATTCCAGCCTTTCAGGCACTATTATCTTAAAATAATGAGACAGTAAGATATTTTTCTGCTAGTTACAAATACTCTTAAGTCTGAACTGCCGGCTTTAATGAGGCTCTTAAGCTATATTTATGTTTGTTTTTCTTTTTTTTTTTTTTAAAGATTTTATTTATTTATTTGACAGAGAGATCATAAGCAGGCAGAGAGGCAGACAGAGAGAGAGGAGGAAGCAGGCTCCCTGCTGAGCAGAGAGCCCAATGCGGGGCTCCATCCCAGGACTCTGAGATCATGACCCGAGCCGAAGGCAGCGGCTTAACCCACTGAGCCACCCAGGCGCCCCTATTTTTGTTTTTCTTAATTAAATTGAAAATATGCATACAATGGACAGCTTAAACTATTCTTTGCCAAGACATGTAGGACATTTTAAGGATGAGAATTTACAAAAGGGTTAAAAGATGTACTCTCACCAAGTCTGAAATGAGAGAAAAAGATATTGTATAAATGTACATTATAATGTTTCAAAACTAGAAGATAATTTTAAAAAGAGAAAATCACACTATTGAAGAGGAAAATGTTTTAGCATGAATTATAAAAACCACTTCTAATTTTTGTCACAAATAAATGATATGTATGGCATTATGAATGATGAAAAATAATTTAAAGATCCCAAAATGCCAATTTAATTTTGGGGGGATTCCCCATTATTAACTCCCTCTAAGGGAAATGGGATAATAGATTTTTTTTTAATATTTTTATTTATTTGACAGAGAGATCACAAGTAGGCAGAGAGGCAGGCAGAGAGAGAGAGAGGGAAGCAGGCTCCCTGCCAAGCAGAGAGCCCAATGTGGGGCTCGATCCCAGGATCCTGGGATCATGACCCGAGCCGAAGGCAGAGGCTCTAACCCACTGAGCCACCCAGGTGCCCCGGGATAATAGATTTTTAATGAAAACATTCTCTCAATGATATATAAAGGCATTATTTTCAAGAGCTTTAGAAATACCTAATTTTGTAGTATTTTTGTTTAAAACTGATTATAAATCTATTACCAAAGAAAAAACTCAGGCAACTGATATTGTCCTTATAATATCTATCTTCAGGCGAAGGTCAAATGATCAGTAGATAATCAGTTCCTGTTCCTAACTATTTATTCCTGATCTTTGACAAAAGACCCATTTCAGTTTGCTTCAAGCATCTTTTGAGTGCCAGTATTTGTACAATATCTCCTCCTAAGTTTTTAATAGTATAGCTTGTCAAAAATTAGTCCTTTAAATAGATATTTCAATGTTACTCTACCACAAACTACAATTTTGAAAACTGTTAAGAGTTTGGGTTTGTACATAGGCACATCCTGATTTGAACATGACTTCATCATTGTGGGGCCTTGGACAAGTTACTTAATCTCTTCTAAGCCTTGATTTCCTGATCTATATAATGGTGATAATAATGCTTAATGTAGGATTACTGTGAGGTTAAATGTAACCATGAGTGTAAAATATTCAGACTTCCTGGAACAGAGGAAACAGCTGATACGCAGTAACTACGATGATGGAAACAAAAATGGTGACTTAGCACATTTATTTGACGAAGCAAGAATTAGAGTTCCTGCTTTTACATAGCATCTCTTAAATATAGTCATTTGCTCTAATTAATATCCCAACTGATATATCCTATGATCCCAAAGTCCTGGGATCGAGTCCCACATCGGGCTTTCTGCTCAGCGGGGGGCCTGCTTCCCTCTCTCTCTCTCTTTCTCTGCCTACTTGTGATCTCTCTCTGTCAAATAAATAAATAAAATCTTTAAAAAAAAAAGAATGAATCTTAAACTTTTTGAGGTCTAAGTTCATATATAGATTACAATTTAAAAAAAAACAGTATTTTCATTTTAAATTTAAGCTTTAATTTAAGTTTCATTTTAAACTTCCATGAGCATCTCTCTGTGTCCTAAATGCACCTTAAAATTTAATAAGACTGAATCACACAAAATTTAGTCCAGTCATGTGACTGCCAGGCTTCTATGAGGAAGTATAATTAGCACCAAGAAGAAACACACATGCGTACACACAGCCAGAGCTGCTCTCTACTGCCATCACTCCAACCCCTTATGATCCTTCATGTTGATGTGGCTAAATGGGAAATCTGTTTCTCTGACTGAACATGTATGTGTATTTTAAGGGAATACTGAGAATACTATTGTAATAAAAATGATGCTCTCTTCCTTTGGTCACTGTCATTCTGGTATAAGAAATTAGAGAATATGTTTGTTTGAAATGTCAGTTTTTGTAAACATGAGTTGGAAGATGTACTGTAGATGAATGGTGTTACAGACTGTTTAAGCTGTTTGAGTAACAAATAGACATTTCCTTGAATTATTTTGACACAATTTACTGTGAAATTTCTTTTTTTCTTTTGCTGATATTTCTAGATTCCTTGTGCAGACAATTAAAAAAAGGCCTTTCTTTTTTGTCAGTGCTCATTATTTAACTCATACAACACTGATGTTTTCTAGAATACTAATATTTCCGAGATATGAAATGAATGCTAAACGAAAGGTATGTTTCCATCTTAACACTCAAAAGGAGACATGAAGATCTGAGCCTCTTTACCCAGTGTAAGAAAAGAGGAAAATATAAATATATATTATGGTGTTTTAGTCCTTAGTTTTAAAAGATCTTCATATAAATCTACTTTACTGGGTGTATGTGCATGTCCGTGTGTGTGTGTGTGTGTGTGTGTGTGTGTGTGTGTGTGTGTGTTTGGAGCAAATGACATGAGATACAGAGGAAAAAATTGCAAGACTTGGGTAAAGGAGACCAGGCTGACTGTAGAGGAGGAAGTGGGCTTGAGAGCAAAGATACCAGGTTGGTTAGGTCCTCCAGGGTCACATCATGGAAAGGCTTTGAAAACCCGCAGAGGAAAATATTGAAATAAAACTACTACACTTGATCTTAGCCAAAAGGGTGAGAAGTGAAACAGACATAAAACTACTGGATACAGGATATATCTATTGATAAGTGTAAATTTTGGACTCACCAAGTGCAAAGAGACTCAAAGGTACAGGAATCAGAATCAAGACATAAGGAGGGTTAAGAAGCTAAAAAGTTAAAAACAAACAAAATAAACATAAAACCCATTGGAATGAGGTGGCAAGGTCGGAGGATTAATAGAGATGGGGGAAGACTGATTAGGTATAGAAGAGGAGTTCACTGATAATAATGAAAATGTTTTGATGGCCAAAATATTGATAGAAGGCCCTGGGAAAATGATAGGGTTCTGAATAAATAGTACTTTTGAGCCAAAAAGCCCAAGATAGCTATGAGGGTGAGAAACCAGGCACCAGAGCCTGCACTCTGATTAGCTATAGATGCCTCTAAAAACACGGCTAGGAAGGGTACATTGAGCTCAGATTCCTAGGCTTGGAAAAAGGAGACATGAGTCTGAGTATTAATTCTCCCACTGACTAGCTGATTCCCTATCAGCAATTCAGTCAGCATTCTGACTGAATGTCGTGATTCCCCAAAGATTGGATTAGTGAAAATAATGATTATGGGTAACAAGTATCGAGTATGTACTACATGCCAGACAGCATTCTAATGTTCTACATGCGTTAAATCATTTAATCCTCACAATCATCCCATCACTTTAAAGATGAGGAGACTGAAGAAGTTGAGTAATTTGCCCAAGATCACACAATGAGAAACTAACAGAGATGTACTTTGACCCCAAGTACTTCTTTTGTATTGCCTAAGTCCTTAACAACCACTTATCAGATGACCTCTGCAGTACTTTCCAGGGGTAAAATCCAGTAATTCTAAAGAAATAGAGCAGAAATTAAAAAAAAAAAAAAAAAAAAAAATATATATATATATATATATATATAAAATATATATATAGCAGAAATTAAAGATGACATAACATTTGTAAAAGAACAACAGTACAGAGATTACAATTAACATGAATAGATAAAACTCTTTTTTAAATTGGAAATAATCATACTCAAGTCTTGACGTGCTGTCTATTGCTGACAAATGGAAGTGAGATAAAAGATACTTAGGATGATTTACTTATTTAAAATGATTCAGGTCAGATCAATAGGATTTTGAGAAACAGAATGTATGATGTCCTAGGAGGTCCAAACCACCAGTCATATTAGGTTTTGAGGACATTTTCATTATTTCGTTTTTGTAGATTTTAATATTGAGAAGTGTACTCTATAACCATAGTAAACAGTTATAAGCCATTGAAAAGAAGAGTATATGTTTGTAATTTAGTGATATATAAAGGTTTCCATGAAATATGTTTGAGAGTATTTAACATCTCATAAAGAATAGTCATCATAACATTAAACAGTGGCTATTTTGAGGTAATAGGAATTGGACCTTTAGGTCCTTTTTTCTTTATGTTTTCTGCATTATTGGGTTTGTAAAAATTTGGAGCATCTATTCTTTTTATAAATCTGAAAAACAGGGAGTTTTGTGTTTGGGGTAAAAAAAAAAACACACCAAAACTATGCTGAAGAGCTCAAGCTTCAGCCCTATAGTTAGCAGGTGGAAGCTGGTGGTAGATACTGAATGGAGAGGACCAGGGACTGCTTAAAAGACAACTTAGATTCATAGAGAGGACAAATGAACAGCCTGGAGTTTATAAACAAGATAGTGTTCACTTGCAAAAACAAATCTTGAGATTTAATACATATGAAAAATACATATATAATACAGCAAATTGGGGCGCCTGGGTGTCTCAGTTGGTTAAGCGGCTGCCTTTGGCTCAGGTCATGGTCCCAGGGTCCTGGGATCGAGTTCCACATCTGGTTCCCTGCTCAGAAGAGAGCCTGCTTCTCCCTCTCCCTCTGCCTGCCACTCTGCCTACTTGTGCTCTCTCTCTGTCAAATACAAATAAAATCTTTGAAAAAAAAATAATACAGCAAATTGACAAAAATTTCAGAAATTGCTCCACCAGTTTCTTAGAAGAATACATTATAAGATAATAACTAATCTGCCCATTTAGAATTGCCTAATATTCACTATACTCAATAATATCAACTATTTCCTTCACTTAATGCCTATCTATATTATGACCAAGGGATGTTCTTTTCATTTAATCATTTCTTTTTCCTTATTATACCCTTTCCTGCAGTTGCTAGAGAATCTCATAAAATGCACCTTTATTCCCAACTAGCAAAACCCTTAAAGTGATTTGCGTATATTTCTATGGGATATAAATAAATGAAAGCCATAACACAGTAAATAATTATAATGAGATTGAACAAAAACTGGCTTCCTGACAGGTACCATTTAGTGAATTGCTATTTCAATGCCCTAAACAGTCACCTGAGTTAATTCAATTTTTATATTGTTTAATATTTGTCTTTAAAATCACTCTGCAGAGAATGGGGAACTGGCTCCCGGTCTCAACTCCATAGGATGGTACAGTCTGAACATTCTCATTTATTTAATTTTGCTATTTAAAAATATTCTACTATTATGACCAAGAATCTATCAAGAACTACATGCAGAATTATTTAATTTTAAAGGCATATAATGACCAAACCTGTAGTCTTGGGAGAACTGGAAAATATTAGAAAGAAATATTAAGAAAGAATATGAAAATAAGAGAAATTTCTTTTTTAACATGGCTCTGCTACTGTCTTTTAAGCTCTATAAGTTGTGAACATATATTAACTTTTAGGTATGAATTATGACTGTTTTGAAAAAACATTATTTGTCATAAATAGAGGACATAAAGCACTGCTGCCCTCGATCACGCACTCATTTGACTCATGGTGCAGTCTTGAATAATTTTAAACCAAACATGACTGCGGCAATCAATTTTCGTCCAATTTATTGGGCATGAGTTAAAGCCAATTAAAAAACCATTTTTGGTGCAATTCAAGGGGAAAATGTATAAACCCATGAAAAACAGATTTCAGTCCTAGACATGAGTCATCACTATTCTAAAAAATGGTGTCAGTCCCAAATCAGAAAGAACAAATCCTAAAATTGCATATTCCACACTGGAAACTGCATTTCTCAGCAATAATTTTATATAATTTTTAGTATTTTTTAATAAGAAATTAACCTGGAAGAAAAAAGTAGGCTCTTCTAACATTGTGTCATTTCTGAATATTTTTTAGCCATGAAATTAGAAGGTAGTTTACTTCCTTGAGTTTCTGAATTAAGACCTAAAGTAGAAAGCCTATGACTTTTATACAAAGAAAGCAAAACAGTTGACCTATAATTTTAAAGACTCTTTTACCTATTAGACCATGTCTCCTCTCACATGAATATAGCAGCTCTCTTTTAAGGCCATGAAATGAAACAATCCCTGTACACTCTGGATAATCTTAGGATAATCAAACAACAAAATGGGAGTTTCTAGGTTGGAAATTACAGCTATAAAATACAGCCATGCATTTTCAATCTGTGTATTTAAAAGGCCTTCTCAGGCTTGTAGTGGTTCATAGTATTCAAGCAGACGTGGATTCTGGTTCTGCCTCTCCATATCCGTGGTATATGATTTTAGTCACATTCCCCGACCTCTCCAAGCCTCAGATTTTTCATCGGTAAAACGAGTACTATACGAATAAAAGCCACCTTTTAGGGTTATTGTAAGCACTAAGTGGAAAAGTATTTGTCAAGGGCTTTGGAGAATACCTGGCACAGAGAGACTCTTCAGTGACGGTTAGAACTGGTGAGAGGAAAGCCTGGAGGTTCTCACTCATAGCTGTGGATCCAAGCCTCAACCTACCAGGGAGGCTCTTTTCTTTTAATGTACAGAGACCTGGTCTTATCCCAGGATGTCTGCTTAGTAATTCTGAGGTGAGGTCTAAGCTTACGTATTTATGAAAACCTCCATGGATGATTCTGATGAACCAGTGATTTAAAACAAAACTAAACAAAAACAGTACAAATTTTCAGTTGCTCAGTTAACTTGCAGTTAAAGTGTGGCTTGTGTGGCTCTCTGTTGAGCAGATTAATTGGAATAATTATCAAATCTCTACTTTGTATTATTCTGGAAGACACTTAACAGGGAGACTTTTAAAAGATTTGATTTACATTCATATGTCTGTGAGGTCACAGAGTAAACCTGATTTTCCACCATTTCCTGTCATATTGAAGAAAAGCTTTTACTTCTATTTAATAAACATAGAGAGATAAGGCAGGATTTTTTTTTTCAGTTATATTTTTCTGTTGAGTGAGTTCATTTCTAACTGTCCTATTTCAAGATAAGTAAGCAGTCTCCACAGTGGTAGAGATCAAGGAGTGCCACATGGTTAAGAAAAGCAGCTCTCGGGGCGCCTGGGTGGCTCAGTGGGTTAAAGCCTCTGCCTTCGGCTCAGGTCATGATCCCAGGGTCCTGGGATCGAGCCCCGCATCGGGCTCTCTGCTCAGTGGGGAGCCTGCTTCCTCCTCTCTCTCTGCCTGTCTCTCTACCTACTTGTGGTCTCTATCTGTCAAATGAATAAATAAAAAAATAAAAAAAAAAAGAAAAGCAGCTCTCAAAAAATATTCATATTGGCCTGACATGACCACCCTACAAGTTACTCACCATGATTGTTTAACAAAAATGAGGACATTTCCCCTGTAAGTCACTTCTAAATATCAACTGGAAAAACAAAAAAGGACTTTCCTTCATATCTTCCTATTAGTGGAGAATACTTTATTAGATTAACAACCTGTCACCATAGAAGGGAAAGAGATATTGTCCTAGGAGACCTTGGGTTTGAACAATATAAGTAAAGGGACAGCACAACCCTAAGGAAACAAAGGATGGCCAGGTCCTAAAGGTATCAGGAGAAGGTGATGGAACAGTGAAAAACCAATCACAGAGTTTTCACTATTTTTGCCTAAAACAGCTCTCGGTGCAGTTGGTATAGTCTCAGACTTATGGCTTTTATAGGCCTTGTTAGTAAGAAATCACAGTTATGTAAACCCTGGCATATTTCTGCACAGGAATCCAAGAAAATTCTAATACTGTCCCACCACCAGATAGAGTTTTTAATTCAGAGAGTTTTCAGAGAGCATGCATTGATACACCCTTTCCCTGGATCTAAGAAAGCAAATTGCTTAGGTGACCTAAGATTGAGAAAATATTCATTCTCTGGGAACATTTTTAGCCTGACCCTAGGGTTTAGAAAGGATTCTTAAAGTCTAGCTCTAATTCCAACATCATGCATTGGTAAATCCAGGTGTTAAAATTCTGATGAAGGAGTTGGTGTCCCCAGATTCCAGGTTTTTTTTTGTTTTTTTTTTAAGATTTTATTTATTTGACAGAGAGAGAGCAAGCAAACATAAGCAAGGGGAGCAGTAGGCAGAGGGAGAGGGAGAAGCAGGAACCTTGTTGAGCAGGAAGCCTGATATGAGGCCGGATCCCAGGATCCCGGGATCATGACCTGAGCTGAAGGCAGCTGCTTAGCCAACTGAGCCACCCAGGCGCCCCAACCCAGATTCCAGTTCTAAAATTGTGAACTCTGTTTCTATATATAAAATAAGATGATATTATTTATTTTTCTTCCTTTATGAGGTTATTGTGAAGTCAAAATAAAATTACATATATGAAAACAGGAATTTTTTTTTTATTGTTATGGCATAAGAATTGAGAGGAAAATAACTTTGTTAATGTATAGAACTTTCTGGCAAATTATCCAAAAGGCTTTCCGGAACATATTTCCTTTTTCTTATTAAGTAAACTTTTTTCCCTTTTTCAATATGATTTCACAGAAGTTTCAAAATTAGGTTGTAAAATAACAACTCTGTGTTGAAACTTCAAAAGCTGAAATTGCCTGAAACTTGCAGAACTATTATGGAACATAAAAATGAAAATCTGGGGACGCCTGGGTGGCTCAGTTGGTTAAGCAGCTGCCTTCAGCTCAGGTCATGATCCCAGCGTCCTGGGATCGAGTCCCACATCGGGCTCCTTGCTTATCAGGGAGCCTGCTTCTCCCTCTGCCTCTGCCTGCCATTCTGTCTGCCTGTGCTTGCTCTCTCTCCCTCTCTCTCTCTCTGACAAATAAATAAATAAAATCTTTTTAAAAAAATTTAAAAAAAATGAAAATCTATAAAAAATAAAAATAAAAATAAAACCTTCCATTTTCTTTGTTTATGAAAATTAGGTTTTATCTAAGTCTACCCTTAGACAATTGGTTTCTAAAACATGCTCTTTGAAATTTTGGAAGAGAGAGCTCTTTCAGAATTTTTCATTGAACCACCAGAGAACTGCTTTCTCACAGCTGGAAACTTAGCTGATGAATCTGGATACTTTTCTATTCCCCTGGGTAACAGTTCAATGACCCTCACTGCACCATCAGGACAGCCAGCAATATATGTGGTCAGGAACATGTTCCAATACAAGCCAATTCCAAAGCCACCCCTCCACACAGCCCCTAGGACCAGGGAACAGATAACTCAGAGCCCCATGTCACCTGAATGGGAAGACGCTCTATCTGTTGAGGAAATCAACCTTCATAAGAATCTTCTTTCTGACCCAAGATCAGAACACAAGGCTTATATGACCTTAAGGATTCTTTGAAGGACTTCTGTTGTTGGTCTCAGGATTTGGTATCTGAAACTTATCAATATCGCCCCCCGCCCCAATTTTTTACATTATATAGGAAATTACTCTTTCACTTCAGATGCATTTCTGAGTCTCTCTTAGTAGAAAGCTACATAGCTTTCATTTTTAACTTACAGGAAGAACAAGCAAAAAGAATATTTCAGCATAGCTGTCACTGCAGTACTATTTACTGTATCCACTAGAGGACTCCTCTCAGAATGGCTCAAAATATCTCCCCTCTGGTTCCCTGTGGCCTCTGACATTTGATGCTCAACTAACTCTTGAGTTGGGCCACTGGCTACACATCAGTGTTAGAATGAAAACATTCCCCCTACTTTACACCTCCTGCTAGTTCAATAAAGTAATGTTTAAATAACTGAACTGGCTTCAATGAACTGTACTTGCCATTTTTTCCTCCTTCTTAGCTAGATAAAATGGAGATAATTATGAAGTGGATGAGCAGGTTTAATGAAAGCCAGTTTCTTTTGGTATACTCCTGAAGCAGCAATCATCATCTGTTTGGCTTTTGAAGAGCAACAATTATAATCACTTAAACCCCCAAGGGGAACAAAAATAGAATTTACATTAGCATATAAAATATACAGCTGGATTGGGCAAGCCTATAAAATTCTGGGGAAATCATTCTAATCTGAATGCTATTCAAACTCACAAGTAAAATGAGTTCAAGAGTATTTTACATGCTTCCTTCCTATAAAATAATACATATAACAATGTTGAGAGGATTTTCCTAAAAATGAACAGAAGGAAATAAAAAAATTGTTTCCAGGAGAGAATCCCAGCAAGAATGCATTGTCAAGATATCAGAAAGCAAAATGCATAATGACATTCACATGAAGTACTAATCACTCTGAAGTGAAGATTTTTCAGGCAATTGGGAGTTTAAGAAAGAAAAATAGGGTGGTTTGAGTCGGATCAATGATGAAACTTAATCCTAAGTAAAGAAAATTTAAGATTAATCGTACTTCCCTTCTCCGATGTAAATGTGAAAGCAACACAAAGGAAAGTGAAATCACTTAAGTTGATGCCCTATTGTTATAAAGCAGAACTCTTTTTTCTATTTTAAAACATTTTCATATCATTTCCTCTCAAATAACCTCTTTCTTACACCTCCTCTTCTAATTCTAGCCCAGATCACAGGATATCTCCCTCACCATTTATGTTATTTAATTACTATTGCTTTTGTGTACCTTTCACGGTTTGCAATATACTTCTTTCTCAACTCCCCCCCTCCCCCACCCCACCGCCCCGCCACCCTCGGCCTTTGGTAGAGCATAGAAGAATAAAAATGGAGCCTGTGCTTTATCCATTATGCTACTAGCAACAAAACACTAACATAATCAATATATTAAAGGCTTGCCTGGCTGTGCACATTTGTCAAAGGCAGTGTATCTGAGAAACTACACTAATGTATCTTAAAAAATTCAGCATCCTACGTAGAAAACTTGCTCTCCCTCATCTTAAGTACATATCAAATATCAAAATGTAAAAGCTAGAAAAATATAGACCGTCTTTTTTTTCTTTCTTTCTTTTTTATTCTTAGACTGTATCTTTCTTTATATTATTCGGAGGTCCAGTATTACACATTTTTAATGAAAAAAAAAAAAAAAGTCAGTGTGCAAAACTTCACCTCCACTGAGACGCACTTCCTGAATACCCTCCCTCAAGCAAACTGCAGGCAAATTGGTGATCGTTTCCTCTGCGCCCCAAAAAGCACTTTGTACATAGCTCAGATAGCAATGATCTCACTCCATTATAACCATTTGTTGACATGTCTGTCTCCTACACTGACTGCATTGCTTGATAGCAAAGCCATCTCTCCCAGTGGGGTATTCCCGGCTCCAGCACTGAGCCTAAAACCTAGTAAGCATGCCATGATGTTTGTTGAGTAATATATACCATTAATTTATATTCCAGGATACACCAAAATGTTATGTTGTCTAGGATAAGAACTAAACATATTAAATACCATCTCTGGGGGCGCCTGAGTAGCTTAGTGGGTTAAGCCTCTGCCTTCTGCTCAAGTCATGATCTCAGGGTTCTGGGATCAAGACCCGAATTGGGCTCTCTGCTCAGCAGGGAGCCTGTTTCTCCCACTTCTCTCTGCCTGCTGTTCTGACTACTTGTGATCTCTCTCTCTCTCTCTTTGTCAAATAAGTAAATAAAATCTTAAAATAAATAAATAAATAAATACCATCTCTGCCATAACACCAAATTTAATGGAGATAAATTAAGCACTGAGAAATTGGAAATTCAGAAGTGTAGATTTCTAAAGCAATCTTTATTCTCATTATCCTTAACAAAGGAGAGTGGTGATTTTTTACATTTTATTAAATATTTATGTATCCCGTGGTTCATTATTTTTATTGGAAACACTCAAAAAGCTGAGTTCTCGGTTCTTAGTGGTAATAACCTCAGATTTCATTAACTGTATTTTTCTATTAAAAAAATCCATTAAAACACTGTCTTCTCAACCTCTGTCAATGTCTGTCAGGTGTGGTGGTATCTAGCTTGTATTATTTTGTCCTTTCCTGTAAACCCTTCATGCTCTGAGAAGCTTTGAAAATCCATAACATACAACTTTACTTTGAACACAAAATGTAATAATTTCATGTTTAAAAGAATTTAAAAGGATTATTGAGGTGCAAAGCTTGAAGGCTTCCAGAACTTATAAAAGAATTATCTTAAGGTCCTGCCATTCTTTTCCTACTTTAAACATAGTCCACAGCTCCTAATTTTTCAAGTGAAATTAACATTTTGTATGAAGTTAAGGGAAAGCAATAGTGATGATATAGAAGAGAATAGACTCAACAGGTTTATCCTAAAATACTCAAGATTTTTTAGTTAATAATAAATACAGTTAATGTACTTTTCATTAGATAAAATTCAGTTTTATGGTATTATTCCATAAGTTTAAAACTGAAAAACTGCTTTAATAAGTTTTCTCTTTTGCTTCATACTAATGAAACCTTCACTTTTTATACATGTATATATACACTTATTATATATATATATATATATATATATATATATATATACCTGTGTACTTTGATGAATTTGAAGGGCAAGAGAATTGTCTTGATACAGTTCTGTGATTTTAGTACATAGTAATATAATGTAAATTTTCAAATCAAGAATAAAACAAAGTTATACAAATATTTTATTAACTATGATAAAAAACTGAGATTGAATTTTATTTAAAATGAGGTAAGTAACTAGAATTAATTTTCAGAGGGTGAAAATCCAAGAGTCTGTCAAAGCATGGCCTCTAAGGTCAAAGTGAAATCCAGCTGAGTTATATGTGACCAACAGCTAGAATATTGCCAGGTTGAAACACTCAAGCCCCACAGTTCTCTGATTGTAACATGGTTCTTAAAAATCAAAAGTTACCAGACTTAAAAAAAAAAAGCTACTGGGACTCTCATAATAATTGGGGCTTAAACATGATAGATTTATGGGGTACCTGGCTAGCTTAGTCAGTAGGGTGTATTACTCTTGATCTTGGAGTTGTGAGTTTGAGTCCCATGTTGGGTGCAGAGATTACTTAAAAATAAAATCTTTAAAGAAAATAAAAGTAAATATGATAGATCTGGATGATTTCACTTTATAAAAGGCTGACACAAATCAGACCAATCAATTTCTAAAAAGTTCTTCTCTTGATAAGAACATAAATTAAAATGCTCTTTTAACATGTGAGCTCTGTGCATTTTAAAAAAGTAACCCAATTAAAAAAAATGTTTACACTAAACAACTCAGGAGACCATTTATTGCATAACACGCAGACAGAGTTATTCTGAGTACTTTCATTTCTTCTCAGGCGAAAGTGAAAAATCGAGCAGTTTTCTGTCGAATGGAAATGATGTCCTTAAATATTTTTTCATTTGTACTTAAGGGAACTTGAATGGATTCTCATCTCCATTTTTGCAGATTCAAGTTAATAAATAAGCAAACCAGAGCAGATGCAATATCTGTGTCCCAATCTCTCAGGTTCAAGGATTTCATAAATAAAAAAAGAGTATAATTAGAGCTTTTTAAAGGGAATCTTTTTCTAATATTTGAAAGTCTATCATCTTGCATATTTAAAAAGGAATCAAATAATGGAATCTCATTTGAAAATTCTATTTTTCTTTTTTTAAAATTTAATTTTATTTTTTCAGTGTTCCAAGATTCATTGTTTATGCACCACACCCAGTGATCCATGCTATACGTGCCCTCCTTAGTACCCACCACTCTACATCACTTTTTTTTTTCTACATCACTTTCTATATGTCTCTTTAGTTAAATAAATCAGGGCAGTTTAAAAGTTCACAAGATAGTTACAGCAGAAGTTAATTGATTATAGGTATTATCAAGGCAAACTTACTTAAAAAATACCTAAGTATGGGCGCCTGGGTGGCTCAGTGGCTCAGTGGGTTAAAGCCTCTACCTTCAGCTCAGGTCATGATCCCAGGGTCCTGGGATCGAGCCCCGCATCGGGCTCTCTGCTCAGCAGGGAGCCTGCTTCCTCCTCTCTCTCTGCCTGCCTCTCTGCCTACTTGTGATCTCTGTCTGTCCAATAAATAAATAAAATCTTAAAAAAAAATACCTAAGTATGGCAAAAAATAATTAAATGATTTGCCACTTATCAAATCACGTAACATTTCATTACTTAGACAAATATTATTGTATTCAAAGTTTCAAAGTCTTTAAAATGAAAAATTAAAGAGCATTTTAAGTTGGTAAAATTTTTTTAAAAATCACTCTACTTATTTGATTGTAAATCCTCTTTTAAGGAAAACTAATTTTGCAGTTAGGTTTTCCTTTTAGTAAGTAGGCATTGTTGGTACTTACTTAAAAATACTTTTGTCATTATAATTGATTTAATCTTGCTTTCCTTTTGCTTGTTTTTGGGGTGGGATGGAGAATGCAATAAGTTCTCCATAATTATTGTCCCAAGAGAGAAGCAACCAACAAATTAGCCTAATGTGCTTTCACCCAATTTGGGAGTTATGATTAGGAATAATTAAGCTTAGGAAAATAAGCTTTATTTCTTCAAAAACGTTTTATCAAAGAAAGTGCCAAGATTAAGGGTAATCATTCCTACCTTGGGAATTTGTGGAGATCATGTGGGTTTTATGTGGAGGGTCTCTTTAAATTCAGAAAATTATCTCATATTTTCTATTATTTGATTTTCATTTTGTTTGATTTTAGATCAAGTTTCGATAGATCTGATTCAAATGCTCATTAAGCTGACTGACCTTACTCTACTTAGTTGCTAGGCATAATAAAACCTACCTCCTAGTGTGTTTTGAAGATTAACTAAGATAATACATGTAAAGCACTCACATATGAGTGGATTCATGCCTGGATCATGGCAGGTAGACAACAAATGTTAACTATTAACGTTAACTTCTTAGCTGCTTTAGATTGTCTACTTGATAAAAGGCATACATTAAGTTTAATACTAATTAGAAGTAAGAAATGAAGGTTATTTTTGAATTGTTAAAATCATAATACCACTTCAGCAATTCCTCTTTTGCTTGTTTGATTGCAAGCACATTTCATGTCCTAGATAGGGTACAAGAGATAAAATGTTCAATGTAATATTAGATGACCCTAGCTGCCACTGACCTGCACTCCCTACATCTATCCCATCTATTTTGCCCCTTTATATATGATACCTATTTACATAAAATGAGTCAATGTTATGGGAAGCAATGACTATTTCTATGAGAATATTGCTTAGTTGAAAACACTTAGAATTTTGTTATTATGATGATAAGCTTTCTGCTTTTGTAAAATTTATGGAAAATATCAGAACATGGCCACTGTATTTCTAATGAGCTAATGACATATAATTAGAACATGGAGGAAAGAAATGATTATAGTATTACATTCTGATATAAAGAAATTTCCATATTGAGAAAATTTAGTAAATCTAAAATTGCCAAAGAATTGTGGAATTAAGGAGGGAAAGTGCCAGGAATATATGGCATTAAATAATCTACGTTTATAAGATATTAAACTATATGCACCATTATTAATTACCATTTAGACAACTTTAAATTACCCAAGTTATTTTAAATAATAAGTTTTATGAATGTCTTCAAGTAAAACAGTATTTTCAATGTGTAGATGAAAAGTTATAGTAAAGTTGAGGGCTTAGTTGAGATTATGAGTATTATCAAATAATTCAGATTAAAGTTGTTTTCCCCCAAGTATCCAAGTGATCTAACTTTGCATATATCCAGGCCATAAATTTACTTGCAAATATCTGTACAGCAGTAGTAGTGAATTCTTACTTTGTTTATATTCCTTACATAAATACAGTTTAAGATGTTCATTAAAAAAAAAAAAAAAGGCAAAAACCAGGCAGTACCAATATAGATTAAGATTAGTCGCAAAACAGAATAGGTATGACGGTTGAGTATAATGGTCCAAAATAAATTACAGAGTTAAAAATATTGTTAGTTGGCTATAGTCCAAGAATATTAGTACCAAAAAAAAAAAAAAGCAAAATTCCCAATTGAAACTCTTGCTACTACAAATATATAAAATACTATATTCTAATGTAACCCCTTCTAAAAAAATTTTTTTTTCAAAGTTCCACTGACTTGACTCTGCTTGTACCAACAGATGAGTAGTTTAGTTAGCTATTTGATTTTTAAAGTCTCAAACAGAAAACTTTTTAAAGAAGGTGATCGCAAATGGCAAGACTAACAGCAACAGTGGTGATTTGGGAAGCCAACTGCATAAGCTTTCACTTTCCTTTGATAGTTACTGGTAAATTCCAACAACTTCATGAAGAAGAGACCAAAAATAAATCAGCTGTTAAATTAAGTTATTAAATGATATGCCCAACAAAATTCATGAACTCTGTTGCAATGTAATCAGCTTAAAAAGTTATTTTCTGTGTTTTTTGTGATCAGAGGAAGTTTGTAATAACTTATAGGTTTAGATTAGAAAAATGCAAGCATATGCAATTATACTGCATACATAATTACCAAAAATAATGATAATTAAGAATGGTTTCAACAAAACATGAATACCATTCCTCTCAGGGGGCATTTTTGTTTCCATTCCGTCCTTCAAATGAGAAAACTCAGATGGCCTTGCCTCACCAGAGAATCTGCAGGTCCATACCAATATAGGGCATCCCAGTCATCTCCATGACAACAGCCCTTGACAAATTAAAAGGTAACCAGATTCACAAACAGAAAAAGTTAAGAGTACTGAGCACTGCTAGTGTTTTTTTTATTTAAGTCAGAGCTGGCCAAACAATTTAGAGTTTTCCAGAGGAAAGGTTGAACCTTTTACCAAACTTGAAATGGTTAAGCATACCGCAAACATTAAGTTGCATAGCTATTCTCAGAAAGTGAATGAGATAAAGGGACAAAACTCAGAAATCCTTCTCTGGAACACACCTCCCATTTTTAAACAATAAAAAGGGATCAGGAGAGGAGGTTGGGGAAGGACCCTTAAATCTGTACTCTTTAGTTTAAAAGGAGAGAGGACAAGGAGACGAGAAGGTAGACGTGGGAAGTGGGATGGTAAGCAATTCTTTTCTCCAGCCTCAAACCTCTTTTTAGGATTACAGCTTTCCAAATGTATTATTTTACCATCCATGAGTGTTTAGAATTTCCCTAAGAATAATGGCTTCTAATGTTGCTACCTGAGAAGTGTGAAGATGGAAGGAGGAGGTCTACCAGTACAGGTGAGGGCACAGAGATAGTTGTAGTGATTGAGGAAGACCCCATTGTTCTTTTTCTCCTTAAGGATTTAGATCAGGAAGACCCGGCTACTGTGCTGAGTTCAGGAAGTCAGAGCTGCACGTTCTTTTAGAAACCAGACAATAACCTTGTTCCCTTCGACTCCCTCCCCTGCCCCTCCACCCTGCAGACTGCCAACTCTCACCCACTTTAAACGCATCAAGCCCATTACCATCCCAAGAGAATCAACCGGATAAATGCAGAACATCTCTACTGACCACAGTTAAAAGAAGAACAAAATTAGAACTACTGTTTTTTGTTTGTTTCACCACCCCCTCTTCCCAGCCCGGAGCCCTTTGTGTGTGATGATTCCCCTTCAAACCACCCACAGACCAAATATAAGAGAAGAAATGGTAATTTTTGGTTTAAAAGTTCACTTACCACAGCAACCTCATATTGCTTTGTCATGCTTTTTGCACTTAATTTTTCAAAACTGCTTGTGCAGGGCGCAGAACTGGGAAGGCAGGACTAAAGTATCTCTAGTAATCACAACAAAAAGGAGAGAACATTCACCAATCAGAATTACATTTAAATGCACAAACCTCAGAGCAAGACGCACGGTTCACACCACAGGAGGGAGAGGGTGGCGGTGGAAAAAGCCAAGCTAACAAAACAAAAGGTAAAAAGGAGAGTTGAGTGGTTGGAGGGCAAATTGATCTAAGCCATCTTTGGACTGAGGACTGCCTTAAAACCACCACCACCATCACCCACCCACTCGCCCTCGCCCGCCGCGCTCCCAGCACCCCAGCGATTACCCGAGTGACTGCACTTGCCTCCAGCCAGCACAACTGCAGGAGAGGAATGCCCCATCTAAGTTCACTAGCCCTGTCACAGTCTTCCACTGCCTGATGGGTTCGTTCAGGAAAACACTTCCAGAGGCATCCATCCACTGGAGGTCTGGGTTTGGCTGCTGCCGGGCTGCTGCGAGCAGCTGCTAGGATCGTTGCCGTAGCGTTCCTGCCTCATTCGCGCTGCACAATAGTCCCGGCTGGGTGCACCTCATTAAGCCAGTCTGAGAGCCCCAGGAGCAGGGCAAGCCGTGTGACAGCGCAGCCCCTTTGTAATGACTGTGTGATGGATGCAACCGAAGGGTGGGGTCTGGGTGGGTCAAAACTGTTAATGACAGTATGTATCATTCTGTCTGTCCTCCAGGAGAGGGAAGCCCCCTGCCCTCCCCCAGGTCGGTTTCTCTCTCTCTCTCTCTCTCTCTCTCTCACACACACACACACACACACACACACACACACACACACACTCCTTCCAACCCTCCCCCCCCCATGGCATTTTCTGCAGTCAGCGTTCAAAAAAAGTATGAAAACCAGGGGGTCATTTCTAGCTCAGTAGATCATGGACAGCGATTTTATCCAAACACTTAAGGAAACAGAAAATCCTAAAATCGAAAATAGGGGCGCAGGAAGGGCAAGAAGAGCGGGCGGGGTGGGTGCGGGATCGAGCGGGATATTAACTGGCGGATAGTTTGCAACTGTGAGTCAACTCGCACCACCAACTCCACCCGGCTCCGGGAGGCGCCGGACAGCGCTCCCGCGCACACCGCGTTGCTCTGGAGCCCAGGGACTGTCAAGGGGGCGGGCGGCGGGGCGAGGAGGGTAAGAAAAGCAACCCGAGAGGCACCCAGGCTGGGGAGGACACTGCAGGAGGGGGTCTTGCACTCTGACCACGCGCAGCCTGTGGGGGAGGAATCTGGCACCCAGACCGATAGCCCACCTGGCCAGGGAGGGGCTGCCAGGGTGCTGGAATGAATTCCGGGGTCCGATACGCCGGGTCGGGCGAAGGGTTGGGTCCCGGGCTGGTGGGTATCCCTAGGGCCAACGCCCCCCTTCGGGTTCACTGTTCCAGGTCCTCCTGTGCCGGGGAGCACCGCCCCTGCAGGTGCGCAGCGAAGTCACCAACTCCCAGACTCGACCCCCGACCTCTTCCCTCTCTCCCGCCTACAGACCTGACACCTCTTCCTGCCTCACTAGGTTCTCGGCCTCGCCCCCGCTGCCCCCGGCAGGCGGAAAGCACTAAAAATGCCTCTCCTTTTGCACACTTTGTAGAATCCTGGATCTTTGCTTCCCTGACTTCCTCTAGTCCTGTTGAAAACGTCCACGGATACACTTTTATTCCTCTTTCAATTTTGTTAATGGTCAGAAGAATCCAACTCACAAGCACTGTTTTTTTTTTTTTTTTCCAAGTACAGGGAAGTCTCACAGGGCTTTAATTTCCCTACGTGGACAAATAGACTATTATTTTACAGGTCAACGTTCTATTTCCAACTTACTGCGATGCTGTGTACTCTTGATGTGGCTACAAAGCACCTGTTCCAAACTACCTGAGCGATTCCTCCAAAACCGCGTGGGTATTTACTTACGTTGATTAGAGTGTATGGAGCGCCACGTCTCTGACACTACGTAATCAACTCCTCTCTTTTCATCATTGATGCCTTATAGCAGCTAGAAGAAAGCAATAAGCAGAGAGAAAACAGGACATTTATGTCTAATGAAACATCTCTCCCTTTTTATGTCAACTATTTATTAATCACTTAAAATCTGTGTATATAGGTTATGCAGCCTGTTCTAGGCTATGGGAATTCCCTAAGAAAAATCTTTATGACCCTCCTCAAAAGGCTTCTGATATCTGGGGAAGGTAAAAGGAGGGGATTGCTTAATTGCTTAATTGCTTCTAATAAGAAACCACCTTTTGTAGATGGGAAGGAAAGATCCTGTCACAAGACTTTTAGCATAGGAAAAGAAGGGTGTGGTATTGATTTTGTGGGGTTCCCTCAGGTCTTATAAATCTATAATGTCACAGAAAACTTTCTCTTTTTTTAACCAGTTACTTTTTACAACTTTTAACAATTCTATGATTTGAAGGTAGTACCAGACTTATGTTCACATATTTTCCATAACTAAGTAAAGGGGGGAAGATTGGGGAGGAAGGAAGACCAGTTAGAATTAGTGAAAAATCTAAATAAATTGACTTATTAAGTAATATATTGACTGACAGCAATACTGATTTAATGAGGTGTACTTAGAAGAAATCCCTAGAGATATACCTTAATGAGGAAGAATAAGAATTACATATAATTATAACAAAATAATTGTTTCTACATAAATACCTCCTATGAGCATGAAAACTTAAAAAAAAAAGTTGCATTTACATTATCTTGCTAATACTTTGCATAATGTAATTAGCTAAAAATAGTGAGTGGAAATAGCAAATGGTTTTTGTACTAAGTCATCAATTTGTAAGTATAATAATAAACAATAAAAGTTTATGTTGTTATTAAGCTCTCCAGTCCTCAAGACCTAGATGGGCAAGATACTAAATACTTTCCTCTGAACATATTATCCTGGTTGAAAACTATGACCTTTTTTTAAAGAATAGCTCATTAGCTGGCCGGGTAAGTTCCCACTTTACCCTCATGAACTTTTCAACAGTTTTGAAGGCATTCTGGAAAACATACATTATACTAAATTCATTTTTCTCTGATCACCCTTTCTGTTCCTCCAACCTAGAACGACATCATTAGGAGCAGAGTAACGGAAGGGATGGGAATGCTAACTAATGGAAAAAAGGTATTTTCCTTGACACTTTGAAAAGTAGACAAAAGAAATGAACGATAAATTTGGAAACTGGGTCTTTCACTAAATCAAACTTTTAAGATGGGATAAAAACAGCTCCAGTAAGTGTATACGTTAAACGTATTAACCCTGTGAAACATAAGATTGCACCTGGGAGAAGTTAGCACAGTTGGAGATTATTAAGACACATCAATGCACTCAGCATTAATGAGAACTTGAGCCTCGTGTGGAAAACAGTTGTAGCAAATTGGCCAGAGTCATATACCTAAATGTAAACTGAAAGTTTCCTAGGAGGGAAGGATATATCAAATCCAAAGAAAAACTGTAGATACTTTTTAAAATCTACCATCCTACAAGATGTTTATTCTACCAAAATTTCCTAGCACATGCCACAATAACCTATTATATAGTACATTCTGAAAAGAGAGTGTTTAATACCCGACAAAGGTAATATGTTCTATTTTCTATGTTCTATTTTCTATTTTTATTAATACTATTATAGGCTTCATTTATTTCAGGGCCAGCTCTATGTAGCAGGAGAAAATAGAGGACAAACAGTTTCTTTGGCATACATCAAGGAATACATTATAATCAATAAAAGCAAACCAAGTCTGGAAAATATATAAGCCAGGTATTAAATAAGCAATTCACCATCTGTAAATCTCCCACCAGTGGGTGAATTTTGAGAGTCATGCTAAAGGCTTCAGTGACTAATGGGATACAGCGCTTAATCCTAAACGACCTTGACTTTCTCCTTTTAGGAACTTCTCAACAAGCTTTCTGACAGGTAAAAACAAGATCACTGTGTAAGAATCCAGTAATGGATTCTGAAGAGTCTCCTTCACGCTACCTTTTAAGAGGAGGTTCAGTCTTTGGGAAAGCATTGTTGTTGTGCTCTTATGATGTCTTTGCCCATGTTGGAAAGCAGGATTTCTGGAGTCATATCGAAATTGGCTCCAATGCTTATAAGCTAGGTAAACTGGGCATTCTCTTAACCACACTAGACCACACTTCCTTCTTTAATAAAATTAAAAGAACAAGGACCAACTTCTATTGTGATGATTTAATGATACAAAGTGTGAAAACACACTTCGTAGTAAAATGTAAGCCTTA
This sequence comes from Enhydra lutris kenyoni, assembly GCF_002288905.1. Taxonomy (NCBI): domain Eukaryota; kingdom Metazoa; phylum Chordata; class Mammalia; order Carnivora; family Mustelidae; genus Enhydra; species Enhydra lutris. The sequence goes on along the minus strand of NW_019154154.1, from coordinate 5,671,933 downwards.
TTGAAACAGATAATGTAACTGGGCTCACTCAACACAAATTCTCAACCTCCTCCCTCCTTGTCTTCAATTTATTTATTTATTTATTTTTAAAGATTTTATTTATTTATTTGACAGAGAGCATGAGAGGAGAGAGATCAGCGGGAGAAGCAGACTCCCCGCTGAGCAGGGAGCCCGATGCGGGACTCGATCCCAGGACTCCAGAATCATGACCCGAGCTGAAGGCAGTTGCCCAACTAACTGAGCCACCCAGGCACCCTCCTTGTCTTCAATTTAGGACCTGGAAATTTGAATATCTGATTTCCCAATTTTCCTTGCAACTATTACTGGCTGTTTAAAACAGTTCTGGAAAATTTGATGTAATTATATATTTGCTTAAGGGTTGCCTGGAAAAACTTTTGCTTTCTTGATGACAGAAGAATAGACATAGCTGCCACCACCTTTTGCTCATTTGCCCTACTGCTTTCATCTACCTGGATATTGTGTGTTGTCTGGAGGTGAAGCAACCATCTTGAAATTATGAAGCAGAAAGTTGAAGGCCAATCCCTGAAACATGGTGAAGAAAGATTAGGAAAACCCGGTTCCTGATGACGTGCTTGAGTTGTTCAATTAGTCCTGGACTAGCTACTTTTGGACTCTCGTTTTATATGGAAAAAAGCTCTATTTAAGCTGTATGTCACTGAATATTCTATATCTTGAAGCTTCCCCAGCTGATATATTGGCTACTGTTTTGGTTTCCTGCTTATAAATGCCCTCTGCCTTGATTATTATGACCCTGCATGACAGTCATTTTTAATTCTAGGTAAAAGACTTCTGAGACTCCACCTGTAACCAGGTCACTGGTACTGGATGGGATAATCTCCTCAAATTATTGAACAAGGAGTGGGTTCGTGAGAATAATTTACTTGAGGAAGTCCCACAGTAATAGTTCTTTTTGAAGAAGCTGCATAATTGTGCTATAATAGGTTGAACTTTAAGTTTATCTAGTCCAAACATCTTTCCTTTTTTGTGATTTTTTTTTTTTTTGCTATTGTTTTCAAACAATCATATGGGCGTACTCACCTTAGAATGTATCAATATTGAAATATTTAGAATATTCACCTTGGAATACAATAAGCTCTTATTTGTAATTGATGATCCCAATTTGCTGCCATAGCTAAAAAAATTTAAAAGCCTTTTTTTAAGGAATTATGTTCAGAATCTGAATCATAGTTTTAGGGAATTCCTGCAAAGTCAACAATTTTTTCCTCTAAAGATTGGATTTGACTTTGGACAATATCCAAAAAGTTGTTCATCATCAAATCTGGTAAATTAAGTATGCAATCACTTACAAACTGAATAATACATATATTTGTCATTGCTGTTTAAAAAGTTAGATGTATACACAAAATAAGCAGACCTAAAACAGGCCTAAAAGTGGGTTGTAGCAATGATGATACTGCTTAATTAAACATTTGTCTTCCCAAGGTGACTGCTTTGGAGATCCACACACTTGGTCACATGTGTTAGCTAAACTTGTCAATCTCATAGCTATGTTCAGTTGCAATTTCTTTGAATAAACCAGATGTTTCCTTTTCACCTTTCCCCTTCCATTCTGTCATAAATTTCTTATTCTGAAATAGGCTCATTGTTCCATTGATTCAAAGCATTTTTTGTAGTACCATTACTTTACTATAGTTGATTTTTTTTTTTTTAAGGTACAAGTTGCAAGACAAAATACTGCCACCAATAAGGAGTAAGACTACAAATCCAATAGACTTTCATTTGAGCTCCAACCTTACTATTACTAGTTGTGTGCTTTGAGTGATTATTTTATCACTTAGGCCTATTTTTTATTCTGTAAAATGAAGATAAAAATAGTAACCTACCTTAGGTCTTGTGAGGATTAAATAGGATAATAAATATGGGTTTTGCGTGTAATGTTTGCCATATAGAGAGTGATTAACAAGCATCACTTAGGATAATACCATGTTAGACAAAAAGTAAGTCTTTGAAATACTTAAAATGGAAAAAAAATACTTAAAATGTAAAGAATATCAGGCTGTTTGTGGGAGTTGCTATGAAGAACCACAACTCTACTTTTCAACAGTTTTGAAGAAATTCTGGAAAATATACATTTTACTAAGTTCACTTTTCTCTGATCTCCCTTTCTCCTCCCCCAACCTAGGACTACATGTATTAGGAGAGGAAAAATGTAAGGAATGGGAATGCCAGCTAATGGAATAAAGGTGTTTTCCATGACACTTTGAAAAACAAAAGGAATTAACAATGAATATATTTTGAGTGAATTATGAGTTAATCACAGATCGTTAACATGGAATAATCTGGATACTTATTGTTTGATGCAGTGGAAAGACATCCGATGTAGTAGAAACAAACCTGTCTTGGCTCTCATCTATGATTCTACATAAATCTCTTAACCTACCTAAGTCTCATTTTTCTCAATGTAATATAGTTAACGCCTGTCTTTCCAGGGAAATGTTCTCAAAAATTGGTAAGAATCTAGTAATTACTTTTCCCCCGCCGCTCTTTTTAAAAAAGATTTTATTTATTTATTTGACACAGATAGAGAGAGAGAGATCACAAGTAGGCAGAGAGGCAGGTGGGGGGGTGGGGGAAGCAGGCTCCCTGCTGAGCAGAGAGCCCAATGCAGGGCTCCATCCCAGGACCCTGAGATCATGACCTGAGCTGCAGGCAGAGCTTTAACCTGAAGCACCCAGGTGTCCCACTTCTTTACCCCTTGTTAATAAAGAACAGAAAACTAGATGCATTTTCTAGGAAGGATGAGTTTCTAGGAAGGCATAATTAAATTGGAGTTGACAAGATTTCCAGAGGTATTTCATTCCTCAGAGAAATAAGATAACAGTAGAAGGTAGATGACTATTTAGATCATGTATGTTTATGACATATCAAGCCAGGCGATCAAACAAAAATTGGTGTCTGGGTGCAAGTTAGTCAACTCCTCTGTGTCTGTCCTTCAACTACTAAATGAGAAAGTGGAATATGAGTGTACTTTCCAGTCATTCAATTATTTGCTTATAGTTAATTTTAATAAAATATAATTCTCTTGGGCGCCTGGGTGGCTCAATGGGTTAAAGCCTCTGCCTTCGGCTCAGGTCCTGATCTCAGGGTCCTGGGATCGAGCTCCACATGGGGCTCTCTGCTCAGCGGGGAGCCTGCTTCCTCCTCTCTCTCCGCCTGCCTCTCTGCCTACTTGTGATCTCTGTCTATCAAACAAATAAATAAAATCTTTAAATATATATATATATATAATTCTCTTATTTGACTAAACAAGACTTTCCTTTCACTGACCTAATTGCATTTGGCATGGAGGAGGACAGAATGTAGAAGGGGTGGAGAGATACAAGGGGAGAGATGAAATAAAATCTTTCAATCTTTTTTTTTTTTTTTTTAAGGTTTATTTATTTCAGAGATAGAGAGAGAGCATACATAGATGCAGGCCAGGGGGAGAGAGAGAGAGAGAATCCTGAAGCCACTCCCTGCCCAGCAAGGAACCCCATGCAGGGCCTGATGGGGGGGTAGGGGGGTGTGGAGGACTGGATACTGGGACACTGAGATCATGACCTGAAGTGAACCCAAGAGTTGGATGCCCAACCGATTCCAGGCGCCCTGGAAATCTTTCAATAATTTTTTACTGACTACAGCTTATTTTGTGTTAGGGTACAATCTCAAAAAGGAAATTATATATTTCAAAGAAAAGGGAAAAGTCAAAGTCCTCTAAAAGTACTTAGGTTTTTAAAAATTTCCTATTTTATGGGAAGAGAAATAAATCATGAATAATGTGCTATGCATAAAATAGTTTATTTAAAAATAAAATTAAACATGTTAAATTTTAGGTTTTCTCTAACATAGAAAAGACTCCACTGTAAACCAATGGTTCTCACAGCAAGATCTGCAGACAGCACCATCACCTGGGAAATTATTGGGCCTTATGCAGACTTACTGACTCAGAAACTCAGGTGAACCTATGAGTTTATGTTTTAACAAGTCTTCCAAAATTCGGTAACCACAGCTATAGGCTCGAACAAAGGATTCTGTACCTTGGCCTCAGGAATCCTTGCACTTTTCCTCTCTCTTGATACCTGGGCACTGCCATGTAAACAGTAGCAAAGTAGCCTATGAAAATATAAGAGATCACATGAAGGAGAGCCCAGGTGTCCCAGTGGAGGCCATCCAGACCAGCCTACAGTCATCAGCAGCTGGACACATAAGAGAGCCTGGCCAAAGTCAGGAGAGCTTCCTCCAGAACCCACAGCTGATGTGTGAGTAATGCCAGCCAAGAGTGGAAGAACTGCCCAGCTGAACCATGGACCCATAAGCAATAATAAACGCTTATTGTTTTAAGCTGCTGAGTTTTTAAGTGCTTTGTTATGCAGCAGTCTGTGAACTGATACATCCTACCAAATGTGTAGAATACATACTTTTCCAGCCCATCCTTGAGAACCTTTACAATGATAACATTTTAATGAGGTTAAGAATTCCTGTTATTTGTGAGGTGATATTTGTAAAGATCCTTTTAAAGATTGCCAAGTAATTTGTGTATACCGTTGCTAATGTGTACACGAGCCCTGTGAAGTGGGTATTGTTATGAATCCCATCTTACAGATGAAGAAATTGAGAATAATACAGATTAAATATTCACTCAGTGTCACCTTGTAAGTGGTGGAGTTGACAGTGGAATTCATGTATTTTCAGCATCAAAGACCCTATCTCTCCGCTCTGGTACGCTGTAGGAACTGGAAGGACTGTAAATACCTTCCAGGCCAAACCTCTTATTTTGCAGGTTAAAAAAAATACCTAAAGAAAGTGCAATCATTTGGCTAAAGTGATTCACAATACAAACTTTCAATCTTTATGATGCTAAATATTCAGCCCTGATTGCAAAAATGGAGACACTAGGCAACAACCTCAGAGTTGTTCTGACCTGGGCAGAGGCATCATTTTTAAATGAGCCTAACAGGCGATTCTGTAAGTAGGCCGTGCATTGTTTGAGAAAGGCTGAGTCAAATTCGTCATGGAGCCAGGACTCAAATTCTGGTGTGATTCCCAGTAAGGTCAGCTTTAAACTACACCAGTGATTTTTGAGAGAGTAGAGAGAAGGATTCTGCCTGGTGATGCAGAATGGGCAGGAGGTGGTATATAACAGAATCACCTTACAGGCTTTCTCAGACCACCCTGGTCAGACAAGTCCTCTCTCGCTCGCTACAAGTGGGAAAACTTGCTATAGTAAACTACTGTTATTGGCGGGCTTATGTTATCTTCTCCAGCCCCCAGGTGCATGGGGGTTAACAATAACAATAAAGATTGAGAAGTTCCACTGTACTGGGTTACACTGCCTCAATTATTTTATCTGGTTAAATTTACCCTCACGCAATAAAATCTAATGAAAAAAAGGCTTCAGTGAGAATGGAAACCAGAAGTATTATATTTTGAACACAGTAAGTATATAACGGCAAGCTTGGGTCTTGCTCAGGTAGTTTTATAACATTCCCTAATGGGGGCATGTAACTTCAACCCCACATTCAGGTGACATTAACCTCAGGGTAAGGGCAATACATAGATCTCTGAGGGGCTGAGACAATCTAAGGGTTTTACTACTTTGACAGTAATTTTCTAGTTCAGAAATATGCTTTGTTCTCCATTTTCTTTGTCAACGTGTATTATTAGATCCTTAAACAATTAACCGGCTGTCATGCCCTTTTTACAGGTCTTGTTCATCATCTGTCCTAGGGCTCATGACCTGCCTTTCAACTTCTCCGAAACCACCATCTACCTGCCTGGCTATCTGTCCTTTTATTTGCCATAGGACTGACATGGCAACTGTGCTTGTGTCCTCTCTGCTCTATCCCTCCCTACATTCTTCCCAACACACAGATGGAAACCTATCCTCAGAATGGCAATGCTAGGTAAAGGAACCTCTTGCCTTGTTTCTACATTCAGACACCCAATGTATTCTTTTCTTTTTCTTTCTTTTCTTTTCTTTTCTTTTCTTTTTTTTTTTAAGTATTGTAGGTTCGTTCGGTCACTGCAGCAGTGTCCCAGGTCTTAGAAATGAACTGCAGGAAAAAGAAGGTGAAATGTGAGTTACTTGCCTGGTCCTAGAAAGGCAGTGTAGTCTAGGCATCCTGAGGTCAGTGAGTTTTTCACTTTTACAGATTTATTATTTTTATTATTGAGAGCATGTGGGGGGAGAGGAAGGAGAGAGGGAGAGAGAGAACCTCAAGCAGACTCCCCACTGAGTGGGGAGGAGTCTGACATGGGGCTCAATCTCTTGACCCTGAGATCATGACCTGAGCTCAAATCAAGAGATGGATGGCTAACAGAATTTTCCATTTTTTAAAAAAAATTTTATGGTTTCTATGGAGCAAAGTTACCCAAAAGGAGCAGGAAGATGCTGATATGGAGCAAGTTGCCCAAAAGAGCTGCTTTATTTGCCTAAGGACTGCCCTATATCAATGGACATTCAGAATCATGGTCCAGGAAGAAAAGTTATGTGATGTTTTTACCTTCTATTTACTGTGTTAGTCATGCATTGCTCTTGTAACAAATTATCACTAACTCAGGGCCTTACAACAACGCCAAACTTTGCAGGTCACAAGTCTGAAGTGGGTCTCACTGGGCTAAAATCACCATGTTTGGAGGGCTGTGTTCCTTCTGGAGGCTTTAGAGAAAACCCTGTTTCCTTGGCTGGGGACCCCTTTCCATCTCAAAGTCCACCATGATGAGTGGAGTCTGTCTCACATTATATCACTCTGGCACTGACTCTCCTGTCTCCCTCTTTCCCTTATAAGGACTGTTACGATTACACTGGGTTCACCTGAATAGTTCAGGACCCTCTCCCTATCTTGAGATCATCTGGTTAACAACCTTAAATCCATCTGTAACTTTAATTCCCCTTTGCCATATATTGACAAATCCTGGGGGTTAGGTTATAGATATCGTGGGTGGGGGAGCATTATTCTGACTACCAAAACTACATGGTGAAGAAAAAAGTTTCTCATGGCAAGCAAGCATCTAATGTCATCTATTCTCTAGGATTCATAAAGACAAAATACAAAAAAATTTTGCCAGGCTCTTTGACCTAAGGGAATTTATGTAATGTACTGAAACTTCTAAGGTGATTAATAAAGCAATTGTTATGCAGTAGGCCGTATGATTGTATCTTTCTGTTTTTTAATTTTTTTTTTAAAGATTTTAAATTTATTTGACAGAGAGAGAGACACACACACAGCGAGAGAGGGAACACAAGCAGGGAGAGTGGGAGAGGGAGAAGCAGGCTCCCCACCAAGCAGGGAGCCCGATGTGGGGCTTAATTCCAGGACCCTGGGATCATGACCTGAGCCGAAGGCAGATGCTTAATGACTAAGCCACCCAGGCGCCCCTATTTTTTAATTTTTTAAAAAGATTTATTTATTTGAGAGAGAGAGAGAGTGGGGGGGGGCACAGAGGGAGAGAGAGAATCTCAAGCAGACTCCCCAAAAGGGGCTCGATCTCATATCCCTGAGATCATAAAGTGAGCTGAAACCAAGAGTTGAATGCTTAACCTACTGAACCATCCAGGAATCCCTGAATGTACCTTTTAAAAAGTGTATCTGGTTCTATGGTTCATCTTCTGTAAGTGTTGTTTTATTTTTATTTATTTATTTGAGGAGAGAGAGAGAGAGAAAATGAGTGGGGGTAAGGGCAGAGGGAAAAGCAGACTCCCTATTGAGCAAGGAGCCCAACATGGGGATCCCAGGACCCTGGGATCATGACCTGAGCCCAAGGCAGACACTTAATTAATTGAACCACCCAGACACCCCTGTAAATATTGTTTTTAACCTGAAAGCATCACACCTATGTGGATAAGGAAAACATTTGTAAAAGCCAGCCCCCACCAAATAATGGAGATTAATTCAACTGAAATGGGTACAGGTATAAGCAGAAGGAACAGAACAAACAATGGCTTTGTAAAAGTAGAAGCTTTTTTTTTTTTTTTTGCATTCTTATTATAATGTAATAATTACAGTCTCAAACCTTCATCATTTCCTTTGGCTCCAACCCTGAATCCCATCTATGCTGTTGATTTAGCAGCCAAGTCAGTGATTTAAGTGCAAGGACTTATTCTGCATGCTAAATTCTGTTTACAGAATCAAAAGATTTTCAAATGGAAGTGCTTATCTGGAATCTGGAGATGAGATCTATCCAAGTGCACAGAAAATCTTAAGTCTGAGAAGTAACTAAATTACAACACTGTTTTTATTGAGTTCAACATCAGTTTGTTAAAAAAAATTAAATGTTTCTCTGTTTTTATCTTTCTTGTTCATTTTTAAAAGAAAAATTACTTTATTTATTTGGTAAATACAACACTTGCTCATTACAATGAGTTCAAGTCATGCAGAAAAGTAAAAAGGGGTTTTAAAAAAAAATCACCGCAAATCCCTTTTTACCATTATTAACACATAATACTTACTATTTTTGTAAGCAGAATGAATTAGAATGAAGCTGAAATGAATTAGAATGGATTGCTAAACTTCAAATAAATATTGTATCCAGTACAGCGCATGTTCATTCTTAAGAGATTCCTGTAAAGTTAGGAAGCGATTATCAAAAACACTAAAATGTTGAAAAGATAGCCTTAAAACCTGCACATTTCAACTGTAGATGGCATCAACTGTTTCCTTACTCTGAAAGATGAAGACATTAGCTTTTTTACCTTCTCCTACTTCTTGATCTTGTTATTTATATTATTATTATACATTGCCAAGGTTTATATATTTGCACTGTATTCTTAAATGATTTAGGTATATTTTAGATTGTTTCAATGCTCACCCAGGATCTTTTTTTTTTTTAAGATTTTATTTATTTGACAGAGAGACAGTGAGAGAGGGAACACAAGCAGGGGGAGTGGGAGAGGAAGAAGCAGCCTTCCCACTGAGCAGGGAGTCCGATGCGGGACTCTATCCTGGCACCCTGGAATTGTGACCTGGGCCGAAGGCAGACACTTTACCACTGAGCCACCCAGGCGCCCATCACCCAGTACCTTTTACTCCTTTCCTCTTTATTTTTTAGTCTGCTTGTAAGTAGCTGGGTTTTATTATCAAGTAATGCGTGTTGTCTGGATTTTCTTTTTTTTGTGGGGGGGTTGTTTTGTTTTCGTTTTGGTGAAGGGTGCATGGTGTTCTATTCCTCAGACTTCTTTCGTGTTTGAAAACATCTGTTCTACCTAATGCTGTTGTATACCAAGTGGACCTGTACTTTGTCTATTTTGGATGTTTATATTATTGTTTGATTCTATTTCTTTCCTTCAAAATTTATTATATATTTTCCAGTGGCTTCTATTAGTGAATGTTACTGTGAAATCGTAAGACCAGCATGGATATTTTTCTTTGACAATGATTTGCTTTGCTTTTTGGGGTGTTAAAAGCATCTTATGCTTTAGTGACGAGTTTTCCCAATCAAATTACCTTGGAATATATGTTACTTTTCAATCTGTAGATCGAATTGTTGCTTCATTTCAGTTAAGTTTCTTCCTCATTTAAAATACATATATTTGGGCACATTGCTGTGTTCTTCTGGGTTTTCTACCTGAGACATAGGAATGTCGCTCAGAATTTGTTAGCCCTCCCCTTCAACGAGCTTCGTTCCAATTCCTTAATTTCTTCTTCTTTCATGTATTTGCTATGATCATCTCAGGTCTTTCTTTCTTACTTTTGAAATGTTATTATTATGGGGGTGCCTGGGTGGTGCGGTCAGTTGGGTGTCAGCCTCTTGGATTTGTCTCAAGTTGTAACATCACAGTTATGAGTTTGAGCCGGGCTTGGGCTCCACACTCAGCATAGAGTTTGCTTGAGATTCTCTCTCCCTCTCCCTCTGCCCCTCCTGCTCATGCCCCTCTCTCTGAAATAAATTTTAGAAAAAGAAAAAAAGAAATTTACTATTATTTAATAATTCTGTTTCAGTCTTCTATTTCCTTAGATTTGTAACCCCTCTTTTCTTCATTCTACTGTTATTAAACTAATTTTTGGAATTTTTGTTTTTTTCTTCTTAAGCTATAAATAGCAAAGCACTTGCAGGGAATTAATTCATTTTCTTGCATTATGTTTTTTCTAGGCTTAGTTCAATACTGGTCTTTCATACACTCTTCCTGCCTTCCTAATTTGTTTGCATTATTGCCTTGCTATTTCTTTTCATGGTATGTGTTCATGGAGATCTGTCCAGACCTGCATTTCTTTTCTTATAATTAAGGAATGTTTTGACAACAATGCCACCTTAACTAAGACCAGTTTGTTTTCTCCTCTTATATGGAGTTTGGTGGCTAAGAATGTATTGTTCTAGATTTTCTATCCCCTGGATCATGAAGGCAAAGGGGGACAACTCAAGATTGTATGAATATCTGGGCTCTGCTACTACTTTGCACACACTGTGAAAGGTCTTCTACCAGGGTTCATTATTTCTACTTGGGGGTGATGGGATATCTTATTCTCATTGAAGAATATACTTGGAATTTGGGTGTAATTCTGAATGTAGATCTTAATTCTGAGTGTAAACCTCACTTCTTTCAAAGAGAGAGCCCAAACCATTGTTCACTTCATTGTTTCATCTCCCCCTTGGCAATCATTTCTAACTACTCCCAAGTCAGAAGAAGAAAAAAACAAAGTTGCATACTCCTAATGGTACTTTTCCTGTTGGACAAGATCCATTAGCACCGTATTCTGGTCTTTCCTTAATCAAAAGAGTACCAAAGGAGATGGAGTGACTTCCCTGATGGGTAATGATATCTCTGATTTGGTGGATAAATCTATCTAATTCTGGGTGTTGACTGGTCATGCATTTTGCTCTTACACTAAACTATGTGATCAACTTAGCCTCTTTGTATTATAAATATATTTGTCGGGCACCTGGGTGGCTCAGTTGGTTAAGAGGCTGCCTTCAGCTCAGGTCATGATCCTGGAGTCTTGGGATTGAATCCCACATAGGGCTCCCTGCTTGGCAGGGAGTCTGCTTCTCCCTCTGACTCTGCCCCTTCTCATGTTCTCTCTCTCATTCTCTCTCTCTCTCTCAAATAAATAAAATGTTAAAAAATTCCTTTTAAAAAATATATATATGTATATATATACATATATATATATATATGTTATTTCTTCCCTTCTGCCAATACCTTGTGTTTTCATTTTTTCCCCTTCAGAACACATGCCAGAAAGGCCTCCTCAGAGACCTCGACAAGTTCAGTCTGGGTGGGAGTGGGGCAGGTTAGAAGCTGATGTTGGCAGACTAATCATGCATGTTGTCTTCCAGAATCCTATACTTACTTCATTTGCCATTCCACTTTTTTTTTAATAATCTTGGGCTATGTCCCTTCCCTTGTATATGTGATTTGGGGTTTTTTTTGGCCTGGGGTTTACTATTATTATTCTATAATTTATTTTCATTTGGTCATCTTTACGTGCAAGTTTGAAGTCATTTTTTCCTTTTAATTAATTTATTTAATTATTTTTTCAAGTAGGCAATATACAGTACAAAATCCAAAAGACACAAATGTGCATATGGTGTAAAGTAAGTATCCTACCTATTCCTATCTCCCATCTGTATGGATCCTTTCCCCAGAGGAAATCACTGTCATCAATTTCTAGCGTAACTCTCCAGAAATGGCATTTGTGTATACTTTTAATTTTTTTAAAGCTTTTATTTATTTATTTGACAGAGAGAGATCACAAGTAGGCAGAGAGGCAGGTAGAGAGAAAGGGGGAAGCAGGCTCCCTGCTGAGCAGAGAGCCCAATGCTGGGCTGGATCCCAGGACCCTGAGATCATGACCTGAGCCAAAAGAAGAGGCTTAAACCACCAAGCCACCCAGGTGCCCCTACTTTTTATTTTTTTAATAAAAATAATAACATACAGCATATGCAACTTTATATTTTTAAAAAACCTTGTATCTCGAAAGTAGTTCTATATAAAAAACATACAACTGCTGCATTATTTTATTTTATTTTTTTTAAGATTTTATTTATTTATTTGTCAGAGTGAGAGGGAGAAAGAGCGAGCACAGGCAGACAGAATGGCAGGCAGAGGCAGAGGGAGAAGCAGGCTCCCTGCCGAGCAAGGAGCCTGATATGGGACTCGATCCCAGGACACTGGGATCATGACCTGAGCCGAAGGCAGCTGCTTAACCAACTGAGCCACCCAGGCGTCCCTGCTGCATTATTTTAAATTGTGCATAATATTTAATTTTGTATCCATACACAATTATGTAACTCAGACTCAAGATGTAATAACAGCAAGCTTTTGTTTCCCCATCAGCTCCTTTAAAATTTATTTAGTAAGTGTAATCCCTGTCCCTGCCCCCACCCCCGCCCCACCGCCAGGTGGAAAGATTCCTAGGACACTTTGCTCCCTCTTAGCAAACAGTAGTTTCCTTTGCCATAAATACAGACTGAATTCAGATATCAGAATGCATCATCTCAGAGATTATTCAAATGTTCTGGGAGGATGGGGAATGACAAGAAATTTAGTTTGATCCCTTTTAGGCTGTATTTATTCATGCTCTCCAGACCGGGCATATGTTTAAAGTTGACCACCCATGGTGGGCTTCCCAGTGGTTCTCTGCTGGGTCCCACAAAATATGAGATCCTTTTGACATGGGGTAGGTACTTTTTCCTTCAGCAGGCCCTTCCTATCCTGCCTCAACTTATATTTCTCTGGTATTTCACCCTCCACAGTCATTCAATGACAGGTCCTCTCACCTCTGCCAGTTTCTGGAAGCCCTCTAAGGCAAAACTAAAGATGGCCCTGGCCTGGCTCTTTCTCTTCTGTCTATAGCTTGTCAATAGGGAATCACATCTTTTCACCCTAACAATCTTAGGACTGTGGGTCACTCTTACCACAGAAGAACTTTCTTGGTTTTACCATCAAGTGGTTAGTTAACCTTTTATTTACCCTTTGAACTGCTTACTCCTGTGGGGTGCCCTGCAGGGAACACATCTCAAGCTTTCTCACTGGCCCTGACAAAAGCTCCTTTCTAGTACTCTGCTGAACTACAGTGGCATCGGAGGCAAAAAGAAAATGTGTCCCCCTATATACCTAATCAAAATATCTTCCCATATTTTGAACCAAGTGGAAGGAAGTTAAAAGCTCTTTCCCCTTGCCACCCACCCAAATGACTATTATACATAGAAAGCATCACTGCGGCCCAGTGTGTCTGCATATCTTTTGTCAATCTGTATAAACACGAGAAGGACACAATAGCTGTGCTGCCCAAAGGACTCTTCTGTTGTACAATAACGCAAAGTCATAAAACAAACAACAGCCTACCTCAATTTAAAATTTTGTTATTTTGTTCAATGTGGATTGGTTTTGCATTAATTTTGATTTTAAAAAATCTAGTACGGAATACTTATTTATCTTGATGACTGTGTTTTTGGCATCCCCTTAAATTTTTTTTTAATAATAGCTTTATTGAGATATAATTCACATATTAGAGAATTTGTATATTTAAAGTATACAACTAGTTTTTAGTATATTTTCTGAGTTTTCAACCATGACTATTTTAGAACATTTTAATTACTCCCTTGGAGGGAAATTATATGTATTAGCAATCATCCCTCATTCCTCCCCAGCCTTAGGCAGCCAGTAATCTATTTTCTGTCTCTATTGATATACCCAAGAGAAATGAAGGGAAAACATGTGTCCACAAAAAAATGTTCATTGCAGCATTATTCATACTGTCTTAAAGATACTTCCCTTAAGTTTTGCATTTGGCCCTGCTCCCTCTTTGAGCTAAAAGAGGGAAAATCCCTTCTTCTTTCCTTTTCACATCAGTGCAGTACTTCCCTCCAAGAAATTCCCTTCACAAAATCCTCCCTCTTTCCATACTTTGAGTTATTTTTATAGCTTGATCCAGCTAAGACATCTACCGGTCTTGAAGTTGCCATTGAGTAGGTAATGAAGAAGTAGTATGGTTAGCACTTTGAGAAAGTATATTATTGTCATTTTAATTTGCATGTATTTTACTATGAGGAAAAGTAAAATAATTTTATAATTTAAAGGCCATTTGTTTTTCCTTTTCTGTGAAATATCTATCTTTTGCACAGTTTGGGAGACTGGCTTTTTTAAAATTGAATGATAGGAATTAAAGATTCCTATCATATCAATATATTAAATAAATCAAATGATTGTATGTAATATGAGTGGCAAATAGTTTTATTGAATTTGCTTTTCTTAGACTTGGTTTATGATATCTTTTATTATGCAGAAATAGAATATATATAGTTAATTCACATTTTTATATACCTTTTTTTAAAACTCATTTTTAAAAAAAGATTTTATTTATTTATTTGACAGAGAGAGAAATCACAAGTAGGCAGAGAGGCAGAGACAGAGAGAGGTAGGAAGCAGGCTCCGCATTGAACAGAGAGCCCGATTTGGGCTCAATCCCAGGACCCTGGGACCATGACCTGAGCTGAAAGCAGAGGCTTTAACCCACTGAGCCACCCAGGCGCCCCTTCACAGTAATTTTTAATGCACCTCAAATTTACATCAGTATGGGCACCTGGGTGGCTCAGTCATTAAGTGTCTGCTTCCGCTGAGGTCATGATCGTAGGGTCCTAGGATCCAGCCCCACATGGGGCTCCCTGCTCAGTGTGAAGCCTGCTTCTCCCTCTCATACTCCTCCTGCTTGTGTTCCCTCTCTCACTGTCCCTCTCTGTCAGATAAATAAATTAAAAAATCTTTTTAAAAAATTACCTCAGTATGAGGTATGTAGGCTGGATCCAATGTTGTGTTTTCCAGGTATTTATTTCCACACTATTTCCTGTATAATCCAATCTTTTTTTCTCATCTATGATGCCTCCCTTATCATATATTAAATTTCCATATGTATTTGGATCTATTATTGTTTCATGATACATCCCCCAAACACATATTCATTTTATAATCTTTTTTTTAATATTTTATTTATTTGAGAGAGAGAGAGAGAGAGAACATGAGCTGGGGAAGAGGCAGAGGGAGAAGAAGGCTCCCTGCCAAATAAGAAGCTGGATGTGAGCCAATCCTAGGACCCTGGGATCATGACCTGAGCCAAAGGCAGCCACTTAACCAACTGAGCCACCCAGATGCCCTTCTAATTTTTTAGTTAATGTAGTTTTTTGATACCTGTCTTAATACCTAGGGCTCTTTACCTTGTACACTTCCATAACTGAGTAGGATTCTTTAGTACCTTTATTTTTCAGACTTTTCTAGCAGTTCTTGCTTGATTATTTTTCATAAGAACTTTAGAAGCAGCATGTCAAGTTCCAAAAATATTATCCAACTATTCTTATTGGGATAAAATTAAAGCTTAAAAATTAAATGAAAAGATATTAAAGTATTTATGAACTTCAGTTTTACTCAGAACATGGTATGCCTTTCTATATATTAACCTCTTCTTTTGTGGCATTTGAATATTTTTCTCATGTAGAGCTAATACTTGTTAATTTTATTCCTGGTGTTTTATCTTTTTCGTTGTTATTTTTATTTGGATCTTTTTCTTTTTTAAAAGATTTTATTTATTTCAGAGAGAGAGGCAGAAGGAGAAGCAGGCTCCCTACTGAGCAGTGCAGAGAACCTGATGTGGGTGGGGCTCATGACCCAAGCTGAAGGCAGCCACTTAAGGGGCTGAGCCATTCAGGAGCCCCTTTTTGGATCTTTTTCTTCATTATCTCTTCTAAGTTGTTAGAATGTGTGTAGGTTATTGATTAAATGTCAATATTTTACCTAGTATTTGGAAGGGGTTTTTAGCTCATTCTCTTGGGTTTTCTAGATACATGATTTTACCCGCCTAGTAATAATGATAATTCACTTTTTACACTTCAATTTTTAGATCTCTTACTCTTTCTGATATCTACTTGCATTGACTAATGCCTCTACAACGATTCCCCTCTGCATGTCATCATGATTTGCTCTCAATTCCTTCCTCTTCTTGAATGTCACCTTAACAGAGAAAATGTTCCTCACCACTCTATGTAAAATAGCAATGCCTCATTCATCATTACAATTTACCTCAATGTCTCTCTTACTCTGCTTTGTTTTTTTTGCCCATGGCAGTTGTCCCTATATGATATTTGTTTGCTTATTTATTGGTTTTTCCCTAATACTATAATATTTATGTAGGCAGGGTATTTAGCTCTTCTGTATAAAGATTTGCCTCAGCTACCTAGAATAGTCTGAAGCACCAGTTGGCTTTAAATGAATGAATGAATGAATAACGGTGGTAAAGAATATCTTTAATTTATCTCTGAGTTAATGCGAATGCTTTGATGGTTTCCCCCATTAAGCCCAATGCTGTGTAACTGGTATTTGAAGTTTATATAAAATCTGTCTTATTTATTTATTTTTAATAAATTTGAATCTTTTACTCTACTTCCAACATGGGGCTTGAACTTACAACCCCAAGATCAAGAGTCTCATGCCTTACTGACTGAGTCAGATGGACCCCCAAATCTATCTCATTTGACTTAATACAAGGATTTTTAAAAATTGAACTTTAAAAAAATTTTTAGTTCACTTGTTTAATTATGTTTTGGGGAGGGGCAGTTAGGTCCAAGTGGATGGAACAGTATTAACCTTTGAGCCTCAAAAATTGTATGACTGAAATTTAGTGTTTGGCTTTGTGTCTTGTCACCATTCATTGCTTTTTTCCCCAATACTTTTTTCGTTTGTTCCACTTTGAATGTAACACCTTCACAGAAAAGCGCACAAAATACAAATGGGTAGCTCAATGACTTTACACCAAGTAAAACTCCTGAAAGTGCTATCTATGTCAAAAAATGGAACATTGCCCAAACTCAAGAAGTATGGATTATACTCCTCTCTTAATTCCCTGCTCTAACTTGTAGCACTATAATTTAGTTGCAATTTTTTTCTTTATATGATTGAAATCAAACAATGAGTATTCTTTTGCCTATATTCTTTTGTTCAACATTATAAAATTCATTCATGTTGTTATTTATACACGCAGTCTGTCCATTTTTACTGTTACATTATGATAGTTCATTGTGGGAATACACTACTACTTCCAGAATTCCTTTTTTGTTTTTTTAAGATTTTGTTTATTTATTTATTTATTTATTTGAGAGGCCGTTGGGGGGCGCAGGGGAAGAGGAACAGGAAGATTCTCCACTGAGCATGGAGCCCAACATGGATCTTTTCTTTTTTAAATTTTATTTATTTATTTGACAGAGATCACAAGTAGGCAGAGAGAAGAGAGGAAGAGAAGCAGGCTTCCCGCTGAGCAGAGAGAGCCCAATGTGGGGCTCAATCCCAGGATTCTGGGATCATGACCCAAGCCGAAGGCAGAGGCTTTAACCCACTGAGAAACCCAGGTGCCCCCCATCATGGATGTTGATCTTACAACCCTAAGATCACAACCTGAGCTGAAATCAAGTCCCCCCCCCACCCCCTCTCCTTAACCAACTGGGCCACCCTGGCGCACCACTACTTCTAGAGTGCCTAATCCCCTGTCCCCCTACCCCAATCAGGGACAATTGTAAAATGCTGTTTGCCCCTTTTTTCCTTCCCCCATAGATAGTGTTCTGGCTCCTTTTCCATAACTAAACACAATTATTGCCTCTTACTTTCCGTCTCTTCTTGACTTTCCATGGCTTCTAATTTTACTTAGCCTTTCTGATTTTAATCACAACATCCTTGTTCCATTTTTTCCCCCTCTAGGAGCCCACTCTCATTTCCCCCCTTCCCTGACCATCTAATGCAGAATATTATGATAAAGAAGAAAATACAGCAATAACAAGCTAAAGCACTATACAAATGAACTATGAATTTTAATTTTTTTAATTTGGTGAAGATATACTGTTCAGAGAACTACCTTAGATTTGGAATGATACTTCTTTTTCTATGAATTTATGTTTAAGAGACAAGGGTTAGTACTTTTTAGCTTAATTCCTCAAAGTTCTGATATTTTAAAAAATTATTTCTGATGATGTAACATAATTAAAGCAATTTAGAAAACAAATGTATTTCATGTACATAAATATAATTAGATATTAAAATACATGATTCACATAAATTAAATTATTCCCTTAGCAGGGTAGCTCACATTATCTTTTCATTGAAACTTAAACTAAAAATAAGTAACTTAAAAAATACTTTTATTTCTGTATGACGGGTATTTACTTAAATTAGTCTCTTAAATTTTGTGACTCATTTTGGTATTGCTATTTTTTTTAAGTTTTTTTTTTTTTTTTTTTTTTACAGATGAGAGATCACAAGTAGGCAGAGAGGCAGGCAGAGAGAGAAAGAAGGAAGCAGGCTCCCCACTGACCAAAGAGCCCGATGTGGGGCTCAATCCTAGGACCCTGGGATCATGACCTGGGCCAAAGGCAGAGACTTTAACCCACTGAGCCACTCAGGTGCCCCAGTATTGCTATCTTTTAACAGCAAGAATAATCCAAAGTGTTCATCTAAATTTAAATATTAAGGTTATATTATCCATAACTAACATCTTTATTGACCTCTTGATTCAACTAAGTATTCTCACTTTTGCTTTAAAAATGAGAGTTCTGGGGGTGGCTGGCTGGCTCAGTTGTTTAAGCCTCCGACTCTTGATTTCAGGGCTCAGGTCATGATCTCAGGGTAAGGAGATCAAGTCCCATATTGGGCTCTGTGCCGAGGACAGAGCCTGCTTAAAATTTTCTCTCTCCCTCTCTCTCTCAGCCTCCTGTCTCCACAGGCTCTCATGTACAAGCACACACATTCTCTTTCTTTCTCTCTCTCTTAAACAAACAAACAAACAAACAAAAAACTGAGAGTGGATAAATCACAAGAAACCTTTCTTGAGACCACTAGAGAGCTGAAAATTTTTAAAGAGCTTCCACTTAAATATACTCATTGAAAACATGTATTTGTGTGTATTCCCTCCTAAAATGACATTAAAACCACAGTCAAGGAGCTAGAGCTATAATTCACAAGGACAAATAGAATGAGAAGAAAGGCAACATCTATTAATGTTGCAATTGTTATTCTGACGAATTATTTTCAATTCAGTTACCTAACTTAGTGAGACTGGGCAGCAAGTACTATTTTTACAAGAACTTCAGCAACTGGAACTACTTGGAAAATGGAATCAGTTTCTTCATAAAATAGAGTTTCTCATCTTTTTGGGGAGTTAAGCAGAGGTAGGCTCTCCAATTATAGTAATGCTATTTGAGGGTACTAAAGCATTTGTGGGTATGCGTGTTTGTGTGTATATGTAATGGACAGTGTATTGCTGGGGATAATGGTGCAGAAGGAGACCAGATGATTCCTATAGATTTTTACCCCATAGAGTATCTGTCATTCAAATATTATACAATTCCTCCCTTATTTATAAGCCTATGATATCTCTATATCATTATTTAAAAATCTGATCTGTCGGGATGCCTGGGTGGCTCAGTCGTTAAGCATCTGCTTTCAGCTCAGGTCATGATCCCAGGGTTCTGGGATTGAGTCTCACATCGGGCTCCCTGCTCAGCAGATAGCTTGCTTCTCCCTCTCCTTCTGCTCCTTCCCCTGCCTGTGTTCCCTCTCTTGCTGTCTCTGTCAAATAAATAAATAATATCTTAAAAAAACAAAAAACAAAACAAAACAAAACCCTGAACTGTCAACTTATGTTAATAGCAATGAAAAACTTGAGTTTAACAAAATAAATTTTGAGTATTACAAATTTTTACTTTTTACTTTACCTCTTGGAGAAACATCACTATTTGGTGATTGTCTCAAATAAAGAAAATAAATCATTTATTTGCAAATAACTTGTATAAATACTTGAATTGTGTTGGAGTTAGTCAGTGCCAAAATTATTTATCTGCAAATCCTGGGGCTTTAGTTTTAGAGAAAAACAGGAGGCATAAAGTAAGAGAAAAAAAAAACAAAACAAAACAGAAGTCATTATTTTAAAAAGTTATAAAGTTGGCTGAAGTGATTTTCTGTCTAGAGTCCCATGGACTTAATTTGAATCCTGAATTTGTCTTTTTCTAGCTGTATTAATGGTTAACACATTGTTTATCCCTTTGGAGCCTCAGTTTCTCCACCTATAAAATGGGGAAATATAAGGGGGGAAATAGCACTAGCATAGGGCTTTTGTGAGCATTTAATGTGATTAAGCATGTTAAGGATTTAGCACATGGCCTTGCAAATGCTTAATAATTGTTAGCTACTAATGATAGAATGATGTTAACATTATAGACTGCTAATCCCAAGCATTATGGATATAACCCAAGATAGCTTCTATAACACACCATAGTCAGTCCTAGATCTCAGAACAATGTCTTGGAAAATCTCAGCTGGTAGATGTTCCGTGGGTTTCTATGAAAGAATATGGATAACAATCAACTTCTCATTCCTCTCAGAAAAATACCACATAGAGAGTCAACATATACAGATAACGATCACTATTTTGACATTGTCCTAGAGAGGGTAGATAAGAGGCAGCATCTGTGCTAGAAAATCTGGCCTTCTATATTCATTTGGTTATGTAAGTAGCTATTGTTAGGTTACATCACTGTGTCGGGTTTAGCTGGCATAACGAGATGCTGAAGTATTTTAAATGTATGAGCCTGGTATTCCTGTGTGACGAAATGCATTGTTTACTAATGACATTAAGTGTAGGGTAGCTCATTTAAAAAAATTGTTCTATTGTATAAAATGAGCCTGCTTTAAAAATAAGAGCATGTATTTTATTTAATCCGAAAATTAATGCTCCTGAAGAAAATGCAAAACCATTTTAATGGTTACCATGCAATTCTAATAAAAGTATCTGGCAAAAATGATCAGCAATTACTTACTGTTAAGCCTATTTTACTTGTACTGAAGGGAGAGAGATTTTTTAAAATTTTAATTTAAGGAATATATAATAGTAGGACTCCAGAATCATAATGTTCACAGAGAGTAATGGTTTATTAAGCACAATTCATATACCCTGTGACTGGGTGTGAATTCTTTTGAGCTTTAACATTAAAAAAAGCAACAAGCAGTGCTAGTTTGCTTAAAAAGAAACTGACTTCTGTTGTAACTGGCTGCTAAAAAACATTTTTCCAAGTTAGGTTAAAAAAAAAAAATTAGGAATAACCTAGCAAATGGCTACAAAATGAAAAATAAGTCAATCAATACTTAGAATTGTTAATTTCCAGCCTTGCCTCAGACATCAAGTTTTCTGATTATATATAATGTAAACTGCATATTCATGAAGGAAAACAAAGAAAAGGGGGAAATCAATTATTTTTTCATATACCATGAGAATACCTTTTTGGGCTTGCAAAGCTTAACTAATAACACACTCAGAGAGCACTCTTCATAGTGGGTATAAAAATGGCCTAATTTGAAAGACAAAGTGTTGGCCATGCATACCCAGTAGGTTCTATTCAGCAAACTCTTGAGGTTTCGTGTTGACATAATGAAATATTGTACTATTCCTTGTAGGCTAAAATTTTTCTTTACTTCCTTAAATCAATAGCCTAGTAATATTTTGTCCAACTCTGACTGCATCTAAATTTGAAGTTGCTTTGCTGAAAATTGTACTCATACTGCTCTCAAGGTGCTCACCCTTTCTTTTACTTCCCTTTCAAATATACATTAATAAGAATCACTTAAACATAGCTATTTTCTTTGTATATTAGGGAAGATGTCCATCTTTCTTAGTGTTCCCAATTGGTTTAATTTCTTCAGGCTCTTTAATAAAATAAACGTTGATGTCCAATGTGATTATTCTTGCATTAGCTAGGTAATTTCTCTGGGGTGGGTGACAATTTAATTCAACAATAAGCTGTTATGTGTATAGGGAAGGGCATTTTGGGCAGAATCTGGATTAGTTTTCACACAAGAGTCAATGTACTATAAATGGATAAACCAAATTCTTCTTGAATCTGTATTGTGGAAGGGTTCATGAATTTTTAATTCTCAGGTCCCCGCCAATGATATAGTGTTCTGTAGATTACATTTAATTTTTAATATGAAAATTTTCAAACAGACACAAAAGTAGAAAGAAAAGTAAAGTGAATCTCTGTGTAAGAATCATCCAAATTCAACAGTTACCAAGACTACCATGATGGATGGCTTCATAATTTTTACTTTGCAGGAGTATTTTATATAAATATTTTCTGAAGAATAGCAAACTACAGAAAAGTACACAAACCATACAAACATAACCCTATGAGCATCTGTTTTATGAAGCAGAAAACAGAACTCTGACAGTGTTCTTATGTCCCTGTCTAGTCACTACTCCCAACTTCAAGGGAAACCAGTATAAGACTTCTATCATCATAGATTAGTTTTGCCTATTTTTGGAATTTTATGTAAATGAAATCAGATAGTATAGACTCTTTTTTGTCTGTCTTTATGTGCTCAATATTGTTTATGACATTCACCCACGGTGTAGCAGCTTGTTGGAGTTTGTCTATTCTTGTCATCGTGTGGTATTGAGTTGTATGGATAGGCCATTATTTACCCCTTTTACTGTTGAACATTTGGATTGTTTCCAGTCTTTGGCATTAAAAATAGTGTTACCATTAACATTTTTTAATGTGCCTTTTGTTGAAGATATGCATACATTTCTTTTATGTGTACATGTGCTGAAGTATTATAAGCAAATTTCAGAAATTGTCATTTTACCTTTACATATTTTAGCATACTTTGTTATGCATCTCTGAAAAGTATGGACATTTCCTCACATAATCATGATTGCTTGCTATCATCTGATGCCTTATCTTTTACTAATTAAAATGCATTTCCAGTACATTTTAAAATGAGAAAGCCCTTTTTTCAGGATAGTTTTGGAAGATTATGAGCTGAAAATATTGAAGTTGAAATATACCAAAGTTGATGGTAGTTTTCTTTAGTTTTGATGGACAGATCAAATAACCAACAAGCATTTACTAAACTCCTTTTTGCTGGATCATCTAACTCCTGTTTGGCAGTATTCTCACCCATACACTAACTTACTGACTAGAATTTAAAGGGAGAAAATAATTCCTTTTGATAAATTGTTAACAATGGAATTGTTTACGTAAGTATCATAAAGTAATAATTCAACTCACAAACAAAATGGACTGTGGAGCATACTTTAAAGAATACTTACTTAAATGACTTCTTCTAGGGGTGCCTGAGTGGCTTAGTGGGTTAAAGCCTCTGCCTTCGGCTCAGGTCATGATCCCAGGGTCCTGGGATGGAGCCCCACATCAGGCTCCCTGCTCAGCGGGGAGCCTGCTTCCTCCTCTCTCTGCTGCCTGCCTCCCTTGCCTACTTGTGATCTCTGTCTGTCAAATAAATAAATAAAATCTTAAAAAAAAAATGACTTTTTCTAAGCATAGTAAATGTTACTTCCACAGGATTTCTAAGAGATGTTTAGAATAATTAGAATAGTTATCAATAAATTATATATATATATATACTAATATATATTATATTATAGAAAATACATTATATAAACATATTTAAGAAAGGACACTAATATATATTAATTAAAATTTATTATATTAATATATAATTATTATAGTTAAAATAATCAGTACTTAATGAAGACATTCTTTCTTTCTTACTTCCTTTCTTTTTCTTTCTTTTCTTTTTTTTGAAAGAAACAGAGAGAGGTCATGAGTGGGGTGGAGGAGCAGAGGGAGAGGGACAAGCAGACCCCTAGTTGAGCATGAACTCTGACATAGGGTTTGATCCCAGGACCAAGATCATGACCTGAGACCAAGGCAGATGTTTAACTGACTGAGCCACCCAGGCACCCATCAAAGAGGTATCTTAATAGACATTTACTACAGCTGATTTCATTATTTTATGAACATAAT
The DNA here is from genome assembly GCF_002288905.1 of Enhydra lutris kenyoni. Lineage (NCBI taxonomy): Eukaryota > Metazoa > Chordata > Mammalia > Carnivora > Mustelidae > Enhydra > Enhydra lutris. The sequence continues at coordinate 5,648,122 of NW_019154154.1, read as the reverse complement.
GTCATGGAAAGAGGTGATCTTTTTCACTTGTGATACATGATAATGATTAAATAATTTAGAATACCTTTATTTGTATAATCTTGGTTCATGTTTTCACGTTGGACCACTCCTATTTTATAGATTAATTTTTTTGCTCTGATTTTCCTTATTATTTTATCACTCCAAACATTAAAACTTGTTTCAAAACTTGCCTCAAATTCTGATTTTCCAATGCATTAGCTGTGTGATCCTCATCAAGCAATGACCTCTGAGGCCCAATTTTCTTGTCTAAATCATATGGTGATAATTCCTACCTCTTTGTGTTTCACATTTATCTAATAATAATTGTAATATTTATCATGAATATTTTTCTAGAAACTCACACCATATATAAATATTCTTATATTAGTATGCTATTTCAATAGTTAAAAGTTCTAAAATCAAAAGACTGGCATAAACGCAATAGAAACTATTTAGGCTTTCTGCTTTTGTTTTGAATTTTGTTGTTCTTTGACTTTTGGTCACCTAAAACAGTAAAAGCAACAATTAGCTGTTACAGACAACAGCTATGATTTACTGAGCCTTACCATCTACCAAGTATTGTGTTTATTATTTCACATAAAATGTATGTAATCTTCACAACAATGCTGTAAGATAGTTTAATACCAGTAACAATAATTTATACCTGTTTTGCAAATGAAGAGATTGAAATTCAGAGAAGTTAAATAAGGTTTTCATTGCCACAGAGCTGGTAAGTAGTAGAGACAGAATTCTAATTCATTTTTCTTTTCTTCGGCTGGGTCAAGATTTCCTTTATACAACGGAAACTCACTTTATTCTGCAATGGCATCTGTACAAATAGAATTGTAAGCACTATGATGTAGTTATGTTAACTTTCAGTAAATTTTTAAAGAAATGTCAGTAAATAATGCTCTTTTACCAATCTCATGGGGTGTCAGGTTGGAAAAAATAAAATATTAATATCCTTTCCTTTAATATTTGTAAATAGAGCCTTAAACAATTTGGTGAATTTTCATATTATATATAAAATTAGCGTATTTTAGGAATTCATTTTTACAAGTTGATAACTTTTTTTTTAAGTACAAAACTTTTAAAATAATTAATTAAATCTTACCTAGCATTTACTCATCTACTGTGATGTGTTAAGACATTACCTGGATGCGCAGAAGGCACTTAGCACCTTGACTAACTGGCAGGCCACGTTTTTTTGTGGGACTAACAATGCACAGGATCTGAGCATTCATTTTATTTATTTATTTATTTACTTATTTACTTATTTATTATTTTTTATTTAAATTCAATTTAGTTAAAATACGGTATATTATTAGTTTCAGGGGTAGAATGGAGTGATTTATCAGTTGCATATAACACCCAGTGCTCATCACATCAAGTGTCCTTCTTAGAAAGTGTCATTGAAAGTTCTGTTGCAAAATATTTTCTTCTGTAATAATGAGCCATGTAATGTGGCTATTGAGAAGTCACATTCCTAGTTATTTATCTACCTCCTCGTCAGTCTAATGTCAAATTATATTTCATCCTTCCCACTGTCTTAGAAGTCTTCAGTATAAAGAATTTTGGGGGGTGTCTGGGTGGCTCCCTCGGTTAAACGACCGGCTCTTGATTTTGGCTTAGGTCATGATCTCAGGATCGTGGGATGGAGCCTTGAGTGTGTGTGTTGGTGGTGGTGGGGGGGTGTCCCACACTGAGTGGAGAGTCTGCTTGTCTCTCTTTCCCTCTGTCCCTCTCTCTACTCGTGCTCATGTGCTTGCACATACTCTCTCTCTAAAAATGAATAAATCTTTTTTAAAAAAGAATTTTTTTAAAATGATTTTATTTATTTGACAGAGAGAGACATAGCGAGAGAGTTGATACAAGCAGGGGGAGTGGGAGAGGGAGAAGCAGGCCTCCTGTCAAGCAGGGAGCCCAACACGGGGCTCTATCCCAGGGCCCTGGGATCATGATCTGAGCCGAAGGCAGAGGCCCAACGACTGGGCCACTCAGCTCCCCTATAAAAGGAATTTTTGATGGAACAATTCATAATGCCTGAAAACATTTGCCTTGTATAGTTACAGCCCTGGTCTCTTTTCTGATTAAAGACGGAGGTGATTAGTAAACTGAAGGTCAGTTTTTTTCCACGTGTTAAGTAAAATATTAGCACCCTAAACTTAATAAGTGATTACCTTGGGGGAATCAGGTATATTTTCTAATCCTGCTTATGTTCTTTCTTGTCATGGTTAAGGTTTTGTTTTTTGTTTTTTTAGATTTTATTTATTTATTTGAGAGAGAGTGAGAGCTAGAGAAAGAGAGCACACACACAGAGGGAGAGGGAATGAGAGAGCCCCATGTGGAGCTCAATCCCAGGAACCTGGGATCAGGACTGGAGCTGAAGGCAAACACTCAACCAACTGAGTCACCCAGGTGCCCAAGGGTTAATGTTTTTAAAGGTCCCAGGAGGTTAGAGTGTGTGTGACCTGTGGCGTGTGTGTGTGTGTGTGTGTGACTATTTCAGTTCGTTGGGTTGTAAGGAGTAAAGCGGAGGGGTAAGAGGTGCTGAGGGAAATAGGAAGAAGAAAAGAGAACACATCAAAGAGAAACTTTAAGATTAAGGTTGCTGAGTATAGAGGGGTATTACTTCAGAGATAACAGTTTCCCATTGTTAGAAGTTTTTGAAGAGATGCTGGAAGCTGTCTGGCTAGTATGTAATATAGGGGGTTTGGATATTTGGATCTAATATCAGGTCCACTTGTACATCAAAGATTCTAGAAATCCATAATTCTAAATGATAGGAAACTGGTTAGAGCTCCTTGGATGGCAATTATGAATCAGATCAAGTTCAAAGGGGGAGAGGTTTTTGTTTTTCTATTTGCATGGCTACAAGAACAATTTCAAACACATGATAACAAGAGTGCTTTGTCTTACAAGATGAAAGTTTGACTCCACTTTTCGCTCTCTATTACCAACAGTAATTCAATTAAAATTTTATTTCAAGCTCATCTTCTGTCAGAAGCTTTGTCTTTGGTATGCTTGCATTCTGATATACCCTATGTAAGTCATTCAAACTGGTGAGCATCTCATTTGGCAAAAAGAATGCAGTTGTTTTTTTCATAAACAGCAGTTTGGAAAACTGGGTAGAGAACAAACTGTTCACTTAGCATTGCAGTTACTTTGTTCTTTTTCTCTGTGATATGCTCTAATTTTATTACCACAAACAAATGAAAGGCGTAGGGATGGGAAGTAGGGTACAGGCCATATTCTGAACTGGCTTTCAATTGTGACTTGTTCTGATTCCATTTGTACATTCAAAAATGGCTATTTTGAAATTAAATTTGCTTGGCATATCTAAGCTATCATTTGCTTTTGTTTCGGGGAGCTATCTTCATTCTGTGGGATGATAGGATTCAGGTCTAGTTGGTCACTCTATCATTTCAGTGGGTGAAGCTTGTCCTCACTGAGATTGTATTATGTTTCGGAATTCACTTTCTCTTTAGCCCTGGGATGAATATTGTTATTCACTTCGATTCTTCCTCAAGTGTTATCTGTGTGTGACTTGCATCAGCATCACTTGGGATGATTATTAGATTCTCGCACAAATTTACAGAATCAAAAACATAGGAATCTGAATTTTGAATACATTTCTACACAAACAGTTTATTCCTATTTAACTGAACATTCAAAAATCATGATCATCTGAGTTATTCTGTATTGTCCCTCCCCTTTCAGTAGCTTCTCAAAGAGAAGTGTACCATTCTTTTTTTTTTTTTTTTTAAAGATTTTATTTATTTGACAGACAGAGATCACAATTAGGCAGAGAGGCAGGCAGAGAGAGAGAAGGAGGAAGCAGGCTCCCTGCTGAGCAGAGAGCCCGATACGGGGCTCGATCCCAGGACTCCGGGATCATGACCCGAGCCGAAGGCAGAGGCTTTAACCCACTGAGCCACCCAGGCGCCCCAAGAAGTGTACCATTCTTAATACCAGTTTTGGCCCCCTCTCTGAGTCCTGAGTCTTTCTCAAACTGAGGCAAATCCCCTTGTTGATCCATGAATTTTTCCCCTCGTAACTAGATGTAGAAACCAAACATCTCAAAAGAATACTGTGGTGGTTAAATTTTATATGTTGATTTGGCTAGGTTATGGTGCCCAATTGTTTGGTTAAATGTTTGTCTAGATGTTGCTCTGAAGGTATTTTGTAGATGTAATTAACATCTTTAATCATTGACTTTAAGTAGCTTGCTCTTTTTTTTGTTTGTTTGTTTGACAGGCAGAGATCACAAGCAGGCAGAGAGAGAGGGAAGCAGGCTCCCTGCTGAGCAGAGAGCCTGACGTAGGGCTCGATCCCAGAACCCTGGGATCATGACCCGAGCCGAAGGCAGAGGCTTTAACCCTCTGAGCCACCCAGGCACCCCAGTAGCTTGCTCTTGATAATGTGAGTGGGCTTTTTCCAGTCAGCTACCTTAAGACCCCAAACTGGCATTTCCCGGGGAAGAAGGAATTCTGTTTTAAGACTATGATATAGAGATCCTGCCTGAGTTTCCAGCCTGCTGCTCTGCCCTTCAGATTTCAAATTTCAGAGTAGCCAACTCTCACAAACTTGTAAGGTAATCTCTTAAAATCTCTTTCTATATAGTCTATAAATAATCTCTATCAATCTCTATCTATCTATCCATCTTTCTATCATCTCCTGTTCTGTTTCTTTAAAGAACCCAGACAGGCACAAGTAGCTCCAGATACCATGTGACTCTCAGAAACTCTCACGGACTAACAGTCTCAGGACCTCCTTAGTAGCTCCCCAGCTGCATGTTTGTGTAGTCAATAGTACTAATGACTCTCTTTGATCTTAGATTACTGGTTGCCTCCCCATACCTGCCCCCTAGATAAGGCCTTATACTGAACAACTAATTCCTACTTTTCTACCATTCAGCTCATCGAATTCCTAATTATGGCTTGCTTCCTGTATGTTCTGATTCTGAACTCCATTTAATGGACTACAAATACCAAAACTATACATGTAGGATACAGTATTATTTACATGGCTCTATCTTTGCAACCAGAGAAGTTTCCCTAGGACCCAACTTGTTTTAGAGTAAAGGTATCATTTCAGATCCTTTTTGTCCCTCTGCCCTTCATTCTTATCTTTTCTGAATTTTCCAAACAGATCATCATGCCTTGTGTCTACATATTGATTTGGCAACATAAATATCGTTGGTATGTAAAAAAAAAAAATAATGCTTTTTGTTATCTTGCTTTCTGCCAAATTTTTGTGTCAAGCTTGAAAAGTGTAAATGTAAGGAGATGAGAAAACATTTTACCATCTCAGCAATTAGCCTCAGAATTCCTTCCATGATGAGAAGGGTTTTTGGGTAAAAAGCTCCCATGCAATAAATTTGTATTTTGTTGCAAGAGTATGGTAGTTGCCAAGGTCACATGTTATAGTTGTAGGTAGTATGCTATATGGTTTCAAGGAGAGGTTCTAGAATCAGACTGTATTGGTTCATATCCTGGCCCTACTATTTATTAGCTCTGTGAACTCGGAAAAATTATTAGACCTTTTGGTTCCTCATCTATAAAAAGGATGATGATATTAATAGTTACTTCCTAGGATTTTTATAAGGAATAAATGTAGTAATATATGTAATACACATAGCACAGTGTCTGAAGTATATGAAATCCTCAATCAATGTTAGCTGTTATTATTTTCATCGTTATAAGAGGGAAAGCTCCTCTGCATGGGACATGGAAAAAAGAGAAAGGGAGAGGAGAGTAGGGATCAAGAAAGTTGGGGCAAACCTGGGACTGTATTACAATAGTAAGAGGGCAGAAAGGCATTTAAAAATAGTTCTGATTTAATATTCTACAGGAAATTAGGGTACCTGGTGGCTGAGTCAGTTAAGTGTCTGTCTTTCGCCAAGTCATGATCTCAGGGTTCCAGGATGGAGCCCCATGTCTGGCTCCCTGCTCAGCGGGGAGTCTGCTTCTCCCTCTCTCTCTGCCTCTCCTCTCCATTTGTGTTCTCTCTCACTTGCTGTACTCTCTCTTAAATAAATAAATTTTTAAAAATCATACAAAAATAATATTCTAGGTGCCTGGGTGGCTTAGTTGGTTAAGCAACTGCCTTCGGCTCAGGTCATGATCCTGGAGTCCCTGGATCGAGTCCCACATTGGGCTCCCTGCTCAGCGGGGAGTCTGCTTCTCCTCTGACCCTCTCCTTTCTCATGTGTACGTGCTCTCTCTCTCTCCAAATAAATAAATAAATAAATCTTTAAAAAAAATATTCTACAGGAAATTGTTTGAATTGCTGTATTATAAGCCTATTTTCTTTCCTCCTCTCAAAGTCAAAAAGTCTACTAAACTCATGAATCCTCCATTTTATTAGTGTGTGTGTACAATGGAGATGGAGTAGAGTTTCATATCCAGGTTAAAGTTGCACATTATAGAGACAGTATACACAGCAGCAAGAACCAAGCTGGTCAAAGATCCTATGAACCTGAGCTCCTCACCAATTTGTTGGAATTTTTTTTATTTTGTAAACCAGATCAAGACAAGTTTGCTCAGGTAAAAAGCATGGGAAATCCCCAGCTGATACTGGATTAAATGAGTAATTTTTTCCTTTCATATTTTTTGGAAAAATGGAAGATTTTCACAATAGTGCTCCACATTGCTCATTCTTTGAAGGGTGTCATATGTATGCAAAGACTAACACTGTCATGTCAGTTACTTTTTTTTTTTTAAAGATTTTTACTTATTATATGACAGACAGAGATCACAAGTAGGCAGAGAAGGAGGCAGAGAAAGAGGAGGAAGCAGGCTCCCCACTGAGCAGGGAGCCTGATGTGGGGCTCTATCCCAGAACCCCGGGATCATGACCCAAGCCAACGGCAGAGGCTTTAACCCACTGAGCCACCCAGGTGCCCCCATGTCAGTTACTTTTTTTTTTTTTTAAAGATTTTATTTATTTATTTGACAGACAGAGATCACAAGTAGGCAGAGAGAGAGGAGGAAGCAGGCTCCCTGCCAAGCAGAGAGCCCAATGGGGGACTCGATCTCAGGACCCTGAGATCATGACCTGAGCCGAAGGCAGAGGCTTAACCCACTGAGCCACCCAGGCGCCCTGTCAGTTACTTTTTGGTGAAAAAGTAATTTCAATCTTTACTTGAACCTGTAGAATAAAAAAGGGTATCAAATTTATATTCCCAAACTATGCTGTCTAAAATACACCTTACTCATGCTGTAATTTTTTTTTGACGGATCTTACTTAGGAATTTCCCCCAAACTCCCCCAAATATCCAGGTCTTTTAATCCCTTTGTCCCCTCTCCCAGTTCTCTGTTACATGAATAGATTGGGGCTAAGGACTCCCCCCCCCCCCCCCGCCCCCCGCCGCCTCCCATTCTCATTCTCATATTTTTGCATCACAAAAGAACAGGTCCACCCAGAAGGGGATCTCATCAGGAAGTAAGAAAGAAGAGAATCTAAATGGGCAATGAGAAATTTGTCTTTAGCAGGGAGAAAGACAGGAAAAGAGAAAACTAACATTAGAAACCTTTTTTCCCCTACTATATCCAGGAAATCTAAAGGAAAAAAAAGAAGACCCTGTTGAATCCAATCATCTATGTCTCTTTTCTTGAGAGGGACTGATCATCATCCATTAACACATGTTAATATTTAATTAATTTTTGATAATGTAAGTTCATACTGAATGTATAATGTGAGCTACATTTTACATTTTTTACACATTTACATAATGACAAACTAGAGTCATTGGCATGCTAGGAAGGACAACACAAGAAAAGGCAATTATAGGCTGATCTTCCTAATAAACATATCATAAATGGGATTATGTTAGCTCATAAAATTATTTAGAGATTATAACCTGTATTCCTATTCTTTGGAAGACCTGAATATTACTGGAACATTTATTCTGTGAGAGTTTGGAAGTCTTCATTAGTGATATCATTTGGGCTCGGAATTTTCAATGTGGCAAGATTTTTTATTTGGATTCAATTTCTTCAATAGTAAATAACTATCTAGATAATTCTATTTCTGCCTAAATAAGTTTTATAAGTTATATATTTCTAGAAATATTTCATTTTTGTCTAAATCTTCAAATGTTTTGGCATGAAGTTGTTCATAATATACTTACATATTTTTGATGTCTGCTGTGTCTCTGATAATTTCCTTGGCTATGTATCTTAACATTAGCACTTGCTACTAGCTTATTGTCCCTATCTATATAATTCTTGAATAAGACAGAATTCCATTTCTTTCATATCACTTTCTGCAAAATGTCCACTGCTTTTTACCATGAGAATAGCATGGTGGATTAAATAAAGATGAACACAAATTCACTGAAATCCCACCTATCAAGAGTGGGGTCTAGTTCCCTTTGCTTTGAATCTGGGCTGGTCAATGACCACATTAACAAAAAGTATATAAGATATGAGGCCATTCTGGGCCTTGCTTTTAAGAGGAATTCAGTTTCTACCTTCCTCTCTTGGAACCCTGAGCCACTGTACAAAAAATCTGACTCCTCAGCAGAAGACATCAAATGGAGAGGCTCCAAGGCTATAAGAAATGCAGAAGGTTCCTGTAAGGGCCTATTTAGCCAGAGTGGCCCGACCTCAACTGAACAGCCATTTTGTGGTTTATGCAGTAAAACTTAAATTGACCCTGACCCCACCAGGGGAACTTCTTTAAAAGCAAGTCCCGGAAACCAGTCCCAGGTAACAAAGCCCAAATACAAGGTTGGGTCAGGTCAGGTAGAGATAACAGCCCAAATGCGGGGATGGGTCGGGTCAGGTGGAGACATCCAATCAGTACAGCGCACATACTGTCTCCCTAGCTACCAAGGAGTGTGGGCCCTGCCTCTTGGGTGCCAATTCTGACTAAGGTGATAGGCTAGTTCAAATAGCTACTATGGGGTGGATTGTAATTCAATTGGTCACTTATGTGTGACCTAGCATGACTGTGCAGCTTTCTCTATCGGTTACAATCTCATTCACCACCTGTGTGTAGCCAGGCCCAACCACATGGCCTTTGCTCTATAAAAGTTAGTCTGTGAGGCAGGGAGGGGGTCGCCCTCTCTGTAAGGGGTGGCCCCAACCGGTCTGTTTGACGGTCGGTTTGGTTCTTGATGCTTGGTGCGAAATAAAGCTTTGCTTGACCTTTGTTTTGTATCAGTCTCTCTCCTTTGACCATGGACCCATTATTGGGGGACCCAACACTGGGGACCCAACAGTTCCCACTGAGCCCAGCCTTCTAGCCATCTGCACCAAGGTGCTAGGGAACTGAGTGAGGCCATATAAAACTTACCAACCAGCCTAGAAGCTCATTGAATGTTGCTGAATAATTCTTGGTGGTGGAGAAAAAGAGGTTGCCAGCCAAACCCTGCCTGAATTTCTGACCCACTAAATTGTGAGAGATAATAAAATGGTCACTGTTTAGGCACTAAGTTTTGGAGGTAGTTTGTTTCACAGTAATAGATAACCAGACAACAGAAGACATTTTGCTTTATGTGTCGTGATTCTGTCGTTATTTTTATTCTGCATTCTCTGATATGTGCTACATCTTTGAGAGAAATTTTATGGACTGTCCTAGGTCTGTAGTGACATTCTGGTTTGAATAAAAACTGGTTTGAATAAAGCAGTAAACCTGTATCTACCTTCATGGTAAAATAATTGAGAAATATAAATTAACTAGTTAGGGAGGAAATATATATATATATTTTTAAAGATTTTATTTATTTATTTGTCAGAGAGAGAGAGAGAGCAAGCACAGGCAGACAGAATGGCAAGCAGAGGCAGAGGGAGAAGCAGGCTCCCTGATGAGCAAGGAGCCCGATGTGGGACTCGATCCCAGGACGCTGGGATCATGACCTGAGCCGAAGGCAGCCGCTTAACCAACTGAGCCACCCAGGCGAGGAAATATATTGATAAAATAATTGCTCTCAATAAAATCATGCAGGTAGAAAACAACTGAGATGTGTTTATGGGGTAATACACCAGTTTTCTAGAATAGAAAATTTTTGAAATGAAGTTCTAGGGGAGAAAAATTAAAATTCTAGGTGAAGACTAAACTTATAATGTGCCATTTTTAAAGTGCATTACATAGAACTCTAAGTTATGTGATAGTTTTGGAAAAATAGGAAAGAAAAGAGTTCCATGAAAAAATATGTCTGAAAAATATAAAACTCACCAAAGTGTCAATTAATAAATATTTATTAAACTAATGAAAACTGTGCTAATGTTTAATAGTTTTATACTCTTGAGGACTTGGACTATCCTTCAATATGCTTATGCAATTGTAAATAACTAAGAGGCACAGAGGGTGAAAGACTAGGCAGGGTTCCTAAGTATTTGACCACATAACAATCCTCTTGATTGTTCATCAAGGAATTACTTGCATTCCACAGAACACCCTTTGGGAAATGTTCTTTTAAATCTGTTTTTGTTTTTGTTGTTTTTTTTTTTTTTTTAGATTTTATTTATTTATTTGTCAAAGAGACAGAGAGAGAGAGAGAGAAAACACAAGCAGGGTGAACTGTAGGCAGAGGCAGAGGGAGAAGCAGGCTCCGCATGAGCAAGAAGCCCATTGTGGGACTTGATCCCAGACCCCTGGGATCATGACCTGAGCTGAAGGCCGACTCTTAACTGACTGAGCCATCCAGGTGCCTCTAAATCTGTTGGATTCTGATATAGGCTACAAAAATGACTCAATTCTGGTTCCAGTAATAGCCAAGGATCTGGTATTGCAATAATCATCCTGTCTGTAACAATTGTAAACTTTGGATTAAGTTAAAAAAAAATTAAAAAAAAAAAAAAGGGAAGGCATGAGGTTTCACCAAAAGCAGGAAAATATACTAAAAGCAACTAAAATCTCTCCTAAATCTCTCCTTGAAAGAAGAGAACTGCACTGAGTGAGATTCCACATTTACATAGACTTTTCCAAGAGGACAGTGCAGGGTGCTTGAGTGCACTACGCAGTGCAGGGTGCTTGAGTAAAGAGATACCGAACTATTGGCTTGTGGTGTCACAGTGTGGATTTTGGGGCCCTCCAAGTAGCTCAAAATTGGAAGAGTACTCCATAGTGTGGGGTCTATATGCAATCTAAGTCTATATATAATCTCTCCTCCAATCTTTGGTTAATCCCTGAACTGGGCATGCACGAGGAAGATCTAAGCAGCCAGGTGGATATCAAGCCTGAAAAGCTAAGTAGATGAGCAGAGATTTCAGTTGCTGCTCACCACAAAAAAGAATTTGGAATTTGAGTCCCATCAAGTGAATTTTTATGCTAGAACAAGATCAAATATCTTCTCAAATGAAGATGACAAAATTCTGTGTCCACAATGTGTCATCCATGTCTAGTATATGTTTGCTCTAGCCATGCAAAAAAAAAAACAAAACAAAACAGAAAATATGACCTATAGTCCATGAAAAAAATGCAGAAAAAAAGAAGACAACCCTGAGATAGCACAAGTGTTTTAGTTACAAGTCTAATCTACATTTCAGAAAGTAATTCCTTCAATATCTATAGACAAATAAGAATAAAGTAGAAGTGCTAAAATGGTAACATTTAGGGAATCTGGTAAAGGGTTTTGGAGAATTCTTTGTATTATTATTGTTTTTTCTCTTACTCTTTTTTTTTTTTTCTTCAAGATTTCATTTATTTATTTGAGAGAGAGACAACACTTCAGAGAGAGAGATCATGAGCTGGGTGGAGGGGCAGAGGGAGAAGCAGACTTCCTGATGAGCAGGGAGCCCAATCGGGGACTTGATTCCAGGACTCCAGGATCACAATGGCACATGCCCAACCAACTGGGCCACCCAGGTACCCTGTACTTTCTGTTACTCTTAAATTATGTCATTTCTCAAAAATTTAAAAAAAAATGTGATATGCCATTAGAGAAAAGGTAGAACTAAGGACATGATTAAAGTAGATGAGTGTGTACTACGAAAAAAAAATAGAGAATATTGAATGTCAGTGAGAGTGCTACAAAAGGGCCAATCTTACACATTGCGAGAGGGAGTAGAAGGTGGGGGAACCCTCTGAAACATCTGGTGATTTATATTAAAGACTTTGACAATGGGCATACCATTTTATTCAGTAATTTCCGTTCTGGATATCTCTCCTAAAAAAAAAAAACAAATATAAAGTGTGGAAACAGTTTTTTATATACAAAATATGTCCAATCCAGCATTATTTACAAGACTAAAAAATAAGGAGTCTAAACATCTTTCAAAAATTAGATGGTCACATATATTACAGTAAAGCCTTATGCGTGGATATTATACAATAATAAATATAATGATGAGGATGGTAGTTGACATATGCTGACATACAGTTACTGTGTATCATGAGTTCTACTAAATCTTTTCTATGCCTTATCTCCTGTAATTGTCACAATGTCCTTCAAATCGACATTCATGAATAGTTTATATTACCATAAGAAACATTATATGATGTTAAATGTACAATCCAGGATACACAGTTTTACACAGTCTAATTAGAAACAAATTAAAGAATAATTCTATGGAATAAAGTCCATAGGGAAAATTACCAAAAGGGTAGTAAGAACTGTCTTTAGATGTTGGGATAATAATTGTTCTTTATTCCTTTTATTTTGCTCTACTTTACAAGTTGTAGGTAATAGTCATGTGTTAATTTTGTAATAAAATATAAGATAAAACAAAAAGTTATAGTAAAAATTATTTCAGCAGAAGTCTATATATAGCTTTCATTTGAAATACCATAAAGGGGAAAATATTGTTGAAAGTGTCAGAAGGTTAATTAAGAAATGTGTATGTGATGTTCATATTTAATCCAAATTGATTTCTTAAGACAAGAGTTATTAGATATTTTTATGACAAGACCAACATACATTATAAGATCTGTCAGAGAATATTTAATGCATACAGTAAGCTTAACGTTAAATAGTAGGTTTTCTCTGATTGTGTCTCCACTGTATTATAGACGTTATAAGCATATAATTCAAAAAACTTGTTTCTGATAAAACAAAAGTAGATGTGAATTATATAAGTTATATATAATATTTTATATAATTGGAAATTGTATAAATGCAGTTTAAAAATTACATCTCAGGAATTTCAAAGAAGAATACACTATTTTTTGGACTTATAAGTTAAGTAGTTTATATTTTAAAGAAATAATAAAAAAATCTACAGGATGCTTAAGTGATTGAGTCATCCAAGTGCACCAAAAGTGTTCCTCTAGTAATAGTTATGTAGTCCTAATTTCCATAATAACTAACCAAAATTTTAATTTTGTAAGGAGAAGCTTACTATTATAAATAAGCTTTCATTCTTGGAATTCTGTTAATACCGTCACTGAACAAATTCCATTTTAGGTAGCTACATCAAATATTTGCATTTTAAAGATGAGCTCAAATGTAACTTTAGGCATTAAATTGATGTTTTATGGTGGTCACAGTGGTGAGTCATAGTTTCTGAATAGACTTAAATTCACACTTTCATTTTGGCAAACAAGTGGTTTGTAAGTTCACCCTTATGTGAATAGACTCCCATTCTATTGAAGTGCAAAGAGAATACTGAATAAAAACTCTAATTTACGTATGTCATTGTTTTATACATATTCAATATATACCAAAACCCCATTAAGGCTGGATGACTAACAAATTCTTCTGACGTACACATTGCTAAAATACACATGAATCTATCGCTAGCCCTTGCCCTCTTTCCCTGCCCAATCCACTCTTAGTGAAAGGGTTGTGTTAAAGTGGCTACTGTTTCCTAAATGAGATAGTTATATTACAGAAGAATGAAATTGGTTGTTGTTCAATTCTCTATTAAGAATAAGGACTTGAGGCCATAATCGAAGTGAATTAATGCTGTTATTACCGTGGAGCTTGTCTTATGTCTTATTATATCTGAGTGAAGGGAGTGAGGGGAGTGGGAAGCAATGCCTTTCATGAAATCATAAAAGTATAACATTACAATATATAAAAAAGGAGTAGGCTGAAGGGCAAAAAAAAAAAAGAAGATTTATCCACTTACACTATTTACTAAAGCTGACAATTTGTAAGGGTATTGGCATCAGTATGTGCAATTACTTATCTATTTCCACTGAACAGTGAAACTGTTCTTACTCTAGGAAGGCTTAGAGCAAGGTGTTTCGGGGAAGAGGGTGGCGGAAAAAGACAAAGGAGCTTATCCTGAATCTATTAGCTATAATGAACAGGTACTAAGAAGCAGACACTGCCCGGAACATAAATTACAATCTAAATGAGATATTCGTATTTACATAAGCAGTTCCTCAGGCACTCTTAGCTAAGTTCATGGGAAGAAAGTCTTCCAAATGCCATTCACACCACCAGGGATAATTGCAGGACTAGAAGCATCCATGCCATTGCCGGGGAACCATGAATGGGGTTTTAATTTTTAGTTTGACTCACATGCTGTTGTCATATCATAGAGACTACAGTTGCAGTTTTTACAGCATGGTTTTTCTTGGCTTATTTTAGAATCACAGAAAGAGTAAGCTTGCAAATCTTTTAATAAGGCAATTACATTCAGACAAAGATTAGATCTCAGTGGCACAATAGATTTTTGCTATATTATTCAGTATCTTTTTGATATTCCACTGTCACTAGACAAAGCTGTGAATAGTAATGTGACAAGTCTATTCAGAAGACAACAATGAGGGTTTCCTTAATTGTGTTCACTTGTATGCCATACAAACCCTCACTTAATTTTTTTTTCCTGTTTTGAAAAAGCAGAAAGAAAATATCATTTAGAGTCATAAAACCCACTGTTGAATCTATCTTTGAAATCTACATTTTATATTTGTAAAATGAAAATGTTGAGATAGTCAATCATTTAATTTTTATTTGGTAAAAATATCTTATGATTCAAAATGTCAGTCTTAATATAGGAATGAATTACTTGATATCAAGAAGAACAAAAATCCATGAGAATCTAAAGAATTGTTTAAAACATGTACTTTGTGGATGGGATAGGGATTTGGAAAATCTTCCTGTGGGTTTCTGATGGTTGCTAATAAGAAGAAACTTAAGACAAATATTTGCTTTATGTATTTTCTTCAAGGCTTAATCTACCTCCCTACACTTATCATTCTTTAAAAAACTTATGATGGAAATGTAAGAGAGACACTCATTTCTGGAATATCAAATTTAACATTAATATATTAGTTTCCTTGGGAGAAGGAAATCTTGTTCATATGATCTAGCATTTTGTTAATTTTTTAAATTAATATCTTAGTTTCACTTAATCTTTTTGTACCTTTTCTCAGAAGTAAAACAAATGAAATACTTCACATGACGATAGAGTGGAAAACTGATGAGAAATTGTCTGTAATTGTTAAAGCACTACACAAAGGCTACGCAATATTAGAAAAGATATAGAAGATCCAGGAATGTTCCATAATCATAAATTTGAGAGCTTCACATATGCAATCATGGAAAGAATTAGAAATGTGACTAAGACTGTACACCAGTGGTTACCCTCAGAGAGGTTTCCAAGTGAAAATAAACCAATGGCTTTAAATAATATCTTATAATATCTTAGAAAATAATTGCTAAATGATATGATGAAATAGACCCTTATTAATTCATCAAAATATTCTGAGCAACATTTATCATTTTTATATACTTAAAAAACCATTTGGTATTATTATTGGGAGTGATGGATAGAGTTAGAGCTTTCTGCTTACTGAAAAGCACTACAAGGCATTTTGTTGTTTTTGCATAAAAATTAAAGAGAATACTTAGAGTGGATGTAATAAGTGAGAACTGAATAAACTTTTTCTAGTTAACTGAGATGTTTTCACAAGCACTAGTTGTAATGATTAGACAAACTGGGAGCTATTATACTTCGATATTGCTGCATAAACCTTTATTTCTGTGTGTTTACCAACAACTTATCATTGGAATGAAATTGGCCAACAGAGATCTAATACTCTATTTGTATCTGATGCTTCCAAGAAATATAAAGAAAATAGTAAAAGTACTTCGTGATTAATATATTGAGCAAATTAATATTCACAGTCCTGCTACAAAGTCCAAGGACTTATTGTTAAATTCTTTTTAAGTTAATTTTCTCCTTCAGCAATGCAATTTAAGTCATCAAAACCAGTTCTTCACAAGGCATAAGTTTATCTTGCTGGTGTCCTTTAATACAGATTTGTCATGGACATTAAAATCCCACACAAAATCTTGGATATTTACTGTAGAAAATCTTAAATGTAATTTTTCAGCATTACACTCTACCTCTACGGATTTTAATGAATGAATAAATTCTTTATTGACTTTGGCTCAAATGGCAAGGCTGCGTGACCCAGGGAATAACCAAATGTTGGCAGAACAAAAGTGAAAAATCAATAGCAATTGATTACTTAAACTCAGAATTTCAGGGTACTCAGGCAGGATTTATTCTAAGCCAAGCCCCAGTAGGAGAACTCTTTGAATCTATCTGATTTGTAAACTGTCTCCAATACTTCATCCTACCCAGTTAATTTGCAATCAGAATTGCTATTTGAAATGTAGACATCTGATCTGTTGACGTATCTTACATAGATCCTGCAATTTTTTTTTTTTTGCTCATGTATATATTAGTGTCCACCTACTTCACACTATTTTTATCCTTTTGAATTCTGAACCTTCTTCTTCTTTTTTTTTTAATGCTATTTTATTTCAGGGACTGCTAGAAAAGCCCCAGGACTTAGTACTCCTGTGGTGTTGTCCTATTGAGTGGTGGAGGAGGGGAGTTACCATCTGATCTCAGCTAAACGAGGCTGGGACATCATTCAATTGAAAGCCAAGAGGGACTCAATTGGAAAGCACCACACCATGCTTTTTGTATATTGCACCTGCCTCTTGGGGGTCATGCTAAAAGTGGCAGTACTTTTCAGAAAGAGAAAAGCTGGCAAATGTTGGAGGTGATTAAAGGGATGATTAAAAACTGGCACATTCTCTCCATGAAAGTGTGTCTGTGTTTATTCTACTACACTTAGAACTTGGCAGATCTTGGAGATATAGTTAGATGGGGAAAACTCTGGCAGGAACGCTATTACTTACAAAGAGTTTTTCTTCCAAGATATTGGGATCAAATACTAAGCTATTCAATTTGCCAATAAAATATGTAGTCATAAATTTAAGTTTTGTATCAACTGAGCAGAATACAATGAAATCATTTTCAAAAAATAGTTGGTGAATATTACAAACACTAAATTCTTAAAATTAGAGATGTTGAATTCTGTGATACCATTAAGCAATGCATTTATGAAAATTTAGGGTTTCACACAGACAACTTGATTTTGTGTATAAAATAATTTAAAATTGAAATTGTCCACATAAAATATCTGGGCTTCTTGTAATCATGATTACATTTTTTTTCCTAGAGAAATCTGCTATTAATACTGTCTTGAATCACTTAGTTGATTTTAACAATAAAGTTAACCATTTTTAATGTATTCAGTATAGTCATTTTAGAAACTTTCAGTCCATTTACCCATGAGACACTTTGTTTAGGCAGATGTTAACCAAGTTGTGTGGTCCTTCCAAGAACATCTTACAAACAAAATAGCTTTAAACTCTTTATCAGAATGATTAATCAATAGCCAGTGTTAGTTTTTTTAATGATTATTGTTGAGTATAGGGATATTTAAAGTGTTAGCAGACTCTATGTGAACTTATGAATTGCTAACAAGTAAATTAGAAGTTGATTACTCACTTTATAAATAGCTCACGGAGGCAAGAATATCATAAATATGGACTGATATTACAGAGCAGGAAGTGATCTTAGAATTCAACCTTCCTCCCTATTTTGAATCTTTTATTGAACTTTCTTGATGAATGGTCATTTAATCTCTTTGTTACCAGTCACATTTTCTGCCATCCCCAACCTCGAAACTCAATGGATTTCTTTTTGTTGTCTATATATTTCGGTGCCTCTGACTATGCTGTTTCTCCTATTTGGACTTCTTTCCATCATGCAACTTCCAAAATGTTACTTGTCTGGCAATATGAAATGTGACCTTCTCTGTGAAAAACCTTCCCCAGTTCTGCCAAGGGAGCTAGAAACATCTTTTGTTCCCTACTGCTACTATGGCATTTACCACACCGTATTACTACTGTAACGTGTGTGCATGCACACACACACACACACACAACTATCACTGTACTACTCTTCTGGGCAGGAACAGTTTAAATTCATCTATATATTTTTAGAACCTAGAAAACTCTCAATAAATGTTTTCTGAATGAATATGTGAGTGAATGAATAATTTTAACTGAATCAGAAAAGGTAGCCATAAAACTACATAAGCAAGAATTGAAAATTAAAAATTTGAGCTTATAAGACAAAAATAAATATTGACATGTGTGAGCTGTTGCTAAAACAACCAGAGTCCTCTAAGTTTCTCTTTATTTTACTTTTTTTAAAGGTAGATATTGGTCAATGGTACTCCCAATTCACTGAATGAGGTCAACCTAGGGCAAGTATAATGAAGCTACAAGTTTTCACTTTGCTCTGGAAGCATCACAAAGTGATCAGGAAACAGATGTTAATCTGCCTATGTCCTATAGCATGCTGTTGAAATTCATGTCTTTTTTCATGTTTCAGCCTATCAGCAAATGATAAAATGTTTAAAATAACAAAAATTGAATTTTGGGTAAGCATCCATTGTTTGGCATCATTGTCCCTTTTTTTTTTTTTTTTAAGATTTTATTTATTTATTTGTCAGAGAGCGAGCAAGCGAGGGCACACGCACCCAAGCAGGGCAAATGGGAGAGGGAGAAGCAGGCTCCCTGCTAAGCAGGGAGCCCAGTGTGGGCTCTGTCCCAGTACCCAGGGATCATGACCTGAGCTAAAGGCAGACACTTAACAGACTGAGCAACCCAGGCACCCAATTTTTGTCCCATTTTTTAAAAAAGATTTTATTTATTTATTTGAGAAAGAGTGAGAGAGAGAGAGAGCATGAGTGGGGGAAGAAGGGCAGAGGGAGAGGGACAAGCAGACTCCCCACTGAGTGTGGAGCCCAAAACAGGGCTCGATCCCAGAACCCTGAGATCATGACCTGAGCCAAAGTCAGACACTTAACTGAAGGAGCCACCCAGGTGTCCCGATTGTCCCATTTTGATAACAGGCATAAGACTTTGCTAAAGTCAATAAATGATTCTTCCTCCCCAACATGACTCTATAAACAGGGCTAAGGTTAATACATTTCTAAATTTCTTTCATTGTGAAGCTATTGGAATCTGTTCATTTTGTAGCTGTCATTTATTTTTTAATTTTTTAATTCTTCTTAGAAAGGTGGGGGTGGGGCAAAGGGAGAGAGAGAGAATCTTAAGCAGGCTCCACACCCATTGGGGTGTGCCAGCTCAGGGATCAATCTCACAACCCTGAGATCATGACCTGAGCCAAAATCAAGAGTCGGAGGCTTAGCTGACTGAGTCACCCATTTGTCCGTGTGGCTGTCATTTTTAAAATAAGCGTAAGTGCACATAGAAGCACAAAAGACGGCTTAGGATGATTTACATATTCAAGTAATGGATATTAGGAAAATAAAAATTATTAATCTGAGTTATATTTACACTTCTGTTACTCTTTATTTCCATTCTTAGAGGGGATTCTCTTAAAGTTATTATAGCTGTTATAGCTTTTCATGCATTTTTAACTTTTGAGCATTATGTTTATAAGTAATGTTCTAACTTTGTTAATATTTTCACAGAATGCAGTTCTTTTTTATTTTCACAGAATGCAGCTTCTCAAGTAATGTTTCAAAATATAGCATTACCCATTCAAGAATTTCAAATAGGCTAGTGATAAATTTGTTGTTATTTAGTTTCTCTTTAGACAGCACTCATTTATAGATCAAGTTCTGTTCTTAGATATTTAAGTATACATTCATATATTATATTGTATATTTATATACATTCAAATAATAAATTCTTTCAGGTAATTAAAGTAGAAATTACTATGTAATGAATCTCTGGGTTATGATTGAAACGAAAAAGTAACTAAACTAAGAGAAAGCATCTGTGGGAGTTTGTTTTTTTTTTTAATAATCTTTATCTCAAGAGAATAGGAATAATACTGTCTTCATCACTAAAATGTAAAAATTTTAAAAATATTTAATATTTTTAAAATAATTTGAAAATTATTATGGGCATAATAATTCAATGTAACTTAGAATTCTAAGGCATGAAAGAATAGCCAACAAGACAATGAAACTAAATTTTAATAAACTATAAATCAGCAAATAGGAAGTAATATAGTGAAAAACAGTTTCTGGGAATATCTGGAAAATCACTCACATACACAAATATATGAAGTTTCATAGGAGACACTGAACTAGTACAAGTTGAATAAATGAAAGACTGGATATGTCTAAGAATTATATCAAAGTGGCATGACTTGAAGGGATTAGGATCAGAAAGTCAAAACAATAAGGTACCTGAAACTAATAATTGACAAGATGTTAAAATGTGGGGTAATTAACCTTTAGAGATATCTTCCAACTCAACCAATAGTTTTTGTTCAATACTATAGAATTTCTGTGCCCCCCCCCGACGTCTGTCTTATTATGAATTCATCTAACACAAATCTGTGGAACTCAAAAGTTCTTTTAACTCTTCAAAGTAAAGTCAACAAGTTTAAAAATAAGATGGATTATAGAGGTGTTCTTTTCTGGAAGCGGGAGGGTTCTAGTGTTTATAATCTTATTTTCATAGTGCTTTAGTGCTGTGTCTACTTTCTTTTAAAAGAATGTATGCAGAGAGATAAATTTTCTACTAAAAGTTTTTACTAAAATAAAGAGAAAAAACATTACATGGAAGTTATACTTTATAGGTATATTCTTCATTTTTTCAATAATTATTTATTAAGTATCTAGTTCTGCCCGACACCATTCGTGGCTTTGGGGATACAGCATGGACTTAAACAAGCAGCAGTTTTTCTCATGGTTCTTCCTGTAGTATTCTCATGTGGGAAGACAGACAATAATCAAAGAAATAAATCTATAATGTATCAGAGTATGAAAAGTGTTATGAAGAAAAAGCATCATAGTACAGACATGCTATCTTAGGATGGTCAGAATAAACCTCGTTGATGGGGTGAAATTTAAGCTATGATTATTTTATTTGAGTCCTACAATGACCAAAGCAAGATAGAGATGTTTTATTAGTGTTCTTAATCTTGTGGCAACTAAAGGCTAGAGAGGCAAAGTGTGTTGTTTACCTGTCTAGTAAAATGAGGTGTTAACACTGAATCCAAGTCAAATATTGTTACTTCAGTAACAAATGTTATTGGCAGTTATTAGGCAAGTGACCTTGCAAAAGTTACTTATCTTCGCTAAGACTCAGTTACCTAATAATTAAAATGGGCATAATAATAGCTGTGATCTCATAGAGTTGTGAGAATTATAAAATAATCTATATTGTCTTTTTTTCCTCTTTTTTAAAAATTTTAATTCAATTAACATATAGTATATTATTAGTTTCAGCGGTAGAGTTCAGTGAATCATTAGTCTTATATAAGACCCAGTGCTCATTATATCACATGTCCTCCTTAATGTCCATCACCCAGTTACCCCATCCTGTATTAACACAAAGTTTGGCATGTGCACCTAACAATCCTTGACTCTAGATCTGGGGTCAGCAAACCATGGTCCTCAGGCCAAATCCTATTTACTGCCTATTTTTGTAAGGCATATGAACTAAGAATGATTTTTACATTTTATTTATTTTTCTTTTATTTTGGGGGGGATTACATTTTAAATGGTTGAAAAATATCAAAAGAGCATTATATGAAATTCAAATTTTATTGCTTATGGATAAAGTTTTATTGGAACACAGCCATTCTCATTCGTTTATATTTTATCTGTGACTGCTTCATGCTGCAACAGCAGAGTTGAGGAGTTATAACAGAGATCAGATGGCTTGTACAGCTGAAAATTTACCATCTGGCCTTCTATAGAAAAACTTGCTGACCCCTGCTCCAAATAAAAGTGCTCAGCTTGATGGCCCAACCTACATTTCAACTTTTAGATTCTAGGAACCGCTATCACATCTGATTGTTAGGGCTCCAGGCTAGGAGTCATTTCACAAAAAAGAAGTCATTCTTCTTTTTTGCTAACCTTCCTACTTCCAACCTCTTAACAAATTTTGTCAGGTTCATGGCCAAATAATGTCACGAATCCAGTCGTTTCTCTCTTTGACCATTACCACTTGAGAGACTGGATATACAAACAGACAATAGTCAGACCACATATACAAACAGAACTCTGACCTACAACCTAAAGCAACCTGCCTGGGAACTAACCCCCTTACCCACTATAAACAGCCCAAGAAGACAGCCTACTACAAGTTAGTCTTGCAGGAAGCCAGACTGCTATCTCCAGAAACAATTCAAGAAGATAAGCAATAACTTATATAACAATGAGCCTCAAATGGCCAGGACTTTATTGACAACTGACAGCTTCCCTAATTGTTGTTTCTAATTTCATTGTAGGACTAACCAGGAATGCCAAATATACACCAATCACACAGGATGACTTGTTTCTCCTTAGCCTGCCTGGAGCTTCCCCGTGCCAACAACTTTCAATCAAAGCATACCTGAGGCCATCCCCACCCTCTGTAAGTAAAGCTTTCCCAACCTTCTGTCTGCCTTTGAGTCTCTACCAGAATGCAAGTGATGATGGCTGACTCCCTTGTTACAGCAATGAGTAAGTAGCCTTTACTCACTTGGTTAGTTTTAGAATATAGAAGCCACACCTATAGAAACTAGTAAAGGGACTTTTCTGTCCTTGTCCTTTGGTTTTCTCTCTTGCCTCCTTATACTTTGCACCTAGCAGCCAAATGGTCTTTTTGAATAATTAAATCTGATCATCTCAAGCCTGAGTTTAAAACCCTGTCATTGTACTTAGAATAAAATCCAGATACCTATCCAAGCCTAAATGTCTTCTAGAGTGCTTCCCACCTACTTTTTAAAAAATTTCTTCTCTTGATTTTCTCCCCTTTCTTCACTTTGCCTTAGGTATACTGTCTTGGTTATGTTCCTTCAACCCATGAAAGCTGTGTTATGCCTCAAGGCCTTTGCATTTATCCCCTAGCAGACTACCCACTGAGCACAGAGCCTTATGCTGGGCTAGATCCCAGGACCCTGAGATCACGACCTGAGCTAAAACTGAGAGTCAGATGCTGAACCTACTGAGCTATACAGGTGTGCTTTGATGACTTTTATAAAGCTTACACCATATAACCATGAGCTAGGTCAGAAAATAAAATTATCACTGTTTCAGAAACCTCTGTTCTCTAGGTAGTCAATCATACCTTCAAATACTGACAACCACGTCTTTTAAAAATACATCTTTTTTTCACTCCTACTGTATTAAGGTCTCCAAAAATGTTAAAAGCAAGGACCTCCTTGTCTTTTTCCTGTTTTAAATACAGAATGCCTTTGATCTTTTATTATTTAATGTGAGGCTTTCTTTAGGTTCTTGGTAGATTCTCCCTAATAAAATAACAGACATTTCTATTCCATGTTTATGAAGATTTGAAAAGACATAATAGGAATTAAATTTTTGTGAGGCAACAGGCAGATGTCCACTGATGTCCACAGCTGATGTTGTTCAGGCTGGCATGCTTGGACATCAGGCTAGTTGGGGCAAGGATGCTTCTACTTTAGTAGGAGAAAAGTCACTGAAATGCAGCTTCCATTTCCTTGCCACCCCACCTTCACAAGAGGAATTGCAGCATCCTACTGCCCCCAAGTCTCTTGTAAGACAGATAGCTGAACTTCCCAGGTAATTCCTATAAACTGCTTTCTCTCTAAACCCAGAGAATCTGATGATAAGTAGCCTGAGTGTTCTCTCCACCCACAAGGTTGACTCTCATGCTTGAATTTTAAGGAAGAGATGAGGATGTGGAGTTGGTACAGGGGAGGGGGTTAAGGTGTCTCTGCTAGGTTAGCCTACAGATCCTCTGGGTCAGTAGTAACCTGGCTTGGTTGGCCTCTCTGTGACATGTTAGCAGGATTAGGGGTGTCCTTCTATGCCACCTCTTCTCTTGCTATCCACTGGAATACCTGTTTCCCCTTTCTCCCTAAAAGTGGATTCCTTAACCCATGTTGTGTGACATTGTGGAATTCATCCTGAACTCTGTGGGTACAGATGGTGGCTCAGACTGGAACCACCAGGTGGGGAAATTATATAAAATGTTTCACCATTTATCAAGATTGTCATTTTTTAAAGACAATCTGTTAATGATTTGAATTATATTAATAGATATTTTAACGTAGAACTTTTCTTTCTTGTGAAAAACCCTAATGTGTTAGAATCCTAGGCCTGATTTGCCAATATTTGTTTGTCATAAAAATTTCTACTAATGAGTAAGAGGTAGTTGTAGTTTCTTTGTAAACAATTATGGTTTTGATACAATGTTGGATAAGCTTTTCATCTTTATTCCTATGCTCTGAATACATTTAAATAACATAGGTCTTACCTATTCTTTCTACATTTGGTGTAATTGCCCAGTATATTTGGGGGAAGGGTAGGTATTGGCTCTACTTTCAATACATTTTTTCATTATTGTTTAAGTTTCTTATCTCTTTTAAAATTCAAATTTGGTAGCTTAAGCCTTTCTGGGAAATTTTCTGTAACTGTCCATTTCATCTAATCCCCCCTAATGCCAACCTATTGTAATCAATCTCTATGTTGTTGGTTTTATTTTTAAAAAGTATTTCCCAGTGTCCCTTTTTTTAATCCTAATTTTATTTATTGGTATCTTTTTTACAAAAGATTTTATAAAGTTTTGGTTTCAAAATAACTCATTTTTCTTTCTGCTTTTTTTTCTATTCTAACTCATTAATTATTCTATTATCTTTATAAATATCAACTGCTTATTATAAGCTGATTTTGTTATTGTAATTTGGCTTCTAGTATTAAATAGTTAGTTCATTTATTTTCAATTCTTTCTGACAGATAATAAGTGCATTTAAGTTTATGATTTTTTTTTGCTAAGTGCTTCTTTTCTTGTCACATAGATTTCATCAGTAATTTCTTAATAGTCTCTAAATTCATTTTTGATTTCCATTTTAATGTAAGTAATTTAGGTGGTTATTTTTAAATTTCAAAGACACAGATTTTATTTTAGCTGTTTTTTATTATCTTACATATTAAGCAACTTGTTTTTTGATTCATAATATATTTCTCCTTTTCACCCAAGTCAGTACATTCAATAAGTTCTGTCTCATTTTCCTAAAACTTGCTTTGCATTATGTTTTATGGATTTATCACAGTATCTTTAACCATTACCATATAGGTGGAAATGTAGATTTTTTAGAATTTTGCTCTGGCAAAGAGTACTACAAAAACATCCTGTATCTCTGTGCATATGTGCAAGTATTTCTTCAGGAGAGCATCCTAGAATTGGAATCAGAGCCAAAACTTATATTTTAAATTAGATAGATATCATACAGATAGACAAAAATTTTATTAATAAACACACACAATAATGCTATTTTCCTTCATCCTCACCATCAGTAGGGGTGTGTGTGTGTGTGTGTGTGTGTGTATTTGGTGCTAATATGATTTTAGTAAGAATAATGGTCCCCAAAGATGCCCATGTCCTGGTTCTGACAACCTGGCAAGCTATAGTTTACAAATGTTATTAAGGTTATGGACCTTGAAATGGGGAGATTATCTTCATTATCCCATCTGTGTGTGCCCAATATAACTAACTGCATGATATCTTGAAAATGGAAAGGAAGGTGGAGAGGGAGTCAGAGAAATACAACATGAGGAGGACTTGACTGTAGCTGGCTTTAAAGGTGGAAGTAGGAAACCATGAGCTGGGGAATGTGGTAGCTTCTAGAAGCTGCGGAAGACCTTCAGTAGCCAGCAAGAAAACCAGAACCGTAGTCCTATAATCACAAAGATGTGAATTCTGCAAACAACCTGAATAAACAGAAAACATAATTCCATAGAGCTAGATAAGAAGGTTGCACACCACTACCTTGATTTTAACCTGTTAAGATTCATGTTAGACTTCTGATTTACAGAACTGTAAGATAATAAATTTATGTTCTTTTAAGCTACTAAGTTGTGATAATTTGTTATAGTAGAAATAAAAAATGAGGAACGCCTGGGTGGCTCAGTCAGTTAAGCGGCTGCTTTAGGCTCAGGACTCGATCCCAGGGTCCCGGGATTGAGTCCCACATTGGGCTCCTTGCTCATCAGGAGCCTGCTTCTCCCTCTGTCTGCTCTGCCTGCCGCTCCCCGCTGCTTGTGTGCTCTCTCTCTGACAAACAAATAAAATCTTAAAAAAAGAAAAGAAATAAAAAATGCATATACTAATGCTTATATTTTCCTTCCAACATTAGAAGTAAGGTCGAGGGGCGCCTGGGTGGCCCAGTGGATTAAAGCCTCTGCCTTCAGCTCAGGTCATGATCCTAGGGTCCTGGGATCGAGCACCACATCGGGCTCTCTGCTTAGTGGTGAGCCTGCTTCCCCCCTCTCACTCTGCCTGCCTCTCTGCCTACATGTGATCTCTCTCTGTCAAATAAATAAATAAAATCTTAAAAAAAAAAAAAAAAGAAGTAAGGTCGAACATTTTGTTTTTTATTTACAGTGTTAGTGAATCATGCTTAGGAAATGTGGGAAATGTCGTCTAGGGACACCTGGGTGGCTCAGTTAGTTAAATGTCTGCCTTCAGCTCAAGTCAAGATCCACTGGGCTCCTTGCTCAGTGGGGAGCTTGCTTCCCCCTCTGCCTGCTACTCCCCCTGCTTGTGTGCTCTCTCTTTCTATGACAAATAAATAAAATCTTAAAAAAAAAAAAAAGGAAATGTGGTCTAAGATCTTATTTTTAAATTCTGTTGATATTTCTTTTGAGGACTAGTATGCTAGTGTTGTTGTATCTCTTGATTGGGCCCTGACTGATACCCAAGTTTATATAAATGTTTCATTTTTATCTGAAAATAATGCATACTTACTGTTTGCCTGGCAGCCGTTTAACTGACTGAGCCACCCAAGCACCCCCAGTTTCTTTTTTCTTTGTCTTTGTAATGCAACTACAGATGCATTACAACTTTCAAGTTGTGACTTACTTTTGATTCTATTTGGAATACATTTTGTTTCTTGTTTTTGTGGGTTCATTATCATTTATCAGTTCTAGAAAATTCTGTCATTGTTTCTTCAAATAGTTCCTGTCTCCTGTTTTTTTTATTCTTTCTTGGGAGTTTGACTTGTACCATGTTAGACCTTCTCATTTTATCTTTTGGGTCTCTTGATTCCATTTTAATATTTTCTATTCTCTTCATCCTCTGTGTTGTCATTGAATGTGTTTATCAAGGTCTAATATACTGCTTTATCCACTGATCTAATAATTTCAACAATTTTATTTTATATTTCCAAAATTCTGTTTGCTTAATTTAAAACCTTGTCACTCTGGATAGTCTCTTGCATGCTCATTTTGATATTTCCATTAAAAAAATTAAAAAAACCCCACTAACTTATGCGAGTTTTTTCATACTGTATATTTGATAATTTTAATACATGAAGTTCTTGGGTATTTATATTTGTGTTTATTATTAAGTATGAGTTTCATTTATAGAAACTTGTTTCCTTCAGTGTTTACATTCCCTAGACTGAAGCCTCATTTATGTATGATCTGAATTTGTGGAAATCTTAAGGGTCAAAATTGATAATGGTTTCCCCTAGAACATACTTACTATTGCTTCTTCTGGAGACTAGTCACTAGAGGGTACTGGAGACTTTAAACCAGGAATGTGGTCACCTTGGTTTATTTGGGAACCAAGGCTTCATCAGTGCTGGAAACTCATCTCAGGCACTCCTACTATTCCTATTTTTCTAGAACTTATTGTTTCTTGTTCAGTTATGGCTTTCTTTTTCTTTTTTCCTTAGTTTCCTGAAAGAGCAACAAAATATTAAAAAAAAGTTTACCCTGGATCTAAATGTTTTGTAGTGAGAAGTCCTTCAATAGCTGTTGTATCATATTCCCTAAAATAGAAACTATCCTCTTGAATTTCTAAGAGTTTGCATTTTATATTTTGAATCTTTATAATTAAGTACACTAATATTCTATTATTCAGCCATTTTACTACATATTTATTTTAGCAAATGCAGTTTGCAAGTTTCAATTATCCTTTTTTATTGTTGCTTATCACTTATTTTCTTTTACTTTCTAAATAGAGGCAATATTCTCAAAACTTTCTGAGAATATTTTAAAATGTAATTTTAAAACTTTTTACTTTTTCCTGTATTAATTCTGATCTTAGGTAATTAGTTCTATATCTGAGTTCTAGTCCTCTTATTTTTCTTTCATTTCATTGTTTGTCCTCTTATTTGTTGGTGATTTTGACTGTCCATTTCTACATATAGGTTAGGGTCTATAAAATCTAATTAGTAGTTATCATTACAGTCTCTAGTCTGAGGATCTCCAGTCTTAGGACAGTGATTACATGTTTCTGTAACAGGCATTAGAGCTCTTAGGGTTTTGTGGAAATAGATATTGGTCTTATGACTGGGAGACATTTTTATTGGATAGATTTTTCTTTTTTATGAGGAGGCTTTTTGTCCTTGTGATGGCTGTAAGTTACCTGGGCCAATGTCTTATTTCATTTGTCTTAGGACTTACTCTGTTTTCTTCCTGGCATAGAACTAGGTAATGAGAGGTGCCTGGGTGGCTCAGTCGGTTAAGCGTCTGCTCACGTCAGGATCCTAGGGTCCTGGGATTGAGTCCTGCATTAGGCTCCCTGCTCAGCGGGGAGCCTGTTTCTCCCTCTGCCTGCCGTTCCCCCTGCTTGTGCTCTCTCGGGCTCTCTCCCTCTGACAAATAAATAAATAAAATCTTAAAAAAAACAACTAGGTAATGAACTAATCTGCCTCTTTTCCAAGGTCCATGTTTTCTCTGAGCTCTCACTGTGATCATGAAGTTGTTTTGGATTTTTAAGGAAAACCTCACATGTTGGGGTTTACTCTTTCATATGATTTGTGGTTCCTCTTGAGGTTTATGGTTTCTTAGCTCTGCTGGATTTTGTCCAACAATCACACACACACTCACTAGCTCTGGCCCAAATACGGAGTTTGGGAGGAACCACCCTAAACCAGGCAGGGAGAATGAACTGCGCATGCGTGGGCCACAAATCTCTAGCCTTTCCACAGCAGTGTCTGCCCCGGGCAGCCACAGGGCTTCCGGTGTAAAAACCTGGGGCTCCTCATCTGATGTCTACTAAAATCCCAGGCCGCAGCAACCTGAACTCACCATTCCATTTCGAAATCAGAAAATAAGTTGTGTCAGACCGGCGGTGGACCTGAATGGGAGCCCACCCGCTGTCCGCTTTGCCTGCCTCTTTCTCCTCTTCCTGCAAATGTGAGTACAGTTCGGTCCAAAGACCACTTGCCTCTACCTCTGTGCAAACCGCAGACCATGTCACCCTCACTGGCCTGGGGCCTCTGACAGCTAAAGGAGCTGGGCGCCCCAGCTCTGGGATCGCCCGGGCATGCGCAGATCTAAGGCTAGAGGGCATCGGCCGCACGCCACCCTCACGCCTGAGAGAAAGGCTCCGTGGTCTCAGTGGTTCGTGGGCGCCAACCTCTCACTGACACCCGCCAGCCTTCCAACACTACACCTTCATGCCCGAAATACAGCAGAGTAGACATTCTCCCAAGTAGACCCAGGCGGCTATCCCAGGGAATGAAATGGAATCCCACTGGAGCCTTCTGAGCACAAATTGAACTCAAGAGAAAAAACAGCCCTTACTCCCTGAACCCAAGCTTTACGAACGAGTACACACAGTCTACAGCGGGTCCTCAGGCACCATGGGCACCCCATCTGGACACTGCTCTGGAGAAAGAGCAAGATACTCAGTCGAATTAGTGTACTTCATGGCAGTAGGGGGAATAAAAGAAGCACTCGTGCTCTTAGGAAATACACAAAAAACTCTTGGTACTCACGCTCATCCTTAGGGCTAGATGTTTCTCAGGGCCGCTGTGAGGAGTCTGCCGTTCATCCCAGGAGACCGTCTCTGTCCACCAGCATTTGCCTTGGAGAGCAGCCTCAGGGCATTACTGTTTCTGGGCCAGCCTTCCTACCAGCACCCTGTGACCCGGGTGCTGGCTCATTAACCCACGCCCCGCCCCTTTCGCGCCCCTCTGCACCCGATCAGGAAGTATTCTCTCTTTTGCACTCTGTGTAGGAAGTTCAGGGACCCGGCTGGGGCAAAGTCACGGTCGGTGGAGTCCGGGGTTTCCCAGGAAGGCAAACAGGGTGCAGTTGGAGCCCACAGGGTGTGGTATGTGACTTCGAGTGTGTGGGGGAGTAGGGGCAGGTCCTGATGGAGGGGCAGGGAAAGGATAGGCTGACAAGTGTTGAGTGTCAAGGGTGGCTCAGAAAACGACAGAATCTGGCTGGAGGGGAGGCAGCCACAACCACACTTTCCAGAGGAAGCCTCTTGGGAGAATCTCGGGTGATCTACAAGGCAGTAGGGAAGTCATGGGATGAGAAACACCTGGCGCCTCAGTGCCAAAGGCTCCTCCTTCCAGAAGCATCCATAAGGCGTTTAGCTCACACCACATATCATGCAATCCCCAATTCTTTGGACTCCTTGACACCTTCTGTCAGTCACAGTGCAAGGGCATTTCACTCCAGCAGCCTGGCCAGGTGCGGGGAACATGCTCTGGCCCAAATGCTGTGCACCAGAGTGAACTGCGTGAAGATGGACTCTGAAACTTTCTTGGAGTCCGAAGGGCCCAGGGACAGGCCGACCTCTGGTTTGGAACCCTGGGGTTCCAGTGTGACTTCTGGCAAGGTCCAAGGCCTCAGCAACCAGAATGCATTTTATACTTAAAAAATGGTAACATTTTGGAATTATCACTCATATAGCATACCACTCACTCTTTTAAACTATAATTCAGTGGTTTTAATATACTCAAAAAGTTGCAGAATAATTATCACTAACTACAGAAGAGTTCGTATTTTATCACCTCAAAAAGAAACCCCATATATTGGCAATCACTTACCATTCCTCCCTTCCCTCAGCCTCTGGCAACAACTAATTTACTTTCTGTTTTGATAGATTAATCCATTTTAAAATTTTCACATAAAAGGAAACATACAGTATATAGTCTTTTATGTCTGGCTTCTTATGCTTACTATAATATTTTTAAGACTCCTATGTGTTCTGTCATGGTATCAGTACTTCATTCCTTTTATGGTTGAATAATATTCAGTTACCTGGGTATACCATGTTTGTTTATCCATTCATCAATTGATGGATATTTGAGTTGTTTCAACCTTTCGACTATCTTGAATAGTGCTGCTATAAATATTCGTATACAAGTTATTGTGTGGACATATATCTGTTTTCAATTCTCCTGGTGACATACCTAGGAGAGGAATTGTTCATTCATATGGATAACTCTATGTTTAATTTTTTTTTAAGATTTTATTTATTTATTTATTTAACAGAGAAGGAGGGAACACAAGCAGGGGGAGTGGGAGAGGGAGAAGCAGGCTTCCCCCCCAACAGGGAGCCCAATGTGGGACTCGGTCCCAGGACCCTGGGATAATGACCTGAGCCAAAGGTAGACGCTTAACGACTGAGCCCCCCAGGCGCCGTCTACGTTTAATTTTTGAGGAACCACCCAACTGTTTTACAAAGTGGCTGTACAGTTATGCATTCCTACCAGGTGTGCATGCGGCTTCCATTTCAACACATGCTTGACAATGCTTGTTATTATACATCTTTTTGATTATAACCATTCTAGTGGAGATGAAGCAGTGCCTCATTGTTATAATTTGCATTTATCTGATAACTGATTTTATTGAATATCTTTTCATGTGTCTGCTGGACATTTATATATCTCCTTTGAAGAAATGTCTATCTAGATCCTTGTCTGTTTTTAAACTGGGTATTTGTCTTTTTATCATCGAGTTGTGTTTTTTATATATTCAAGATAGAAATCCCCTGTTATATGATTTGCAAATATTTCTCCCATTTTATGGCTTGTCTTTTCACCTTCTTGACATGTTCTTTTCAGCAAAACATTTTTAATATTCATGAAGTCTACTTATCTATTTTTCTTTGGTTTCTTATGGTTTTGATATCATATCTAAGAAACCATTGTCTGATTCAGGATCACAAAGATTTACCCCTAAGCATTTTTTCCAAGAGTTTTATAGTTTTAGTTCTTAAATTTAAGTCTGTTATCTATATTGAGTTAATTTTTGCATGTAATGTGAGGTTGGGACATTTTTCTAATAATTTTCTTTAGTTCTTTGGGTATGGTTAAAAATTCTTTTAACATAATTTTAATAGCCAATTTCAATTCTGTGTCTAATAAGTTCGTCGTATGGGCTTTCCAGAGACAGTTTCTATTGATTGCTTTTCCCCAACGTGTATCGGCCATATTTCCCTGTTTCTTTGAGTGTCTTGTGCTTTTTTGTTGAAAGATGGACATTTAAAATAATGTAATGTGGTAATTTGGGATATTAGATTCTTCTTACCTTCAAGGTTTCTTGTTGTTGCTATTTCTTGCCATTTGTTTGTTTGTGACTTTCCTGGAATAATTATGTAAAGTTTGTATTCTTTGTTGTATCTGACCAGTGATAACTCCACTTGGTTAGCCTAGTGGTCAGCTCATGACTGGACAGAGATATTCTTAAATGCTTTATATGGATATATCTCCGAGCCTTTGCCCAGATCATGTCTTGAGTGTTCAAACATGTCTTGAATGCTCCTGTAGGCAGCTTATAGCTCTGCCTTAGGTTTAACTTTCTGCTTATGCAGAGCCTCAAGGTCAGCCAGAGGTAAGAGATTAATATGTTTTTAATATGTTTAATATGTTTTTAGGTCTTCCTGGATATGCATATAACCCTGCACATGCATGTGGCCTTCTAGATTCCAATAATATGTCAGTTTTTCAAATCCACCTTTGAACATTTCATTCCTCAGTTTTTCATTTTAAACTTTTTTGGTCATCTCTTATTATCCGTAGCTGATAATACTGCCTCAGGAAACTACTACATTAAACAGTTGCCACACTAATTGACATTAAACATTGTTGATTATTTTCAACAAATGCCCTGGGGGTAGGTCAATTTACACAGAGTGCCCTCTGCATCAGGTTAAATAAAGACAAATCTGGAGAATGGTACTTTTCAGTTGCTATTAAACAGGTCAAATAGTAACATTTTCTGGGCTTTCGGGGCTAAGTTCCAAACTCATTTTGTCCTCTCCAGTGTTGCTAGGCTCAAAGGTTTTACAGTTACCATCAGAACTTTTGGTTTTCAAGGCTATTGCAAGCCTGGGAATAGGAAATGTGTTGAGGGCAAATTAAAATGCCACAAATTTTTCTTTTCTTACCAAGTATCATCTGTTTTTCCTGAATAAACTCTCACTGGACTATTGCAAGTCTTAATTTCAGAGTTCTGAAAAAGCTGATTTTCATCATTTTTTTCTAGTGTTCTTTCTCATTGCTTTTACAGAGATGCAGATTTTCAGAGTTTCTAACTGCCATTCTGGAAGCGTTCTGATGTGTTGAATGTGGATCTGTTTTCTAATTTGGTGTTTTTGTTATACTCTTAAGTTTGAAAACAATTTAAAATACAGAGTAATCAGAGATTGCCATAAAGAAACATAAAAGACAACAATATACCTAGCTCTCATAATCTTTTTATCACTGTCGTACTTTTTTGGAATTTATCAATAATACAAAATTGCCAGGATTTGATTATTTGACTGTTTCTGTCCTATAAAGTGTTCTACCTTAAGAAGCACTCAAAGTAATTGACAATCTAGATTCATGGCTAGGAGTGCAGACTTTGATTTATGAAAAACATGGGTTTAATCTTTTTTTTTTCTTGTAAGTGTATAACTTTAAAAATATTGTTAATGTCTCTGACTTTCAATCATTTCATTTATAAAATAGAAATCATAATATAATACCTCATAGAGTTATGTTGAAGAATGAATGACACAATGTATATAAAGCTTTTTCCTCAATAAATGGCACCTATTACTATTTAAAATTGGAACTGGTGGTTTAGATATAATTTCATTGGGGGAAATTAGCAGGTGGGATGGTTTATTCATTGTCAGAAATGTAACATCCTCCCACCTCTTTCATTTGGTTACTTTGAAATTTTCCATAGTAATTTTTCTGCTGTGATTTTTTGGTATCATTTATTTATATATTTCAGCTCCAAAGAATAGTAGAGAGTCCTTCCTCTGATAGTGTTCCCACCAATTGCACTGATCTGCTTCCTTCCTAGGGCCAGGAAATCTAGTAGAAGCTACTTTTCATACTGACTGAGCAATAGTTTGAGTAGTCCCTAGGCTTAACACTTAAGGTACCACAACAATTTTAAGTATATACCTACCATGTTAATAATAAACACTGATGTTTCATGAAATGTTCTGTATCTTAAATAGTTAAGTATATATAACCTGTTCTAGATAGCAATAGCATCCAAGTATCAAAATATTACTTGCTTTTGTGTTTTCCAATATCAGATAATGCAGTTATTACCTGTAGTAGGTACTAAATATATCTATGATAAAATGAAAAGGAAATTACTTTTATAATTTTCAGTACTACTTGTACAAGTAATAAATAACAAAAGTTAAATTCTTTAGTACTCACACAAAGAACAAATTTAAATTAAGTCAGTGTATATGCAAACATTTATTTCAATAGTTTTCTCAAATAGAACAAACAATATTCTACATGGTCTTGCTTTTGGGGCTCACAATAAATAATTGTCCAGGTATTTTGGTTAGCTATAATTGTCCAAGTACTTTGCTAAGCTAAATTCTAGGTACCTGATGTAAAATTACAATTTTTGTTACTAAGCATAACTTTGAGTTGCCCATTTATGAAGTTTATTGAATGTAGGATACACGGGGGCTATCAGTTGCTTTAGAAAGTGTGAATTTTGTCAGTCCAAATGTGATTGTTCTTCCCAAGCATCAGCGCATCTCCTTAGTCGAGTCCTGTACTTCTCACTGGGTTTTGGTGATGATCATCTATGCTATCCATGTGTGTGACTTGCTCACTGAGTTCAATGACCATTTTCATAGATTATCAGTTTCTCTATGTTCTTTGTTTACTTCCCACGTCCAGTCAGTTAGAGATTTAAGGAAATAGTTATTTTCTCACATGTTATAGGTGATTTGAAGAGTTTTTTGAAATGCAGCATGGTACATTTTTCTCCCCAAGGCTGAAAAGGTAGAATGTGAACCCAGAATATGTATAGAAAAAAAGGTAATTGAAATAGTACTGAATTCAAACTTCACAGGCCACTGTGTTCCCATAGTCATCTGTATCATTTGGCTGTCCTTTTCTTTGTGGGTAAAATGGGTCTAGAATTATTTGGTAAGTGGCATCTGTAGTACTTTCTTTAGGATCCAGAGATTTTGTCCCCAAGTAAAAATTAGAGGAAAGCTATTATTTATAGAGTGTCTGTAATGTTCCAGATATAGTGATGAGAAATTCTTCACACCTTACTTAAACTCTACTCAGTCCTGATGAATGGTCATTGCTATTTCTTTCCTTTTTTTTTCTTTTAATATGAGGACATTTTTGCTTAAAAAAATTAAATAATTTTGCCATAGGTCATACCAACTAGTAGAGATAGGGCCATTAAATTATCCTAGGTCTACCAATACATAATTCTATGCCATTTTCAGTATACTTTTCCAAGAGTCATGTGAAGAGTCATGCTCAGATTAAGAAGTTAAACTAACATTTTTATGAAATTAAAAATACTAGATATTATTATTATATTTTTAGGATAGTATAGGTGGTTCAAGAATGGCAGCAGTAGTATCTTTCCTAGATGTTGATAGGTAAGGCAATAAAAATTCGGCAATGTTACTTTCC
Source organism: Enhydra lutris kenyoni (assembly GCF_002288905.1). Taxonomy (NCBI): domain Eukaryota; kingdom Metazoa; phylum Chordata; class Mammalia; order Carnivora; family Mustelidae; genus Enhydra; species Enhydra lutris. The sequence goes on along the minus strand of NW_019154154.1, from coordinate 5,612,237 downwards.
CTCATCCTTTTTTCCCCAAACTCCCCCAATTTGTGCACTTAATGTAATATTTCAGTTGATTATAAAACAAAACAAAAAACCTAAGTATATATCCTATTTCTGCCATACAGAATGGCTGTGTGCCCAAACATAAAGAATCTGTTGAACATCTGACTTAATAAGAGTCATTTATTTCTTCATAGGGACGCTGATGATTCTCATTATTTTATATTTTATTTCCCATATAGATCCAGAGTTCTATTTGGAGTAACTATTCAATGAATAGAGCACATTTGTTATCCTCTGTGTTTAATAATTTCTGTGGCCCGTTCTGATCCACCCTCCACTCTTCTGTCTCTTGTTCTATGTGCTGGGAGGCTGACCTTCATGAAGTGCATCAACATAATCTCCTGCTTTCTGGCTTCCTGTTAGGGTTTCCCAGTTGCAGTCACCATCAGGAGATTGGACAGCTAAAGGAGAATAAGACTGGGGTATTTTTTCTTCCTGATTTGTTTCCTGCCATATCACCATAAGGTTGCTGGAATCCCTCCACAAAAGACCATTGCTCCTGTAGCTATAGTTACTCTATTTAGGTTTGAACAACTTCTCCCTCTCCATTTTTCTTCAGACCTTGAAGTAATAACACCTATGGCTTGCTGGTTTCCCTTATGCCTGCCTGCAGTTTTGTAAAAAGACCCTTTATTATAACCTTTTAGTGTGAAATCTGTTTCCTTCTGGGAGTCTGACTGAACCATAGCTAAATACTGAGCAATGCACTCTAAACAGAACAGTGATTCTTTTTTTTTTTAATTTTTAAAATTTATTTTCAGCGTAACAGTATTCATTATTTTTGCACCACACCCAGTGCTCCATGCAATCCATGCCCTCTCCAATACCCACCACCTGGTTCCCCCAACCTCCCACCCCCCGCCCCTTCAAAACCCTCAGGTTGTTTCTCAGAGTCCATAGTCTCTCATGGTTCACCTCCCCTTCCAATTTCCCTCAACTCCCTTCTCCTAACTCCCCTTGTCCTCCATGCTATTTGTTATGCTCCACAAATCAGTGAAACCATATGATAATTGACTCTCTCTGCTTGACTTATTTCACTCAGCATAATCTCTTCCAGTCCCGTCCATGTTGCTACAAAAGTTGGGTATTCATCCTTTCTGATGGAGGCATAATACTCCATAGTGTATATGGACCACATCTTCCTTATCCATTCGTCCGTTGAAGGGCATCTTGGTTCTTTCCACAGTTTGGCAACCATGGCCATTGCTGCTATAAACATTGGGGTACAGATGGCCCTTCTTTTCACTACATCTGTATCTTTGGGGTAAATACCCGGTAGTGCAATGCCAGGGTCATAGGGTAGCTCTATTTTTAATTTCTTGAGGAATCTCCACACTGTTCTCCAAAGTGGCTGCACCAACTTGCATTCCCACCAACAGTGTAAGAGGGTTCCCCTTTCTCCACATCCCCTCCAACACATGTTGTTTCCTGTCTTGCTAATTTTGGCCATTCTAAGTGGTGTAAGGTGGTATCTCAATGTGGTTTTAATTTGAATCTCCCTGATGGCTAATGATGATGAACATTTTTTCATGTGTCGGATAGCCATTTGTATGTCTTCATTGGAGAAGTGTCTGTTCATATCTTCTGCCCATTTTTTTATATGATTGTCTGTTTTGTGTGTGTTGAGTTTGAGGAGTTCTTTATAGATCCTGGATATCAACCTTTTGTCTGTACTGTCATTTGCAAATATCTTCTCCCATTCCGTGGGTTGCCTCTTTGTTTTGTTGACTGTGTCCTTTGTGGTGCAGAAGCTTTTGATTTTGATGAAGTCCCAAAAGTTCATTTTCGCTTTTGTTTCCTTTGCCTTTGGAGACATATCTTGAAAGAAGTTGCTGTGGCTGATATCGAAGAGGTTACTGCCTATATTCTCCTCTAGGATTCTGATGGATTCCTGTCTCACGTTGAGGTCTTTTATCCATTTTGAATTTATCTTTGTGTACGGTGTAAGAGAATGGTTGAGTTTCATTCTTCTACATATAACTGTCCAGTTTTCCCAGCACCATTTATTGAAGAGACTATATTTTTTCCACTGTATATTTTTTCCTGTTTTGTCGAAGATTATTTGACCATAGAGTTGAGGGTCCATATCTGGGCTCTCTACTCTGTTCCACTGGTCTGTGTGTCTGTTTTTATGCCAGTACCATGCTGTCTTGGTGATCACAGCTTTGTAGTAAAGCTTGAAATCAGGTAACATGATGCCACCAGTTTTATTTTTCAGAACAGTGATTCTTAAGGAGGAGACACTACTAACAAGCAGAAAAAAAATTACATCAGAACATATGCAATGAAATCTATGAATACAAATTAATACTGTCAAGTGGTCCAATGCGAGCATGGAAAAGAGAAACTGGGGTTAGTGAGATTCGTTGAATCTTTAAAAGTATAAGTTTGGGAGAGTAAAGGTAAGTATTTTAAAAAATTGCCTTTGGTGTAAATCTTAAGCAATTTTGTTCTCAAAGTCAGTGGTCTCAAGACTGACCTGATGAGAATGACAGAATTAGATCATTTTTGGTATAAACACAAAGCAGATTTCAGAATATGATAAATGAAAGCTAGTCTGTCCTGAAGACATTGAATTGTATAGTTCTCATGGAATGCCTTCATGGAATTTGACTTTTACATGATTTGCTCTTTTGGAAGTTGACCACTGGGTGATACAGTCTTAGAGGAAATTGACCTTTGGATGGTCCAATTCCGTGGGAATTTGTTCTTGGGTGATATAGTCCTTATCTAATTTGATCTGTACAGTCATTGGATGAATGTTTAATAGGATATGTACTATAATATTCAGCAAAGTCATAACCCATATCTGATAAAGGATTTGAACCAGAATTTATAAAGAACTTTTATTTATTTTATTTTTTTAAAAGATTTTATTTATTTATTTGACAGACAGAGATCACAAGCAGGCAGACAGGCGGGGGGGGGGGGGGGGGGGGGGGAGCAGGCTCCCTATTGAGCAGAGAGCTGGATGTGGGGCTTGATCCCAGAACCCTGAGATCATGACCTGAGCCAAAGGCAGGGGCTTAATCCACTGAGCCTCCCAGGCGCCCCTATAAAGAACGTTTGTAGTAATAAGAAGACAAGCAATCCAATTTTAAAAATGGACAGAAGTTTTAAAGAGACATTTCACCAATTACACATAAGAAAAAATGCTCAACATCATTAGTTAGTAGGGAAATACTAGTTAAAATCATATTGTGATACCACTATAGACTCATTATTACGACAAAAATTAAAAAGAATGACAATAACAAGTGATAATAGGGTTGTGGTACAACTGGAGATCCTCATACGTTGCTGATAGGAATACAAAATAATATAACCACTATGGAAAATAGTTTTGACAGTTTCTTTAATAATGATAAAAACATGCATCATATGGTTTAGCAATCCCACTTCTAGGTATTTAACAGCAACAACAACAAAAATACAAACAAGTCCACACAAAGGCCTGTGTGTACTCAGATGTTCATAGAAGATTTGTTCATTATAACTTCGAGGTGCAAATAAGCCTAATGTCCATCGAATGATGAATATATAAATTAATAGTGTTATATTCGTATAATGGACTGCTATTTAGAAACAAAAAGGAATGAATTACAAATACCTGGGATCTCATGGATGAATTTCAAAAGTATTGTGCTACGTGAATAAAGTCAGAAATGACCACATGATATAGGATTCCATTTATATGATATGCTAGAAAAAGCAGACCTCTAGGGCAGAAAACAAATAAGTGGTTGCTTGGAGTTGGAGACCATGGGGGTCATCAAACCCAAAGGGAAATAAATGAACTTTTCTAGACGATGGAAATAGTCTGATTATTGATTATGGTGGTGTTTACATGACTGTGTACATTTGTCAAAACTCGTCAAACTACATTTAAAAAGAGTGAGTTTTGGGGTACCTAGTGGTTCAGTTGGTGAAACATCTGCCTTTGGCTCAGGTCATGAACCCAGGGTTCTGGGATAGAGCCCCACATTGGGCTCCCTGCTCAGCAGGGAGTCTGCTTCTCCCTCTATTCCAGGCTCATGCTCTCTATTGCTATCTTTGTCTCTCTCTTTTAAATAAATAAATAAAGTCTTTAAAAAAAATAAAAAGAGTGAGTTTTATTGAATATAATTATATCTCAACAAAGTTGACTTTAAGAAAAAAAAGAATTTAGCAAAAGCTGCTTTTTTTTTTTTTAAGATTTTATTTGACAGAAAGAGAGAGAACACAAGCAAGGGGAGCAGCAGGCAGAGGGAGAGGGAGAGGCAGGCTTCCCATGGAGCAGAGAGCCTGACATGGGGCTCGATCCCAGGACCCTGAGATCATGACCTGAGCAGAAGGCAGAGGCTTAACCCACTGAGCCACCCAGGTGCCACCAAAAGCTACTTCTTGATAATAGATGGATTTTCAATTACTCTCTGAAGTTAATAGTATATTTTGATATTGGTCATATTTCAATGTGATTCACCTTATTTAGAATTTCCAGCTCTAAAAGATATAGGGTTATTTATACTTCTGAATTGGAGGTTTTGGAAAAGTAAAATAAGCTAATAGAATGTATTTCTTCTGCTAAAGAATCTTCCTTATTTGCTCTTGTGCAACAGAAATGCTTGTGCATATTATGAATGGTGGATAAGGATGAATTAGCTGGGAAATTCTGAGAGAGAAAAGACTAGAGTCAAGGGTCCTTGAAAATGATGATTTCTAATTAAGGAAAACAAGCAATTTAAAAAGCTACCTCCAACAAAAACCAGTTTTGTGTAAATCTAAACCAATCAAGCTAAGATGTTCCTTTGAGTTACCTGGAAGAGCTCGGAAGTAACTCCAAAAGGAGCTCCTTATTTATATCTCAGTAAAGCAGAGAATAAAAAGAAAGCTATTGAAATGACACATATTCATGTCCATTTGTTTTTACTGTATATTATGCCCACTTCAGTGGATGGAAGAAAAAGGTTTCATAAAGTAAGTTCTCCAGATTTCTCAGTATTCAATTAGTTACCAGAGCTTTAGTTGAAGTACCTTTTTTCCCTGTAAGATTTTCCTATTGGCAATCTCTGTGTTCAAAAGATGTCCTGTGGTGTTATTGCTATTTTTTAATTTTTTTGTTGTTTTCTCAGATGCCTGCAACCCTTTCTGAGACAACAAACATGTTTTTATGTTTGTGTATGATTGAGAGAATTACCAATCCGTATTTTGCTGTAATCATGCCCTCACTTAAACTAGTTCAAAGTGCATTTTAAAGTCTATGATAGCTATAGGCAGTCCTGTGAAGAACATGTAACTATTACCTACTGAGTCTGGTTCTGCACTTAGACCAAACATCTCTGTAAAAAATAATTTATCCAACTTTTGTTTTGGTTATTTCCACCAAATCAAAAACAGCTATTAATCAGTAAGCTTTTGACATTATCTGTCACCATCAATTAAATGACATAAAGAAAAACTGAATTTCATATCTCTGAGAAGTGGGTGTATGAAATGCCAGAGATTTTTTGGATGATTCATTTAAATTAAAATGGTTGAAATCCTGCTGACAGAATCCAAAAGGAACTTGGCAGTGTGTTCCTAGTACAGACTTGAACAGATAGGATCTTTGCAGATTTTATTAAAGGGTGTTTCCCTCCCTTTCTGTTTTCTCCAGGCAATCAAACAATTGTTAAAGGAGATAATGGAAATTGATCCTTAAATATGTTTGTAGAATAAAATTAAAATAAGTTAAATTAATGATATTCCTGGCTTTTGGAAGTATTTGAATATTTTAATTCATTACTTACTTATTAGGCATTCACACACACATTTCACCTTTCCTTAAAGGGTTTACAATTTAATAGGGAAAATAAAAAATACGTGTACATCTAACATAAGGCAGAAAATAAATTCAGTGAAAGAGGCATGTATAAATTCCTTACTCGGATCACAAGGAATCATAAATTCTTAGGGTAAAAGATCATGGAAGGCTTTCTGGAAGAGCGTGGCATTTAGATAATGCTCAACAAATGATAGTGGCGGGATAGGGAAAAGCATTCAAGTTAGAGGGAATAGATTGGCTGAAACATAGGAAAATGTTGTATGTGTATAGAAAACTGGGAGTACAGCAATTTGGCTTGAAGCAGAGTAGTAAAACAGAAACAAAGTGGGACTCTCAGGATATATTGAGATTCTGGATGCATGACAGGCTAAGGAATTTGAATTTTATTCCACAGGCAGTTGAGAGATCAGTTAGTACTAATGCAGCCAATGGAGAATTCAGTGTTTCTCAGAGAAGTTACTTAACAGAATTTTTTTTTTCCTATTTTCTCCTCTCTCCTCCCTCTGATATGCTGTCTAATGTGTCAAAAGTAAACTTTCTAGTATTTCCAAGCTGCATGAAATAGCAACTCAAATCAAATCAATATAATTATTTGCTGAACTTCCATTATGTGCAAGACACATTGTGGCACTGGTGAGACTTTGCTTCTCAAAACTTTCTTCCAAAAATCCCAAATGAAGATCGTGAAACTTTTATTCTCAGGGCTCTAGGGAAAGAGACACAAACAAACCACTGACACATTTCTTTTTTTTGAGAGACAGAGCAAGCGCAAGTTGGGGGGAGAGGCAGAGGGTGAAGGAGAAGTAGACTCCCCACCAAGTAGGGAGCCCGTTGCTGGGATGGATCCCAGGCCCCAGGGATCATGACCCGAGCCTAAGGTGGCATTTTAACCAACCAAACCACCCAGGTCCCATCGCACATTTTTTTAAAGATGTTTTTCTGTTTTAAAAATTTTACATGGGGGCGCCTGGGCGGCTCAGTGGGTTAAAGCCTCTGCCTTCGGCTCAGGTCATGATCCCAGGGTCCTGGGATAGAGCCCCGCATCGGGCTCTCTGCTCAGCAGGGAGCCTGTTTCCTCCTCTCTCTCTGCCTGCCTCTCTGCCTACTTGTGATCTGTCAAATAAATAAAATCTTTAAAAAAAAAATTTTACGTGTGATTTTTTTCATTGGATTTTAAACAATATAGATACATTTTAAAATTCTTACTAGTTTCAAAGGTAAGGATTGTTTATCTGATCCCCCAAAAGGTCTTTGAGTAAAATTAACAAGGAAGATGAACAATATGACATGGCCTTGTGTACATGCTAGAGACTGTGTGTCCTATTTTTTTTTTTTTTTTAAGATTTTACTTATTTATTTGAGAGAGAAAGCAAACAGTCTGGGGTGGAGGGGCAGAGAGAGAAGGAGAAGCAGACTCCCATTAGGGAGCCCTTCATTGGGCTTGATCCCAAGACCCTGATATCATGACTTGAGCCGAAGCCAGATGCTTAATTGACTGAGCCACCCAGGCATCCCCTTTCGGGGTTTATTTCACCTAATTTGGGCACACAGGATGAAAAATGTCTATGCCTTTAAAAACTTTGCAAATATATTGAGGAGATGAAGCAAAAGGATTTTGGAGAAAGCTGTACTGTTTTATGTTTTCAATATTTAACTTTTGTTAGAATTTCAATTCAGACATTGAAGATATATTGTTTGGCAGTGATTAAGTGAAAACTAGCCAGATAGAAAATAAAATAAGCACATAGGATTCTAGAGGAGAGAAGGTATTATTCAGCATTTATGTTTGATCTCACAGCACTAAGATGGGACTGTACTTTCCATTTTAAAAGAAAATTGATTTTATTAATGTTCTTGAATACAAAATCTTAAAAATGAGAATATTATCTTAAGAGGCTTTAAATTGGTCATAAGATTAAAAATATATTAATCAGATTAGTGGTAAAAATTTTAAAATTTAGTTTGTAAATACAAATGCATTTTCACTACATTCTTTTTTTAGTAGATCTTTGATTTCTGACCTTTCTGTCATTCATTTCTTCCTTTACATTTTCCTAAAATTCATATAGAATTTTTTTTAACATTTATGACAAATGGAACTTGTACTTGACTTTTACTTTAGTTCAAACAACTTACTCCAGTGATTCCCAAACCTATGTTTAAAGAGAGGAGCTTTGTTTTTGGTCAGTCATTATAAATAATGATATAAATCTATAATTTTACATATACACATATATATTCTCAGAATTTTCCAAATACTCAGAAGTGTATGCAATTAAAATATTAACAATGGTTATCTTTATATATATATTATGAGTATGTATATTATACATGCACCATATTTTATATATTTATACATAAGTATGTATATATACATACTTATATATATACATAAGTATGTATATAAGATACATGTAATTTATATATTTTTGTTTGATTTCTGATTTTTTATTACAAAATAATTGTAATAACAAGCAATAAAGGTATTTAAAGTAATACTTAAAATAATACTCTGTTGGACTTTGGTATTAGCATGTTTACTTGCAGAGATTTTGGTTTTGTTTAATCTTTTCTTTGAAGTGGTGAAGTTCTCTTTGTGTTTTTTCCCTTCAACTCCCTCCTCACAGGCATTGATGTATACATCATCTTGGGCTTCAGAGTGGGAGAACTATCAACTCTGACAGTATAACCAACAAAACTCTGTTCAAGGGGGTTTTGCTATTAGTGTCTTCCTTTTGTTTCATTCATATTTTCAAGAACCGGTTGCATCAGGACATATACCTAAGAGAAATGCAACCACAATACTAGGGCTAATGTATGCTACTACATCTCAGTGGACAAAGTTCTAGTGTTTACAGCAAGTCTCTTTCTCCACTCAAACCTCTTGCCTTCTGTCCATCACTAAGAGTTGATAGGCTATCTTAGATGACCTAAGACTTACAGATGCACTTTATGTCTCTGAATATTTTCTTCCCGTTTCTTCTCCCATCTCTTAAGATTCAATTCTCTGCCTCTGGAATCCTAGTAAAATTCCAAACTTGTGAATCTACATTTTCTTAGAGGGTAGTATATCCATTCTTATGGATTAATCTCATGTTGCGTGGAGGAAGATCAATCATAAGCAATCATAAACGTATGTCCTCCATTCTCTCCAGAAGGGATTCTAGAATTCCTATTGGGGATCAGTGTTGATTTTTTGGCATCTTCATCACCCAGGAACATACAGTCTACCTTGACTGCCTGTGAGTTACAAAAATAAAAATCTTTTTTTTCCATTTCTTACATATACATTTTTTTGAATATGTTCTCTTCAATTATCCCCCTCTCTCCTGTATGACTCTTAATCCAACTCGGTTGAAATATAAAATTTCATTTCCTGTCCATCTTTAGTATCAATTTGAAAGTAAAATAAAATAATTGATCAATCACAAAGTGTAAGAGGAGCAGTGTTACAGTCAAATAGATCTGGGTTTGAGTTCCCTTTCTGCTCTTTCACTGTGTGACTATGATAAGATCCTATGACCTGTCTATACCAGCTACAGTTAGGGCTGAGATAGTATATATAGAATACCTGATACCCCGCATGGTAGTATCACTGGAATTTATGGATGTGAAAATATTTTAAGATTTACAAGGCATTTTACAAATGAAAAATTAGGGCTCTTATTCTTCTGAAAACTTTTCATGTTGCTCCTCCTCAGATTCATATGGCTGAAGCTTTCACTTTGCCCATGGACCCATAATGTCTAATATCCTCTCCTTTAGTTTATTTTTGGGACTAGTTACTGGTTTCTCCTCCTCCTTTCTCCCCATCTCTGTACTCCGGTGAGGCTCCTTGTCTGAATTACTGATTGAGCACTTAGCATATGCTTTCATGCATTGATGTATGTATTTTAAACTTTTGTCTCTCCCACCAGCACCAGCACAGTGCTTTGCTCACTATGATTTGCTCTTCAGTACTTGCTGACATGGGAATTTAATGGAAAATATGTGGCATATAGGCTTTGCCTCAGAAATACTGGCTTTTGGTGAAGGGATCTAGAATAAGCTTTAGAGTTAGATCTGGTTTGAGTTCTGGTTTTGTCACTGACCAGTTCAAAGATTTGCTTGATCTCGCTCTCTTTTTTAACTCTCTGGAGCACAAAAATTGGATTATGGTTGGAAAAATTAATAAAGATCTGTCTCAGGACAGAGCACTTTTCTTAATTATGTTAATCTGGATTCCTTTCTCTAGCCTCTCCCCCACATTAGTAGATCTTTCTTTTTATATTTTAATTGTCTCTCACAGTAGCACAACCCTTGTCACTTGCTTTACTTCTTTCTACCCACTCATATGTCAGAGCCTCATATAATTTAAAAATAAAGATGTTTCTGCTGTTTATTTTTATGCTTGGTGTTTTGGGGCAAGTGGGTGGGAATACTGACTCCTAAGCTGTCACATTTCAAAGGAAGTCTTAGGAAATGTATAAAAATTGTAATACCAGACAAACATTTTTGTCTGCCTATAGTGGCCACTCTTGTTTGCCTACCCAGCATTCATTATCATCCTACCTTTCTCATAAGGGAACCTCAGATTTCCTGCCATGTTGTCCAGGTGCTTAAAGGCGAAGAGGACCACACACTGACTCCAAGGAATAGGTCCTGGTTGGTCTAAGTTCATCAATTTTACCTTTTTTTCACAGTCACGGTTCAGGAATTAGGCCTAAACCAGATAGCCTAAGTCAGCATCTCGTTCTGTAGGGCACAGGAAAGTCTATAACATGTAAGGGGCCGGGGTCATTTGGAGGTTCAAAGTACAAAGTTTTCTGACCCAGAAGAGGTCAGAGAGATCTCTCTTCCTTTAGATTTCAGGTTGTGTGAATATGAAAATGGGAATTGCCACAGCCATTTTTCTGGCATGAAGGAGATATGTTGAACATGAAACCAATTCGCTGGAAGGAAGAGTGAAGGGGAGAACTCAGAGAAATAGAACTTAAATACTACATTAAGGCTCTCCTGAAGTACAGCCGACTTCTAGACTTGAGCTTATGGGAGTCAACCTTACTGTGTAAGTTTGTTTGAGTAAGGTTTTGCATTTCATGGATCTGAAAGCATCTTAAAGTGATACACCATTTACAAATCAATGTTTTCCCTCAGGACGAAAATGTGATCTAGACTACTTCCTTCCAATAGAGCTTTCTGCAACGGCAGAAATGTTCTATATAAGTGCTGCCCAATGAGGTAGCCACTGTCCATATTCACATGTGGCTATTGAACAATTGAAATGTGGCTGGTACAGCTCAGGAACTGAATTTTTCATTTTATTTATTTTTAATTAATTTGAGTTTAAATAGCCTCCTGTGGCTGGGGGCTACCTAGCTAGCAGAGATCTAGACCAATCAACCTTCAGATGGTTGAGACCACTCTGCAGAATCCTCCTAAGCTTCTGTCTCCATATGATCATTAATAACTATTCTGAATTTTATTTCGAATTTTATTATATAATTCTCAAACAAAACAAAGCTCAGATTTGACTACACTAAAATGTCAATGGTGTGTATGTGTTTGTGTGCACACATGTGTGTATGTGTTTATGGAAAATTTTCTATTTGCTCATATTTATATTTTACATAATGGGGACTATAAGAAGAATAAGCATGTGCCTATTCCTCACCACACAGCTTGAGACAAACCCATACAAAAACAATTCTGAACAGTAGAGAACAGTATGTGATTGTGTATCTATGTCTGTGAGTGCTGAAAGACCGAGAAGGAGAAAGAATGACATGGCTCTTTCACTAACTCTAATCAACATGGCTTCCTAAAGAGGAGAGTAGTACCGTGTAGTGACAACTTTCTGCTAAGGGAATGCTATTTCAAGGTTTTTATCATCTTTTTGATTCCCTAATCGAGAGGCCTCAGGAAGCATTTTTACATTTTATTGCCTTCTTACCAGGAGAGGAACAGATTAACAGATCTATGCCTTTTCTGAATTAAATACCTTTGTTGTATAAGTGCTAGGTAAAGTTTTGATGATGGGTGTTACTGCATTTTTATTTACTCCCTTCTTCTGAATGGCTCTCTCTTTTCCCTTCAGTTTTTCTCCTTCTCTCTTTCTCTCCCAACCACACTTTTCAGACATACTTGCAGAGTATTGTGTCTTTTTCCATTAAAAGGATTCCTAACTTGGATATGGTCATCATAGCATGAAGGGAACACAATTCTTGGTTGAATTTTTTATTCTCCAGGTCTCTGACAATTACTGTCAAAAGCAGTGGTGACTTTTTGTGAGGTGGATGCTTGTTCATTAGAAAGTGGCCTGAAACAATGAATTCCCTTCACATAAACCATTGAACTATCATGAGATGGTAACGACTTTCTGTCACTCGCAACCTAGGTCTAATCCAAACTCCTGACCCAGAGGTGTAAAGGCTTTGTAGCTCATTAGTGATTCCCCTGGAGCCATCAGTGCCAAGTCTCTAGTCACATGGAGCCTAAAGTGAAGAAGTATTGTGCACCTTTTAGCATTAGTGGTATTTTAATGGCAAACATGATAGGATTTACCAAGCTAAAATGCTTAAAATGAAAAAAAAAAAAAGTAAACATTCTCAATATATTCTATGTGAGGCTAAGGTGATCATGTTAATATAATTTAAAAAAATAAGTGTAATTGCATTATGTTGAAACAGTATCATGAAATCCTAGTGAGGACGATAGTCCAATTCGGTATGGCAGAAATGGATTTTCTTATTTATGCTGGTATATAAAATGTCATTTTGTAAACTAGAAAGTAGGTTGAGAGGAAAGTGATGGTTCTTAATGCTGGACTAAAGATAATTTTGCTCATGTGATTAGGACAACTGAGCTTCCTTTACCTTTTTCTGAGTTACTTTTTAAAAATCATATTTGAATTTAGGGACACCTGGGTGGCTCAGTCCATTCTTGATTGGGTTTAGGTGAGATCTTGGTGAGACTGAGCCCCCACTCCACTTCTGGCTCCAGGCTCAATGGGGAGTCTCCTGGAGATGCTGTCTCTCCCTCTCCTCTACTCTTTTCCCCCTGTGCCTCATGGGCCAGCGGGCATGAGCTCTCTCTCTCACTCTCTCTCCTAAATAAATAAATAAATAAATATTTAAAAAAATTCATATTTTTATTTAAATGACAATAAGAAACACAATCTTTAAATCTAGTTTAAATTAGTTTAAATGGTCTAAGAATGCTCTTTCAGGTAAGTGGGTCTGATCAAGATTTCAGGTTACAAAGTTCTGCAGCTTCAGTGAAAATAATTTTATGCGGGGCTCGATCCTGGGAACCTTAGATCCCGGGAACCTTAGATCCTGACCTGAGCCAAAGGCAGAGGCTCTAGCCCACTGAGCCACCCAGGTGCCCCTCTTTCTCTTAATTTTTAAGCTTGAAACAAGATTCTATAAAACAGTAGGTAGGCTATTCAGACTGACTCTAGTTTGTGTCAGTTTTGAGGCTATCAAACCAAGGTGTTATCAATTTCATGCTTCCAAATATGTCTATTACTTATGGTCCTATATACTTCTGAAATATATATTTCTTTGTGAAATGATTTGCTTTAATTTAACAGAAAGCAGACCAATTGAATAAAATATATATTTAACCCAAACAATATATAATATACATAATAGAGGCATTAATCATTTTATATGGAGTTAATGATTTTATTACAGCACCCCATTTTAAGTTTTTATTTGTTAAAAATATTTCATCAGAAAAATTAGCTTGATGGCAAAATGTGATTGAATGTAGATCATTTCTTCTTAGTTTATTTTTATTTGAAAATTAGTTATTTTAGGCTCTAGTGATTTATATGTTAACAATTATTCAATTTTAATTGAATTCCATGACAGAAAGAATATGCTCAAACAAATTAATATAATATAAATTTATGTGTAATAGTCAAGAAATAGCTCATGTTGACATGCAATTGTTGCAGCACTTTAAAATTCTTATTAACTTCTGAAGACAAATCTTTCTGAAAGTGGCAGACATCTTAACAGTGATCTTCAGTTATCACATCTCCATCATAGCTAGCCAGCACTTTGTAAGTTGATACTCTCTTTGCTAGCCGACCAAAGTCAATATATACTCCAATTATAGCTGGATGAACCTGACAGCTTGTATCTTCTTTCTGAAGGTTGTCTGCCTTGTTGAGTAGCCGTACAGACAAGCTGCCAGATCTTCATTAATACCTGGGTTGCTTTTTTATTGTTTAGAGGAAGTGGTGTTTGGTAGATCATACAAAGTGTTGCATGCTTCATTGTCTAGGGTAACTTTAAAATTTTTTTATTTTGAGTTATACTTATTTTCCTCTAGAATTCTGGAAATTTAGCCAGTAGCCAAATATTTTTAATTTGTGGTATGTTTTACCATTTTTTTTGGCTGGGTCTGAGTCTCTGAAGCAATGCATCGTACTTGTATTACACACTTACTTTCAAAAGCACATTGAATGTTTTTACCCTTATGGTAATACTCAAAGTTAAATTAAAAAGATGACACTGTTATCATCATTTAACCAATAAACATTTGAAATGCAATATTCAGAAGTTAATGATTTGCTGTTAATTAACCGCTTGGTTATTGGTATAATTTTTCTTGATAATATATTGCTGTTAAAATGACCATGGAATTATCCTTTTAATGAAAACCAGCCCCTATTCAGAGATTAGATGACTAATTTTGCCCATAGTGTAACTTAAGTGTCTTGTCCTCTTTAGGAAACCATTTTGGAGTTAGTGAAAAATGTCTTCTCAATCTTACTCCTAAATCTTGTAGCATTTACAGAGATACATACACAATAACATATTGCTCTTTTTGGGAGTTGTTTTTGTATGTGTTTGTCTCAAACTATTTGACAAGGATTAAGCCTGGTTTATTCTTATAGCCACCATTACATGAAATTCAAATCTGAGCAAAGAGAAAACTTTCAACACACACACACACACACACAAGTGTGTGTGTGTGTGTGTGTGTGTGTGTGTGTGTGTTGAAAGTTTTCTTCCATTCATATTTTAGCATAATTAAACCTGGGCTTTATTTTGTTGCAGAATAATATAATAAAATTCAAAATAAAATTCAGAGTAGTTATTAGTGATCATATGGAGACGGAAGCCTAGGAGGATCTTGCAGAGTAGTCCCAACCATGTGAAGGTTGATTGGTTTAGATCCCTGCTAGCTAGGTAGCTCCTGGCCACATGAGCTATTTAAATTCAAATTAATTGAAACTAAATAAAAGGAGAAATTCAGTTCCTGATCTGTACCATTTCAGTTGTTCAATAGCCACATGTGGACATGGACAGTGTCTACCTCATTGGGCGGCACTTAAATAGAACATTTCTACCATTGCAGAAAGCTGTGTTGGATGGTGGTGGTCTAGACCACAATAAAAATTAAAAGAAATAATTAGGAAGTAATAGTGAACCCTAAGGAAAAAGAAAAAAACAAAAATCAAATACATTAGAGTTATAAGCTTATTCTAAGGCATGAGCCATAAATCTTCCCATTACTTACTGTATTTAATCTATCCATTTTACTTTCCTACAATTTAAGGAAGAGTTTAGATTTTGAAGAGTTAAAAGAGCTACTTGAAGAATTTAGATTTTCAAGGGTTAAAAGGAATTGATGGCTTTTTAAACTTTTTTTTTTGCAAAGAAGAAGACATTAGTAACTTGGTGGGTTTTTTTATACCTTAAATTCTAGTTTATAGGAACAAGCATAAATACTAATTATGAGGTTCTAGGATCCCTCAGCGCCCCCCCCACTTTTTAAAATCAGCAGTTGTACATACTGGCACAAGCACAAAACCCATAACACTGTTTAGAAGATGAGGACATACAAATACTTGTTTAATATCTCAGAAGGGAAATCCACTAGCACATCAGAATAATGTTAGAACAGAGAGAGGAAGGGCACCTGGGTGGCTCAGTGGGTTAAAGCCTCTGCCTTCGGCTCAGGTCATGATCCCAGGGTCCTGGGATTGAGCCCCGCATCAGGCTCTCTGCTCAGCAGGGAGCCTGCCTCCTCCTCCTCTACTCTCTGCCTGCCTCTCTGCCTACTTGTGATCTCTCTCTGTCAAATAAACAAATTAATTAAAAAAAAAAAGAAGAACAGAGAGAGGATGTTCATATCGTGTAATTTGTTAGCTTGAAATATTGTCCTGTACATTGTTCTTTTAATGATGACCTAACTAAAGAAAAAGTTTAGGGATTTTGGCAGATGGGAAAGGGGCCACTATATGCTGCAACTGTTGACAGGTTTAATTTCATTTTGAGCCATTATCACAGGGAATATGTGGAAGCTATCTTAGTAATCTGCCATTTTCTCAGCTTATTCATAACAGTCAAAGGAAAGATCATATCTCTATGTTTATAGTGAAAATCTTTGGAAGGCAGAAAGCAAGTCTTTTATTAAATTTTTGTCCAGTAGTTCATCTGTCAGGTCTAGAAATGGCTAGTTATTGTTACTGTATACCCAAGATCATCTATGACTGATATGAAAGAAAAAATTTAAAATAATTCAGCAAGCACTGGGTCCATGTTGTTCTTGCCTGTCAGTTTTATAATTAAACAACAGTTCCTTGTTTTATTTCCTATGTAATTTTTTTCAATGCAAGTCAGACCTATTTAAAATGCAATGCGTGGGGGCACTTGGGTGGCTCAGTTGGTTAAGGCCTCCGCCTTTCGGCTCAGGTCATGATCCCAGGGTCCTGGGATTCAGACCTGCATCTGGCTCTCTGCTCAGCAGGGAGCCTGCTTCTCCCACCCCCCACCCCCCCACCTGCCTCTCTGCCTACTGTGATCTCTGTCTGTCAAATAAATAAATAAAATCTTTGAAAAAAATAAAATGCAGTTCTTGGAGGGATGGGTGGGGGTAAGGCAGCAGAAAGATTTTTACAAAGAGTTAAAGGATGATATTGCTGTATAAATATTAGCAACCATATTTATAGGAGTATGGACAAAAGAATTCTTTAACTTTCTCCTAGAGAATTCTATCCTATGCTATTTACAATAAATTCACGTTTGCCTTAAAAAGTTAATTTTCCATAAAAAAAAAATCAAAGTGAGCTAAGGGAAACTGAATATATTATTTCCCTTGTTCTAGGTGCCTGATAACTTCAAACCAGTCCTAGAATGAGTATTTTCTTGTATGAATAAAGGCTAATGGTATTCCAAACTATCTTGGAAATGGAATCCCTTTTTCCTAGGTGCCAGTGTGAATGTTTAAACTTCCCGTGGGTGAGAACACACGAATGAAGAATAAGAACAGAAGAACCTTATAAGAAAACCATAAAGAATCCAAGGGGCATGAGCATGGATTAAAAGTGCAGAAGTAGGTGATGCAGCTTTTTCTCTCTTCCTCAACACTCTCTCTTCTGCAGAGGTAAATTCCGTCTTGCCTCAGCTTTATTTTTCAAATTATATTGAAGACTGAAACAAGTCAGACCATTGAGACTCATTTGTTTTCTTTCTGAGCTAAGGCAAATGGATCTAATTTCGTTCTGAGACAAGGCAGGTGGGTTTAATAGATAGCATGGGGGTGGGTGAAGAGGAGGAATGGTAATAGGGAAGACATCAGTTGTAATTTATCTTGACTTAGGAAGACTTTTCCTTTTTGTATGACATACTGTCTACAAATGGAGAGACACTCCTGTTAAGTAATTGCTCAGATTATTGGAGTTATGCTTAAAAAGGACTTCTAAGCTGCATTAGCTTGGGTTGACATCACTGGTCCTCATCTTCAAGGGGTCAGTCCAAGAACCAATCTATTTAACATCTTCATCTGTGGCCAACATAATGGACGAGAAGTAGCAGGCCCATTAATTAACTTTAGGAAAGACATTAGGCTGCAAGAGGTGGCTTGCATGTTGTAGTGCAGGGTACGAATTTCAAATGACCTTTGCCAAGATAAAGCACTTGTCCTTTGCATTCAAAATCTCAAAGGCTATTTGTCTAAGAAAAAAATGAGTGAAATCTTTCTAGTGTGAATCTGCATATCCTGTTTGCTAATGCACACAATGTCAAGACTGGAATAATTTTGTTTTAAATAGAACTGTTCATTTCTTACGGGTGCGCCCTCAAATGGTTTTCTCTTTTCTTACATGTGTCTCTTTAATGGAATTTCAAGGCAAAGCTGTGTTGGTGTAAGGGAGGGCCAGTCGCATAATTTTTGAGATCAGATGCAAAGAGAAAATGTGGAGCTCTTTATTCATTAAGCAGAAACAAAAATGCCATTAAAGGTCCTAAGATGCAAAGCTTTTTTCTTCTCCCATGGTCTCTTTCTTGATTTGTCACAGTGGTTTTTTATTTGCTATTTAATGTCTTTCTAAGAAAAGACAAATAGAAAAATTTAATTATTGGCATAAATTTTGTATTTTATCTTTTTGTTGCATTATGCCGGTTGTAAATGCGAGTTGAGGGGCACCCGAGGGGTGCAGTCAGTTGAGTGTCCGCCTCTTGGTTTTGGCTCAGATTGTGATCTCAGGGTTGTGAGCCCTACGTAGAAGCCCGTGCTCAGCGTGGAGTCTGTTTAACTCTCTCTCCCTCTCCCTCTGCCCCTCCCCTCTGCATGCACTCTCTGTCTCTCTCTCAAATAAATAAATCTTTAAAAAAAATGTGATTTGAGAACCATTAACTCATATGTGAAATCACACAAATTGTGCAATTTGTATTTTGTAGCTCATACTCATACATGCATATGTATTTCTTTCTTACCAGAAGTGTGGAAACCCTGCATGAAAACTAACTCTATTTGCGTTTTACTCCTTAATAAACACACTTTCTGCCAACATTCTCAACCTTGGACTTACAGATGAGTGAGGAAGGCCTGGAAGGAAAAGGAATTGTGGGTTGCCCTACTTTTGCTTTCCTTCTATATCATCATTTTCAATATAAGAGGCTGGTTAATATGGGGAGGTAACACTAGGAAGACAGGGTAAATAGGGTTCCTGGGTCATTCATGTTTTTTAGAACAATTGCCTGCTTTGGCATCTCTGCAGTTGAATCGAGTTCTGACTTGAATGGAGAGCATGGCCTCTGGAGGCTGTCAGTGCCTCTACTCACTCAGTCATAAATGGGACACTCTTACTTAGTACTGACTTTGTGTCTTGAGGAATTCCCATGCATTGAGTATCCACCAGATTTCTGTGCTCAGGGGGTATCTGAACTGCATATGTGAGGGGGTGCCAAGGAATGGCAGACACCCAGATGGCACTTGTCTCTTCTCTTCAGGCACATGCTTGGTTGTCCCAGTGGACTTCACTTACAATATACAATTTAAAAGATAAAATTCTGAAGAATGTTATAAAGAGCATTAAACCAAGCTCTGTACACCCATGAACCTGGGCCTGGGGTAGGATCATACACTTTCTCTGATTGTCAGGCCATACCTATGGTCCCCTCTGCTTGACACAAGACACAAAAGATGCTGATCACATGATCCTGCAAGATTCTGGGTTCGTTTTAGGTCTGTAGCTAAGAAGCAAGAAGTTCCTTGACTAGACTGGGAAAGGGATTCCCAAGATAAAGGATTACATCTAAAACTCCAGTATTTAAGGGGCACCTGGGTGGCTCAGTGGGTTAGGCCTCTGCCTTTGGCTCAGGTCATGATCTCAGGGTCCTGGGATTGAGCCCCGCATTGGGCTCTCTGCTCAGTGGGGAGCCTGCTTCCCCCTCTCTCTCTGCCTGCCTCTCTGCCTACTTGTGATCTCTCTCTCTGTCAAATAAATAAATAAAATCTTAAAAAAAAACAACAACAACAAAAAAACAACTCCAGTATTTAAATATGCAACTATGTAGCAGAATTCTCAGGTTCAGGTGTCAAATACATACTGAATTTTGTGTGTTTTGTTTTTGTTTTTTAAAGTTATAGGATATCTTCTATATGTTTATTGGGCTCTTGTCTCTTGGATGCAAGAGTTCAAAAATATTTTCAGCTTTAGTCTAATTTGAGGCTTGAGGGGTTATTAAGGATTTGTCATCCTGTTTTCAACTCTTCGTTCTCAAATACTGGAGATGGCATTCAGACCTTCTCCTCCACCCTGGAGATGGCATTCAGGCCTTCTTCTCCACCCTGGGCTTTGATTCAGAGAAAAATGACAAGAGTTTTCTAACCCAAGAATTCATTGTAACCTTTAACAAATTCTTTTATCTGTTTGACTCTCAGTTTTCTCATCTGTTAAAAGGGGATAATGCCTCTTTTGCAGGTATGATTTAATAAGATAATAAAAGTGCCTTACTAGTAGTTTGGTATATGTGCTCTGCTAAATCTTTTCCGAGTGTGAATTAATGTAGGAAATAAGTCCCTATTTGTACCACAGTTGACACTCAATCTTAATGTGACTTTCTAATGTTTATTTTTCCTGTAATTATTATTTCACCTTGCTTCCTTATGTTCTTACCCATCCTAAAGGTTTCCATAATACGTATGCTAGTGGATTTTGTGTAGAAAGGTGGATGCCTGACTGCTTGCTTCATAGTAAAATGCTGACATGAAAAACCTGCTTTACCTTTATCTTATTTTTTGGATCAGCTGTGCAAATTTTTAAAAGCCAGGCAGAAAAACATAATTGATGTGACTTACATTTATAACTATTGGTTATTCTGCATCTTAATTAAGCTTTTATCCTTGCATTGCTTTGTAGCTCGGAGTTTTTTATTATAAAATTTATATTTATTAGAGGAAATTTAAAATACAGAAAAGAGAACAAAGAAAGACTTGTGTACATAGAAGGCAATCCATGTAAATAGTTTGTTTTTTCCTCTTCTGGTCTTTCCTTAATGTATGAAGGTAAAAAAGCTGTTGGGAGACTACCATAGATAAAATTTTATGTCCTGCTTTTTTACATAATATTATATCATAAATTTTTTTATATTACAATCTGCATGAACACTTGAATATTTTCATGACTGTAGAATATACTACAATATGGATTTATTTCATGATTTTTCTATTTTCTAACATAATTTCATTCATAGTAAATACTGTGCTGAACATCTTTTTTGGATAGGGTCTTTTCTGTTTTTTAAGGTTGGACTCCCAGAAGAACTTCACTGGGTTAGAGCCTCACACACATTTTAAGTCTTTTGATACTTGCTGACAAATCCGTCCAAAGGGGTCATACAAGTTTTTATTCCTTCAAGGGATTTATCACAATGCCAGTCTTTTTGCAGTAATATTTGCTATTTTGATAAATGAAAAGTGATGGCAATTTGTTAAATATAGACTGTTTTTATTAGTGATGATGGATATATAATTAATATATAATTTAATAAATATACTAATATATAGAGTTAGAATACATAATTTGTTTTCAATATATGTATTATATATTTTAAATAGTTTAACATATACATTATATATGTATTAATATATATTTAATATATGTATTTTTTTTCCTAACTCTGTTTCTTCCATCATGAAATACAGTATCTCCTTCAGGTCCTTTGATAGACCACTCCTTCTTATACTCTATATACTTATAGACCACAACCTCCTAATAAGAGAGTAAGAGAAAAAAAAAAACTGAAAAATGTTTACAGAGCTTATTTGAAAGAGAGAGAAAGAGCATGAATGAGTGGGGGGAGGGGTAGAGGGAGAAATCCTCAAGTAGACTCCCCACTGAGCTCTGAGCAGGACTCTGGGCTTGACCCTGAGATCATGACCCGAAATGAAATCAAGAGTTGTCCCTCAACCAGCTGAGCCACCCAGGTACCCCTGATGTCTTCATTTTTCTAACCATCCTTCCCTCATAAAATTAATCAGAAAAAAAAAGTGACTTCTTGCCTTAGTGGTATGAGCAAAACTGGCTTATTCCTGCCTCTATCCTTTGCTTATTCCCCCTCTACAACCTCTGATGCTTCTTTCCTTTCTTACTCTCCCCGTGGTCTCTAGACACTTGTTTTCTGCATTTACATGTTGACAGTGTGGTTCTCCATTTCTCTAGCAGTCTGATCTCAAAACCTTTGCAGGGCTTTTTTGGTTCTTGTTTTTTAAATTAATTTTATTTTCTTTTATTTTTTTAAAGGTTCAGGCTGTTTTACTGTATTAAGGAAAGCTGGGGAAGAAATGTTAGAGAAACATTGTATTAGGATGACAAGATCTCTTTTTCTCCCTGAAGCTAAAACACATACAGTTTCACCCTGAGGAACCCATTCTTTAGAAAACCAAGAGGAAAGGGAAATTAAATGAAAGGCAGCCTACATTAAATTTCATTTAGGCCTATTGTTTAATTTATGTTCTGGGCCCCTTGATTCCTTTTAGGCCCTAGGCATGGAGGATAAAGTTTCTGTGTGTTTGGTCACTCCTTCATATTCCATCCTATCTTTGGGCCTTATGGATATTTCTGTTCTGGAGACTCCTTAAGTCAGAAGGTTGGGAGGGTTGATAGGTAGAGCATGATATTTTGTTAACAGATGTGTTGGTTTAGATTTTTTTTTCCCATTAAACCTTATTTAGCTTTCTCCTTTTTGACTTTAATAATATGATGTCTTACTTTTGTTGATCAATTTTTAAAGTATTGATGATTTGTTTGTGCTTGGATTGTTTTTCTGTATTTTTAAAGTATTTTGTTTGTTTATTTATTTCCCATGCAGCCCTGGAACAGACATGGGGATTTCCTATGAAAGCAGGATGAATACACACTTTAACCTACGTTGTGGACCTTTGCAGATCAGGCTGGTTCCATATTGTGAGCCATGTGGCTAAGCAGGATATAATTGCCTCATTTCTGACCCAGCAGCCGGAGATGCTGTGCTTTGCTGGAGGGAAGTGTTCACAGTGACTGCCTGTGTTGTAATTTTTTTTTTAGGATTAACAGAAGACCTGAATTTTTAGGGTTTTCCATATGGTTGCTTTCCCAGTTGCGCTAACATTGACTTGAAAAAAACCACCTCTTCACTTTAGGGAAAAGAAAGTCCCGAGTCACTTAGTATTCCTTACACTCTGGAAGGCTGACTATAAAGGCTTACACTTCCTGCTGCGATTGTATCCTTCTTGAAAGAAACGAGGCAGCAACATGAACTTAGTTCTCTTTATCGGCACAGTGATTCTAAGTCCCAATTTCTGCAGTCTTCCCTCTCTGACTATTTAATACACTTATCCTTTCTCTGCCCGGCATTCCCCTATAGGAGAGATTGAATTTAACAAATGTACACTAAGAATGATAGCTGACACTAATTCAATGAGCAGAAGGTTAAATCCAATCATAATTCCTGAGGTAATGGAGACGGGTAGGGTATGCAGATCTCTGAAGAGTCAAAGAGATTAAATGAAACTATACAGTCCCTTTGACTATGTAGCCACTAGGAAACTGTAATAGTATTTTAAAGTAGGGTGATACCAGAGCATAAAGATTTATTTTTTTTTAAATGAACAAAGCATCACAGTCAAGCTGATGCAATAATTTTGCAATCCCTTGAGCTGTTAGGCTCAAGTGAAGAAAGATATTAGCTAAATACAATCTTGAATGAATGCATTAATTTGCACAGTCCCTTTCTCCCCATTGTGCATAAAGTCTTGAATGATTTTAACTCAGATGGATTTTAGTCCATGATAAAAACTGGAAAGTCTGCCTGCAAAGCTTTTAAAAATATAAATAAGTCACATTAGGGATAGAGGGTTGGGAAGGGGAGGGAGGGAAGATTCACAAAGATTTAAAAAGCCAAACTGAACACAACTGCTTGATTTAATATCTGTAGATGAAAGCTGAGGACCAGTGCTTCCCATGAGACTCCATGGTGGAGTGTTGCGGATGGCAGCTACTGAGAACTAACGGAAAACTTGCAGCTGAGGTGCTTGCAGAATCTTCCTCTGACAGCTCTTCTCCGTGGGATGGCAGGATTAGGGTAAAGGCTGAGAGGATAATGGAATCTGTGCATGCCTGGCCTGATTGCTCCCCTGATCTGATCACCAGTATCAGGGTGACAGCTGCACTTCTAACCCTCTGAGCAGCAAGTAGCAGAGCAGTATGTCAATTGTCTGCGTATCTTTAGCAGTCATATATTGACAATTAAGGAGAAAGTGATTCACATTTGTAATACCCTTACTAAAGAGTATATGAAATATTTAGTCTAAGAGACTTGGAGGGTTTGGAGATCCCGCCGTGAATTCTTGCATGATTGAACAGGGTTCTTCTTTTAAAATATATATGTGATGAGTGAACGATCATAATTCTTGAGTTGGTGTGACTGTGTAAAGATACCCAGTATTATATATGCAATTCGCGTACGTACCTCAGAGGAAGACTGTTAAGTTTTAGGAACGCTTTAACAGCACACGATATTCAAATTGCACTTGATTTGTTGAAATTCAAAATGGAAGTGAAGGAACCAAAAAGATATGAGAAAGAATATTTTGTTTTCAGAAATTAAAGCTTTCTAAATTAGGAGTTAGAATAAAGTGTTAAGTCATTTTTAAAAATGCACAAATGTATTAATTTTTATAGGAAAGAAACTGGTTAGATAAATAAATGTGCTAATGTATATCCTGAACATTTAAAATATACACACCCTGGGGCGCCTGGGTGGCTCAGTGGATTAAGCCTCTGCCTTCGGCTCAGGTCATGATCCCAGAGTCCTGGGATAGAGCCCCACATCGGGCTCTCTGCTCGGCAGGGAGCCTGCTTCTCCCTCTTTCTCTGCCTGCCTCTCTGCCTACTTGTGATCTCTGTCTGTCAAATAAATAAATAAAATCTTAAAAAAAAATAAAATATACACACCCTTCAACCTAATATTCTGTCATCAAGGAGTAGGTGATGTCCACCTCATTTTCTCAAATAATGTATCTTTTTTTGTTGTTTTTCATTTCAATTAAATCCTTTTGTTCTGTCAAATGTAAAAGAATATAGGTATTACAGGGGCGCCTGGGTGGCTCAGTGGGTTGAGCCTCTGCCTTCTAGGGTCATGATCTCAGGGTCCTGGGATCGAGCCCCGCATCGGGCCCTCTGCTCAGCGGGGAGCCTGCTTCTCCCTCTCTCTCTGCCTGCTTCTCTGCCTGCTCGTGATCTCTCTTTCCGTCAAATAAATGAATAAAATCTTTGAAAAAACAATTAAAAAAAAAAGAATATGGGTATTACAGTTATGTAAGTAATGTAGCATAATGATAACTGACACTAGTGAATCCACCATCCAATTAAACCTAAACCATTACTTACATGGTTATGTTTCTTTCTTATCTTGTCCATTTTCTCCTACCTATAGATACCCAGTAACCTGAATTTTATCATTTCCTTTTCTAAAATGTTTTTAATCATCTAAGTGTATATTCTTTTTATTTTGAGTATGATTTAAAATTGAGTATGATGTACATACAGTAAATTTCATCCATTGTGGTGTACAATTCTGTGGGTTTTGACAAATGGTCACGCCATCACAATCAAGATACAGAACAGTTCTGTCACCTCTGAAATGCTCTTTTGTAGTCAATTCCTTTCCCACACCCAGCACTTGGCAACCTCTGTGATCTATTTTCTTTCTCAATAGTTTTGCCCTTTCCAGAATGCCATATAAGTGCAATCACACGTTATGTGGTTGGTCTTTTGAGTCTTTCTTTCACTCTGCATAATGCATTTGAGATTCATACGTGTTTTTGTATGTATCGGTAGTTCATTTTTTTTAAAGATTTTTTTATTTATTTGATACAGAGTGAGGGAGAGAGAGAGACAGAGAGCAAGCACAAGCAAGGGGAATGGCAGGCAGGGGAGAAGCAGGCTCCCTGCTGAGCAAGGAGCCCAATGTGGGTCTCCGTCACAGGACCCTGGGATCATGATCCAAGTTGAAGGCAGCGGCTTAACCAACTGAGCCAGCCAGGCGACCCTGTAGTTCATTTCTTATAATTAAATAGCATTCTCTCATAGCTATGTACTTACTATAATTTATTGATCCACAAGCTGAAGAACATTTTGGGATGATTCCAGTTTTTGGCAATAAAAATGTATCAGGTATAAACCTTTGTATATATGTTTTTGTGTGAACATAAATTTTTTTTTTAAGATTTTATTTATTTATTTGACAGAGAGAGACCACAAGCAGGCAGAGAGGCAGGCAGAGAGAGAGAGAGAGGAGGAAGCAGGCTCCCTGCCAAGCAGAGAGCCCGATGCGAGACTCGATCCCAGGACCCCGAGATCATGACCTGAGCCGAAGGCAGAGGCTTAACCCACTGAGCCACCCAGGTGCCCCTGAACATAAATTTTTATTTCACCTAAGTAAATACCTAAAAGTGAGATTTCTGGGTCATAGGGCAAGTGTATATTTAACTTTGTAGGAAACTTTGTATTAAGCCAGTATTTCCAAAAGGGCCATACATTTTATATTTCCATAGGGAATTTATCAATATTCTTCATCTTCCTTTGCACTTAATATTGTTAGTAATTTATTTTTATTTTTTTCAAATTTAGCCATTCTTTTCTTTGTGGTATTACGTTGGGTTTTATTTTACATTTTCTGAATGATGAATGATGTTGGATCTCTTTCATATATATATATATATAGATAGATAGATATAGATATAGATATAGATATAGATATAGATATAGATATATGGCTTAGTTGCCATACACACACACACACACAACATTTAGATATCCTCTATCTTTGGTGAATTGTCTGAATGTTTTGCCCTTTTGAAAATGAGTTGTTTATTTTCTCATTGAGCTTTGAGAATTTTTATGCACAGATGCAAATCTTTTTTGTAATTTTCAAATATTTTCTTTTGGTCTGTAACTTATCTTTTTATTCTCTTAATAGAGCCTTTAGAAGAGCAGACGTTCTTAATTTTGCTATACCCTGTATCATTTTTTTTCTTTTATGGTTCATGCTTTGCAGTTTTATCTGACAATTAAATTAATAAATAAATTAATGTCTACTCCAGAGTCACAAAGATTCTTGATCATTTTTTTTTTTAGGAGTTTTATAGTTGCAGATTTTACAATTAGGTCAGTCATCCATTTTCAATTAATTTTAGTATATTGTGTGAGGTAGGGATCAGAATTCACATTTTTTTGCATTTGGATAACCAATTATTTCAGCAACATTTGTTGACAAGACTATTCTTTCTCAATTGAATTGTCTTTGAATCTGTTGAAAATTGACAATTTTCAACATGTTCACATATATGAACACATATGTGAGATCTACTTCTGCATTATCCTTAAAAAAATCAAACATTAATTTATGTGTCGACTCTTTTACTAATACCATATTGTCCTCATGCTTTAAAATGAGTCTTGAATTCAGGTAATGTGCAATCAGGTAGTACTTAAAGACTTACCTTGGTTATTCAGTTCTTTGACTTTCCATATGAGCTATAGAATTAGCTTGTCTGTTTCTACAAGAAACTTGCTGGAATGTTGATTGAAATTAAATTCAATCTATAGAGCAATTTGGTGAGAAATGTCGTGTTAACCATATTGAGGCTTCCATGCAGTCCAATAAAAGTGGCTTGTTTATTCATTTATTTACATCTTTTTAAGTTTCTTTCATCAGTGTTACATAGTTTTCAGCATATTGATCCTGCACATATTTTGTTAGACTTAAATCTAAGTATTTAATGGTATTTAATGCTATTATAAATGGTACTTTTAAAATTTCAATTTCCAATTGTTCATTGCTAGTGTATAGAAATACTATTGATTTTGTGTATAGATTTTGTATATGAAACCTTAAGTGACTTAAAAGTTATAGTAGCTTTTCAAAAATAGGCCTTGGCAGCATTACCCTGATCCCAAAACCAGGCAAAGACCACACCAAAAGGGAGAATTTCAGACCAATATCACTGATGAATATGGATGCTAAGATTCTCAACAAGATCCTAGCAAACAGGATCCAACAGCACATTAAAAAGATTATCCACCATGACCAGGTAGGATTCATCCCTGGGCTACAAGGATGGTTCAACATTCACAAATCAATGTGATAGAACAAATTAATAAGAGAAGAGAGAAGAACCACATGGTCCTCTCAATTGATGCAGAAAAAGCATTTGACAAAATCCAGCATCCGCTCCTGATTGAAACGCTTTAAAGTATAGGGATAGAGGGAATATTCCTGAACTTCATAAAATCTATCTATGAAAAACCCACAGCAAATATCATCCTCAATGGGAAAAAGCTTGCAGCCTTCCCGTTGAGATCAGGAACACAACAAGGCTGCCCACTCTCACCACTCTTGTTCAACATAGTATTAGAAGTCCTAGCAACAGCAATCAGACAACAAAGAGAAATAAAAGGTATCCAAATTGGCAATGAAGAAGTCAAACTCTCTCTCTTCGCAGATGACATGATACTTTATATGGAAAACCCAAAAGACTCCACCCCCAAACTACTAGCACTCATACAGCAATTCATTAACGTGGCAGGATACAAAGTCAATGTACAGAAATCAGTGGCTTTCTTATACACTAACAATGAAAATGCAGAAAGGGAAATTAGAGAATTGATTCCATTTACTATAGCACCAAGAACCATAAGATACCTGGGAATAAACCTGACCAAAGAGGTAAAGGATCTGTACTCGAGGAACTACAGAACACTCATGAAAGAAATTGAAGAAGACACAAAAAGATGGAAGACCATTCCATGCTCTTGGATCAGAAGAATAAACATTGTTAAAATGTCTATACTGCCTAGAGCAATCTATACTTTTAATGCCATTCTGATCAAAATTCCACTGGTATTTTTCAAAGAGCTGGAGCAAATAATCCTAAAATTTGTATGGAATCAGAAGAGACCCCGAATTGCTAAGGAAATGTTGAAAAAGAAAAACAAAACTAGGGGCATCACGTTACCTGATTTCAAGCTTTACTACAAAGCTGTGATCACCAAGACAGCATGGTACTGGCATAAAAACAGACACATAGACCAGTGGAACAGAGTAGAGAGCCCAGATATGGACCCTCAACTCTATGGCCAAATAATCTTCGACAAAGCAGGAAAAAATATACAGTGGAAAAAAGACAGTCTCTTCAATAAATGGTGCTGGGAAAACTGGACAGCTATATGTAGAAGAATGAAACTCTCATGCCCTATCACTTGCTATAAGGCACATACCTTGTATTCCCCAATAGGATAATGCTTATTTTACATACCCAAGCAGGATGAAGAAAGAATTTCTCCTTGCCCAGCAACAGCCCAGTCAATGAGATCTCAACAAAGTAGTCCTTCTCAGTGTCCTTCTTTCCACCATAAAAGCAAATGCCTCACCTCTGTTCTCTAGACTTGCTTATTTTTCACCATAGTTTGCTTGTGCCTAGTGGGAATTCTTCTGCTATTCTTGAATAAACTTATTTTGCTGGTAAATAGTTTTTTTTTTTTTTTAAGGGTCAACATTTTTTTTTTTAAAGATTTTATTCATTTACTTGACAGACAGAGATCACAAGTATGCAGAGAGGCAGGCAGAGAGAGAGAGAGAGGGAAGCAGGCTCCCTGCTGAGCAGAGAGCCCGACGCGGGACTCGATCCCAGGACCCTGAGATCATGACCTGAGCCGAAGGCAGTGGCTTAACCCACTGAGCCACCCAGGCGCCCAAGGGTCAACATATTAATCATAGTTATATCAAATCCTTTCTGATAATTTCAGCATCTTGCACATCTGAATCTGGTACTGATAAATGTTTTCATTCTTGACATTGTATATCTTATTTTTTCTTCTTTGTGTGTCTTGTAATTTTGGTTGAAACTATACACATCATGTAGGGTACTAGAGATTGAGGTTAGTAATATTAATATTTGCAAATGGGTCTGCTTCTTTTTGCTAGACCCTGTAAGCCTATTTAGGAGTTGAGGTAGGTTTGCATTTTCTTCTTGGTATAATTTCCATAGTGTTCCTAAGTTTTCAAATTTTTCTTGTATTACTTTGTGCTTAAGGTGGGGATTGAGTTGATGGAGGATTTTTCTCAATGTATTTGTTCTACATTCAGCTTTTGACATTCTCTGTTAAAATTGTAGCTCAGAGAGTTTATGCTCTTGCCTCTTCTCCAGCAGTACACTACTGTTACTACTTTTTACTTGGTTCTTCCTTTCCCAATTGTGTGGGGTTGGGGTGGGGTGGGGGATGTGATGCAGTGCTTTCTCAGGTTCTGTTTCAGCCTCAGTCATAGGCATGTGTTGTATTTTTAGGTCTTTGACTGTGGTCTTCTCAGTGATCCTCCTTCAGCTGTAGGAGTATCATACTTTCCTAGGGCTTCTGGATTGCTTAGAACAATAGAAATTTATTCTCTCAAAGTTCTGGACACTAGAAATTGGAAATCAAGGTGTTAGCAGGGTTGATTCCTTTTGGAGACTCTAGTGGAGAATCTCTTCTATGTCTTTGAAATCCTTGGCCTTCTTTAGCTTATGGATTAATTACTTCACTCTCTACACCCTTCACATGATATTCTTTCATTTGTGTTTCTGTTTCTTTTTATGGTCTTCTTAGAGGGATAGCGGTGATTGGATTTAGAACCTATCTTAATCCAGTATCACCTTTTCTTAAGTTGATTATATCTGCTAAGTGCCTATTTCCAAATAAGTCACATTCACAAGTGCTAGGAATTAGGACTTCAACGTATAATGGGGGGCTGGTTATGTTAGTTTGCTAGAGCTGTTAAAACAAAATACCACAGACTGGGGGGGGGGGTGCTTAAATAACAAAATGTTTTGTTTTGTTTTGTTTTTCTCATAGTTGTGGAGGCTAGAAGTCCAAGGTCAGGGTGTTAATAGGATTGGTTTCTTATGAGGCCTCTCTCCTTGGCTTCCAGATGGCTACCCTGTTGCTACTCTTTCACTTGGTTGTCCTCTGGGCACATACATCCCTGGTGTTTCTTTGTATATCCTAATAGTTTCTTCCTACAAGGACACCTATCAGATTGAATTAGGGCCCTATTATTATTATTTTAAAACCTTATTATTTTAACATAATCATCACTTTAAAGCCCCTATCTCTAAATATAGTCATATCTGAGGTACTGGGGTTAGGGCTTCAACATATGAATGTGAAGGGAGGGGGGAAAAAATTCAGCCTACAACACTGGATATAATTCAGCCTTAAACTAATTGGGTGTGGTGGGATCTAGGATGTTTTTCTACCCTTCACCCAATTGTTGAGATATGGGATATGAGTAGAACTTTTATAAAATATGTTCATTTCTTTTCTTATTCAAATCTGCTTGATATTTGTAATACATTTTTTTTTAAAGATTTTATTTATTTACTTGACAGAGAGAGATCACAAGTAGACGGAGAGGCAGGCAGAGAGAGAGAGAGAGAGAGAGAGGGAAGCAGGCTCCTTGCTGAGCAGAGAGCCCGATGCAGGACTCGATCCCAGGGACCTGAGATCATGACCTGAGCCGAAGGCAGCGGCTTAACCCACTGAGCCACCCAGGCGCCCTTGTAATACATTTTTAAAAATTACATACTTGTGGGGCACCTGGGTGGCTCAGTGGGTTAAAGCCTCTGCCTTTGGCTCAGGTCATGATCCCAGGGTCCTGGGATCTAGCCTCGCATCAGGCTCTCTGCTCAGCAGGGAGCCTGCTTCCTCCTCTCTCTCTGCCTGCCTGTGATCTCTGTCTGTCAAATAAATAAATAAAATCTTAAAAAAAAAAATTACATACTTGTGATGTTTGTGATATCATATTTTATTGCTTTTAATTGGTGGAAAATGTAAAGGTTGAATTTATAAATTTTCTCCTACATAAATGGTTTGTATTTGTTTTTTTTGCAGAAGCCTAGAACTATTCCTAACCTGGTTCTACTTCACCCCCTTCTAGGATCTCTAGTTTAATCCAGCAGTCTCAGATGTATACTCATGACCTTCAGATTAAGGCATTTGCCTCTTGATTGTGGTATTAATAGCATATATCCATCTGGTATGCCTGTCTTTTGTATCCCAATCACTAATCAGGTTTCAGCTCATAGGATTATTTCTTCTCATTGGAAATTTCTTACTTCCTGGGTGTCTATCCGTGCAGAATGTTTTACAGAGCATCTAGTCGTTTGGTAACATAGGGATCTTTCAGAATATTTAGCCCATCAAATCTCAAAGAACAGAAGCCTTCAATAATATATTTTATAGTCTTTCTATATAACTCAAATAGATGTACCTCCATTTTTCTAATGTTTGGATAGTATTTGATTTTAAAGATATGTTTTAAATTCATACCCCTATTAGAGGCATAAAGCCTATTCCTAGTCATTAGCTATTTTACATGGCATGCAGTAAGCATCATTGTACTTGAATTTCTATAAAACTTTTGTAAGTATAAACTTGTAGGATATATTTCTAAAAGTGGAATTGCTGAGTGAAAGGCATTTTGAACATTTTTGGTAGGTATTTTCTGACAAGTTTAAATGTTACTAGAAAATATAAACAATATTTCTAGACTTTTATATTTTACTAATATTTACCATTTTAAAATTATGTTATATTGTTTCATATATGGTTAATATTTCCCCTTCAATGACAGTAAGATCTTGTCTAGGAACATTTTGTGTGAAGACAAGTTGTATGTAGGCAAGAACATTCTGTATGAAGAAGTTTAGTACTTGGTCCTAGTCCTAGCTTTGCCATACATTTTCTTTTCAACTTTAGGTAAGTTAGTTGATCTTCTTAGCTTTCTCTTTATATATAAATTGTACACTATTGAGTTAGAACAGGGGTTATTAAATTTTATTCCAAAAATAAGAAGATAAACCTGAACAGTAGTTCTTTAGAATCCCTGCCATTGTTCATTACTCCAAGCATGATAACTGCATTATCATATATACAAATAAGCATTTATCTCATATATATGTGCATTTATCTCATATATGGATAAGAGATATACATATGTACATATATACAGATATATAAATATGCATTTATCTCATGTATATATATATACATATATATGTATATATGTATATATACATACATATATATGCTGAAAAAGAACTCATTCATTTTTCCAGAAAATGTTATGTGATTAAAAGTAGTTTAGGGATGCCTGGGTGTCTCAGTTGGAGCTCAGCATGGAGCCTGCTTGGGATTCTCTCTCTCCTTCTGCCCCTTCCAGCTTATGTGCTCTGTCTCTAAAATGAATAAATTAATTAATTAATTAAGTGAAAAAATCTTAAAAAAGGTAGTTTAGAATCCTTTTTCCTACATGAATTTAAAGTCACTTTTTGTTTTAAAATTTTATGACTTAAGATTCTGTGTATTCTTCTGAATTGAAGGATTTTTTAGTATTTGAGCTACAATTATGTCTCCTAGTTTTCTCCTTCTCCATTCAATGCAAAAATAACTGCAGTTATGTAGACAAAAAAAAAAAAAATCTCAACTTTATTTCACTTTTGATTTGGGAATCTTTCATTCTCAACTACTTTTTTTTTTTTTCAGAGAAAAGTTAAACAATTTTGACTTCTCCTAATTTAATATCCCTCATAGTGAGTCTGAATTTAAATATAGAGCACTTTCTTATATCTTGTTTTTCTTGATTTTCATACGGTATATCCATAGCTTGTGAATTGGTCATTTTTAATGGAATGCTTCCATACTCACTTTCAAGTTCCAAGCCCCAGTGTACTCTCCTATCATCAATATTGAATGCTATCATCACATTTCTTTGTCTGAACATTGCTTTCACCACAACATTTTTTACATTCCTGTTGAAAACTCTAATTACCTTAGGCATAAGAACAAAACTCTTGGTTTAAATCTCTTAATCAGGCTTTCCCAAAATAGCCACTGAGGCATACTGAATCATTCTCCCATGTGCCTGATTATCCATCTCAGAATTTTTTAAATTCACTCTATTTACATCTGTGTTAAGGACTTCTGCATCTCTGCAAGTTCCACTTTTCCCATTGCTAAATGTAACCTTCTCCAGGAAGTTTTCTCCTACTAGCTAGGGAGGAAATGTTCTCTTTCATTGCAGGCAAAATACTTGCACTTTTGTCTATGATGAGAAAACAATGAAACTTTATTGAAATAGTCTCCAGTAGGGCTGAGTTTATAATAATTTTACCTGCACTGGGTTGAAGTTTGAAACTGCTATCTCTAAAAAAATCTACTAGGAAAATAAGAGTGTAAGGCCCTATTTAGCTAGAGCAGCTCCATCTTGACCCTGCCCCCCTCCCCTTCAGGGAACTTACTTAAAAACAAGTCCTGGAAACCAGTCCCAGGTAACAAAATCCAAATACAAGGGTGGGTCAGGCCAGGTGGAGGCATTCAATCAGTGGGGGCGCATACTGTCTCCCTAGCTACCAAGGAGTATGGGCCCCGCCCTTTGGGTGCCTTTTGGGCACCCACTCTGCCCAAGGTGATAGGCTAGTTCAATTATCTACTACTGGGTAAATTGTAATTCAATTGGTCACTTACGTGTGACCTAGCAGGACTGCGCAGCTTTCTCTGTGTTACAATCTCATTGGCCACCTGTGTGTGGCCAGGCCCAACCACATGGCCTTTGCCCTTAAAAGCTAGTCTGTAAGGCAGAGGGTCGTCGCCTCTTTGCAAGAGATGGCCCTGGCGGATCAGTTTGATTCTTGATGCTTGGCGCGAAATACAGTTTTGCTTGACCTTTGCTTTGTATCAGTCTTGCTCCTTTGACCATTGACCCATTATTGGGGAACCCAACAAGAGTCATTAAGATTATAGAATATACATCCTATATCCTAAGATTATATCATATATATATATATATATATCCTATAATCTTTATATATAGCCTATATATTATATATAACCTATATATAACCCATAATTATATCATATATATCTATATATCTATATATCTATATATATCTCCTATAATCTTAATGACTATATATATCCTATAATCTTAATGACTATTTTCCTGGTAGATTTCTTTTTAGAGATA
The DNA here is from genome assembly GCF_002288905.1 of Enhydra lutris kenyoni. Classification (NCBI taxonomy): domain Eukaryota; kingdom Metazoa; phylum Chordata; class Mammalia; order Carnivora; family Mustelidae; genus Enhydra; species Enhydra lutris. The sequence continues at coordinate 5,577,560 of NW_019154154.1, read as the reverse complement.
GCAGTTTCAAAAAAAAATATATATATATGTATATATATTCAGATAAACACATACACACACACACACATACACTCCACACTTCCTTAATTGTGAAAAGACTTTAAGATCATGAACTCTTGTTTCTACGTTAAGTGAGAATCTGTTAAAATAATCAAATATATTTAAGAATATATCAGCATATGTTCTGTAATTTAAAATGATCTTCCCTTGATCTGAAAAGTGCTTTAGTATACTACAGCTTATTTACTAGTGAAAAGTTTAGGTAACTTGCAACAGTGGGTGCTGGGGTGCATCTCCCAGGTTTCTCTTTAGGACCAAGGCACTTATTCCCAAGCTGTAAGAAATACTGGTGACTAAAAGGTCTCAGATGAATCCCTCTCTAAGAATTGCCCTCAGCTAAAGAAACTCTTGACCAAGATCACATCTCGGTTTTGTGGGCAATCTGAATCCAGTATCTGCTCTAGTGGAGGTATAAAATCTTGGTCCTTCGGGTGCCTGAGTGGTACAATCAGTTAGGTGTCACTCTTGATTTCAGCTCACATCCAGATCTCAGGGTCATGGGATCCAGCTCCTGTCAGGCTCTGCTCTTATGCAGAGTCTGCTTAAGATGCTCTCATACCTCCCCCTGCAGTGCTGTCTCTCAAACAAACAACAAACAAACAAGTAAATATTTTAAACAGAAATCTTGGTCCTCCTACCCTAATTTGGGACAACTTTGATGGGCCATCCCAATTTTAGAATTCACCATAGGACTGGTGTAGGCCTTTGTTGCAAAAGACTACAGCTCAACTTCTCCCCCCAGGCATTGTTCCTGAGAGACTCTTTGATAAAATTCCTGCATATCTAATCTTGACCAATAATCCTTGCCTCCGGAGTCCCATTTTACTGTGTAACTATGAAAAAAAGAGAAAGAAAAAAAAAGCTAATATTTAAACAAATCTTACTACTTGCCAGACATTATGCTAAGATTTCAGATTCCTCAAATCACCCAATCCTCACAACAATATGAGGTGGTAATTATCATCATCATCATTATCATCATCATCATTTTTATTTACAAATAAGGAAACTCAGAGAAATTATATACTTTTCCCAAGTCTTACAGCTACTAGGTGGTAGAGCCAGGATTTGAAACTATGACTGCTGTATTCCAGAAATTATACTTTTAATGACTCAATTATTTTACTTCTTGAATATCTAGGACATATATTGAATATCTAAAAGGGCATATCTAGATAGAGAACTATTTAAGGATTGTGGCTATGAAGGCTAATGACTATATTCTGAAAATCATATTCTGCTCCACACTTATAAGGCACATCATTTTTGGTAAGATGATTTTTTCCCTAGGTAAAAACAGTCATCATTTTAAGTTAAAGCACAATACTATATTTAGATGTTGGGTACAACTGATGTTTCATCGTTGATGCAAAATTAAACATTGTTAAAATTAATTACACATGAGGAAATTCAAGCCTACATGCTGACTGATACTAATAAAGGCTGATTTTTTTTTGTTGGATTCAACCACTGATGTGCTAATGGAATTCTGATTAATGAATTTGTCAATTGTTTGTCCCTATTGTAGACATTAACTGGCATTCCATCAATAACTGTGACATAAAAAAATACATGACCAAATTACAGATTGCTTGCTGGTTTTAAATGTATTTCGAACCAAATTAAACTGGCTACATGACACAACCGATTTAGTTTACTATGTAGAAATTGACTTTATTTACTTTAGAAATTCAACTGAAGACCCTTTTTTCAGTAGGCGCATACATATCATAGTCTTATTAGAGAACTTGTACAGAATAGAAGCCTGTATATTAAGTTGCTTCTTTTATGTATGTGAAAAAATATTGATATTTATATGTGCTTTCTAATGAAAATACTTTATAATTGTATAGCACTGCTGAGTTTTCACAAATACTATTCACATAATCCTTATAATTGTGAGATAGTTGGGGTGGGTGTTTTAAATGTCATTTTCCAAACAGGTAAATAGAGCTTAGACTAAATGATTTGTTCAGATGGCTGAGATAGGAGTTCATTGGACCTGCAGTCTTTTCCACACGGATGTGAACATATAAATGTCTCTCCTCTCTTAGCAATTCCTTTTTATTATTTTTTTTTGCCCTCCTTTGTGATATAATGTTCTATTCATCTTTTCGTGGGCAAATTTCTTGAAACAAAGAACATACATGTGCTACATTTGCTTTCATATTATGCAGTCACCATGCCTGGATGCTTTGCAAACTGAAGTCCATTCTAATCACCACGAAAGAATGGCACTATCACAGGTTACTGGAAATCTTCCTTATACAACATCCAGTGGCATTGTCACAGATCATAGGTTTCAGATGTCATTGTTTACCATCTTTTCTAAGCATATTATGTGTTTCAAGAGACATTCCTCTGATTCTGAAAACTAAAAATGGTTCTTTTCTCCCCTTTGGTACCTTCACTGAATCTTTTTTCCTATCTTCAGATATAGTTATTTACCAAAACAACATCCTAGTCTTTCACCTCTTCTTTTTGCATTTTGAATTCATCATTATTATTTATGGTTTCATTGAGAGGCAACATAATATGGATTTTTTTTTTTCCCTTAGAGAGGGAGGTAGGGAGGGAGAGATGGGGGAGGGATTCAGAGCAGAGGGAGAGGGAGAATCTTAAGTGCAGAGCCCAGTGTGGGGCTCACTCTCACTACCCTGAGATCATGATCTGAGCTGAAGTCAAGAGTCAGATGCTTAACTGATTGGAGGCACCCAGGCACCTCTGTAGCTTCAAACTCAATTCTGTTTGAATCTAAGCTCCATCATTTATTAGCTCTGTGACTTTGAGAAACTTCTCAGTTTATCCATGTGCAAAATGGTTTATCCTGCTTGCCTCAGATGGTTGGAAGGACTAAGGGATAAAGTTTGTAAAACACTTAGTTACTGATGTTCCCAATTTTTTATTTTGATGAAATGTAAACCTTGTACTATAGTGTCCACAAGTCTAGTTGCTTCCTACATCCAAGCAAGAGATATTGATGGTGAAGATTATTTGGTGGCAGAACAGATGGAGAGAAGTAGAAAAACTGAAGACATGTTTTATAGGAAGGATTTACTGGAATAGGTGTTAGCTTAATGATTGAGATGGAGTGATAAAAGAAGATTATCCTAAAATAATTTTAAAGTTTAAACCTATAAAATTGGATAGATGGTGTTATTTATGGAGAGAGGTGCACTAGGATTGTGGGGAAGATTATAAATTAGGTTTGGGGCATGTGGAGTTTTAAGTTCCTTCCTGATATCTAGGTAGAATGATTGAATAGGCAGTTAAACAGGAAAAATATAGAAGAAAAAAAAATCCCTGAAATGTTTTAAGTTGGGAACTACATTAAAAGCAACAGAGAAAGATAGAACTGAAAAATATATGCAATCAGGGTTGTGGTAGGTCAGAGTATATAAAATACGTATAAATATTAAAATTATAATAATGTCAGTGAATATGGAAGATATATTGGGGAGTTTATATGTATGCATAATTGCTGGTCCTAAAGAAGAAAAAGGTAAATGAAGTATTAAAAATAATTAAAGATATACTAGAAGAAAAGTGAGAGCAGGAACACAAATAGAGAGAATGGGAGAGGGAGAAACAGGGTTTCCGCTGAGCAGGGAGCCTGAGGCAGGGCTGGATCCCAGGACCCTGGGATCATGACCTGAGCAGAAGGCAGCCACTTAACCCACTGAGCCACCCAGTCGTTAGTATTTTTATGCTAATTTTTCTCATCTTTTATGGTAGAAGTTCAAGGTCAGGCCTAAATTTAAGTCATGAGGTTTTGTTTTTCTTCCTGAAATAATGATTTCTGTCTCTTAATGTTTTAAGATTTTTTTCCCCCATAACTTTAAAAGAATCTTTTAGGAACAAAAATTATATGCTGACAAATAATCGGTGTTTAAATTATAGTTTCTTTGGTTTTACTTAATTCTCTTATGTTAAATTAAAGTGGATTGAAGTAATTTTAAAATAGAAAGTGTGATCTCATTTGGACTACCGTTCTTTCTGTTTGAATCTCTTAGCCTCTCTGTTTCTATCTGTACATTTGCACAGGGGCAATTTCTGGATTGAGAGTCTCCAGATGATAAGAACAAAGGTTGCTTCTAGAATTAGGGAGATAGTGCAAACATGACGCATTCCTTATTTTTTATTATAAATAGCCAGATACGGAGGAAAGAAAGGAACAGTTAAAAATCACCTTTAGAAATGCGTCTGGCAGTAGGCATAGATGGGGCAGGAGGATTAACTGTGGAGAAGTGTTATCCTCTCGGGCCGTTTCAGTTCACAGATCAGAAGTTGGCACATTTTATATTACAGAGGGCAAGTTATTTACACGATAGTATTTTAGAGAAAACTTTATAATTTTGATGCATTTATTGACTGTTTCAGAACTGACTTGCTAATTATTTCCATTTCAAAACTTAAAACAATTTAAAAGTACTTTTTAGGTTTTTTGGTTTGTTTTGTTTTGTTTTGGAGATTTATTTATTTATTTTAGAGAAAGAGAGAGAACATGTGCTTGAGTGGGGTTTGGGGGTAGGGGCTGAGGGAGAGGCAGAGAAAGAATCTCAAGCAGACTTCCTGCTGGATCACAGAGCCAGATGCTGGGACCAGATCCAGATGCTCTGGATCCAGGGTCCAGAGCCAGATGCTCAGGACCCTGAGATCATGACCTGAGTTAAAATCAAGAGCCAAGAGCCAGCTGCTCAACTGACTAATCCCCCCGCTGCTCCGTGCCCCCTTTTTAGGTATTTTGAAATACTGTAAATATTTTGAAATAATCGTATTTTTTGCAGGGGATTCTATACTTGTTACACTGTGTGAACAAATGAGCTGTGATTTTACTTGTTTTAGATCCTGGTCACACCTTTCCTTTACATAATTATTTCATATAATGCATGCACCCATACACATTCACATTTTTTTCAGTTAAAAAAAAGCTTTTGGGGCGCCTGGGTGGCTCAGTGGGTTAAGCTGCTGCCTTCGGCTCAGGTCATGATCTCAGGGTCCTGGGATCGAGTCCCACATCGGGCTCTCTGCTCAGCAAGAAGCCTGCTTCCCTCTCTCTCTCTCTCTCTGCCTGCCTCTCCGTCTACTTGTGATCTCTCTCTGTCAAATAAATAAATAAAATCTTTAAAAAAAAAAAAAAGCTTTTGGCATTTGAGACTGATTTACTAAAATGAGTTGATCTTTCTAATTTGAAGTTTCCCACTAAATAAAAAAAAAAGCAATCACTTCTTATTCCTCTAAGTTCCTTATAGCATCAATTTATTTAATTTCATAAATAATTTAATAAATTAAATTTGTTTAATTTCCCAGGTTCTCCTTTCAAATCATGTGGAGGCCGAGAAAAATCAAGGCCATCCCACCTCAGATTTAGCCTTAGCATAAGTACAGCCATCTCAGACCCCTGTGCCCAAGGGCTGAACTTTCCTTACTTTACTTTAGTTCCAGGAAGCCCCACCCTGCTTTGGTTCCAGAGACCCCCACCCTGCTTTAGTAACAAGAACCCATAAATAGCCCTGCCTTAACTAAGCTCGGGGTCCAAGTCCCTACTCCTCGCGTTGGGTATACTTGGGTCCAAGCTTAAGCTTGTCAAATAAACCTTTGTGTGATTCCATTGGTGCTTGGCTCCTTGGTGGTCTCTCAGACGCGAAAACTCGGGCATAACAATCATATTCCATGACCTCAGCTGCTGCTACTAGGCTGGACTTCTGTGCCACTGGGTGCTGCCGGGAGCATTGGAGGTCAGGATTGCAGTAGCTATCTGGGCTTTCTAAGTAAGCCTGCCTCTACCTCAGAATCAGCAAATAGGACTTTTAAAAACATAATTCTCTACATCCTTCTTACTAGTTTTCTTTTTCAGAAATGTTTTATGCTGTCAGAGACCTGAGTTCATAAGGAAAGCAGAATCGGAGGAGCTTGGGTGACTTGAGAACCAGCAGTCACAGTGGGACAGCATCTAGGGTGACTTTCACATACAGTGATCCATCTGAGGCTGTAGTTTGTATGTCAGCTCTGTTTTAAATGAGGACTACTTGATGTCCAGGAAACTCAGCTCTTTTCTAGCTTCTGGATCAAATCTCATCCTAGGAGTGATTTAATTATTTTATTTTATTTTGTTTTATTTTATTTTATTTTATTTTATTTATTTCCTGAGAGAGGGAGAAAGCGCAAGTGAGGGTGGTGGGGAAAGGAAGACAGAATTTCAAGCAGTCTCTACACAGCACAGAGCTCAACACAGGGCTCCATCTCAGAATGCTGAGATCATGATCTGCGTTGAAATCAAGAGTTGGACACTCAACTGACTGAGCCAGCCAGGTGCCCCTTAATAGCAATTTAAAGAGAAATTAGAAGGCTATTTTAATATGTCACAATTCTAGTCTTAAAGGAGTAGGAGTCATAGGAGGGTTGTTGGTCATCTCAGGGGCTAGTTATCCATAATCTTCTGGTGGCAGAATCTTGATCTTTTATCATTGTGAGCTCCCATTGTTTAACATATTGCCTGGCATAGAGGAGGAACCCAATATTTGGTGAATGAATAAATAATTACTTATAGAAAAAGAAGTTAAAAAAAGTTGTAATTGGGTCTTAACCGTGGAATAAGTTGTACACTTCGTCTTGAAAATGAAGCCATTAGAGTGGTGAGTAAATTTAGTACTAGAAGGTATCATCTGAGATATGGACTAGGGCTCCTTCAATGTCTTCTTACCCACTTACCTTAAGGTCTTAGAACTCTGCTTTTAGAGATTATTTTCATAACGGGAATGTGGCAGAAGTGGTACTGTTGTATTTATGATGACTATTTCTGAATAAAAGAACCATGCAAGGGAAAACAAACACCTCCCCGCAACCCCAACAATCAGTAATAACAACAGTTAACGGAAGAGCAAGTCAGGGAGAATGCCTCATGGAAAAATAGATGTCATGTTACATTGATGTAATATTTTTCCAGAATCAAATTATTCCATTAAATATTGATTTTCTGCATTTTATAAAAATATCTCTATCAATTTATTAAAGCCTTTTAGGGTTATATAAGAATCTTTTGCCTTGAAAAGATTAACACACAGACCTTCCAAATCAGTGAGCAAGAACAACTTCCTGCCACCTACAGAAAATCTTGCTGCCAAAGAGGGAAATGACAGACATTTAATATTTATGCCAAAGATAACATTTCTTGGGCCCTAAATGATCTATCTGGAGACCCTATATTTACTGACTTTGTTCTTACGGCTAAACTTTCATTACAAATAAAGTTTGCTTTAGATCCCCTTTGGATGGAGAAAAACCATTTGCAGAAGCTCTGTGCTAGCCCTTCTCCTACAGTTATTTCAGTATGAAGGTCTGGAAATCCATTTTTCTGTAAGATTAGGAGGAATTTATCCAGGGCTCTCTGTGGTTTCCTGTACATCATATAAAACATCACAGAAATTCAGCTAGTTCTAATGTGTCATCTTGGACCTTTACATCCCAGATGACATTTTATTGGACCTTTACATCCCAGATGACATTTTATTGGACATTTTATTGGACAGGGCAGAGGCATTTTTTATTTAGGTCACAAAGTTTCAACCAACATACACCATAAAGGAAGTAACATGTCCTATAATTTGCTCTTATCAACAAAATGTTTCCCCCTACATGTGGTGTCTGTTCAGTGTGCAGTGAAATGGGGTTGTCCTAAAATTTTGAGGGAGATTTTTTGGTTTGTTTTTTGCATTTGACAAACTATTCTCATTGAAATAAGGACCCAGGAGACTGGGTTAAAAAACTCTTCGTGATACAAGCTAACAGAGATCCTCTTGGAAGTAGAGAATAAGGAGAGACTCTCTGAGGCATCTGAGTAGTCATCATGGACAGAAAGGAGACGAAACACCTGGGGTCTATGGGGACTTCACGAGAAGGACATGATGTTTGTTAGAAAGGGAATCCCTTAACAGGTATCAAACCTTCATTATATCTCCCTCTGGTAAGTTATTTCTGATAATAGAGTCTGTGTCCTTGGCATACATTCTCTTTGTTGATTGAACTACTCTACTGTACTTTTTGCTACCTTAGAGTCAAAAATGATTTTGGATTAAGAAAAAAATTCTTTTAGAACTCAGTGACATACAGCAGGTCATTTTTTATACCAGAAATGCTAACTGAATTTAGACTTAAAAAACAAACAAACAAACAAACAAAAAAAACCTTTTTTCAAATTTGGACTTAAAAAAAATGTATCTTTTTTCTTGAAAGATGCTATAGAAATGAAGAGAAAAAAGAATAACTGAATGTTGTTTGGTTTCTGTTCACAGGCACAAGCTTTGGTAGTTTAATTTTTTGCTTTATATGTGCATAAATATATGTGTAGATAAAGGAATCCAGCTATTTCCTGTGATATCCAGCTAGTGATAGAAACCCTTTACTTAGAAAGTAAAGATCATTTCTCACAGAAATTTTGTTATTAATTTATGTTGAGGTAATAACTCTTTCTTTAAAAACATGGAGTGAGTCAAAAGAGATAAATTTGACATTTTATAATGGTAAGATCTTGATTTAACTGCAGATGGGAACTTTGGTTACTGAGGGACATCGTTTTCTCTTTTAATTAATTCCTTTTCCTGACATTTCTCCCATCATGAGGCAAATTTGTTTGTGGCGCTTAACCTTTAAGTATTATATCAGTTTTCAGTGGAGTCATGCAGTGACCAAGAGTAAGTAAATGTAAGGTGAGAAAAGTGGGGTTTTTTTGTTGTTTTTTGTTTTTTTTGTTTTTCGTTTTTTTAATGCAGAAACTCCTCAAACTAAGTTTGTAGTTGGGAAATTCTCTTTTCCATTTAGAAATGATGATTTCAGCTGCCTATTTATCTTTGCCTTCTTGGTCCCTCTCCTCAAACTTGAGCCCAGGGACTTTGTGTTCTGCAAATGGCTTTTCAGATTCACTGTCTCCTCCCTACCCATCAAATGCACTCTGTGGGAAAAAAAAATTTTTTTTTAAACCCATACCCTTGCCTCTGCTGTTCCTTTCTTAGCTTTCCTTGTCAAATTTTACTTATTCTTTAAGCTTACCTTTACTCTCTAAATCCCTACTTTCTCTTTAATATTTTTCCTCTCCCAACTTAAAATGATAAATTCCTTCTTTGTCCTCATATACTTAGTATGCATGTGTTATTTACTCCATGTTATTATCATTTGTGTTTTGTCTGTTTCTCTTCTTCCTTTCCTTGAGGGCACACCTGGTTTTGTTGACATTTCAGCACTGAGGGAGGGGACAAAGGAGATGTAGCCTCTGGCTTGAGATCTATTTACTCCCTTTACCAGAGGGCCAGACTTGGGTAAGAGATGCCCTCAGGGGAAAGGAAAGAAGGCAGTTATCTTGGTCTGGTCTCCTTGATAGCTGGACCTCCAGGTAGAAGGATAATACTTTCTAGAATGAAGAGACATTATTTATAAAATGCCTGCAGTAGAGTATCTCTGTCCAAGCATTACTAATAATCAATAGAACCCAAGAAACGTAAGGCTTGGCTCCCTGGAGAATGTCACATGGGCTATACAATAATCTAGAGCAGGGGTTGATGAACGTTTTCTTAAAGGGTCAGATAGTACATATTTTAGTCATGGGGGCTACGTGGTCTTTATTATAACTACTAAGTTCTGCTTTGTAGTGGGAAAGCAGCCATAGACAATGTGTAACAAGTAGGCCTGGCAGTGTCTTAGTGAAACTCTATTTATAAAACAGATGGCTGACTTGCGGGTTGTAGTTTGCCAACCTCTGATCTAGGGTATAAAACAGAGATGCTTCCAAACTTAAATGCTCCCTGGTGTGTGGGGAAAATCAAGGAGCCTCCTTTAGAGAACTCAACCGTTGTTTCTCAGTAGAGGTCCATATCAAGGAGGGAGGAAGGGCCCGAGGAACCATCCTTAAAGTCTTTCACCACTTTGTCTCCCCTTGACTATCTGTATCCTTGAAATCATTAGAAAACTTGATTCTGAGTGAGATCTCTAATGTGTCTGGGCCCAGTCTGACAATCCAATCCTGAATGCAGCATAGATACTGTGGTACCTGAGAGGTCACGTTACCACAAACACATAAAACAATGACTATTGACTGAAAACAGTTACCCTGGGCCACCTACCCAAATCTCCCAGTGATTCTTATACCTTAAATGAAGATCCACAGTATTAAGACATGAATTTTACTGGTCTGTTTTGGGAATCAGGTGGCCCATCCTAGTAAACCCCAAACTATCTCAAGCAGGTAATGATCTCTGACCTTTTATCACTGTTGATATCCCTTATTTTCCTATGGTATTTTGATGCACATATTGTGCAGTTGTTGAAGAATGTTCCAAATAAACCAAAGTTGTGTTTTTGACTGTTTGCTATTTAAAATGAGTGGCTTGGGGTGCCTGGGTGGCTCAGTGGGTTAAGCCTCTGCCTTCGGCTCAGGTCATGATCTCAGGGTCCTAAAATCAAGCCCCACATCAGGCTCTCTGCTTAGCAGGGAGCCTGCTCCCCACCCCTTCTCTCTGCCTGCTGCTCTGCCTACTTGTCTCTCTCTCTGTCATATAAATAAATAAAATCTTTTAAAAAATGTTTAAAATAAAATAAAATGAGTGGCTTGTCCTAAATAGGTTCTCTGTCTGTAATACTGGAGTATGGGGATTAGTATCCTGTTTTGGCCTGGAGAGGCATGTTAGGCCTGATGTTTGATGTGTTATTTGCATTGCGCATACAACTTGAGAGATCCTTCCACTTTCTCTATTTCCTACATGATTTTGAATAAACTCAGGGTATGAAAAGAAAGTGGCAGAAGAAAATCCTAATTGGAGTTATAACCCTTCTTTCTGATGCATTCCTCTTTTATTTTGGGTGAAAGAATTAGGCAGAGTTGGCACTAAATCTTGTTATATCACTAACTAGCTGTGTTACTCCAGCACCTAACTTCCAATATATAACTTCTCTGAACCTATTTCTCTTTTGTAAAAACGGGGAGTACGCATTTATTGTGTGGAGTTAAAGAGAAAGCTCATTTATAGGTTGGATGATTATTCTTGTTCTTTGTTGGCCTTTAGCCAGAAGTTATATGCACATGCCCATATGTCATTCAGAATTATAATCAAATGTTGAGAAACCTCCCCTAAAGATGTTCCTAAAAGAAAAGAGCAAATTTTCTCTTTCTAGTGTGGTTTAGAAGCAATTCTACTTGAAGGCAGAAGGATGAACTGGAACAATCTCTTATTATCCTTTATAGTCCTATTAACCTGTCTATTTCATCTGCTTCCCTTTGGCACAGATAGTTTCTCCCTCAACATGTTGACTTTAGGGAGAAAGACCCACTCTGCTAGTGCCGACTGCTAGTTAAGTGCTGATTAAGTGAATTCCGAATGTATGTATGGCTTGACTAAAATTATTTATTCAGTCAGGGAAGAAACTAATTCACACAGCAGTGCCCTAATTGGCATCAGAGAGGCATTTCCGTAATACCCTTAGGAAAACCAGGAAGTTGATTAAATAGAAAAAAATGCACATGGAAATAGGAGTACAAAGTATGCGTAGAAGAATAAAAATGCAGTTGTTAAATAATCGCCCTCATGATATTTTTTTTCCCTGAGAAGTTACCTTTGATTTAATGCAGGAGAGAGCACCTGGGAAAATTTCAAATTGGAGTCCCTCCCACTCCTTCCCTGCTTACACTAAGAATCCATGGCCCAGAATTCAAATACTAAATCTAAGAGAGGCAGGTAAAAAGAACAGTGGAAAACAGATGGTAGCAGTTACAACTAGCAAATTCCCAGTTGGTGGCTCTCACATTTAGAATCGGGCATCTGTTCTTCTTCCCCACTGCAAAGTGGTTTTAACTCAGAGGTGTTAAAAATATCTAAGTTGCTGTTTTATTCATTTCTGCTATTTACTGACTTTAATGACTTACAGTATATCCAATGAAAAGTACAATGTTTACCCAAGTGGCAAGAGACTCAAAACAGAAATATGGGATGCTGTTAAAAAACCTTGTGGTCTACCAAACAACGTGTATGGTTTTATAGGTGTACCTTGCTTTATGAAATAGACGGGTGTCTTAATATTTGTTTGTGTAGATGGAAATACACTTTAAAATACACCCGGAGTGCTTGATATCCAAAGAAGCCTGAGAGAGTCACAACCTCTTTGGGCCTCAGTTTCCTTCTCTACAAACTGGTAATCATAATGCCTGCATTATTCCGTTGTACAGGTCTGTTGTGGACATTAGAGATAGTGTCAATAAACTGTGTTCAAAACCCCTCAAATCTTCTAGGTGCTTAATAAATAATGCATTTGATTATTTGTGAAAATTCCCATTTTGAGATAAATATACATTCATGAAAAATAGAAAATGTTGGGTGTGCCTATATTCATGAGTAAGAAAGCCTCAAAATTGAGAGAAAAGAGGCAGCCTTCATAATTATGAATAAAATATCAGCAGCCTGTTGTTTTTACGTTATTGTAAAAATGCATTTCCTGTACCCATTTATACTGGTTCCAGGAAGAGAGTCCTATTGAATTGAATGTCATTTAACCCAGTGCCTGGCATAGATGATCAATAGATATTTCTTGACCACTGCCTAACTCGTGTTTCATTTTCTTTCCTTTTTTTTTTTTTTTGCTTTAAAAGTAATATTTATTCATTGTAGATAAGCTGGAAACATAATAGCATTAAGAAGAAATAAAAAAAATTTTACAACTTCAAAAACCATTGACATAATTTTTTTTTTTTTAATTTATTCATTTGATAGAGAGATCACAAGCAGGCAGGGAGGCAGGCAGAGAGAGGAGGAAGCAGGCTCTCCGCAGAGCAGAGAGCCCGATGCGGGGCTTGATCCCAGGACGCTGGGATCATGACCTGAGCCGAAGGCAGAGGCTTTAACCCACTGAGCCACCCAGGCGCCCCCCATTGACATAATTTTTAAGACTAATGTGTCTTATAATACAACATTGCGAAAGCACTGCTAATAAGATCAATGTATTAATATTTTTGACTTCTCATAAAATTTATACTTGAAAAATGGGTCTATGCAAAGAGTCAATTTGTAATCGTAGATTCTATTCTCACTAACACTGAATATTTTTTCTCAGTGAGGCAGTATTAATATTAACATTCACTAACATTTATTGAGAATTGTTATATACCAAGTACTGTATTAATGCTATATATATAGAATATTAATATCACGGATGTCTATATATGTCGATCCATTTAAACATCACAACAACCCTGTATATGTGGAACTGTTATTTGCAAATGAGGAAATCAGAGCATTTGATATAAAGGAATATGCCCAAGACCTCATGATAGGGTGATAGAGGTAGGATTAGATTACTAATTAGGGGGATGGGAGAGATAGGTAAAATAGGTGAAGGGGATTAAGAGGTATACATTTTCAGTTATAAAATAAGCGGTGGGGATGAAAAGGACTGCATAGGGAATATAGTCAATAATACTGTAGTAATTTTGTATGGTGGCAGATGTGAGTACTCTTATCATGGTGAGCATTTTGCAATGTATATACTGTCGAATTGCTATGTTGTACATCTGAAACTAATATGGATAGTATATGTTAACTATACTTCAATTAAAAATAAAAAGAAAAGAAACATCCTGAAGCAGTGGAAAGAGCACTGGACTTGAGAGGTAGATTAGATTCGAATCCTAGCTAAACTATTAATTAGCTATGTGATCCTGAATGATAAACCCTCTCTTCCTCTCTGGGTCTTAGTTTCCATCTCTAAACACATTTAAAGATGAGGGGATTTCATTCTATAATGTGTACTGAGCTATTCTGCTTCTCTTTAGTGTAGTGGTAGGAGCCCAGATTTTGAAATCAGATATGTTGGGGGGACAGACTTATTCCCCATTTCTCATGTGTCCTTTCATGTGAAGGGGTTTTCACTGTGGTCACTCTCTGTTTCTTTCTGTCTCCTCTCCTCATATTAAGAAGATTGACATCCCATTGGCAAGGGAGTTTTGGCTTGTCATCATTGCCTTAGCTCTTTCTTTTTATGTGCTCTAAATGTGTGGAGAGAATATGCATTCTTAGTGGCTCCTTGACAGTGCAGGCTCTGGGCATGCCCCACAATTTTTTATTAGCAGAAAGGGTAAATGCAAGAGGAATGCACAAGGTAGCCCATTTTCTTGTATTTGAGTTACCTCCTCCTTTTTCGCTCCTTGTCAGTAATCCATCTGTCTGACTCTGACATACATCTCTCAGTTAGTTACACACTAAGGCATATAAAGAAGGTTTTTTTTTTTTTCTTTTAAATCGATTTTACGTATGTCTTAGAAGATAGACCCAGATACTTTTCCAGTCCTCAGTGTCTTTGTTTATGTGAAACCATGGGCAAGTTATTTCACCACTCCATGCCACAGTTTTTTCAATTTTTTTTAAAAGATTTTATTTATTTATTTGAGAGAGAGCAAGAATGAGAGAGAGTGTGAGAGGGGTGTGGGTAGAGGGAGAGGGAGAAGCAGGGTCCCCGCCTAGCTAAGAACCTGATGTGGGACCTGATCCCAGGACCCTGGGATCATGACCTGAGCCAATGGCAGACGACTGACTGAGCCACCCAGGCACCCTCAGTTTCTTCAGTTATAATATAAGGCATACTTTTTTCTTCCTCGTAGGGTTTTTTGTTAGGTTTAGATGAGTTTGTATATACAGAAGCACTGAGAAAACTTTTCTGGGAAAAGAGGAAGAAAAATCAAGATGCACAAGTTTGGATGAGGTCTGTAGACTAAGGCTGGAGAGTAGATGGAGGTGACCTTGGATAGATACAGTGCTGGTCATTCCAATCATTCCCTGACCTAGCTCTCCTGGACCTAAGCCTGAATTTTCCTTGTGTTGCTTCATCTCATTTTCACCAAACCCCATAATATAGGTGTTACTTTCACAGTTTTATGAGGCTTGGAAAGGTTAAGCAACTTGTCCAGTGTCGCACAACTAAATGGTGTATCAAATCAAGCCTGAAGTCCATGTTCTGTTAGACACAGCTCTGATGACTGTAGTAGGACCTGGGATAGTGAGCATGGAATCAGGTACTCAAGACTCCTGGGCGTGTGGGGCAGTGTCAAGGAGATCACTAAGTGACCTCGGGAGGATGCCTTGAACTCCTGGTAAGAACCCTGACACATGTTGCAGGAATAATGGTTTGCAAATCGTCAGGAAGGTGCTATGGTTTTTAAAGGGAATGATTTTTCTATCGACCTATCATTTTCCCTTGTCTAATTAAAGCTCAGATTTTAAAATACTGGTTTCTTAATATAGAATTATACAGCTTGTGATCAAGTTCTGAGCCTTCAGAATTCTACCTCTGTGTTTTATTTTTCCACCACAAATCCTACTTCCTCCAGTAAGGTGCTAGGGGGTCATCTCTTCCTGCTCCCTATCAGCTTTCTCAGGCCCCATTAGTCCTCTCTTTGTGTGTCCTGTTTTCATCCTTGGCCTTGGAAGTAATGTGGTTACTGCCTGAGGAAGAGTCACGCATAGGAAAAAAATCACACGTGCTTTTAGGGAAATTTTGGTAATGCATCTGCTTCCAGAGCCATAGAGAAGTTGCTTAAAAAGTGAGGGACTTGGGGAGAAAAAACCCCAAACTGTCCCATGAGGACATCAGAGTCAAAGGACAGTTTGCAAAATTAATTGTCTTTTGCTTGTGCTTGTCTTTCTTAAGGAAAAGGCCATTTCTCAAGGGACAAACTTCAATTTAGCCATCATTTGAAAGAGGCACAAATTCTGTCATAAAGCTAGGGTAAAATGAAGGCAACATTTTGCTGAGTACGCTGTGCTAGGTATTTTGACCCACGTTATCTCAATTCATCCTCCACAGCAATCCTGAGAAGTGGAAATTACTATCTCTGCTTTTATAAAAAGGAAATTGGGGCTCAAAGTGATTGAATACTCTGCTCAGTGTCACCCCTGTAGTAAGTGCTGGTGCTAGTACTCATGCCCTAGTTTGTCTGTTTCCAAAGCCTCTGCTCTTTGTGCTCTTTCTTGCATGAACTAGTTTATTAAATATGAATGGGGTAAACTTCACTAGAAGGCTTTTTCCTTGAAGCAACCCTAGGAATCCCTTCTCTGCACATAAGTGGACACATTAGTATGGTCTCCATGTCCATCTATAAATTTTCTATAGTGTGATCAATTCTGAAACTGGCAAGGACAAACTTGGGCAAATAGATGCTCTTACAGAAAGTCTGGAATTGGAAAGAGAATGGCTATGCTCTGTGCCATGAATTTTTCAATAGAAACGTTGCAAGGGATGGAAGTCATGATATGTATGATATTTTTTTTTTTTTTAAAGCTCCATATGAGAAAATCTTCCACAAGGGACATCCCTTTTACCAACTTGGCAAAGACTAAAAATGCAGAGTTTCCAGGATCAAAGCGTATGCAATGTGAAGAACTATCCCTTGACAATCAGACTGGACGACAGAGGCCTCCTTTAATCTTTTTTCCTTTGTTTTATTACTTTTTTTTTTTTCTGAGGGGAAAATTCCTTTTTCATTTTCTTTTGCTGACTAACTCTTCCCTTTAATCATTTTCATCTCAAGATACATAGCAATTTTCCCCCTTTACATTGAGAATGCATATACACAGGAATCATTCTTGAGTACCTATTTCAAGGCATTGTTTTTTCCTGAACTCCTCAAAGGTACGCAAGTGAGAACAACACCCAGAATCCAGCGGAATCGGGTTTTCCATCTCCTCTTTTCTCTTGGTGCATTCTAGAATTGTGGAGAAAAATGCGTCCTTTGGCAACAGGAAAACAATCTGAATCAATGAATGATCATTTATAATCTTTGTGAACTAGAGAGAAGAAACAGACTTTGGAAAGATTTTCAGAATCCAGAGAAGCTGTATAAGGGGAGCCAGAGTACTTTTTATAAATGAAACTTAAGGTTTTTGGTAAGGCACTTCTGTGCTAAAGATTTTAAAGCCTCATTTGATGGGGCTTAATTTCTAGAACAAATGCCAAAAAAAGGGACAAAGGATCATTGCACAGCACTCCTTGTCTGGGGGTCCAAAGTAGGTGCACACAATGGACGTCAGTGTTCACTTCTGAGTTGTTCTTTTCAAAAAGCTTCAATTTATCAAGAATAAAATCATCATTATTATCTCATTATACTATGGGCCCTGGATATGAAAAAATTGATTACCTGATCTTTAGTTCCTTACTCTATCCTATCTATCTCTAATTTTGTTGCTTGGGGATTATTGGACTATCAACACTCTTCCTGAATAATCAATCTGGTTAATTTAGCCTATAAACCACTTTCCCCCTTGTGTCTGGTGTAACATATTGTTTAGTAACATGCCTAGTAAAGCATAAAAAGTAACTCTCCCAGAAATGGAAAAGGAAACAACACTTAGATTTTGAACTCAGGCATCTTGCATCTTACCCGTCTATTGGGATGTGTGGTAACTGACTTTTTATTTATTTTATTTTTAGCCATATGACTAACCTTACCTCATTCTGCTTAGCAGCTGAACAAAATGCACAGAGCCATGTTCTGAGGCGTCTACTCATTCTTTATTGCTTTTATGACAAAGCTGTCCCTCCACATGTCTGCTCTGCCCTCTGACCCAAGACGTTTGCTTCAAGTAAACAGGCCAGATGGTGGAGAAAAGCGATGGGTTAAAGAATAACCCTTGAGGGTCAGGAGTCACCAAATCCTTCTTCACAAAGCAAACTTAAGAGCAACAATTGCACCAAAGGCTGTGGAGTGAGTGCTTTCACAGTGGAAGTGGAGGTGGGGAGGGCATACCTTAATTACATATTTTGCTTTCAGGGCTTAATGATTTTAGGTATAGTGTCTATTGGCTAATTTGAATGTAAGCAATTTGTAAGAAATGATAAGACAAGATGGACAGATGGATCAATTTTATACTCAGCAAAGAGCAGCAAGGTGAAGAGCTTGTGTGTGAGTGAGCCTTCTCAGCTCTCACCAGAAAATTATGGAGACAATTTAGATTCGTTTTCCTTCTCTGGGGGTTATTATTGAAAGTTGAGGCAAAGGAGATGCCATTGTCTAAAATACGCTCAGCCCCCCTCCCCCCAAAGGCTCTGGTAGCCCCACAGGAAGCACTCAGATGAGGCACTCCTTTCCTTTGCTTTGCTGTGGTGGTGTGTGGGTCCAGGTGTATGAGCATGGTGCTGTAAGTAATATAAACACAAAGATGTAGTGGATCTTTTTAAAGATTTTATTTATTTGACAGAGATCACAAGTAGGCAGAGAGGCAGGCAGAGAGAGAGGGGGAAGCAGGCTCCCCGCTGAGCAGAGAGCCCCATGCAGGGCTTGATCCCAGGACCCTGGGATCATGACCTGAGCCAAAGACAGAGGCTTTAACCCACTGAGCCATGCAGGTGCCCCCAGTAGTGGATCTTTTTATACTGCTGTTTTCAAAAGTAATTTAACAAAATGTTTAGGATTGTGTATTTTAGAAAGAACATTAGAATTGTATACTTCTTGTAAATAAGCTGTCAATAGATAGACATGCTTAGCTCTTTTGCAGATGATGATAGTATAATGCACCAGCAAAATGTATTAGATTTACACACAGAATTCTAAAATTTTTTTAATAAGTTAAAGAGTGAACAAACTGAATTTTTTTCCTGTTAAGGGCATTGAAACACACCATTGGGTTTAGAATTCTTTCTGTGTTGAGTATTATCTAACATGTATGGCTTTCAGGATGAAGTGTGTCACTCAATTGCTAAGACATAGTGACATTTATTTGTGTGTGTGTGTTTGTGTGTGTGTGTTAAAATGAATTATCTAGCTAGGATACAGTATAAAATAGAAAGTTTCATTGGCATTTTAAATGTAAAGGTTATTTCTAAGGCTAAATTTGTGCCCTTAGGTTACTAAGCTTCTACAATATATCATCCATGAAAAGAATGGTTATAATAGTTACTCTTTAACTATTATCAAATTAACATTTACCAATATGAATTTAATATTCCCAGTTATTGAGTGGCTACTATGGACTAGAAACTTTGTAAGATACTTTGGATTCATTCCTAATTTAATTTTCCCAATTCTAGCAAAAGCAATAGCAACTAATATTTACTGTTTACAAATTACCAATTGCTGAGTTTATTGCTTTATATGTGTTTTCTCATCAAATCTTCAAAACAACCCTACAAAATCGGTACACTTCTTAGTGCCATTTTATAAGTGAGAAAACAGATTTGGAGAGATTAAATATCTTGCTTCAGATTATACACCTGGTAAATGGCGGAGATTGAAACCCCAAGACACAAGTTTACGTTACTTTTCTCAGTATTGTCATCATCTCTACTATATTAGTAGGAGCACTGGAATTCAGAGATGCTGCATCTGCCCAAAGTCACAATGCTAGCAAGAGGGAGAGGGGACATGCACACTCAAGGTTTTCTGACTCTATAGACCACACTAGACATGGTGGAAGCTCTTTCAACCGATCTACATTCCCTAGTGAGGTAACTGGTGTTCTCTATCACTTCTGTAACATGTACAGATTGATACTCTTGAGTACTGCATCTTTAGTACTCATGACAGTGGGCTGCTTTCTGGTATGCTTGCACATTTCTGCTCTCAATAGTTTAGTTGTGTGTTTATAGACGTATCGTTTCCAAAGCTGTGTATGCCAACTGAACTTGTTACCATAGTTATTTAATTATTTTAATGACTGCATAAGCCAATGAAATGCGGAAATAGGATTATTATTTCCATAAAAATGAAACTGGGTGGAAAGACTGACTTAATAAAGGCAAGTTGAAAAAAAAATCACCTAAATTAGGTGTGAGTTATGCTATTGTGAAGAATTGGGAGAAAAGAATAAAGCCCTAGAAAAGTTCTTTTCTAACAATTGCTTTGCAGTTGTACTTGTATTTTTATTCCACTTAAAAAAATTTTAAGACCTCAAAGAAAAGACCTTGAGTCTGAGCCAAAAGACTGGCCAATGAATTGATATTTATACATGGTTAGATTAAAATAAAATATGTAAGTATGTACTTAATTTTATGCTCACATAATGGTATAAGATAGGAACATTTCTTCTCTATTATTATTTTCCTTACAACTGAGAAAATTGAAAGTACAGGCTGATGAACTTACTTACCTGGGTCCTACAATCTAGTACGATGGCAGAGCTGAGACAAAATGGCAAAGTCAGAGTAGGATATAACTCTCTGGTTCTTCATATCTATGCTTTGTTCCTATAATCCCAAGGATGATAAATCTGAGAGTTAGGAATCATATGCCAGGAAACTCTATGGGAAGTATTTGGACCCAGGAAGACCTCAAAATGTTCCCCACCACATTCCCTGCCTTCAAAAAGAACTTCCCTTTTCTCTGACATTAACCTATGTGATTTTCAAAAAACTCTAGGGAAAGATATTTCATCACATCACATTATGATTATCATTGTCATAAGAATTGTGTTTTCCTTAGAGACTCTACCAATACAAACTACTTCTAAAATGTAAAGCTTTTAAGCAATAGGAAAGAACAGAAATGACTTATAATGACACAACAACATTGTGAAGATGTGAGTCCCAGAACTTCTCTACTCCCCCAGCTACTTATTTGACACTTGCTGAATTATTCATAAATGAAAAAAAGACATTGTGTGTTAGATTTGGTGATTAAAATCATTTAAAAATAATTCATTCAGCTAATTTCTATCTGTTGAATTAATAAGAATGCCAGCTTTTGGGGAGGATTTCCCAGAGAGTGATCTGTGATCCTTTTTTTTTTTTAGAATTGAGGCAGGGGTATGATGAACAGGGGAGTCATTGTTGTATATACCATATACCCCCTCTTCTCAGACTTGTCAATGTAATGGCCAGATCCCTTGTATTAGTTCCTATAGCTACATAACAAATCACCCCACAACGTAGTGGCTTATAACAACAATGCTTATTCACTATCTCTCATAGTTTCTGTTAAAAATTTGCTTATGGCTTTCTTGGAAGATTCTGGCTTAGGGACTTTCATGAAGTTGCAGTCAGATAATTGGCCAGGTCTACAGTCATTTAAAGTATGGCTGAGGCTGGAAGATTTACTTCTGAGCTAATGCCCTGACATGACTGGCCATTTGGTGCTTATCGTGGGTGGGAGGCCTTTGTTCCTCTCTACATGGGTTCCTCCATGAGGCTGCTTAGTATCCTCTTGGCATGAGCTGGCTTCTGTCAGAGTGAGCGATCCAAGAAACCAGGCTAGAAGCTGCAGTACTTGACCTGGCCTCAGAAGTTACACCTGTTATTTTTTACCATATTCTGTTGGGGTTGCATAGGATCAAAAGGGGCAAGGATCATAAGGGGCCATTTTAGAGGCTGGCTTCTGCACTCTCCTGCATTATCTACCTGGAATCATGGCCATAATCAAAATCTGCTATATTGCAAAGAAAGTGGTCTCTGGTTTATCTCAGAATTTAAAAGTTCTTCTGCTGCCTCTTCCTGTCTTTTGTTTTCTCCTTCTTTAGTACACAGGTTTTAAGGATTTTTTCAACCCTTTCTATCCCCTCAGCCTAGTTACTGTATTATTTGCTACTGCAGAACAAACCACTAAATCTTAATGGTTTAAAACAGCAACGGTTTGTTTGCTTACAATCTTGTGGGTCAGCAGTTTGGGCAAGGCTAAGTTGGGTGATACTGGGATCATTTGTCTCGCTTGGAGTCACTCATGCCACCCAAGTCCCCTGACAGCTTGAATGGGGCTGGGTTGTCTAAGGTGACCTTAACGCACGTATCTGGGGTCTGGCAAGTTATCAAATCCTTGATTCTTCTCTATGTTGCTCCTCCACAGACGGACTTGCATTCATTCATACAGAGGTTTCAGACTTGTAATCACATCTTGGAGAAGGCATAAGCACTTTTCAATTCTCTTTCTGTATTATGTTTGGAAATATTCCACTGGCTAAAGGAAGTCACATGAGCACACCCAGATTCAAGTAATTGAGAAATTGATGTTACTTCCTGACGGCAGGATTGGCGTAGGCACTTTGCAGAGGACAGTGGTATGGGATGGGAGGAATTATTATGACCATGTGTGCAGTCTGCTAATGTGGCTCTCCTCTATCCTTTGGGATAGGCTTTCCTCATCTGTATTACCCTCTAAGCTATGCACTCCCTGAGGCAAGGACTTAGGCTGGGTTATATTTTTCTCTATCCCCAGCACCTTTCCACCATTACATAAATATTTATTGAATTGGATTGAATGTAAAAACACTTCTTAAAAAAAAAAAGAGAGAGAGAGAGAGAGAGAGAGATCATGGAAAGGGCAAGTAGAGAATGAAATTCAGACTCATGCTCTATTGACAATTTTGATTGGATTAGTTATTTAAACACCTGCTCAATTCAGACAAACAAAACCATTAGATTTTTTAAAAATTCAGTTGTAAGTTGTTTGTCTGAGCTGACTAGCTGTTTTGTCAAAAAGATGGGAGAAGTTGTGGATGTGTAGGCAAAATAAAAGTACAGTGTGCCAAGCAATGTCAGTTTTGGCAGTACTTTTTCTTTCTTTTTATTAACATATAGTGTATTATTTGCCCCAGGGGTACAGGTCTGTGAATCATCAGGCTTACACATTTCACAGCACTCACCATAGCCCATGCCCTCCCCAGTGTCCATAACCCAGCCACTCTATCCCTACCACCCACCCCCCAGCAACCCTCAGTTTGTTTTGTGAGATTAAGAGTCTCTTATGGTTTGTCTCTCTCCTGATACCATCTTGTTTAATTTTTTCCTTCCCTACCTGCCACAGCCCCCCACCCTGCCGCTCCAATTCCTCATATCAGAGAGATCATATGATAATTGTGTTTCTTTGACTTATTCCGCTCAGCATAATACCCTCTAGTTCCATCCACATCATTGCAAATGGCAAGATTTAGTTTCTTTTGATGGCTGATGCATAGTATTCCATTGTCTATATATACCACATCTTCTTTACCCATTCATCTGTTGATGGAAATCTAGGTTCTATCCATTATTATTATATTATTATATAATGTCTTGGCATACATTGCTGCTATAAACATTCGGGTGCGTGGGCCCCTTTGGATCACTACATTTGTATCTTTAGGGTAAATACCCAGTAGTGCAATTACTGGGTAATAGGGTAGCTCTATTTTCAACTTTTTGAGGAACCTTCATACTGTTTTCCAGGGTGGCTGCACTAGCTTGCATTCCCACCAACAGTGTAGGATGGCTCCCCTTTCTCTGCATCCTCACCAACACCTGTCGTTTCCTGGCTGGTTAATTTTAGCCATTCTGACTGGTGTGAGGTGGTATCTCATTGTGGTTTTGATTTGTATTTTCCTGATGCCAAGTGATGTGGAGCACCTTTTCATGTGTCTGATGGCCATCTGGATGTCTTCTTTGCAGGAATGTCTGCTCATGTCTTCTGCCCATTTCTTGATTGGATTACTTGTTCTTTGGGTGTTGAATTTGATAAGTTCTTTATAGATTTTGGATACTAGCCCTTTATCTGATATGTCGTTTGCAAATATCTTCTCCCATTCTGCCAGTTGTATTTTGGTTTTGTTGACTGTTTCCTTTGCTGTGCAAAAGCTTTTGATCTTGATGAAGTCCCAATAGTTCATTTTGCCCTTGCTTCCCTTGCCTTTGGCGATATTTCTAGAAAGAAGTTGCTGTGACTGAGGTCAAAGAGGTTGCTGCCTGTGTTCTCAAAGATTTTGATGGATTCCTGTCTCACATTGAGGTCTTTCATCCGTTTTGAGTCTATTATCGTGTGTGGTGTAAGGAAATGGTCCAGTTTCATTTTTCTGCATGTGGCTGCCCAATTTTCTCAACATCATTTGTTGAAGAGACTTGTCTTTTTTCCATTGGATATTCTTTCTTGCTTTGTCGAAGATTAGTTGACCATAGAGTTGAGGGTCTGTTTTTGGGCTCTCTATTCGGTTCTATTGATCTACATGTCTGTTTTTGTGCCAGTACCATACTGTCTTGATGATGACAGCTTTGTAATAGAGCTTGAAGTCTGAAATTGTGATGCCCCCAACTTTGGTTTTCTTTTTCAACATTCTTCTGGCTATTCGAGGTCTTTTTGGTTCCATATAAATTTTAGGATAATTTCTTCCATTTCTTTGAAAAAAATGGATGGGATTTTGATAGGGATTGCATTAAATGTGTAGATTGCTTTAGGTAGTATAGACATTTTCATAATATTTGTTCTTCCAATCCATGAGCATAGAATGTTTTTCCATTTCTTTGTGTCTTCTTGAATTTCATTCATGAGTACTTCATAGTTTTCTGAGTACAGAGTCTTTAGTTTGGCAATACTTTCTTATTGTTGGTTCACATTAGACAACTTTTTAAAGATTACTGTTGATATGCTCCAAAAAAAATATAAGGTCGTTAAAAAGCTCATTGTTTCCATTGAATTAGTTCTTAAAGTAACAGGTATTATTAGTTGCAGCAACACCTTTAGTTTTAGCATTCAGTTGAGGAATACTTATGTTTTTTTCTGTTTTTGATAATGGTTTTCAGTTTGAGTCTATATATACATATGGTTAATATTAAAAATATTTCTTATATTTTAGAAATAAAAATTAATAAATAATAATTTAAAAATAAAAAATATTTCTAATTATTTTAGCCTGATCAAAGTTATGGAATATCTGAATACTGAGAAATATAAAAGCAAGTTGATTTGTGTATATTGGAGCTTATTAAGTAAATAAATTTTCATAGCATGAGATCTATGGAGAGAAAGTAAAATCAGCTATCTGGTAAAAGTTGGGAGATTGAGGGCTGTGTTAATGCCTTAAAATATGGGGTAGCCAGTACAGCGGTAAAACGTAGATCTCAGGAAAATCATGTGAATTAAGACAGTTATTAATAAAGATGGGTATATTCATTATCTATTGCTGTTTACAAAAATTATCCCAAATTGTGGTGGCTTAAAACAACAGTGATCATTCATTTTCTCTCATGAGTCAGGGATTAAGAGCGGGTATCATGAGATGGCTTGTTTCTGCTCTGCAGTGTTTGGAACCTCAGCTGAAAGAATTGAGAATAGGGCTGGAAATAATTTGAAGGCTTATTCATTCATATAGTTGGTGCCAGGGAACTTAGTAGAGATTGTTGGTCAGAACACCCTACAGAGCCTTTTTAAGTGGCCTGGTCTTTCCCATAAAGTAGTAGCTGGTTTCTGAAGATAAAGAGAAAAGGAGAGCAAGAATGAGAGAGAATGAAGGAAAAGATATATCGCTGCTTATGACCTAGCTCTAGAAGTCATGCGCTATCAACATCTGCTGCTTTCTATTCATGTAGGCACTCACAAAGTCCAGCCCAGTGTCCAGGGTTGGGAAAATAGAATCCTTCTCTGAATGGGGAGCGGCAAAATGCTAGAAACATGTGTGGAACCAGAAATATTGCTGTGGCCAATTTTGGGAAATATAACCTGCCACCATGAAGCCACCAGAAATAGTCATGATCACATTGATTTTAGACTTATTAGGCTTTTAAAAATATATGTACTAATACAGATTTTTTTGACTTGTGGTCTGAATAATGAATATGACTAATGGTGTTGGGCAGAACGCAGAATGTTGATTCTAGGGGGAAGGCATTAATTAGACTATCTTTCAGAGAATTCAGAAAACATGAGCAATGATTTTTTTCTTTGTCATATTGTGGTGTATTTTTGTTACAAGTGACAAAAACTGAACTCAGGAACTCAAATTAGTTTCAACAAAAAAGGGAGTTTATTGAGTTACACAACTGAAAAATTTGGAGGGATAATGCTGACTGTAAGAACACCTGGAAAAAGGCCTCACATTGATACTGTTGGAATCCGTGTCTCTCCATCTCTCAGCTTTGCTTTCCAATTTTTATTTCTCAGGCAGGCTTTCCTCATGTCTTAGATAAAGAAGCCAGCAGTAACTCTAGGTTTATATCCTTTACAGCTTAGCAGCTCAATTGAAACAAAGGGTCTTTTTCCTAATAGTTTTAGCCCTAGTTCAGAGCTCTGAGACTTATTGGGCTGCACTCTGAAAAAATGACTATGAATCATCTATGAGGGCTCGTGGCTCTGACTGGCAAAGCTTGAATCATGCATGTATCTGAGCTAGAGGTTGGGTTGGCCTCATTCGAATCTCATGAACTGAGAGCCATGATCCACCTTGAACTGTCCGTTCACAGGAATAGTAGGAGTATAATACTGATAGAGGCACTGGATGCCTGTGGAGAGAACACTTTCTGGTTATGATAGAAGGGTTGAGTTTGGAGGTCATGGAGAAAACAGTGAGAGCCAAGGATCAATGCTGTAGGGGAGAAATCAAGAGCTGGACCCTGTTGATCGACTTGGTGAATTATGCATCAATCTGACTTTATTCTTATGTATTTATATGACACAGCGTTATTGAACATCTAGTATGTGCCAGGAACAGAATTTTATGTTTAGCTAGTAATGCAGCTTCAGTCGAAGTGAGAATCAAACTTGCCTGGGCAGGCCTTGCCAACATGTGGGGTGAAGCTGTAGAAAACAGTCACATGAGGACCTCATTGCCTCTTGGAAAGTTTCATGCTGAGAGGAGGTAAATTTGAAGGAAAGAGAAAGTCTTCACAATTGCAGAATAGAGACAAGGAAAGAGAACATTTCCCATTTAGAACAATTCCCTAAATCTAATCTCCCTTGATTTACATGTAAATCTCAAAGAAAACTGTGGGATTAGAAGTCAATATCTCAGGTTGCTGTAAAACAAGTAGCATAGCTTTGCAACCTCCCACAGCAGCCAGAAACCCAAAGGAAAGAGAATCATTCTCCTACTTTGCAGCTGAATAACTAACTGGGTAGCTTCTGTATCTTGAGTATTGCAGTATCTGAGATACAGCAGAAAATAATAGTTCTTGGTAATAATTCCAGCAGGCATAAATTCAGGCTGGTGGAAAAATATTTACTTATAAGCTTGTGTTTGCTATTCTCTGGGTACCCAAGAATACCTGGGAACACTTTTTAGAGCAAGAAAGTGAAGGTCAAAACCATGAAAATAGATTTTACATGTAAGGGGCATTTGCCTTACATATAGTTTGGTGTAGTTTAATAGTTTTCAGTGCTGCTGGGATACATTCTTTGTTCTTCTTCAATATAAGGGCTGTAGAGCGGACCAACTAAGGAGACTTAACTTTAAAAAAGTCTGAATTTTAGAGTGATGTCTGAAAAACTATAGTAATGTCCAGGGACATGTTGAAGTAAGTAACCACTGTTATTTTTCAAATACACTGATTACATAATCTGCAATTTAAAAGATGGCTGTAATTATCCAATGAATCTTCTGGGATGTTATGTCAGAGATGTTTGGGTTTGTCTAAGATCCAGTACAGAGGATGGTCAAATATAATTCTCTTTAAACTGTTACATTCTCAGATACGTTAAAGAATCTTAAGGAACTTAATTAGCACTGTGCTAGGCCAAAAGACATAAAGAATTAGACGAATACTGAGATTACAGAAGAGCGGGCTCTAAGAAAACTATGTTTTAAGTGTAGCATGGGGAGAAAATGAACACAGACAAGTTTGTGGAAGAAGACATTTGAATTTGGCCTTGAAAAATGAGTTGAAATTTTCTGAATTGCAGAGACAATGGGCAAAGCCCATTCAAGGTGAAGAGAACAGTAATACAAACACTTGAATAACCCTGTGTTTGGAAAGAGTGAGTAGTTTTGGGGCTAGAGCTCAAAGTGTTGGAGGGAACCAAGGACAGGGTATAGAGAATCTTTTCACACCTTGCTTATGAGTTTAAACTTGATCATGTGAGACATTAGGAGTCATGAAAATATTTAAATGAAAGAGGGGCATAATTTGATCTTTGTCTCGGAAGGATTTCTTTGGCCTCAGTTTAGAAAACTGGAGATGGTCAAGATGAGGAAGAAAGAAATTAGTTAGGTCCGTAATTCATAAGCCAGGCTAGAAAGGTCTACTGCCAACCAAGAAATGTCCACTTTGGTTCCTGGTTACAATGGGAAACTGGAGGAGGAGGGGAGTTTTGAGAAAAACCAATCAATTTTATATTCATCAAGCAAATCAGGTAAGACATTATGTACTTTTATTTACCTAATTTGTATTATATACACTCTAAAATAGTCTTACATTTTAGATGGTTGGATGTGTTTTATTAAAGGAATATTACCACAAAGGTGTGCAAACCCATTGCAAGTTGTCTTGGTTGGTGATGGCCACATGCTTACCAAGCAGTAGTACTTTTTGTTTGGAGTTTGCTCTGGGCCTATTTCAAATTTCATGAAGATAATGAATGTGAAAAGGAATTAATAGTACTATATTTAATATAGCATGACTTTTATTTGAGTGTGTCAAGAAGATACAGAATAATTAACTTTTTGAAAAGGTTGAATGAAAGGGTTCAAATAGGCTGCCTTTGACAGAATTTATATAAATGTTGAAGTTCTTAAGGTTGTTGTTTTATTACACAGTTAGGGCTAATTTTTTTAATGTCAAAGTATGATTCAAGGTGTAAACATTCACTCAACAGATTTTGGAATAAATGCATATTTTAAGGGTAAGCCTCTGTCCCTATATCATTTCCATCCTTGGATCAATTCCCGGTTGAAAATTTGGTCCAGCTTTAGGTTTTGGAGGCAATGCTGTTCCTGGTTTGGGAAAATTGAGAAGCCCCAGGCAGATAGCTTGAGTGGAGCTATATATTAAGGTCTTTGGACAGCTCTTATTCTGATGTAATATCCTTGATTTATTAACTAGAATCCAACGACCAAGCCGAACCTTATATCCCAGTTTCAGTAGCATATTTTAATCCCCATCCTTCATATTAACTCCGGCTTTGATAATGCTTTTAGTATTCCTATTCCTTGAGATTGTGATTCTGACCCTATGACCATGTAGAATTCAAGTCCTTTCTCTGGGGCCATCCTGTCTGCTGCTGGACCTCTCAAACAATTCAACCATCTCTATATCGGCTACTTCCCCACGACACCCTACTTAGCACTCTGCTTCCTGGGGGGATTCACTCTAGTTCTGTACAGGTAGTTAGATCTTATTGCTGGTTCTCAGTCTCTTTGGGTTCTTCTGTCCATTTACAGATTGTTCTGTGGTTCTAAAAATAAACACAACAATATTCTATAGTTACTCTAGGATATTAATTTTGAGACAGTTTACTCTAGAGTCTATGGTGATATTTCAAGAATTCCATGTTTAAAGTTAATACAATTTTATTTAAAATATTTTTGAGGGGTGCCTGGGTGGCTCAGCCATTAAGTGTCTGCCTTCAGCTCAGGTCATGATCCCAGGTCCTGGGATCGAGCCCCTGCATCGGAATCCCTGCTCAGTGGGAAGCCTGCTTCTCCCTCTCCCACTCCCCCTGCTTGTGTTCCCTCTCTCACTGTGTCTCTCTCTGTCAAATAAATAAATAAAATATTTAAAAAAATAAAATATTTTTGATTATTATAAGCCTCCTCCAAAGTGTTAACTTTACTACAGTAGAGCATGGATTCTAAAGTCAAGCTGCTGGGGTTTGAGTCCCAGCTTCAACATAAATCACTTGAGTGGCCTTAGGGAAGTTGATTTTCTCCTCAAAGTTTTGGTTTCCTAAAATATGAGATTATTAAAATTATGGTACTTGTGGGGTAAAATGAGATTATCCAAGTAAAGAACTCATCACAGTCCTTGAAATATTGTCTAGCAAATACTGTTAGTTACCCACCAAAGTTAGTCTGGACCTCTGACAGTTTTCGTAAAAAAGTGTGTTGGAACACAGCCACACCTATACATTTACGTACTGTCAATGGCTGTTTTCATGCTGCAAAGACAGAATTCTATAATGATAACAGAGACGATGTGACCTATGTGCCTAAAGTATCTATTTTTTGGCCTGTTACAGAAAGAGTTTGCTAACCACTGGCTTAAACCGTTGTTAATTTTTCTTTTCCTTGAGACTGAAAGTATCCTAATGAATATATTCAGAACTTTCAATAAATATTAGCTATTATTATTCTAGCAAAAAGAACCTATGCAATGGAGTTACCTTCTTTTTTTCCCAGTCTTCTACATAAGTGTCCCATCTCCTCTTGTTTGAAGAGTATCCTGAGATGGCAAAGAAAATAGATTGTAACAAACAAACAATCCTATTCTGATTTTGCAGATATTTATCTGTGGGAATGAGGACTTTTATTTATACCATAAAACCAAATGCAAAAATGCTAGAAATAAATTGTATGTAAAGCTTATATAGGGTTGCAACTGTCATATGTAGCTCTGATTTCAAAATGAATATTCATCAAAATCCATTCATTTTCTTTATTCATTAATCTTATAAGGAAATATATGTATGCAACTTATACATGTATTTTAAGATATTCAACTATTTTATATAATAAGATACAAAGCAAGATCCAAAAAATTCTGTTCCTCAAAATAAAGTTGAATGAATGTTGGAAAAATTGTAATTGGCTACTTAACTTAGAAATGAGGCCCCCGTTCTACAGATCTTTAATTCGTTCTGAAGCTGTTTTGCCTATCTTAAACTGATTGAAGAGCTTTATAAGTTATAAGAAAGGGCACCTATCATTGTTTATCTTCCTCTGTAATACCAAAAGTTATTTGTAATAGAATGATGAGTACTCATGTTATCACTTCCCCTAACTAGTAGAGTGACTTTGGTCAAGTCCCCTGAGCTCTCCAAGCCTTGGTTTGCTATGCTCATACCTTAGCAGCCACCACGAGGATCAGAGGGTATTGTTCCCTTTATATATTTACTTCTTCATTTCATAGATTTGACACTATGCTATGTTGTATATACATGTAGACATTCTGATGATTGTTACTACTAGATTGAAGATAGTGGAGTTAAATTGTCTTTGTTGGTATTTGTTTACAATAATAAATGAAATAAAGACATAAAATGAGAGAAAGCCTAAATTATTGAGTCAATCATGAGAAAATAACATTGTAAAATGAACACACACTCTGTTAAAAATAATATAAATCCCTATGTTAGCTATTCTACAGGACTCCTGGTTGCATACGGTGAGATACAAGAGCAAAAAATACTTACATTTGCTTTAGGTGAAAAAAATTCAGTGACAGACAAACTGAAAAGCCTAGAGCTTTTTGTGAGAGCTTTCTGGCATGGCTAGGTACAGGAGTCAAACTATGTTTTTGTAACTTCTCTCTTTCTCTCTTCCAATCCTCTCAACCATCTCTTTCTATTTTTCTTTGCTGATCTCTGTGGTAGTTTCATTCTTAGCCACGGTTTCTTCCTATGATGACATGTAGGAGGTCTAGTGTAACATCTGACCAGGTGAGCAGTTTCTGTAAAAATCCTGGATGTCACTGTCATTCTCTTATTTGTGGACAAGCGGACCTACATGACATGTCCAATCCTCAGAACCAGTTGTTAGGTCTTCCCCAACCAAATCTCAAGGGCTGAGAACAGGGTGAAAGTTGGCTTTCTAAAAGGAGGAGATAGCTTCTTTCGCCAGCGATTGGAATGCTGAGAGGATGCCCATTATTCTCTCACTTCCTAAGTGTATGATATTGGGCAAGTTCTTGACCTTTCTGAACCTTAGATTCATTGCCTTCTGTGGGTAAGAATAGTTACTCCAGAACTTTAGGTGATAATTAAATGGCTTAAGGTATTAATAAGCTTTCCCAGAGTAGCTGGCATTAGGTACCCTTAGGACGTCTAATTCTTTTTCCTGTTTTTAGTGGCATGGAAATAAGATTTTTGAGGAAGCCAAGTGTAAAATAGGAGTCACTCTGAAATTTCTGCCATAATTTCACTTTCCTTTTGATCTCACAATTTATAAATAGAAGTCATGAACATCTGTATAATATTTACTTTAGGTCTGGGCTAATTTAGGCAGCAAGCAGACATATCCTGTGGCCAAGGGGATAAATTTAGCTCTTGTGTTCTTTTAGGACCTTGTGATACTCAGGTTGTTCCATTTACTTACCCGGTAGAAGATATCAGACTCCTAACTGCCCATGTCAAAATGTCATCAGAGGCAGAGATGTCCGAACCAGCTCAATATCTGTTGCCTCCTAGAGAATATTAGCCACCCCAGGCATAGGAGTTTAGAGAACTGTGGGACTATCAATCAATGCGTTGATTGGTAATTTGCTACTCCCCTGCTTTGTCCTGTTAATGTGAGGACAAAAGCTGTAGTAATATTGACACAATCTGAGGAACATGTAGCAATTTGAATGCCTTTGTTTGTCCAATGAAACCATGGTTATGTAGCTTTAGAAGTGTTAAAAGTAATTAGTTGTAACTGACCTTGACTATCAAAGAAATGCATGGGATGCAGGTTGTGGGGTATCCTTTTAGTTCCTGATTGATTTTTGCTGTAGGTTGTTTTTTTGTAATTTTTCTAATAGCAAATACTGTGTGACAATATAGCCTTCCTTCTGGCATATTGAGATCTCCGGTTTCTTGGTCCTGACATAATCCATTAGTGGCTGCATTCTAAGTCTAGGTAAAAACACAGAACTGGTCAAGTCCCATTACAATGAAAACCTCTTTTTAACAAAATGGTTTCCAAGTCTATTTCCGTGACATAATTAATTCAAGTAGCATGGAATAAAAAAGTTTTGGTACTACAAAGTATTTGAAGATTCCCTTCAAATTCCTCTTAAGTAATTATGAAATCATTCATTGCTTATTCAACAATTTAAAAATATCTACTGTGTCCGCTGTTTGGCATTGAGCCTGTAGCAGTGGACAAAACAAAATCCTTGCTCTCAGAGACATCACATTCTAGTGGATGGCAAAATCAGTTGTATTGGTTTGCTTGAGCTGTCATAACAAAATGCTACACACTGGATGGCTTAAACAGTAGAAATTAATTTTCTTATAGTTCTGGAGGCTAGAAGTAGATTTAGTTTCTCCTGAGGTCTCCTCTCCTTGCCTTGCAGATGGCACCTTCTTGCTGTGTCCTCAGATGATTTTTCCTCTCTGTTTGAGTGCCCGGGTGTCTCTCTCTGTGCCTGAATTTCCTCCTCCTGTAAGGATGCTAGTCAGATTTGATTAGGGCCCACTCCAACAGCTTCTTTTTAACTTAATCACCTCTCTGAAGTCCCTATCTCCAAAAACAGTTACATGTCAAGGTACCAGGAGTTAGGGCTTCAACATATAAATTTTGGGGAATATGTTTCAGCCCAGAAAAACAATGAAAATTAAACCAATGACTATGCATTATTAAAGATGGTAGCCCAGTGCTATAAAGAAAAATTAAGTGTATATGCGGGGTGGTGAAAGGGGCATTGTTGTAATCAGGATGATCAGAGAAGGCCTCTTTGTTGAAATAGCATTTGAACAGAGAAATGAAGAGGAGGAGTAAGATATGGAGTATCTGGGGCAAGAGTGTTTTAGGCAGAGGAGATAGTGTAGAAAAAGAGCCAAAAGACAATGTGGGTGGAGTAGAGAGTGTGAAGGGCTAAGATGAGATCAGAGGTAACTGGGGCCCATCTTAGAGGTCTTAGAAGTTCCCTCAGAAAAGGATGCCATCTACTGGAAACTAAAGATTACTAAACCCCCCATCAGGGTTCAGTGTGATCTATGCTGGTAGGGTTCTGCAGGGTATTGTGGGTAGGCTGGCCATGGTGCCAAATGGCAGGGTGGGGCACCTTGTTCAGATATCAAGATGGTGACAGCAGTCTATTCAACTCAGTGCAGGGGCCTCCTGGTTGCAGGACCTTGTACAACTGCGCAAGTCACATGCCCAGGCTGTGGGAATATAAGAGCAATGTAGCTGGCTCTACACAGATGCTTCTTCACAAGTGAAATACATGGTTGGAAAATTGTGTGGTCTTATGGAAAGTGTATTCCTGGAGTGTAGATTTGAAATTCCTGGTAAATTCTCAGCTTCTTTGTTTTCTTAGGGTTCTCTTGAGAAACAGAACAAGTAGGTTCTGTATATGTGTGTGTGTGTGTGTGTGTGTGTGTGTGTGTGTGTGTAAATGTATATATGTATATATACGTGTATATATATATATGATGAGGAATTGGCTCATGCAGTTATGGAGGCTGAGAAGTCCCACAACCATCTGAAAGCTGGAGATCCAAGAAAGCCAGTGGCGTGATTTAGTCCATTTGGAAGGTCTGAGAACCTGGGGAACTGATGTTGTAAATACTGAGGACTGGAGAAGATGAGGTAAGAAGCCCTAGCTCAAACAGTGAAGCATCAAAAAAGGGATGAATTCCTCCTTCTTTTGCCTTTTGTTCTATATAGGCCCTCAGTGGATTGGATGGTGCCCATCCACAGTGGGGAGGACAGTCTACCTCGAAGGCATCAAATCAAATGATAACCTCATCTGAAAATACTGTCACAGACACACCCAGAAATAATATTTAATCTGGGAAAACTGTAACCATTCAAGGTGACACATAAGATTAAGCAACACAACCGGAAAGACCTTGGGTAAGTTACATAACCCAATTGGTCCTAGATTTTTCACCTATAAAAGAGGGATAATAGGCCCTGTCTTAAAAGGTTTGGTTTTGGTCCAATTTAGCCAAATAATGGTGAAAATGTTTGGTAAACTGTAGAATCCCATAAAAGGATTATGATTTAGTAATGTATTTAAATTGCTTCTCCTTTATGTTCTGTTTTGACATCTCCTCCTTCCTGTAATTCCTGAACAAGGAAAGCATTTTGTGAACTAATGGTGATAATTTGCACTGGAAATAAAAATTATTCACCTCTTTTTTATGCAGGAAATCAGTCTCATTATGCGATACGTTTTATTATGGGCAAGAAGCCCAGACGTCAGATTGAATGTTATGCTTTGTCCCATGACAAAACCGAGACTGTATATCAATGGTCTTTATTCCTCTGCAGCAATTATTTGGCAAAATGAACCAATTCTCAGGGAGCCTGTTGTCCTGACCTCCTCCCTTCTACTTCTTTCCCCTCTAGACAGTCATTTTTCTGCCTCTGTTGCCCAGTTCTCTCCCCAAAGAGCAGCTGTATTCTAAGGTCTTACCCTGAGAGGGCAGGCAACTGGCTGCCATCAAAGCCACTCGGTGGCCCAGCCAGTGGGGAGCCATGAAGTGCCATCTGCTTGCCTCTGCTGCAGAAACTGAGTGTCACCTCTGCAACAGTCCTGTTTACAGAAGGATAATAGAGTTATTCTTAACTAAGTGTATTGTTTGCCAAAGAAACGGGCATACTTTCAAGCAGTAAATAAGGAGGAAGATGTAACCAATGCCGGTAAGCTTGCATACTTGGCTGCGTATTTTACTTTTCCTATAATCAAGTGAGAGAAGACAGCAGGCACATTGGGGACATACCTCTGATTGAGTACAACTTCAAACAGTGTGTCCCTCTACATGCAAAGATAAATGACCAGAATGCCTGACTTGTTGAAATGGAAGTTTGTAAAAAATATTTATTTTAATAAGTTGTATTAATTGTTTTGATCTTCAGAATCTCCCTTTGAAACTCCCTCGCCTCCAGTCCTTTCTATTGTTCCTAGGGCTACACTTGCAGTGCAATAAGAAAGCATGTGCTTTAGCGACCGACAGGCACATGTCTAGACCCTCACTCCTTTACACAGCAGATGAGTTAATTGGGCTAGTCAAAATCTTGGGATTGTTTCCTAATCTGTTGAATCAGCATCAGAATACCGCCTTGAAAATATTGTTGGAAAATTTGGAAATAATCTAATGGTCTTTACAGGAGGCATGTGAATATAGTAGATGATAGTAATCATTAGCTATTACAATTAACCAGTGTTAAGATGACTGTTTTTCATTTTTCTTACCTATACATGAGTATAAGAAACTCACCACAAGAAATATAGACATATAATTAACCAGGCAGGTTTTTTTTTTTCTTTTTTCTTTCTTTCTTTCTTTCTTCCTCTCTCTCTCTTTCTTTTTTCTTTTCTTTTTCTTTTTTTTAACTAACCAGGCAGTTTTGATGGTAGTTGGAGACTTGACTCAAGTTAGGTATTAGTTTAATGAAATTCAATATGTATTTATTAAGTACTAATTATAGAAAAATCGCTATGCTCAGAGTTAAAGGAACAAAGATTAATCTTGAATTCAGAAGTTAGTGGAATTGTCAATACATACAGCTACTAAACTACTAATTCCTTTTCAATTGGGTAATATCCCATTTCTCTATGAAATCCTCTTTGATTCTCTCTGCCAACAATGTTGGTAATTTAATCAGTCCTATTTCTTGATCACAGTTGTACTGAAAAGGATTTCATTACTTAAGTAGGATTTAAAATTTTTTTGTTACAATTTTCCTTTCGGTTGCTGGGTCTTGAGATATCTTTGAGATATCTCTTTTTTGATGACTTACAACTATTTCTAAACAAAAGCAGAAAAGTGTGGAATGTAGTCTGGTGCTCTACAAAGAGAAGATTCATAGCAGGTGTGAGTAAAAATGAGGAAAAGACAAAGAGATGAGACTTTAAAATGTCAAGAAATGAGAAAGGAGTAAAAGGAGCAGCTTGGTAAAAAATGGTGCAAAAATTGGAGAAATATATAAAGGAAAATGGAAAGCAGAAAGGAATTTTTAAGTAAAGAGAAATACAAGAAGAAAAGGGCGTATATGTCAGTGAATGGTCATGTCATAAAATCTTTTGTCTTTGGTTTGAAAGGGGCTTTTCTTACTTGAAAAGATACTTTTTATCAGTGACATTTGTCTCTTACCTATATTCCTTAGAACATTTGAGAATCTTGGTCACTGATCTATACATTTGGAGGACCAAATGGAAATTTTATGAAATTCTTGCTATTTTTATACACCTGCTGGTTGATTTTAGTTGAATGTAACATCAGCAATAGATGCCACTGCCTGAAAACTGCCATTCACAGAAGTTTTCTCTTCCATTGGGGCAAGATTAAAATTTTTATTGAGTTAAATGACAACATTAGGGATCACTGCCACAACAGTCAACAGGTTTTGAGGTTGTTCTATTGATAAAATACTTTCTAGTTCTTTCTAGTAAACAGGGGCTTCTCATTTTTGAAACTCTTGAGCACTCAGTAATATCTAAATAATAAACACAACAGGAGGATTGGAGACAACTTTCTCAGCATAAATGTGTTTTCTGATTTCTCATCGCATTTCCTCAGCTGATAGTTGAAGACTTTTATTTTGAGGTATTGATTCTACACTGAAGTGCAGCAAAAGTTCTGACCACAGTAGAGTTGTACTTTGTAGCTAATTTGCTGCTTCTTTTTAATTTACTAAAGAGCAAGATATTAGAAAAAAATCCTGGAAAGTTTTCAAGGGAATTATTTTACGTTCTAGCATTGTGTGCTGTTTATATTTTTATAAGCCTACTATGGCTCTAGAGAAAATTCTGTAGCAAGACAAAGAAGGGGCTTCTCTTGGAATGAGTTAATCAATAAAATGATTGTAAAATGAGTTTCCTTTCAGAGTTTTGAAATGACAACAACATCCCATTTTTCATAAACATATCTGATTGGTTAAAAACAAAATTAAAAATGTTTTCTGTGTGCCTTCAATATATTTTTTGTAGATTTAAAAAAAATTTTGTTTATTAATAAAAAAGTTACAATACCAGTAATGTTTATAGGTGCTGTCGTTATGTATGAATATTTTGCTCTGGAAAATTCATGTAATAAAGAGCAAATTTCCCTTTCTTCCCCTTAGCACATCTACTTTCCTTGATACTAATCTGACCATAAACAGAGCTGTGTGACATACTAAATCTTATTTTTCAGCACCAAAGACACAACACAGAAAATAATCAAGAGATCCTCAAATCAAATTTTGCTGACAATCCTAGGAGGACTATTAGAGTCAATCTTCAAGTTTCCATGTTCTTTCAAATGACCTAGAGAATCATTTGATACCTATTTGTTCATTAAATTGGAAAAATGATAGGTAAATGAAAGTACCAAGCCAACAGGAAGCTTTTAGAAGTGAAGTATTATTATTGTATCATTATTATCAATTCGAGTCATTGTAGTAGTAATAATTGAAACTCTTCATAATCAGAGAGAGGGATTTATGGGCAAAATTATAAAAAGTATTTTGTTAGGGCTGTTAGTCAAAGCTTTTCACCAGAACAATGTCTATTGAATAAACTATATTATTAAAAATTGGTTTCTCATTCTTGGTAGAATATTTTTAAAAGATATGTTGTCACACGTGTTATTAAAGTAACTGGCTCCCGAGGAAAGAAGAGATTTTGTTTGATAGTCTTCTCTTAAATTTGAGTATTAATGTCCTGATTAAACAAAAAATCTTCATGGATGGGGTACCTGGGTGGCTCAGTGGGTTAAGCCGCTGCCTTCAGCTCAGGTCATGATCTCAGGGTCCTGGGATCGAGCCCCACATCGGGCTCTCTCCTCATTGGGGAGCCTGCTTCCTCCTCTCTCTGCCTGCCTCTCTGCCTGCTTGTGATCTCTCTCTGTCAAATAAATAAATAAAATCTTTAAAAAAAAATCTTCATGGATGATTCCCAAGAATAAAGACTTCCCTGGTCTCTTTAAAATGATTCTAAAGCAACTTTCTGAAGTTAAAGACTTCTCTCATTTCAAACTCTGAATGGATTGTGCAGCAGAGATTAAAACTTGGACTCCGTGACCTCTGGTCTTTTCCTTGTCTATTCCACTTTACTTGGTTCTATCACACTCCTAATTCCCCCTAGAGCTAAGAGACCAGGGGAAATGGTATGAATTAAAGAAGAAATCTGCACATATTTCACATGGAATTCATAGAATGGATCCAGAAATGAGTGCACAGTTTTTGTTTAAAATCCATCCAGTTCCAAAAAAGGAAAAGGCTAAATGGAGAGGGGAAGGGCATTTTTACGTGAAAGTTACTTGTTCGGATTTGCTGGGGATTTCTCTTCATTTGTCCAGATGCAGTTATTTACTTCTCAAATACGCTGTTTTGCTACAGAATTGGTTCATGCCTTTGTAGAAGTGCTAAGGCTCTTGGCCGGAACAGATGATTGCCTCTCCACAAGGTCTCTCAACTGGGGCCTGTGGCTACCACAGTGATTTTTCCGCCCCCCAATCTGTCTTCTTTATTCTGTGTTTTGGAATGCTGCTCTGGGTACTTGATTCACAGATACCTAGCTCCTTGCTTGGGTGCTTGCCTCTTTGCTATTATTGTTCATCTGTTTTAGCCTAAAACTCAGATGTGTCCTGAATTTGGGTGTGGGTATTGCATACTTTATTTTTCTTTCCACAAATCACTTATCTAGCTGTTAAGCACCCGAGTTCTACCTTAACTCATGATTTCCAGGATTATTCTGCTTTGGTATCTGTCACATGCTCTAGGTTCATGGTCGATTACCTGTTGGTTTTCTATTTCTTACCTTGTCCTTGAGATCTACTTGCCTCTCACTGTTTCAGAACAAATATTTGCCAAGACCTACAGAAAGGGCCTCTGGATTCCTTAACAACACTGCTTTCCTCTTTCCTGAGAAGCCCTGAACAAATATTTCTTTACCATGTAGCTGGTCTACGTACCCAAGTGTCAATACAATGATATTGATAATAAACAAAAAACAGGAGTCCCGAAGGGTAAATGTTTGAGTTTGATGCCAGAGTCTCCTATTCTCTCAGCTAATTAATACAACGTTGGTTTAGACATGGTGGGTGTAGATTGCTCTGAGGCTGAGGTAAAGTTTATAAATCTCTGAAAAAAAAAAAAACCTGTTTCATAATTGTGTGTAGTGGTAATATCACTGTACAAAACCAGGTGCCAACCCAAAAGCCTCGCTTTGAAGGAAAGCCTCATAGTTGAGTTATGAGACAGCTGGAGAGCAGCAAAATAGATATGGATCCATAAGCCCCGCAGGAAAAACAACTTTAATCAGGGCCTGACACATTGGGTGATTGTAACGAAGTCCCTTGGTATGTGTAAGCCCTGGATCAAATGGGACCAATTGACTATTGACAAGCATTACATTAGTACAAAACTGGATGAAAAACTGGCTATGGCCCTGCACAAACTCCAATAATGAGAAATGAGGTTCTTGTAAAAGAAAAGGACTTGGTTTGTTTTAGAAAAACCTATGTGCCCTGGCCCAGGGGATACCTCTGGCGGACTGAAATGCCTTCGGTGGAGCCCTCAGACACTGTCGTGGCATTTAGTGCTGTCTTTCCAAGCCTCTCCACGTGGCAGGCCTCTTTGACTCCTGAAATCGATGCCATGGTTCTGAATACCGGTAGCTAATGCTGGCAGCCTGACCCGGGAGCCAGGAACATCGTTCTGCCCTGAGAGCCCCTCAAATGGATTTTGCAGGGGAGTGGTGCATACCATGCGTCTAGGGGCAGTGAGGCATGTTTCTAGCACTCTTCACAGATCATAAATTAATTTGAAATAAACCTCTCTCCTCCCACAAAATATAATGTCGGAGAAAAACTGTTATCATGGTTTTTCTGTAGCATAGTGCCCGAGGGGGCAAAAGTCATTTTCTCCTGCATGTGTTGACTGGCCACGTGACGGGTGCCAAATGCGAGGCTGTCCATAAAAGCGTGGCATGTGTGTCCAATTCAAAATAATGTGTAGTTTGGAGTAGATTCTCCACACCTTCCACTCTGAACCTGAAAGAGTAGAAAGAGCTGTGCCTACTCTGATTTGAAGATGGGTATTGTATAAAGTCCCAGACTGACATGTCAGGAGCCCCAAATGTCCTGTCTTCACTGTTCTGTATTGCAAATGTTAAGCGATGGATTATTCTTGATAGTTAATCTGGAAAAGGTAAGAAGGAGCAGGTGGGACATGAATTCTTATTTTACTACTATGCATGGGCATCTGGTAAACAATAAAATAATGCAATATCCTCTTTAGTAATGCTGCACGATGGGAAGCACGAAATCAGTTTTTCAGGGCTTAAAATTCAGAGTATTTCTTTAATGTGCGTGGAGCACCTGCTCTTTTATACTTAATCAAAATTTACTAAATTGTTTGTATTAAATTTGGTTGACATCATTAGTTTAGTTTTCTTATTTTCTTTTGCCTTATTATAGGGGGACTAAAGAAAGCCTTGATTAACTGTGTTATGTTTAACAGTGATTTTGGGTCAACGAGAATAGAAAATGTTGAGCTGATAGAGGAAAGAGGAAGAAAAGCAGATGTTCTATTAGTAGTGAGTATCCAGGAAACTCCACATAAACCGTCTTGTCAATAGTCTTCTATTCTTCCTGCCTAGATCCTCTCCTGATTTCTAGAACTACCTAACTTTCCATAGACTACTCTCCTCCCATATTCCATGGGTGCCTTGAACTCAGTATACCAACTAAATCGCTCACTTTTCGTCTAAATGTGTTCATCCTTCCAGAGTCTCTGTCTTAGGGAATGATTCCACCATTCTACCAAAGACAGAGACCCAGGAGTCATCTCAGTTTACTTTGTCCACCTTCACTCTTACCTAATAGCTATAAATAGTTCATTCAGTTTGATCATTGAAGTTCCCTACCCTTTTATAGCCAGTCCACTGTTTTAGCAATTCTTGCTTGAATTACTGGGGAATGGGCTCCTTGACTCTATCCTCCACCCCACTTTAACTCAGTCTTAACCCTGCGGCCATAGCCTTCTAAATGCAGATGGGATTACATCACTTCCTTGATTAAACGCCTTTGACAAACTCTTAATGATATATCTGTGGTTGCTTCTCTAATCTTACTTCCTACCACTGTATTCTGGGGCTCTTTCATTGTAGGAAGAGCAGTTTTCAATCAGTACAAGTGCTATTTCATAATGCCATGTCTTTGCATATGCTATTTTCATTACAGTAAGCACCTTCTTAACTTTGGAACCTGGTTGGAGATTGCAAGTCCATTCATTGTGAATACATGTTTCTTCATCTGGGAAGCCCTCTGTGATGTCTTAGTTCAAGTTATTTCTTTTCTCTAACCCTCCTCGTATTGCTGGTTTCTCTGCTTCCCTCATTTATTCTAAGCTCTTTAGGGTCAAGAACAGTACTTTTTATATTTTTGTACTGTAGTCCAGACCCTGATATATGATGGATACTCACTGTATATTTATTGAACCAGCAGATGGATACGATGATAAAAGCAGAACTTGTTTGGGATGAAGGATGAGTAGATATCAGTTTGGAGAGAAGATCTCTATTGTGTTGGGGGATTTGGCAGTATGTAGGTTTAGGAGCTAAATGAAGATTTGATCTTTATTCAGATTTGATTGGGATCTTCAGGGCATATTGATCTTGAGGAAGCAAACAACAATGGGAGACTAAGGGTGCACAAGTGGTAACACTCATATAAAAAACTGAAAAAAAAAAAAAAAAAGACTTAATTTCCTCTCGCCCTTCCTTTCTACCTTTCCCCTTCTCTCTCTCTGTAAAATAAGTATAATATAGATTTTTATATTTCAAGGTGACTATGTTGATGTATGTGTGTGGGTGTATGTATATAACTAAAAATCTCCTTAACCATGGTATAATTCCTTTTTTGCTAAATAGTTCTATGTTGATATTGGCTATGATCTGAAAAAAGACTTTGGGGTTAGGAAGGGAAAAGGGAACTCAAGTAATGACAAAGCCAGAATATATATTTTGAGAGCCAACGTTAGGAGAGAGGAAGAAGCAGAAGCAGAGTATTGGGGTCTCAGAACTTGATTCTCTGCCTGTCAAGGAGGGAGTGGTGGATGCTAGGACTGGAAAATCAGGGCTGAGTGGTGCCTGGGGCTCCCACTTGCTCAGCTGCGCAGATACCATGGACAGAGCTAAGGCTGTGGTCCTCTGGATTAGTGACGACCCTGCAGAAAGTGTGTCTGGGTACACGTGGAAACTCCCCCCCCCCCACTTTTGTAAGTTATACTGAACCAGTTATGAACATAAGAATCACCAAAAGCTTTTTCTAGCCCAGTTATCCTCTGCTCATACTCCGCAGTTTTGGCAGTGCTGAGAATTGACAGTCAATATGTTAGATATCCATCCCATTGTAAACCCAGCTTCTCAGGGCTCTCTGTTAAATGGGAGAGAGAAGCCTAGGGAAGGAAATGCATCCAATGACATCTGCAGTAGGGGGTTCATGAAACTAGCTGAGGCTGCCAAGGCTTTAAAGGCATATATGGCGGAAGTAAAATGGCAGGTAGGTTTTCATTTGTGGGATACTCTTACTTCAGTGTGTAAATGTAAGTTTTTATATTAAGATTGTTTTCAGCATCTGGCCAAAAAGCAATCCATGTGCTTCCAAGAAGGAAAAGCCACCAGTTCCTATGTTCTAAGCACGAATCCAGACACTTTAACTTTTTCCTCCTAAGAGCATTCAGGTATGGGTTTATCATCCTGATTTTGCCATATAAGAAGCTGGACTTCACATCTAGGAAGTGGTTGAACTGGGTCTGACTCTAGGTCTGGCTGACTCAGATCCCTGTTCACATTTTTTTCTCTACACTGCCTTCTTTGCCATCACATTTGGCTGGCAGCAGGAGAGTCAAATCTGACAGGGACCGTGAAAAGACTGGAGTTTTCAGCCTGCTAGGCAAGCGGCAGTGCCATAGA
Organism: Enhydra lutris kenyoni; assembly: GCF_002288905.1. Taxonomy (NCBI): domain Eukaryota; kingdom Metazoa; phylum Chordata; class Mammalia; order Carnivora; family Mustelidae; genus Enhydra; species Enhydra lutris. The sequence goes on along the minus strand of NW_019154154.1, from coordinate 5,534,042 downwards.
GGTAAGTCACTGTGAGCTCTGTCATTTATTTCTGTCTACTTTAAATCTCTTATCTGTAGGGTGAAAAGCATTTACAAAGCTTTCAGAAAAATGCTTTGTGATTACCAGCACTAGGCGAGCAATGGCTTGCCTGTTTTCCCCAGATAGCTGTAGAATATGTCTTTTAGGTAGAATTATCGTCTTCCTTCCACCTAGATTCATATACAAACACACTGACGGAAAAATATGTTTTGGAAATCCCAGAGTCCTAGGTGTTAGCAGATACTTTCTATTCTGGGCTGCATTGAATCAGATAGAAACAAACAAGCAAACAAAGAAACAAACAAAAAAAACCCTTGAAAAACAAAAAAATAAATATTCAGTTGTAAAGAAACAAATAAGAATTGTTACCTCTTGGTAACAAATTCCTGTTCTGTGGTAATTCCTGTTAAATCTAGAAATTCCTAGGTGTAATTCTATTGATATGAAATATCAGGTATTTCCCGCCAATGTGCTAGATATTTTTTGTGTTTTGTAGAAAATAATAAGGAAAGAGTTATTAGCTCTTTGACACTTAAAAAAACCTAACTAGCCCCACTTGTTAGGGTCTACTTGGGTGACACTTTTACCTCGAATTGGCATCTCCCTTGGCTTGATGACAGCTTTATCTTCATTGTCCTTTGTACTTTTTCCATGTAGACTTCAGCTATGGGAATAATTCTTCACAAATTGCACAGCTGACCTTCTCTAAGTAGTCCCCCTCTGCATGGTTGGAAGATTTAGAATTGCACAAAAATGTGATGATTCATGAATTCCTAGATACCTTGGACTTCGTGCTCTGAGATGCCTTGCTGAAAGCAGAAATCGGGAGATCCTCGCTGCTTTCCCAGGTGGGCCTGGGGAACCTTCAGGCCTGGAGCTCTGATCCTGCTGCGGCCGTTCTGCTTACTGTGCTCCTGCTTGAGCTTCTGGAGTCAGAACTCCCGAGGGAGGAAATTCGGAGTCCTTGATAAAGAGCTAGTTTTTGTAATATTCCCCATGAAAAGAAAGAACATAACCTTTAAAGGGTAGAGAATTTGTTATTCTAAGTCTCTTTTATAGTCCAATCTTCCTGATTCTATTTGAGATGTCTCTTCCTTGCAAGGTGCACTGTCCCGGCTGGGAAAGACTTGAATCAGCCAGGCATGGTGGGAAGACTGCTTTGCTCAACTTTGCTTTGCTGTTAAAACATTAAGTGTAATCTGATGTGTCAATAGAGTCACCTCAGGTACTCAGAATCATTTTAATTCCTCTTACTGTCAAAACATAGTGTCAATACTGACACGAATTGGCATTAAAAATATATGCGAAATAACCTGGAGAATAGCACTTTTTACTGATAGGAGGTCTTTTTAAAAGAAGCCTCTGTCAAAGATTCAATTTGAACTCTTTTTTGACTTTGAATTTTACAGAGCGCTATTTTTTTCTTTTTTTTAAAAAACCTGACCTGTTTTGCATCATTCAAGCCTATCAGTGGAGGAAAGAAGCTTTTCCTTTTTATCTGACCCCATGGGAGATGTTGTACATTCCCAGTGTGTGCCCAGAAACAGATGTGCAAGATGACACATAAGTGGATGACATCACTCATGGCTAGTGATTAAATACTTCCCTGGGACTCACAAAATGCACTCAAAAGAAAATGGAAAGGAGGAGTGATGATCAGAACTTCTGTATTCCACCTGGGTGCAAGTTTTTGCCACTCTACATAGATTTTAGTTGGAGAGAAATATAAATGCACAAAATGAAAGAATATAAATATTAAAATCTCAGATTTCAGTTTTAGAGAAGCATAAACTTGCACATACATTTGTAACATTATATTACATTTCATGTGCTTTATAATTTATAACATAGGACATATAATATATAAATGTATGCATGTATATATCTGAAATATATTCAATATGCACATATCTTCACTATATTATATACATGTAGTGTTCTATATCCCCAAGCAAATAGAAAAAAAAAAACAGGAAAGAAATATTTATTTTTTGATAAGTGACAAATTCTTTGCTAAGTTGGATGTAGAGGTTATCTAGGTATCTTTTATAAATATTATATTTGAAGAGGTTTATAAAATAATTCATTTATTAACATTTGATGTATACAGATCAACTGTATATATATATATTGACATTTGGTACATACACAATTGTTTGTTTTGTTTTCTTGTCTTGCTTTGCAGAGTCTTTGGTGGATAAATGACCTATTGAACTGAGAAGTGAACATCCTTGCATTTCAATCTTTGAAAGCAATAGATTCTATTGACAGCAACACTAGATTTCTTTGTTCTTTGAAATCTAAGATCTGGTCGTTCTTTTTCTATTTTGCTAATGTTAGCAGGTTGTGTGTGTGTGTGTGTGTGTGTGTATTTGGAAGCAAATCACTCAGCTGACCTTTTTCATAATCAACTACAATAAGCAGAGAATGTGTGTATGTGTGTGTCCCTGCACTTTTGGTGTGATAGACAGTTTGCTTAAATATATGGGAAAAGTTAATCCCTCTGCCCCTGACCTTTGGCACAGGAGCCTTGTGCTTCCAGTAGAAAGTGTGGTAAATGCCAAGTCCTTTGGGCAGAAGATGTTTGCATTAATGTTTCCTATGCTGGAGCCTGAGCCATAGATTTTCTGTCAGCCATCCTTTGCAGTGCTGATATGGAGTAGGTTGAGTTGTATACAGAATATAGTGCCTGATGCCATCTGTTTCGACACCCTGAATATTTTAACTCCAGCCAGTGTATTAAAGGAGAATGCCTCCCACTCCCTATCATGCATGGGATTACCATGTAGTATGGGAGGTGGAAAAAAAAATCATGCTGTTTAATATGATTGTCCAAGGGTCAGTTGTCATGTTAATTATCAAGAGCTTGACTGATTAAAACATGACATGAAGAGGTAGGAGGACAGGTATAGTGCATAACCTTGTAAATATAGTTAACTAGTGAATTTCTCCGAAATCCAGGGCTGTGACACTATAGCTATGATACAACACAGACAGACAACTCTGCATATGCTGGTCTCCCTGTCTGGAAGATTTGGATTACAGAGAATGCATGCTGCAAACAGGGCAAGACAGCTTTGGGGGAAAGACCCTGCCCTAGGAGATGGAAAGTTGTCCAGTCTGGCATCTAGATTTAGCAGTTTAAAAGTAATCCTTGATTCCTCTGTTTCCACTTTGTCTCCTCCAAAGAGACACAAGTCCATTGATTCCAACAGTTATGTAGCATCTGAATTTACCCCTTCATCTCCATTGTCTTGGGTTCATTTCCATTGTCTTGGGTTCCTTTCATCTTTGCCTAGATGATTTGCTAGTTTACTAGATGCTGCCCATTGCCCACTTTTAGCTTTTCCAATCCATTCTTTGGTGTGATTGAAAAGCTGGAAATCTACCATGTCCCTCTGAATTTAGTGATGTTCTCATATGCACTGTACTTCCCATGCCTTTCTGTCATTCTATATATTGTTGCCTCTACATTTTCTACATTTGTGTCTTCAAGTGATCCTTTAAACCCTAGGGTACATATCACCTCTTCCCTATGTAAGCCTTTATTCATCTGCTTTAAGAGTCCTTTGGGCTTCCATGGTGTCATGTGCTTATTTGGAGTATAGACTTTTTCCTGATTTATTAGAGTTGTCTCTTGACAATTATCTGTATAACTCCTGCTTTCTAGAAAATAAGCTCCTGAGGGCAGGAATCATTATATATATATTTTTTGTATTCCAGAACCTAGCACAGAGTAAGAAGTGCTAAGTAAGAATTTCTTGAATTAAATACCAAAAGAACATGACTTTTAGAGAGTAGAATGATCCATGACAGGTAGTAGTCCTAGCAGATGGTCAGTAAAAGAGAATGTTCATTTAGAAGATGGTTGGTGACATACATTTGTTCTCATAGATCCCTTCCCTGAACCTCTGTAACTGCTCCCCTACACCAGTCTTCATATGATCACTCTCAATCAGCTTGGGAAAAATCATGAAAATCCTTGCATGCTACCTCTTGATTTAATTATACTCCTTGCTGTTGGGAAAGGGAAACCTTTCTTCCTTCTTCCTCCAGTTTCAAAAAGGAGGGATTTCTTGCAATTATTCCTGGGCCTTGCCTCATTCCTTTTATTTCCCACTGGGGTAAGAAAGAGTAGCTGATAATAGCCCATTATCAGGTATATGATTTGCAAATACTTTCTCCCTTTCAGTAGGTTGCTGTTTTATTTGAATGATCGTTTCCTTTGCTATGCAGAATCTTTTTATTTTGATGTAGTCCCACTTGTTGACTTTTGCTTTTGTTCACAGCCTTTGCTTTTGGTGTCAAATCAAAAAACTCATTGCCAAGACCAGTGCCAAGGAGCTTACTGTCTATACTTCCTTCTAGGAATTTTTATGATTTCAGGGCTTACATTCAAGTCTTTAATACAATTTGAGTTAATTTTTGTCTATGGTGTAAGAGAGGGGTCCAGTTTCATCCTTTTGCATGTGCCTATCCTGTTTTCCCAACATCATTTATTGAAGACACTTCCTTTCCCTCATTTTATATTCTTGGCGCCTTTGTAAATTAATTGAATTGAAATTACCTGAACATATATGTGTGGGTTTTTGTTTTTTTTTTCTGGGCTCTTTGTTCCATCAATCTATGTGCCTGTATTTTGATCTATGTGCCTGTATTTATGCTAATATCATGCTGTTTTAATTACTCTGGCTTTGTAATGTAGTTTGAAATCAGGGAGCATGATGCCTCCAGCTTTATTTTTTTTTTTTTCTCAAGATTGCTTTGTCTATTTGGGATTTTTTTGTGGTTCCATGAAAATTTAGGGCTATTCTATTTCTGTGAAAATTACCACTAGAATTTTGATAGTCTTTACATTGAATTATAGATTGCTTTGGGTAGTAGGGATCTTTCAACTACATTATTTCTTCCAACCTATGAGCATGGCATATCTTTCCATTTATTTGTGTCTTTTCAATTTCTCTTATCAATGTCTTATAGTTTCAGTATATCAATTGAACTGAGAGTCAAGATATTATGTAGACTTATGGTTATAATATCTCCCCTGAGCACCCCTCTTTCTTACTTGGGAAATTGTGATAAAAGCTTTAGGGACCTACTTCTGGAGATTTTAGAGCATCCTTGAGGAATTCCGTAATATCAGCCCCATTCTGAATTCTTAGATAATTATAATGCACATGCATGCCAGTAAACGCTAGAAGTCATGCCTAAATTGACCAAAGCAAACATAACTCCCTTCCTCAATTCCCTTGCCATATTATTAAGGAAATACCTTCTATAAACAATGGGACTTTGAGGACAAATAAGAACTTCACAGAAACTGTTAGAAGCTAACAAAAGTACACAGTAGGTGACCAGAGAAGGCCTTATGGAGAGGATTCCACTTGAGCTGTGATCTAAAATATGGATAGATTTGAATATGTGTTATGGAGAGATGAGGGCAATGATTCCTAATAAACTAGCTCCCCCTTCCCATTTCCACAAAACTCTGATTTGTAGAATTTTCCAGTTTCTGTGTTGTAAATACTTCTATCATAGCCAGTTTCAAACTATCAGTGATTAAACAACTAGCTTAACAAATTCTTAAATATTTAAAAACTGGCTCTACTGAGTCTGTTTGAACTAGGTTTTCCATATCACTGGATGAAGAATTTACCATATGATACTATAAGCAAGGGTACATATTTGTGTGCTTCCATTAAGGGACAGAAAACACTCCTGTCTGGCTGTATCGGGAGGTTCTTGTTGGGAGGAGATGAGGACAAGATCTAAGAGGTAAGCTGAGATAGAGTTTGGAGTCTTTGTTATGTATTTGAGCTTTATTCTTTAGTCTGTGGTGAGCTCTTGACTACTTTCTAATAGAGAGATGACAGGATAAACAATATTTTAGGAGGATTGCCCTGTTCTTATTGTTATATGCAGGGTGTTGTTAGGGGAATAGAAGGAAGCAGAGAAAGTAGCTAGGAGCTACTGGAAATTCTGTAGGTGTGAAGTGGTTAGATAAGACTAGATTTAAGGAAGAAGTGACTAGTGTGGGAAGTAAAGGATGGAAGAAGAGAGGACAGTGGTGCAGTCCATCTCTGCTCCACATGGCGACAGCTGGGTTGACTTGATAGTGCGGACTCTTACACTGTTGGTGGGAATGCAAGCTGTTGCAGCCACTCTGAAAAACAGTTTGGAGGTTCCTCAGGATGTTAAAAATTGAGCTACCCTATGACCTAGCAGTTGCACTACTAGTTATTTACCCCAAGGATACAAAGGTAGTCATCCAAAGTGGCACCTGCCTCCCAAAGATCTACTCTTTTAGCAAGTTCTATATATGTGATATCGTATTATTAACTGTAGTCACCAAGCCATGCATTACATCTCCATGACTTATTTACTTTATAGCTGGAAGTTTGTGCCTTTTGACTCCGTTCACCCATGTATTTTTATTAAATGGGTTTAAATATCTTCAATTGAACTAGTTGCCTCTGTAGCTTTTAGTAGGTGAATGGTATGATTATGTATGGTACTATTGCACTATACCGAAGATTATTCCACTCTTTGAGAAGGTGGAACAAGATCTAACCTATGTGATGAGCTTGTTTTTGGATTAGTTAACTGCGGAAAAGTAACATAATAGTAAATTGCAAACTTTTATTGAAAGCTTATCTTGTACTATACTCTGTGAATCATTTTTATTTAATACCTCATTTAATTCTTACATATAAACTTAAAGGATGAGTATTATTAGCCCCATTTGCAAAGGATAAAACTGAGTTTTAGAGAAGTGAGATAATTTGCCTGGGGTCAGACTTAAGTGTTGAAAACTGGATTTTATACCAGGTCTGTATTCTTTTTTTTTTTTTTTTTTTTTTTTTTAAGATTTTATTTATTTATTTGGGAGAGAGAGAGACCATGGGAGGGGAGAAGGTCAGAGGGAGAAGCAGACTCCCCGTGGAGCCGGGATCCCGATGTGGGACTCATTCCCAGGACTCCGGGATCATGACCTGAGCCGAAGGCAGTCACCCAACCAACAGAGCCACCCAGGCACCCCCCAGGTCTGTATTCTTATTTGTTATAGTCTACCTCCTCTCCATGAATTAAGGAGACAGCTAGAATAAAAATACAACCTTTAGTTTGACTGCAATGAAGTAGGTATCTAGGAGTGGGATTGTTGATGCTGTACATCAATAATAGTCACAATATGGAGGTGGACTGGGATTCAGGAAGTGATGGAGCGAGTCAAGTTCCTGCAAATTTTGTAATCCTTTGAATTAAAATATTGGTCTCAAGTTAGAATATGGAATTAAGTAGGCCAAAGAATCTTGAAGCATGTATATAGAGGAGTGTAACGATCTTCACACATCTGTTTCAGCACTGACAATATTAGATGTTAAAAACTTGTTCACATATCTGCTTTCCCCTCTAGGTTCTAAGCTTTTGGCAAAGTGCATACAGTCACTACATAGTAGTCAATTTATGTCTGTAAACTTAAGTAGAAAGGAAATGCACTTTCTTCTTTTTTGACTCTGTATTTATTTCCATTTTCTTCCCCCTAATTTTCTTTTGTAAAGTTTCTTTAAAGTAGTGTGCTTTAGTGATTTTAAGTGGAACCAAAGTATAGGATCTTTCTCTCTTCTATTAATCATTCTTAGTCTAGTGCTTGAAAGAGGGAGAAGCTCATCCTTGCATGACCATTTCCTGTTTGTAATAATCCTGGTGAGTGAAGCTTAAGAGAGAATGGAAGCAGGAGAATGGAAGCAATACTCTCTTCAGGTCCCTAGAGAGACTCATGTGCTTGCCCAAAATACTATATAGGTGTACCTCTGCAATAAAAATTTGGAGGAGAGTTCAGTCATTCATCTGGACAATTGGAAAACTGCTAGAAACTGTATGACTTTATGTTCTTTAAAGTAACCAATTTATTGTATTGTTGTGACATTTTATCTGTTTTACACTTGACATTTATGTGATGAACACCTCTGGTGATGGTTGAAATTAAACACAGACTAAAAGGATTCAGGCAGAACAAGGATGTTCTCTAATTTTCCTGGAGATTAATCTCTCCCCCTCATATTTATAAAAGTAAACTTTTTCTTGGTTTGATTTTGCCTCCCAAACTCTTTTCTGAGTTATGATTAGAGATAAAAATTAAGATATCAATGAAAAAATACACTCTGATTTATCACTTCTGACAGAGGAGGTCTTTTCCCCAGAAATCTGAGTTTCTTTCTTCAGAAGAAACAGTGGGTGAGGGTGACTATTTCTCAGCTGATGGCAGCTTCCAAGAGAAGAATTATGTTCAGGAAAATATTTAAGATTAAAACACATCAGAAAAGAGGCATCATATCAAATTAAGATATTATTCAAATCAACTCACTATCCAATTTTTGAATGCTAAATCCTGATATTTCAAGGTTAGAGTTTTAACAATTCATGCTCCTGATAGGCCGATGACATAGATCTCCCAAACGAGGTCACTTAAAGATGGCAGTCTCCTTTGGGAAAACACAGGGACTAGCATTTAATAAGCATGTATAAGCCACATGCCTGATTGGCTATGTCTTTGTGCTCCCCTTTCTATCCTTACAAGTCTCTGATGCAAGTATTATCATAGTTGACATTTGAACAATGTGGGGGTTGGGAGTTCAACCCCTGTACAGCTAAAAATCCATGTATAACTTTTGATTCCCCCTGAAACTTACTAACTAGTAACTTACAGTGACTGGAAACCTCACTGACAACATAAACAGTCAATTAACACATATTTTGTGTATTATATGTATTACATAGTATAATCTTAAAGTAAGCTAGAGAAAAGAAAATGTTATTAAGAAAAACATAAGGAAAAGAAAATAAATTGTCCGTGCTCTACAGAATTTATCGAAAAATACCCTTGTGTAAGTGGTCCAGTGCCGTTCAAGCTTGTATTGTTCAAGTGTCAATAGTACCTGTTTTGTAAGAGGAAGAAACAGGCTGAGAAAGATTCAGCGACTTTCCCAGGAACATGTAAAACATAAATAGAATAGCTACAAATAGAATGCAGGTTATCCTAAATCAGTGCTTCTCAAAACTACCCCCCCCTTTTTAAAAAAATAAACTTGAGAGACTCCAATGCCCGTATGCCTGCCTCTCTTTTTCTTTAGTTATGGGCTGCCGCTCTTTATTTCTACCAGCCTAGACTATTGTTTTTGGCTTCCTTCCTTCCTTCCTTCCTATCAGGACATCAATAGGTTTTCTTTATAATCTTCAATATTGAAAAAGATAGTTTATCCTTATTTCATTAAATCTATGAAGTCATTGATCAAAAGATGCCCTATTAGACTAGGTCTCCTAAGGGAAAAAAATGGTTTTGACTAAACTGTGACAGAATGTCTTAAAGGTAGTCCTGTGTGAGGCAGGCATCAGTCACATCAGCCACTTACTGCCTTTCATTCATGACAAGGGATTTAGCAATTTCTTTTATTTTCAGTTCCTCTGCTTGGCATGTGATAGCTAATCCCTTTTGTATGCATCTTAATAACAAAACCTAATACAGCTTCACTTGCTTCTGGTATTTTCTCTTCTTAGGTTCTGTAAAACACATGGTTATTGTTTCTTGGGAAAATAAGGGGCTCTAGTCATTCCCGATATGATGAATATTTGCTTTCCTAAATCAGATTGATTCCCCACTGCTTTATTTCTGTATATTTCTGCATATGTAGTGATTTCTCCTTCGATGCAAATCATAGTGTAATCCTACAGAAGATATTTTAAATGGCAATTAATTTCAACACCAAAAATACTTAAAACTCCGTGGAAATGGTGGCAATGTGAATATGTAGAATCAAGGCACGACAACCACGTCACAACGATCACCTGTCCGGCAGTGACTGCAACAGGCTCCTGAATGTTAGACTCGTTCCAATTTTAGGTATTAAAATGTGAAAAACTTTACTTCTTAGAAGTAGTGAGAAAAGAAATATTGACGATGCTTTTGGATAGCTTCTGATTTCTGCTTCTTAGATTCTGATCAGATCCTAGCTCTTTTGGTTCTTGAGGCATCCTTTTCCCATACCTCTCATCCTGCAGAGAGAGACTGCTGTGCGCTGTGCCTCCATCTACTATGATATGTTTCTTCCTCTACTCTAGGCTGCATTTTAGAATTTACCCCAAGGCCTGTTATAAATGTTCAGAAAATTAAATTTTTCTTTTTCCTCTTAGGGAGAGGAAACCTGACTACATTTCCAATTTTTGGCAGCAAACGTTCCCCATTTCCATTGTACCATGGTGATATGTAGCTCTTTGCTGATAGATGTAGTGAGCATAAAGGGATTTAACTCAGCACTAAGCTTTTTAAAGAACTCTATAATTTGTATATAAGAATTACTTCGCATTATTAGACATATTTTGGAAACATTTTCATATGTAACTAATGAGCAGTTTTTGTGTGTGCCCTGAGAAAGGTATCTATGCAGTCATTGATTTTTGACTTTTTATTACACATTCATTTTTCTCTTTTTTCCTCCATTCTTCATAATTTTTTTAGTTGCCTGAAGTGTGATCATAATACCTGCTTACTGTACCAACCCAAACAGTATGTCGTTGAAAGTGAAATTGATAGTCCCTCCCTTTATCTTTCTAATCTCATTCTGTAATGTAACCACTATAAACTGCTGTTTCCTTTGTTAATACAAACAAAAATATGTACAAATAGACACTGGAGATAAAGAAACTGTGGAGCCCTAACAGGGACCTGCTATTTTTGCTTAATCATATGTTGTGAGCCCATTTCCTAAGTTAGTGCATAATGATCTATGTTGTTCTTTTTTTCACTAAATCTTTTTTTTTTTTTTTGAGATGTATTTATTTGAGAGAGAGAGAGAGAGTGAGCAGGAGGAGGAACAGAAGAAGGAGAGGGAGAGAAACAGACTACCTGCTGAGCATGGAGCCTGACATGGGGCTTGATCCCACGACCCTGAGATCATGACCTGAGCTGAAATCAAGAGTTGGTCGCTTAACCGACTGAGCCACTCAGGTGCCTCTATGTTGTTTTTTAAATTGCTGATTAGTGTTTCACAGTATTAGTATATCATGATTAGTTGTTTGTGGAAGATGTTATTAGCAACCTTTTATTTCTTTTTTTAGAGATTTTATTTATTTGAGAGAGAGAGACAGAGCATGGGGTGGGGGCAGAAGGGAAAGACAGGAGGGGCTTGATGCTAGGACCCTAAGATCATGACCTGAGCAGAAGGCAGAGGCTTAACTGACTGAGCCACCCAGGCGCCCCTATTTATTTACTTATTTAAATATGGAACACTTCTCGAATTTGCATGTCATCCTTGCGGCAGGGCCCATGCTAATCTTCTCTGTATTGTTCCAACTTTAGTGTATGTGTTGCTGTAGCAAGCAGTGTTAGCAACCTTTTAGATGTATTTTTGGGTAAGACTCTGAAAGTATTTTGGGTAAGACTTTGAGAGTATTAGACACTGCTGATTTTTCTTTTTCTTATTTTTTTTCCCCCTGTTGGTTAGAAACCCAGAAATTAAAATACTTTTTCAAACAGTATGCATATTAGAAAAAGTAATATTACTCTTTTAATTTCTGAATTATTATCAAAATGCACACTTCCACCAATAATAAATGAGAGCACCAGTTTCTCTAGGTGTTTATTCACTTTGATTGTTATCAGACTCTTAACATGGTCATCCAATAGGCAAATAGTTTCTTCTTTTAATTTGCATTTCCCTGTTTAGCAGTTGAGGTCCTATATTTTCATTGTTTACTGATATTTGCATTTCCTCTTTTGTGATTTGCCTACTCTAATCTTTGACCCATTTTAAATTGCCTTTTTCTTATTGACTTGAAAGAACTCTTTATATATTTAATAATATTAAGCACTGAATGCTTACTATCTAAATTGACTCTGACAAAGTATTTTGTACATATTAACAGATCCAGTTAATTCACACAACCTTATGGGCTAGACACAATTTTATGGGTAGGGAAACAGAGGCAGAGAAAGGCTAAAAATGGTGTTAAGGTCACACAGCTAGTAAGTGGCAGAGATGACATTCAAATGAAGAGCACTGGTATGTAAAGTCATGTCTAACCCCTATACTCTGGGCCATCTGGAAGGATAGATCAGTGTGTACTCAGCAGAGATTTATGCTGCCAGTGCATTCATAGGAGCTTGTGGCAAGGATTTTTAAGAGCATATTGGAAGACAATATTTGTGTTGAAAGTTTGCTAAGAATACTTCTCTTTAATAAAAAATAAAAGTATACAATTTTAAAATAGATTCTTGATGGCGTATATTGTTGTTGAAAGTGAACTTTGGGGGCCACCTTGGTGGTTCAGTCTGTTGAGTGTCTGACTATTGACTTTGGCTCAGGTCATGATCTCAGGCTCCTTCAGTGGCACCCCATGATGGGCTTGTCCTCCAGTGAGAGTATGCTGGCCATTCTCTCCCTCTCCTGTTGTCCCTCCCCTCACTCGTATGCTGTTTCTCTAAATAAATAAATAAATAAATAAACAAATAAATAAATAAAATCTTAAAAAAAGGAAAGTGAACTTTGGGGGATACTGAGAAAACTGATGAAGCATAAACTAAACAATGACAGCAAAGGAGCAGAGAAGTTTTCTCAGTCACGCTAGGCATTGAAGGCTATAAATTCTTTAATGAAGTGAAATTAAAAAATAATATAAGAACTACCTTGTTATTTGTAGTTTGTTTAAGTAAATTGTTTGTATGTAGTTTTCATTACATTAGCTACTCTTAATTAATCCCTTTGTGGCCTTTATAAAGTTCAGTAAAGAAGACTAACAGCTTTCCTCCATCAAGGATTGTTACAGAGTAGATAGATTTATAGCTGTTATGATGTTTATTTTCAGGTGTACCAGAAATATGATATATATTTTTTATTACCGCCATTTAGTTTCATCTTTGGAGTCCTCGTATAGCCTGATTGCAACAATAAAAGTCTTAATCAATTTATGATAAACCCAGGCTTCTCTGTTTTAAACTCATTTAATTCAGGATTTTTCTCTCTAACTTCTCTCTTTTTCCAAGATTGATCTAATTTCTAGGGGCTTTGGAGCATGGGAGTTGAGAAGGAGATCTGGTTCGGGGTCATTTTTCTTCTACGTGAGTATGTGGAAGACACTGCAATCCTCTCTGGTCCTTGGACATGGCCACACCTTTTCACAACTTTTCTTCTGGGGCATGTGTTATGGGTTAAAGGATGTTTCCCAAAAAAGATATGTTGAAGTTCTAACCTCTATTACCCCAAAGTGTGACCTTACTTAGAAATAAGGTGCAGCTGTAGTTAGTTAGGATGGGTCATATGGAAGTAGGGTGGACCCCTGGTTCAATATGACTGGTGTCTTCTTATAGGCACACAATGTGTAGACAGGGGAGGAGAAGGCTGTGTCAATGCAGGCAAAGACTGAAGTTATGCAACTGTAAGACAAGGAATGCCAAGGATTACTGATGACACCAAAACTGAGAGAAGGGCATGGAACAGGTTCTCTCCTAGAGTCTTTCATAACCCTGTGACACCTTGATCTTGGATTTCAAGTCTCCAGAAATTTGAAACAATAAAATTCTGTTGTCTTAAGCCGCTAGCTTGTAGAACTTTGTTATATTAGCTCTAGGGAATTTATGTAGCATCTAATCTCTTGCTATTTCTGTGGTGCCTTCTTAGCTTATTGGTCCAGTTTCATTGAGAGCTGCATCCACTTGACTCTGGGTGCCTTGGGAAAGTGTTTGGCTGCTTCCATGTCCTGTCAAGCTGGTCATCTGCCAGAGCACTTCATATGGCTCCTCTGCACAACTTCGAGGCCAGAGTGTCATGGACACTGTCTGTAATACTTGGCCAGCTTCTAGGGCAACCAAATAGAAAACTAGGCTTAAGTACCCTTTATTCATGAATCTCAAAACCCTTGGGGGGTGGGTACTTAATTCTCTTATGCCTCAGAGCTCACCTTGGGGTGGGGACACGGGGCAAGATCTGCATAAATCTCACAAGAGTATGTCCTCATACTGCTCTTATTTCTAAGCCTTCCCCATTCCTACATACCATTTCTATGGAACTATGACATCCCTATCCTCTCAAACTCCAGGGATTTTTATGGGGCTTTTATTTAATGTGGGTCAACAAGATAATTTTCTCCACAATTTGGATCTATGAGAATTCATCCTTGAATTTTCTATGTGATACCTGGTAGGTGTAAAGATCTAGAATTTGCCATCCTTGTTCTCTCTTCTCCTATGTTCCTTTATGACATACCCTCCATGGACAGTGGGGACTCTAGTTTTGTGGTTTAAATGGGAGAGTCATCATTAAAGGAAAAGTGCAGACATGTAAGACGTGAAACTGTAAAACTCCTAGAAGAAAACATACTGGAAAAAGTTCCTAACAATTTCTTGGAAATGACACCAAAGACACAGGCAACAAAAACAAAAATGAACAAGTGGGACTAAGTCAAAATAAAAAAAAACTTCCATACAACAAAAGAAAAAATTAACAGAGTGAATAGCCAGCCTATGAAGTGGGAGAAAATATTTGCAAACCGTAGGTCTGATAGGGTGTTAGTATCCAAAATGTATCAGGAACTTCTATCACTCAGTAGCAAATAAAATAAATAGACCCCCAAACAAAAACTGTGACTCAATTAAAAATATAGTCGAGAGATTTGAATAGACATTTCCCCCAAGAATGTGTACAAATGATCAACATTACATGAAAAATTCTCAACATCATTAACCATCAGGGACATGCAAATTAAAGCTACAATGAGTTTCTCCTCAGACCTGTCAGGATGGTTATTATAAAAACAAAAAGACAACAAGTATTGACAAGCATGAGGGAAGTTGGAACACTTGTGCACTGTTGGTGGGAATGTAAATTGGTACAGCCACTATGCAAAACAGCATGGAGTTTCCTCAAAAATTTAAAATAGAACTACAGTATGATCCAGCTATCCCACTCCCGTGTATTTATCCAAAAGACTTGGAATCAGGATCTTGAAGCAGTGTTAGTACTCCCATGTTCACTGCAGCACTATTCACAATAGCCACAATGTGGAAACAACTTAAATGTCCTTCAGCAAATAAATTGATAAAGAAAATGTAGTGTCTACATACAATGGGGTGTTATTTACCCTTAAAGAAGAAAAAAATTCTGTCATATGTGACAGTAGGGATGGAATAAGCTAGTCATAGAAAGACACACTTTATGATTTCACTTATATAAGGCATCTAAGAGAGTAAAATTCGTAGAAACAAAGAATGGAATGTGGGTTGTTGGGGGATGGGAGAAGGGAGAAATAAGGAATTACCAATCCATAGGCATAAAGTTTTATTTAAGGAAGATACACAAACTCTAGAGATCTGCTATACAACATTGTACTGATAGTCCAGGGGATTGTGACGGGAGTAGATCTTCATGTTGAGAGTTTTTACCACAATAAAATAAAATAAAAAATAAAAAGAGAAAGAATGCAGGAGAAACTCATATACTGACATTTCAGAGTATAATTCTGACTCATAAGTCTTAGCTGAATAGATTCATAAGCCTTAGCTGAAAATTGGAGTCAAATTTTAAAGCTGAGGGACAACCGCGTAGCTCAGTCGGTTCAGCAACCAATTCTCAGTTTCAGCATAGGTCATGATCTCAGGGTCCTGGGATCAAGCCCTGTGTTGGGCTCCACACTCTGTGGAGTCTCCTTGGGATTTTCTCTCTCCCTCTGCCCCTCCCCCCACTCATGCGCGCGCGCGCGTGCGCGCGCGCTCTCTCTCTCCAAAATAAATAAATAAAATCTTTAAAAATTTCTAAAGCAGGGGCGCCTGGGTGGCTCAGTGGGTTAAAGCCTCTGCCTTTGGCTCAGGTCATGATCTCAGAGTCCTGGGATTGAGCCCCGCATCGGGCTCTCTGCTCAGCAGGGAGCCTGCTTCCCCCTTTCTCTCCCCCTGCCTCTCTGCCTACTTGTGATCTCTGTCTGTCAAATAAATAAATAAAATCTTTAAAAAAAAATTTCTAAAGCAGAGCATGGGCACAGATACTTAATCTGCATCTCTTGTAGTCACTTTCTAAGGATTGTGCCTATTTACTTGGGGTCCTATTTAATGAGGTTAGTAGGTGGGAGTTTATGCCAGACACTGACTACAACTTAATGCTTAAATACCAATTTACACACTATAGTGTATCATGTTTTCATGAACCTTGTTTCCTTGTATGAAATATATATTTCTTCCTAGCATTGCTGAGGACTTTTGCACATTTGCTGTATCATTCTGGGATCTTTCTGCAGTAACATGCCTATTCTTTTAGTTTTTCCTTGACTTGTCTGTACCGAATTGTATTTACCTCAGTATGACTGCAATCATTGGGACCTGGTATTAGTAAGTACAGTAACCTTAAGTGAGTGATATGTACAATATAGCTGATCTTGATGACATAAAACTTAGTATTTTAATGATAGATCAGTGATTACACACCTGCTGTATCTTCAGCCCAGAAATGTGTAGCACAGAGAAGGGATACAAGAGAAGTATAAGGCATCATACGTACCAACATGGAGTTTCCATTTAGGTAGAAGGACATAGGACTAGAGAATACAAGCAGAATATAATCACCAAGTACAAGCTATGGGATGCAGATTATTCTATAGTAAAACAGTTATCTAATATAGTTCCAATAAGGCAGCACTCAAAGGTGAGGTAACACTTTACGAAGGACAGAATAAATCTGGCCTAGACTCACCTCCAGCTAAATGGTCACTTGAGTTGGATCTTGAGTTTGGCCAGAAACATGTCCAGAAACAGTTTTTCTGGGTAAGTTGTAAGCTGTTCACCAAACTTGGAGATGTAGCAATAAGTAGAGAAAATCCTATTTTGGAGGTATGTGAATAGTAGGAACCTTTCATACAGATGGACTCTAGATACAAATGTCCCAGGTTTTTTTCTTTTCTTTTCCTTCTTTTTCTTTTTCTTTCTTTCTTTCTTTCTTTCTTTCTTTCTTTCTTTCTTTCTTTCTTTCTTCCTTTTTTTGGTGAGAAATAACATAGTAACTCATTTAATACTTAATGCACAAACTGCTTAAGAGGAATGAAATTATATTTGCACTGGAAAAGGATGGGGTTGTTCATTTACTGCCCAATGAAACTGTTACTTGTGATTTTTTAAAATTATTTTTATTAACATATAATGTATTATTTGCCCCAGGGGTTACAGGTCTGTGAATCATCAGGGTTACACATTTCGCAGCACTCAGCATAGCACATACCCTTCCCAATGTCCATAACCCAACCACCCTCTCACTACACCCCCCACCCCCCACCAACCTTCAGTTTGTTTTGTGAGATTAAGAGTCTTATGGCTTGTCTCCCTTCCGATCCCATCTTGTTTCATTTTTTCCTTCCCTACCCCCCACACAACCCCTGCCTCTCAAATTCCTCATATCAGAGAGGTCATATGTTAATTGTCTTTCTCTGATTGACTTAACAAATTCCCCAGGTTTATTTTCACTTTTGCCCAATCTCACTCATGTTAATGCATTAATTCAGCTGTCCTTGCTCAGGATAAATCTGTGTATCTTACTGAATGCAGACCAGGATGTCTATGTACTTCTTGCTACCCTAGTGGTCTCTCCTTGTGCAGTCTTGCCACTCAAAATAAGAAAGTATCTCTCCAGGATACAAGGAAGACTTACCTTTGGTTTCAGCCTTGTATGGATGGGTAGAAACATGGACAATCTGACCTAAGAGATCTGGAGATTCTAACCCATCAAAGTATAAGGTACTAGTGCATAGTCATTTATTATTTTTTAAAAATTGTTTAAATACAGGAGGAATTTGGGGTGCCTGGGTGGTATAGTCAGTTAAGCCTCTGACTTTGGTTTTGGCTCATGGTTGTGAGATTGAGCCCTGCATCGGACTCTGGACTCCCAGCCCAGGCCTCCAGACTCCCAGCTCACCACAGAGCCTGCTTGAGACACTCTCTCTCACTTTGTCCCGTCTCCCACTCCATGTCTCTCTGTTTCTCTCTCTCTCTCTCTAAAATACATAAATAAATCTTTAAAAAAAATTACAGGAGGAATTTGGGCCAGTTTGAATATTGAAGGTGGCCACAAAAAGGGAAAGGTTAGAGATTTTGAGGCACTAATATTAGAGAACTGAGTTTGAGTTTCTTGAATTATTAGAAAATAAAATCTGTGTGATGAGCACTGGGTGTTGTATGTAAGTGATGACTAAATTCTATACCTGGAAGTAATATTACGCTGTATGTTAGCTAACTAGAATTTAAGTAAAATTTGGAAGGAAAAAAAAAAAAGAAAATGAAGTCAGTTTAGCTGTATAGGACAAAATTTGATTACCTTAAGCTATTACTTTTTAGGTTTTAAAAAAAGACAACTTACATTGAGTCAGAAGAAGTCAAAGCATTAAAATGAATAAATATGTAATTTCTCCTTGTTTTTTGGGATGTCCAATTAAGGATAATTTAATCTAAAATGGACCCAATTAGAAGTAAAAATGTTTAAATTAAGAGGAAATATTTTGAAAGTATATTGTTTTGTGGAGGTAAACACCACGTTTAAAATATGCATCCTTGCACTTGACATATTTATTCATTTTCTTCAGAATGTAAATGTCTTTAGCAAATGTTGCAAATGTAGAGAAATAAATTAACTTTACATCAAAGAGCAAACATCTTACAAATGGCAACAAGAGACTAGTTGTATTTAAGATGTCTGATATTGCTTTATGTCTGTATTAATAATAAAATATTCTTATGCACTATTTCTCCTCATGGAAAACCCTGCTGTCCTTATTCATATACAAGTGAAGCTGAATTGGGATCTGGATGCCTGTGTGTCTCCAAGAAGCTTTTTCTGGAACAGATTTGATGAGAAAATTTATACTTTCTAACCACCTTTTTATACAGATCTGCTCTTCACTACTTTTGCCCCTGGAGTCCTGGATATTTTGGTGGTTTTGACAGAGTAGATCAGACACACATGTTTGCTCCAGAGCGTTTAAACATACATTATTGATTCTATCGTTTGAAGGTAAAAATGCTTTCAGAAGAAACTTGGAAAACAAGTCTAAATCGATTGAATTTAAAGACCAATAGAAGTCCCCAGATATGGTTTCCACAGCAACAATTTGAATGTTGAATATTTCTTTGCATGTAACAGGTAATTAATGGCTTCATTGATTTAACAAAAAAATTTTGGCAACTACTATATGCTAGTACCGGAGAAGCAAAAAGAACTAGGCCAAACTATGTCTTGTTCCCTTCCTTTCCCACCCTGCTGCCACCAGAGAGTGCACAGTCTACTCAGGGTGCCTGGCAAATGAACTTTTAAGAATAGTGTGATATGTGCCATAATAAATGTGGGGAAAATGTACTTTGAAAGCACGGAAAGAAGAAACTGAATTTGTCTGTTGGGACAGGATGCAGACAAGAGGGATTTTATCACCTATTAAAGCAGCAGAGAAAAGGCATTTGAGTTTTATCTTCAAGAATGAGAGTGATTTATAGGTTGGATTGAGGGATTGGCAGGGTGGGAGGATGGGACGGTTGGTAGAAAGGAAGCATATCCTGTTCAGAGGAAATAACGTGTTTAAGCGAAGGAGCTGTGTTAGAACATTGTGGTTTTGGAGTGCTCATTGTAGCTTTCTGGGTAGTGCGAGAGAAGCAAAAGGTGGGTTCAGGGAGTGGCAAGTTTTTCTGATCTAAGAGTAGGCAACATTTTTAGGATATCGTAAGGAGTTTGAATTACACTGTAGTTAGTGCAAATGTTGAATGATGATTTACATCAGGCATAAACGTTAGCATCAGGAAAATCACAGCAAGGAATCACAGGATGTGTGATATTGGGTGATCATTTTTTCTCTCTACTTTTAAGAAAAGCAATGGTTGAATAAGGCATTGCTGGTGACTGCTTCTTTCATGTCAAACACTCTCAGTCTTCTTTGCATCTTGTGGAAATTCATAGTCGACCACCCTGACACAGTTCCATAAGCTATATCTCATGGTTTGAGATTAAATCCCATCCCTCTTGCTTTATCCTTTTAGAGATGAAGACTTTTCAGAAGCTTTTAATTCACTCGAAGGCAATTTTAAAGTTATCTCTTGGACTTTCCACTCTAGACTAAATAGCTCTATCTCATTTATGTCTTTTAAAAAAATCTCATGACTTCTGTGTAACAACTCTTAAAGCCATTTTAGGTGTTGATTTTTGGATCTTTTCCAATTTCTTGACAGCTTCCTTATGTGTGGTAAAATAAAAAGACAACGTAGTGTTTTAAAGAGACTCTTAAGCCAGCATAAAGGATTATTCTCAGTCATTTTGTGTTATATTGCTATTAGGATATGCCTAACATTATGTTAGGAGTTTTTGAAGGCAACTCTGCATTAGTGGAAGATAGAATTATTTTTTGATGTTTTGACCATCTGTACTCCTTTTCTATTTATGCGATTAAAATATTCTTATATATATATAATTTTTTAAAAAATAGACTCCACACCCAACATGGGGCTCAAACTCACTGCCCTGAGATCAAGAGTCGCATGCTCTACCAACTGAGCCAGACAGGAACCCCTATGCAGCTAAAATATTTTTAAGACAATCCTGTAAATTTTTCCTTGTGCTTGATGGGTGATTTCTCTAGTCATCTTCCAGCTACAGTTTTTTTTCAGGTTTATGGAGTTATAATTAACAGATAAAATTGTAAGATATTTAAAGTATACAACATGATTTGATGTACGTATATATTGTAAAAGAATTCCCTTCATAACTTAAACTACCTTCTTTTTTTTATTTTTTAAAGATTTTATTTATTTGACAGACAGAGATCAGAAGTAGGCAGAGAGGTAGGAAGAGAGAGGGGGAAGCAGGCTCCCTGCTGAGCAGAGAGCCCAACTTGGGGCTCCATCCCAGGACCCTGGGATCATGACCTGAGCCGAAGGCAGAGGATTACCCCACTGAGCAACCCAGGCACCCTTAAACTACCTTCTTTTCTCAAGCAACAAGATGTAATGGAAAGAAGATTGGTTGGGAAGATCTGGGTTCAAAACCATGTCTTTGTAAGAGGTGTTAGAAGTGAGCAAGTTGGCTAAAAAAAATCATCCCATAATAATTATGCAACATTCTTAAAGGTGTCCTTATTTGGATGATAACCTGCGTAGTCAGTTTGGGCTCTGTCAATTACTAGTTCTCTCTGACTCTCAGCTTCCTCATTGGTAAGAGGGGGAAACAATATCCAGCCAATACATTTGTTAGGAAATGTAAACATTAAAAAAAGCTACATTTTTCAAAAAAGAAGAGCAACATTTTCTAGCACAAAGCCTGTTGCATAGTAAATGCTTTAATTAGGTCCCTTCCTCTCTCTCTTTCTCCCCTTTTATAAAAACTATTAACTTTTCAGAACAAGTGGACTCTGTATCCTTAAATTCTCAAATATCTTAGATAACAGCATATTTGTCTAAATAACACGCTTGTGAAGTTCATCCTTACAGATATCAGTAGGAAGTTTAATGAAGTTTATATCCACAATCCATGTCATTAGTAATGAGATTGCCTAATAAAGACTTGCACATAAAATGGCTTGAGTTGTCCTTTAGCTTGATATACAACCAAAAAGAATGACTCTCTATTTAATCCAGTCCCCAGTTTTCAGGTTGAATCCCATTAAAATAGGGTTTTACCCTATGTATTCTGAGGAAAACTATTCCCTGTGGGTAGTTGATAGATATTGGGGAAGAGGGAGAAATGTTGTATTTAAATTATGGACAAAGGAAATGCTGGAATAAACTAAGTTAAAGAGGTTTCTACATTGCAGGATTTCCCAGAACCTTCAGTGTGCTCATCTATGCTGTGAATCTTAAAGAGTGTGCTGTAGTATGCAGCATTTGCAAAATAACTAATTGAACTTGGATCTCTTTTTCCAAGGAGCTCTTCAAGAACTAATAGAAGACACTTGGAAAATACCAAGGGACTGGTAGCTCAGTTTATCACAATATTTTCCAGTTTTACACAATGTTTATTCATTTATTCATTCAGCAAACATGTATTTGGCCCAAATTATTTGTTGATTGAGTGCTTTGTCTCTAAGTAGTACTTCAAACCAGGTTATTTAACACAAAATTATAGTTTAGTATTTGGAAAATAATTGAGGTAGTAATTTAAAAACATAGATATCAAAAATATATATTAAATTCTGTAAATATTTCTTTCATTCTTATTTGATGGTAAGAATTCACTATTCTACTAGTGGTCTCCCAACTTTTTTGATTGTGTCCTCAGTTCTTTACATCAAATATGCTTATTCATTTATAAATTATATGCTTGTATTAATGGGTTAATACATGATATAATCATGCCCAGAATTCAGATGTTTTAAAAGACTGAGATGAAAAATAAATAAAGATAGAAATTCTAATATTTTTTTTTCTGGATTTCAGTGGGTCACTTTGCCAGCCTTTGGGCTGCATACCACTCTGTTTGTTTGTTTTGTTTTGTTTTGTTGTGCCCCTCTCATTGGAGACTACTTGGTGAAGGAGCAAAGAGGGAAACATCTAAACATGATATAGGCAGAAATATTCCTTTTCATCATATTTGTCATGATTTATTAAAGAGTAAATTTAGGTTTGACACTATTTTAAGTGGTTCACAAAAAAAAAAGGGATAAAGAAACAAACTTTTTTTTTTTTTTTTTTTTTTAAATCTCCATAAGCCTACTCTGATTGAGGGGAATGCACAATAACAGAGCAACATCAGCTGAGAAGGTGGACTTCTTGGTCAATTATGTTAAGATTATCAAATGTTTGTAGAATATCTATCTTATGCTAAGTGCTAGGCAGTAAGGATACAGAGCTGAGTCATAGCCCTCATCCTTGGGAGCTTTTATGCACCAAAGAGATGCCCAGTTTAATAGTGTTTTCTGAATAAAAAGGAAGGTTACCCTAGAAAAGTACTTTTTAAAACTATGAATATTATGTTTTGAGTAAGACTTCTTTCTATCTGGGGATTATGGAAAAAAGGACCAGCTTGCTAGGAGGGAACCTCTAACTGTCTTATTGTTCATGATTTTTACTTGAAGCTTGTTCTCATGAATAGTAGTTGTTTCCAAGCACTCCTCTGTTTTTGTTTTTTTTTTTTACCCTATTTTAGTACGTAAGACTTCTGCTATCTTTTAAGACGCTGCTGTCAAGGATTGCTATGCTATTTCTCCTCTTTACCTGCTTTTTGGTCTCAGTGAATTAACTATTCCAACTTGTTTCCTTATTAACTGCTGTCATATTGTTCACTCATCAGTAGTCTCCCATTTCATCCTTTGTGATGAATAGCCCAGTATATTATTACATTTTATTTCACCAAGACTCTAAATTCTAGCAGATGTCCACTTACATTTCAATCACATATAGTCTTCATTAGAATTGCTTAAATGCATGTGACTTTAGAATTTTTCAAAATGTATTTGATATCTTTGTTTTGTCATGCACTCACATTTGGACTCATATGAAAGCTTAGCTATTTGATGGATGGGTGTGACCTGAAGAAGTATTTCTCAGGTTTCTAGTTTTATTTTTCTGAGACATTTCACTTCAAATAGAGTCTTAATTGTGTTGGCTCTAAGTGAATGTAAACCAAGTTAGTATTGAACCAGCAGATGGAAAAATCTTTATCACTGAACAATGAAACAACTTGAAATTCTTTTTTCCCCTTTTGCCATCTGGTATCTGTGCTCATATTTGAAACATTAGCCATTCAGGAAAGAGTTGTTTTCTGTATCCAATAGTCAGAAGCTTTCTCTGAAGACTGGTGCTTATCTTTTCAGAAAAAAAAAAAAAAAAAAAAGCCACAAATACAAATGGGGCCCTGAACTAATATTTGACAGTCACATAAAAGCTTAAGAAAATGCAGAGTACAAAGTGAGTCTAAGGAGATGCCATTTTCAATTTATTTTCATAACCTAATTCTGCATTGCTTGTAAAGGTTAATCTAAATCCAGCAGAACAAAGCCGGCCACTGTTTACTTGTTACAGGCACTGCTACATTTTTCTCAACACAGCAAAATGAGCATCGCCCGTTCACAACCTAGTGCTACTTTTTTTCTGAATTGTAGCAGATATTGTTTTCATGCGACTCTCAAATTATCAGTAGTCAAATAGCATCTGTAATGGTAAAATGCTTCTAAGAAAATATCTAGAAAATAATTTATATTATTCACTTTGGAAGAAAGGTCATGATCCATTAGCTTCCAGTTATTCTAGTGACCTTGCTGATCCACTTTCTCTGGATGCCTAGCTCCTACCTGGTGGAGGATGAAAGCCAAAGGAAGTCAGGCATTACAATTATCTGTTAGCAACCGTTTTAGATTTTTTGGTGTTTTCATTATGTATAAACGAAACATAAATGATGTGGTAGTTCTTTGTACTTGAAGTCAGATTCTTGGTCTAATTCTAAATCTCTTGGCATGTGGGTTATTTACTCTCACTTTTCAGATTGGCTTATCTTTGAGTAGACCAGGAGTACTATTTCTATCTGGGGTTGTGTTTTCCATTTGGGAACCTACTGGCAATTTTCTGTTTTTGGCTGAGTGGACCATTTCCAGAAGTTTACTCTGTATGGACAGCTAAGATGATCCCATGCATTACTCTTTACATTAGAAATAATTTTTCACTGAACAGTCTCTGAGGGACAAGTTTAAGAAGATTACAAATA
Organism: Enhydra lutris kenyoni; assembly: GCF_002288905.1. Taxonomy (NCBI): domain Eukaryota; kingdom Metazoa; phylum Chordata; class Mammalia; order Carnivora; family Mustelidae; genus Enhydra; species Enhydra lutris. The sequence goes on along the minus strand of NW_019154154.1, from coordinate 5,509,323 downwards.
ACATCCACTAGGTTGAAGTGTAATGCTTTCTTGTATAAACTTGGACTTTATCTTTCTATTTAATTTCACTGAGGTTTCTTTGGCTTTGAGTGGATGCTCTAACACTCTCTCCTAATTGACCTTTCAGATGTTGCACAGCTTTTGGGTGCAGAGATGTGCTCAGTTTACTCACGTTAACAGGCGGAGGAACGAGAATGCTGTCAGCAGCTACAGGGGATACATTCCAAGGAGCCGGATACATAACCTGTCCCTCAGAATGTTGTACTCTGTGCACAACAGCTCTCATAATGGTGAGTCTGAAAACTCTTCCTCCCGAGACAGTGCTCACTGCTTTTGTGTCCTGCCATGTCTATGACCTAAATCATCTCATTTTCAATATCTTTCTCCTGTGCTGCTAAAGAAGTTTGCTCTGCTCACTTCTCTTCTTCATGGCCTCTGCCTACCTAGTTCCTATCACTATATGGATGCTTCCTCCTTTACATGGATTTTCAACTTGTAGCCGTACTGAGGTCCGGCTCTCTCCACGTCGTGGATTCATCACTGCCACGGAGAGGGTGTGGTTGGATCGATGTGTTACCTTGAAGAGGAGGGAGTGCCTCTGAGGCCCTGAGCTCTCACGCCAGGCTAGCTCACGTCACTGGTCTTTATGTGCCTGAGTTAATAGTTACCTGGAGTTAGAAAAACAGCAGAACCCCAACACAGTACCACAGACATTATTTACTTGTCTTTTAACTAACCTGATGTCAGGAATTTGGATTACTGTTCATCTCAGCCCTGGGAAGCAGGTATTATCCTTATTTCTGCTTTATAGATATGGAAACAAGACTGCGAAGTTGAATGCTGATAGAACACAGACTGAAACTCAACTCTAATTTCAAAACTGATGACTTACCCACTGTAATATGGGAGAAGCCAGGTCATAGGGTCACCTTATTCAAAGCCCAGATACTTTTGCAAATGAATGCCCTTCCAAGGGACCTATAGGTGTGGTAGATGCCCTGAGGCTTTTTAGGAGGGGGATTTTCACCAGTAGGCATCTTTCATTTGCATCATTTCCTGATAGCAGTGTGGAGATTAGCATATTCATCCTATTAAACACAATCTCGAGGTTGGTTGAAAGTGTAAAGCAAAAACACTATTATTTTAATTTCTCAGTAATTATGTAACGAGGGAGATGGGACTGGGCGTGGCATAGTGGGACCTAGTTTTTGTACCCCAGCCCTGGAATTTACTGACCTTTAAAATTTGGGCAAATCACTCAATCTCTTACTTTATTCACCTTTAAAATTGGGTCAGTTTTAATTTTAGAAGGACAATTGCACACTTAATTTTTAAAAAAGATTAGATTACTTTGATAGAGTGTTTGGCCTTTGATAGGAATCGAGAATATTAATGGCTTGTTTCTTATTTCTCTGAAGAGAGACTACATCTTGCCACTTAAAGGGAAAAAAAAAGATATACTTAACTGAAGTATAACACACACAGAAAAGTGCAGAAATAATAAGTGTTCAGCTGAATTAATTATCTCAAAATGAACACACTTGTGAAACTACCTCCCTACTTAAGAAATAGAACACTGCCAACACCATCCCCCCGCCCCCCACCAACACCCCTGCCCAGAAGCTCTACTCATGTCCCCTTCCAACTACGAAACCTTCCCCTTTCCCCAGAAGTAACCACTATTTTGACTTCTAACACCATTTGTCGGTTTTGCCTTTTTTTTTTTTTTTAGCTTTGTGTAAATGAAGTTACAGATAATGATTCTTTTGTGCCTTATTTCTTTTGCTCAGTTATGTTTCTGAGATTTTTTTGCTCTAATTGCATGTGGGAATAGTTTTATTCATTTTGATGGCTGTAGTGTGTTTCATTGTATGAATGTATTGCAGTTTATTTCACAGCTGATGGGCATTTGGGTTAGTTCCAGTTTTCAGTAATCATGAATAATGTTACTACGAATGTTCCTGCTCTTATGTCTTTTGTTAATATGTATACATGTTGAGTGTAACATCACTTGGGAGATATTTTTAACCTGAGTAGATGATACTAAGCAGATATCTAAAGTGGTTTTCCATTCTGTCAGTAGTATGTGGGTTCTTGTTGCTCCTAAGGGTAGCCAACCCTTAGTATTTTCAGTTATTTGAATTGTGATAAGTTTATAGAATTATTTTACCTTTCTTTGACTGCTAATGTGATTTAGTCTCTTTTCCTATGTTTACTGGACATTTGGATATCCTCGTTTGTAAAATTCTTCTTCATAGTCTGTTGTCCATCTTTTTGATTAAATTTTAGCTTTTTCTTTTTGATGATTTATATTTTTAAATTTATTCCCTAAAGAGCCCTTTGTTAATTATATGTGTTACAGATATTTTCTCCTAGCTGTGGCTGTACTTTTCACTCTTTTTTTTTTAAGATTTTATTTTTTTATTTATTTGACAGAGAGAGATCACAAGTAGGCAGAGAGGCAGGCAGAGAGAGAGGGGGAAGCAGGCTCCCCACTGAGCAGAGAGCCCGATGTGGGGCTTTATCCCAGGACCTTGAGATCGTGACCTGAGCCGAAGGCAGAAGCTTAACCCACTGAGCCACCTAGGCACCCCTACTCTTCACTTTCTTAATCATATCTTTTAAAGAAAAGAAGCTCTTAATTTTAGCGTAGTCCGATTTATTAATTTTTTATTTGGTTAGTGCCCTTTGTCCTCTGGGAAATATTTCTTAATCTCAAATCATCTAGAAGAGACTCACTTGCATTATCTTCTAGAAGCTTTATTGTTTTTTCATATGTATAATGACAATCCCTCTGGAATGGATTTTTGCATCTGGTGTGAGATAAGAGTTTATCTACTACATTTCTCAGTGCTTTTTTGATCCTAAGTTGTCTTCCTCTCTTCGCTTTATGGGAAATAAATGAACCTATGGCCTGAAGAGGATATGACTCCTTCTTTATACCCTTGTACTTACTATGTGTCCTTTCACACAGCACCACATTTTCTCCAACTTACTTACCATTTTTTTCTTGAGCATATCTGAGATGTAGGATGAGTTTCTTAAGTACGTTTTGAGTACTCTAGCTTCTTAAGGAGATTAGGATAAGAACATTCTACAACATCCTCAAAGAATCCAAAGTAATTAAAATAGATACATAGAGTGATTTTTTTTTGAGATACAGGTCATTGTTTCTTTTCAAAATTCCTCCCACTATTCTCTGCCATTTCCTCCCAAGCCCAGTTCACTCTCAGTGCCTGGACTCAATCAGCAATGACAGCTCTTCCACTTGATGGTTAGCAATATGAACAATGGAAGGAGGCTTCCCCATATTTTATAGCAGGACTTGATAGCATTATGAAAACACAGTGATGCTTCTCAACGGTGTTGCTGAGCATGTCTACACCAATGCTCATTGGCATCTTGTGTTTTGTGAAGAACTTTTCCATGGCTAGACAAAACATATTTGCAACTAAGGTTATAATATTCACAGATACTCAATCATGGAATAAGTATCCTTTAGATTTATTTTTGGTGCTGCTACTTTTCTTTTCAAGCCAAACACTGTTAGGATCTCAAACTTTTGGTTCAGCAATGAAAATGTACGGAGAATATACAGATGGTAGCTTGCACTGAGGTCTTGCATGCATTTCTCACAGGCCATATTATCATTTCTGCCATCTTTGTTGCCCCTGGTATGGTGATTTCAGTGGTAACATTTTTGCATTTCGCTGAACAGTGGCATTTTATTTAATTTTTTTAAAGCTGTAGGTAGGTCAAAACTACAAATATATATATATATATATATATATTTAATTATATATATTTAATTATATATATATATATTTTAATTTTGCTCTCTAGACCTGATAAAAAGGGAAGTGCTATCCACAGAGCAAGGTGTGAGTGATTCTGCCAGACACTAGGGCCATCCATGATTTACATCCTTCCGTATCTCTTTGGGAGAGCACTGTTTTCACATCTCTGTACAGTTTGCAGTTTTTAAAGGGCATGCTAATAAAGGTGCACTCTAAGGAAGATAGGGAAAGGTCAACTAGTGCTTCTTAACTAGTTTTAAAAAACTTCTGACTTCTACAGCTGTGTAGGTATGTGCACAGACATAATTGTTAAGGGCTTACCCTACAACGTAGTCAAAAATAATGTGCTTTTCTCTAGCACTGGCCTTTTAAAATGTCAGTAACTTTGTTAATTCCAAACCAATTAGTTTCACACTTTTCAAAGCATAAACTCACAGTAGTCATATGTATCTCTGTATTGGGATACAATAAAAAAACATAAAAATGTATATATGCTTGCATATGTACACCTGTACACATTTACTCATTACTCTCAGTTCCAGGTATGATGCCATTGGTCTCACTACTTTGACTTAATGTATGCAAGATTGGTCACTGTTAAATGCTGGTGGTAAAAAGATAAGTCAGATAGGGATCCTGACCTTAGGAAGATTCTAAGTAAAATACATATGCTGATCAAAAGGTAATACTGTGATACTGTGATAAGGTGATACTGTGGCTGACAAGTATTTTCACTTTGAATATTCAGAAAATACTCTTTAGGATCTAAAAATTATGACCATACTGTTTTGAAAAATCCCCAAGTTTTGACTTTACATGGCCATCCTCTGGGTATGATTTTGTGTTAGAAAAAAGACAAAAATCTCTGCTCTCAAGGTACTCAGAAGCCAATAAGCTACACTGTCACACTTTCTATAGATTCATGAGGTTACTAAGGTAGAGAAGTAATTTTTATTCTTATCTGCCTGTTCTGAATCTCACTGGTTTGATTTGTTTTTCTCCTTCTTAATTTCTCAGAGTTAGAATACCATTGTATCCAGTAGTTTAAATATTTTCTATTCTCATAATAAGGAAGTAGACCATCTTTATTGGGGTTGGGAGTAAAGTGCTCATAGGTAATCACTCTACAAAAAGGACACCAAGTGGAAGTTTCTTGCTTCTGTTAGTCTGTGTAATAATGGCTTCCTCCAGCTAGTGAACAGTACTAATCTTTGATATCATTGCCTATCTGGTATGGCTTTTGATGTAGAGATATAAAATTAAACTTGGGCCTTATTTTGACATAGTGTGAGTCTTTCTTCCTTCCTCCCTCCTTCCTTCCTTCTTTCCTTCCTCCCTCCCTCCTCCTTTCTTCTCCTTCCTTCCTTTCTTTCTTTCTTTCTTTCTTTCTTTTTTTTTTGTTTCTTTTTTTTTTTTTTTTTTTTTTGGCTAAGCAATGATTAAATGGATGAGGTGTTCATGTTCATCTTTCATAAGATCTGGAGATTTCAATACACTATGCATGAACAATAGCAGAATGTTCTTGATCATTATTATTAAAAACTCATGGATTACTATGTAAGGTCAAAGATCCCAGTTCTTTACAAATTAATATAGGGGCTTGATATAATTCTCCTCCAAAATCTCAATATGATTATCTGAACCTTGACAAAATCATACTAAAATTTACCTAGAAGAAAGAAAAAGCAAGAAACACTAAGAAAATATTGACAAAAAAAGTAATGGATAGACTTGCCCCATGAACTATTAAAAGGTACATTAATTCAATGTAAAACTGTAAATCTGTAAATCATTCAATCTAATTAATATATATGTATGTGAAATTTTAATAAACATGTATTTGGATATAATATTCAAATAACTCTCTGTCCATCTACCTATCTACTACCTAAATCCCAATTCTAATAATCAAATTTATCTCTGTCTGTTCATCTATTTATACTTTATGTATATTTGGAAAATTTAACAAAAAAATATTCAGGGTCCATATAAAACAACCTAAGAATTTTATTGAGTGGTATAAAACATTATTATTATTTTGTCCCTATGTGGGAAAAGTCTTGTAAGACAATATAAATTTCTTTTATGCACTTTGTAGTGTACTGCTTAGCACATAAGTATTCAATGAATGTTTCCTAAATCAATGAATATAAAAAAGTTTGTGGCATTTTGTAATCAGTTATTAAAAGCCTAGATCAGCATGCGATATACTCTAAATCAGTATTAATTTATAGCAAGTAATTGTCACTATAATTGGGGAAAACATTTTATCTTGGTTATCTGGTAAGAATATATTTAGAGGAGATAGGGAAATATGGATGAGGAAAAACCTTGAAGTCTGCAATATTATGTTGGTGAATGAATAGGAAGAAAAAATCTATCAGAAAATAGTAGCTTGGGAACAGATAAGGGATCATCTATGATCAGACCCTGGATTAGATACTTTTATATATTCTTATTGTAGGGCAATGTAAACTAGGAATAATCTGGCATACCAGGCATTATTTTCAAAGCAATAGGAAATTAAGAAGAAATGCAGTTTTTAAAAAAAAAAAAGGTTTTATTTATTTATTTGATAGAGAGCACAAGTAGGCAGCACAGCAGGCAGAGGGAGAGGGAGAAGCAGTCTCTCTGCTGAGCAGGGAGCCCAATGGGGGACTTGATCCCAGGAATCTGGGATCATGACCTGAGCTGAAGGCAGACACTTAACTGACTGAGCCACTCAGGCACTCAGGCAGATGCTTAACCGACTGAGCCACTCAGGCACTCTAAACTATATCTGTTAGATTTCTAAGAGAGAGAGAAACCTATCTTGAGATTTAAAGACTGTTCCCCCTGGTATATGATTCATCAAAGTCCTTTCCAACATAATTACTCATGAATATGGGAAGTCAGCTGCGATTTAGTCCCAGGAATCAATTAGTGCTTTTCTTGCTAGATTGATCCCTAGTGCGTTTCTGATCACTATGCCTGGAGTTGGACCAGTGATGCAGAGTACATTCATTATTCATTCACATATTCCTTCAATAAATATTTATGAAGTGCCTACTAAGTGGCATAATAGTGCAAGGAGCTACTTATATAACAGGAGAAAAGACCTGGTTTCTGCTCACTCAAGAAGAGACAATGGAAAGTATTGGGGACACATTTTGGTGTGTTGGATGAATGGTATAAGGGTGACAGGGTAGCTGGAGAAGTTGTGTATAGATCAAAAACATGTGAATACTACATAAAATATAAGTCATGATAAGGAGTTAAGACTGCTCCTGAAAGAAACATGGCACCGTTGGAGGTTTTTAAGCAATGGAAGAATATGGTCGTTTTTCACTTTAGAAAGACCACTTTGTCTACAGTGCTAAGGAGATGAGAGGCTTTTTGCAGTAATTCGGACAGGAGAGGGTACAGGTTTTAAAGGGCCTACAGGTTATATGTTCTGGGATTCTCTTTAAGAAGAAGAATACAAAATTTTAATATAAAATTGATACAGGGTTCTAAAAGGGACCTTAGGACTCACAAGTTCTCCTCTCGATTCATCTCTACATCCAGAGAAGTGATTTTGGTGGTTTGAACTATGGTGGTGTTAGTAGAGATGAGGAAAAATGAATGAATAAGGAAATTTGAAAGGCTTGTGTTTAGATGTGCAAGACCCAAAGAGGGTATGATCGAAGATGACACTTAATTTCCTGGCTTCAGCAGTTAATTGGGTAGATAGAGGATCTGTTCACAGTGATAGGAAACACAGAAGTAGATTTGGGTGGCAATATGATGATTTTCGATAAGTGTGATAACCCATGTCAGGTTGAAGGGATTATATAACATTTGGGTGTGAAGGTCAAGATAGTTAAAATTATCCTGCTTCTGATGTGGCTCAATTAATTTTGGCAACTTAATGTGTTCAGCATCCTGAGGATGAATACAATGCCTCATCAACCATGGTTTTCAAAAGTAGATGTAGACTCATACCTGCATAGCAAACAGTAAAATGATCATTGCCTTGCAACACTATTGTCTAGGTCTGAAAACTAATGTTGGGTTATGTAGGACTCTTGCTGTTTTTCTCACCTTTAATGTGGTGCCTTTCAGGATGATTTTTTCTTGGTCCCTAGCACTATAATATTGGGACAAATCCTGCTTAGTGAGCAGGTTACCCGGAAGGCTTTCAGTTCTCTGGGGATGATGAATTCTTGGTTGTGTGTGTAGGGTTTCTCTAATGTAGGTCAGGGTCTGAGCTTCCTTTGATTGTTAATCCATAGTCTTGAACTGATTATGCAACCCACTGAGGACCTGCTAAATATAATGTTTTAAAGTTCAACAGCAAATTTCCTTCCCATTGTCCTGGAACTTGAAAATGGCTGAACAAATTTTTCTTACACTTTTCATGAAAATAAAGAAAAATATGCTTCCAAAGAATATAAAAATTATCCTACTAGGAAACTTTTAGACAGTTATCAAATGACTTAATACAAGGGATAATAATAGAGACTGTTTTGCAACCTAAAATACAGCATTTTCTACTATGAACACTGTAATTACTATTTACAGCTAGATTATAGGGAAATCTGTGGGTGTCACAGAATTCAGTTTCAGAATTATGGAAACTCTGTTTGCATAATTAAAGGGCTAGTTAGTAAATTCCCTCCTATTTTCTAACCTATTTAAGCAGATCATATATGTGCCAATATTTCCTTGCTAACTATGGTGAAAGAGACAACCAACTTTAAATCTTTTATTGCTGAATAATACCCATAAAACTATGTATAATATATTCATAATTAGTGAATATGCTGAGGATTTTTAAGAAGTGCATTAGATATGGCATAGATACAAATTTCTGCTTCATTAAATGACTTTATAGACTATATTTTGCTGCTTTTACATATGCAATTTTTCCCCTGTTTGATAGCAGGATTACTTTGCAGCTTCTTAATGAGAATACTTTTTTTTTTTTTCCATTGGAACCTTTTCTGAAGTTTTACTGAAGCTCTCAGTGACCTATTTCTAATGATTTTAGAGCTCTAAAATTTTCTCTCCCTTATAAGTAGCTTTAACTTATGTTTGATTAGTGGCTTTGGAAGTAGATTCACAATCTAATTTTAGGAAGAAACTCTTTTTCTTACAGGAGAAACAAATTCAAAAATAACCTGGCACATCACAAGATGCCTATGAATTATGGAAATGGCTCACATTCCCATACTATTTAATATATTAGGTGAAGAGAGGGTGAAAGTCAGAGACGGTTCCCTCTTAGTTGCATTCTGTTCTCAGTTGTAGCTGTGCAGGAAAATTCCTCTTTAATATCCTCTTTAATAAACACTGAGAACTCAGAGGACTAAGTTCACTGATGGGTCTGAGAAATAATTGTAATGCAATGTAAAGTGCTCTAACTTTGTAGTCTTGTAGAAGCGTAGCTGAGATGCTGGTATTGGGTGTTTGTGGAATGGGTAGGAAAGTTTGCGGGCATTTAAGTGCCCCATTAGTCAAGAAGTTTAAAATTCTTATTTGGAACTTGAATAGCTATGACTTAAACATCAAGAAGTATTGTAATGATTGAGTTGGGCCCTGGAAAGTGAACAGGGTTTCAGTCACCACACAAACAGAAGAAATTTTAAAAAAAATTATAAAAAATTTTATAAAAAAATTTATAAAACAGAAACAATTTAAAAATATGTAAAGTAAAAAGCAAATATCCACTTTCTGTTCTTTGTTTTCCTTCGTATCCCTAACCCTATTCATACTTTTCCCTGCATATTTGATGTCAGTTCTCTAAAAGCTTTTCTACCATTTACATATTTTTGAGTGTGATTAGCTTCCTTGTTATGTAACTTGCACCACTATATATGCCCTATAAACCCTTCATGTTAGCACACTTCAGTCGACCCTACTTAAGAGTGACCTATCATTCTAGTATGAATATACCATACTTTATTTAACCATTACCACATAGAGCCTGTTTGTAGTTTTTCACATTATAATGAACATCTATATCCATAGTCTCATTTATTCCCCTAACATCCTGTCCCCACTGTATTCCTTCCTTCCTTCCCATCTTTCTAAACTATATCTTTGTACTCCTGTGATTTCATAGGCTAGACCTTGAAAGTAGAATTGTTAGGTCAATTTTTTTTAAAGATTTTATTTATTTATTTGACAAACAGAGATCACAAGTAGGCAGAGAGGCAGGCAGAGAGAGAGAGAGAGAGGAGGAAGCAGGCTCCCAGGGGAGCAGAGCCTGATATGGGGCTGGATCCCAGGACTCTGGGATCATAACCCAAGCCGAAGGCAGAGGGTATGGGGCTGGATCCCAGGACTCTGGGATCATGACCCAAGCGGAAGGCAAAGGCTTTAACCCACTGAGCCACCCAGGCCCCCTGTTAGGTCAATTTAAATATTGATATGCAGTTTCAAATTTCTCTCCCCAAAACTGTACCAGCCTACACGTCCACCAAGAATGTAATGGTGTTTATTTAATCATTAACCCCGGATATGGTATTGCCTGTTTGGTTAGATAAAATGATAAAATATCTTTACATTTTTTTGTTTGTTTTTGTTGTTCCTGAAATGGTGGGCTTGAACATCTTTTCACATATTTCTTGATCCGATGGAGTTCCTGTATTTTGTTGTTGTTGATTTTTATACTGAATTGTTTTTTTAAAAAAATAATTTTAAGATCTTCATCCAGTTGGGGTATTATATTTTTGTCTGTTATATGTTTTGCAAATATTTCTTCCAAGAGTACCACTTATTTTTTAAAATTTGTCTTTTGTGACAGAAAATTTTTGAATTTTTATGTAGTCAAATCTGTCATTCTTTTTATGTGTGTATGTGGTTTCTGCATTATGTCTCTTGCCTAAGAAGGACTTTGCCAGCTCAAGATTGTAAAAATATTCTTTTAAAATCTCTGTTGGTACTCTCATAGGTTTTTTACATTAGATTTTTATGACTTACAAAATTTAATTTTTTAAAAAATTTTATTTATTTATTTGACAGAGATCACAGGTAGGCAGAGAGGCAGGCAGAGAGAGAGGAAGGGAAGCAGGCTCCCCGCTGAGCAGAGAGCCCGCTGCGGGACTCCATCCCAGGACCCTGGGATCATGACCTGAGCCGAAGGCAGAGGCTTTAACCCACTGAGCCACCCACGCACCCACAAAATTTAATTTTGAATAAGATGTTGGTTATGGCTCAGATTCCTGGGCAATCACACATTTATTTCATCTCTCCATTTACATAGTTAGATTCTGTTTCCTACCCTTCTGTGCAGCTGTGTGAGGCCATCTGCCTGAATTGCAGCCAATAGAATGAGAGCAGAGTGATGCGCACCATTCCCAGTCTTGGGGCATGATAACCTTTCAAGAGAGATCCTCTTCTAAAATGAACTTGAAGGCCATGTGTTAAAGTCAGTGAAGTCAAATCTGGAAAGTGTTTAAATCTGATATTACCACTTAGAGGAAAGCCACTCACTGAAGAGAAGCATTCATTTTGAACTCTGTGTCCAGCAAGAAATTCTTCCTTCTTTCTTGAGATGTTTCTTTCTTCTTTCTATAGATTTAAGCCACTGAGATTTTAGGATTTATCTTTTATGAAAGCTCTATGATCAACACATAGAATGAGAACATGACTTAACTTTTCCCCAACTATAAGGTCAATGGTTCCAGTCTACTTTGTTCAGCAATCTATCCTTGATTCTCTAATTTGAAATTCTACCTTTAGCATGTTCTCAATTTACATAGTTATAGGAATAATTCTGGCCTCTATTTTGTTTTATGGAGCTAGTTGGATATTCCTGAAATAATACCATAATATTTGTGGTATAATTGTTAATACCACAAAATATTATGAATTTGTATTAACAATTACAGCTTGTAATTGTTCTTGGCATCTGGTAGCATAGTGATCTTTTAAAATTTAAGTATGTCTTATTCCTTTAAACTCTTTCCATGAATCTTAGGGTAAAGTACAACACCGCTGTTGTGGTCTATAAAGCCCTGGATGATTGTTACCTGTATGCTTTCTTTCTTGTTGTTCACTAAACCTCAGCAGCTTCAGTTTTTTGAAAATGCAAAGTATCTTACCACCTCTGGACCTTCACAAATGTTTTGTCTGAATGAGATCCTATTCATTTTCTATGTCTTAGATCTAAGAATGATTCTTCGGAAGAGATTTTTGCTGACCTCCTATCAAACAATAGTCAATAATTAAACAGTTTCAAGGCATCTTGGATTGTAGTTATTATAATTTAAATACTTATTTGTGGTATCATTATTTTAATATTTTCTCCTTTTCTGGATTTAAAATCCACGAGGTCAGAATAGTGTTTTTCATTTATTATGTATTCTCAATACCTAGCATAATACTTGACACTTACTGGATACTTCATAAATATTTGTTGAATAACTTAAGAATCTAAGGAATAATTTGACAAACATGTCCAAACATTATAGGTTTATGACTGGGACTGGTTTCAGTGTATCCAGATAAACTCTTGCTCCCCTATGACTTTTGTCTATTATGTAGACAGAGGGAAGTCATTACTGATTTCACTGAGACATGAACAGATTCCTAAATATACACAATTTAAGGACATAAATCACCTGGAAGACAGAGACTTGACTTGGAGGATTTTTTTTTTTTTTATTATTTGACCTACAGATGACTCTGTTCTTCACTGGCATGACATGAGTCCCATCAGGTCATAACAAAATGGTGAAAATCAAAGTTCTTTTAGCAACCATGGAGGCATTGGTTGTACTTATGTTATATGCAAAGTAAATATGAAATTTAATGGAACTTTGAAGAGTATGCCTTATAAATAAATACTCCTATGTTGTCCAAATACTATTTTATTAACTGCAAGCCTCTTCAAGGCCAAAAGTGATATTGTGTACAAGTTCTGTATAGAACTGAGAACTTTTTCTACTTAGAGGAACTGACTGTCTCTAGCTCCTATATATCTCTGCACCACTCAGGGTACTGGGAGCAAATAGCTCACTCAGATGGTATTACTGAAGAGTCTTTTATAGGAGACTATTGAAATGGTGTGGGCAGAATTAAATGAAACTATTAAGGTATAGTGAGGTGCCCCAAGCTTAGTAATAATAGGATCCTGTTACCAGCCCCACACATGAAGGGATAAGGTAGAAAAAATTTATTGGAACTAATAGACTGGGTCACCTGCTGACAGGAGCCATGCCTTTGGTGGAAGGACATAACTAACCTGTGGTAATGTGGCAGAAATAAAGCTAGGGGAACAAATTCCTCCTCTCATTTTCTTCTTCCTCTGTGATTTTCTGCTGGAATCTTTCATTAGTTGAATTCAACTAGAAGCTGCATAGGAAGGTAGCTTCTTGATGTCATTAATAGAGGTCATAAAAATCTTGGGACCTTAAAATAGGGTGATGAAGGGTAGACAGAGGATTTGGAGGATGAACAGAGACTGTCTACTATGCTCTGATGTATCTAGAATTTTTTAGTATACATATAGAGTGAATATTAACTTCACATATTTTCAAGTTCCAAATCAGTACCTCCAGCACCATTTGAAGAAACTTGATTTTCCCTATTTCTTTCTGAATCCATTTAGATTATTATAGCTCCATTTAAATTATGATAGGGTCTGTTATGGGATATGTGTTCTGAGTTATGTTCTTCACTGTTTATAGTAGTTTCATAAAATGCTTACTGTTTGATTTGATAGTCTTTTTCTTACTATATTTTTCAGAGTTAATAGTTTCTTTTAGCATTTGTGGATTCAATCAAAATTTTAATATAGACCTAGACCACTAAAAGCATCCAGGCTATATGGGAAAAAAGACCATGTTTCTCCCATTACATAACACCTTTCAGAAATGTGTGGAATACAGTCTCTTGTATGTTATAAGCATACATAAAGAGTAAAGAATGGCTGGATAAATTAATATACATTTATTTAACAATATACCGAGGTAAATATGTTCTAAAAGAATAGAATAATGGAGTATGTGCTATGGATAAGACTGAAGACATTTATTTTTTTTATTTTTTAATTTAATTTTATTTTTTTCAGTGTTCCAGAATTCATTGTTTATGAACCACACTCAGTGCTCCATGCAATACATGCTCTTCTTAATACCCACCACTGGGCTCACCCAACCCCCTAGCCCCCTCACCTCCAAAACCCTCAGTTTGTTTCTCAGAGTCCACAGTCTCTCATGGTTCGTCTCCTCCTCTGATTTCCCCCAATTCACTTTTCCTTTCCTTTTCCTAATGTCCTCCATGTTATTCCTTATGCTCCACAAGTAAGTGAAACCATATGATAATTGACTTTCTCTGCTTGAGTTATTTCACTCAGCATAATCTTCCTCCAGTCCCGTCCATGTTGATACAAAATTGGATATTCACCCTTTCTGATGGAGGCATAATATTCCATTGTATATATGGACCACATCTTCTTTATCCATTCAAGGCTTGAAGACATTTAATGACATTTATTTAAATAGGAAAAGACAGATTTGTATTTCCAATACCAGGACAAATAGATTTCATGTGAATAGGAAAGACAAAACACAAGACAAAATTGACCAGAATAATATTGGTCAATTTGATGTAATTAAATGAATCATGCAAAAGATTCTCACCAGAATCCAATAGTATTAAAGGACAAAGACAAATGGAATCCTGTGTCCGCGTATAAGGGTCTTCCAAGGTGTTTGAGGGCTTCCCTGCACATAAGCATCAAAGAAGATTTAGGTACTAGGTACACGGTCTAGGTCTGCTCCAAGACTAAGGAAGGATCCTAACTGTTCAGGATGGGAGGCGAAGACTTGAAGTTTCTATCTCATCTGTCTAGGGCATTTCTATCTCCCCCCAACTCTTTATCATACTGAATTGTTTTTGTTATTCATTATTAAAAATTTAGCTCTGATGTATACCTCTTACAAAAAGTTTTTATTTTAAAAGTTCTTTCCTCATTTGCATTTTGGGTCTTCAATGTGCCTGCAAATCCCTGGGTTAGTGGCATCATCATAGTTGTTGTCATCATCATGATTCCACTAGTTATTTAAATTAGTATGTACCAGGAATTTTGCAAGTAATTGATAAAGATTATCTCAATTCTTTCAGTGAAATAGGTGGTAAAATTATAAGTATTCCTAATCTAGAGATGCAGGTAAGTATCCTCTTTGGAATCTTTTTAATTTAACTTGTTTGCCTCTCTAAACTGTGAGTTCATCGGGGGCTTAGACAGTATCTTTTATCTTCTATCGCTGTATCTCTGGCACTAAGAATAGTGACCAGTACAGGTAGCCACACCCCAAATTTCTGAATGAATCCTGGTTGAAACTATGTTGATTTAATTTTAAGATGTGACTCTGGTATGATCAATTAAAAATAAAGTGGCACTTCGATTCTTATGGTACAAAGCTAGTACATTTCTGGAACAATAACTTATTTTATTAATTTTACTAAAATATTTGTCAAATTAAAATAAAAGCTCCCTTAGGTTTTAGTTCACTGTTCTGTATGTGTGTTAAATTCAAACTGGATGAAAGAAAGAGAATCATATGTTTCTGCTATTGAAGAAAATGGGATAGAAAACTTCTTGGCAAAATAGTCACAGTTTTTCAACTTGCAAATTAAATTATAGTGTAGATTTGCTATCGTGCCCCCATTAACTTCTTGCCCTTTTTAGCATTCTGAGCCCCTGGAGATCAGATTTCCTCTGGCCCGTATAACAGGCTATTGATCACCCCTTCTGCCTTACCACCCTTGCTTCTCAGTACAAATTGGTCAGTGTCAGTTGGAGGGGGAAGATAATTAATTTGTACTCACATTAAAATTAGATGTGTTCAGAAAGAAGGCAATCACCTGAGCTTGGATCCCTTCCTCTACCAATTTTAGGATGTGAATTCCTGAGCTAACATTCTAAAGTAGTAGAAGAGTATGTAAATGTATTTTTTTTGGTACGTCTGTGCCTATTGGGTAAAAGATTGGAAGGTACCCTAAAACAAATTGTAATGGTGATCTTTCTAAAGTTTTACACTTTTAATCACATTGTGTCTCAAAGTTGAAATTATATACTCTTAAAATATTGGAAACTTCTTCAAAATCAAGGATATTGTGCATGAGATGTGAGATGACACCAAAATAAGTCTTTCATATTATGATTATATTATGTTCTTTTCCTTTCAATATCTAAATGTATATGTTATGTTCATATGTCACTTTCTTTCTTATAGCCTTGAGAAGGTCACTACTTTAGAATCAAAGATGTCATTAATGAGATAAAGTGGAAATCATGAAGCTATTCATAGTATGTTTATAGACAAGTGTTTTTCTCTACTACTAATAGTTCTCCTTTCATGCTAAATAATGTATTTGAGGCACTGAGTCAGTAATCTCCCTAAGCAGAGTGACAGGAACCTCCAAGAGATAGGCAAGGCCATTCCACTTCTCTACTGGCCTTCCAGAATGCTTGTCACTTAACATAATTTAGATAAATTAGCATGCAATAAAGCTTGCAAGGGAAGTTATATTCATTCCCAACACTGGAGAGAAGTGAATATTTACAATTTTTCCAGTCAGTTTACTTAATTCATTCTGTTGCATCAGTGAAAACATTTTTAAAGGGTAATGGATGTAATACTATTCCCCAGAACTCAGTAGCAATCCCCTAAACATTAAGCTTGTGCTAAGTCCCTAATGTTTGAAATACTCCCTGAGAGTGATATGGGGGAGAAGTTGGGCTCATTATTAAAAAGCAGTAACTTGTGCATCCAGAGTCCTCTAGTATTTTGGTCTTGTATCTAAGTTATGTTTGTCTCAGCAAATTCTTGGTCAAATGACCTTTCTGTTTCTCCACTAATATGAATAGCAAAGGTGTAATATTGGTCAGTCCTTTTAGAAGAGAAGAAAATACAATGGATAGATGAATTTGTCTTAGATGAGTGGCTTACTAATTTAGAATAAAAGATATGTCACAAACAATTCTATAACTTTTCCATTGTGGACACTCATAGATTACTTAAAAGGTGCTTGAAAAAACACAATTTTAAACATGAAACAACTTGTATTAAGATCTGAATCAGCTCAGGTGACCTTCAGGAATCAATTACTTTAGGTCAGATTTCTCCCTCGATATGATTAAAAAAATCTGCATATAAAGGCAAATTCAATCACTGATACAGATATTTTTTTAATTATATAAGTCAATTCAATAAATAGTCATTGAGCACTGCTGTGTGCCAGACACTTTGAGGGTAATTTTAATAACGAAAACTTGGTGTCTGACCTTAGGCATTATTATTCAAGTACACAAGCTGGATAAATCTTACTTGAGAAAGAGTATTCTAGACAAATCTTTTTTTTTTTTTTTTTTTTTTTTTTTAATAGGAGATTCAGGTACAGAAGGAAGCTTATGAAGAGACTGTTGTTGGCCTTATGGATGCCAGAAAGGAGAAAAATAAGTAGAGATTTTGTTCAATGTTCTTATGATAGATGAATTGGGTTTGAGTATACTAACATTATATGAATTTAGCCTGTCTGAGAAATACTGGATGGCACATTCTGATCAATTGAATAAGTAGCAATGTTGGGGCACCTGGGTGGCTCTCTTGTTAAGTGTCTGCCTTCAGCTCAGGTCATGATCCCAGCGTCCTGGGATCAATCCCACATCAGGTTCCCTGCTTAGTGGGAAGCCTGCTTCTTCCTCTCCCACTCCCCATGCTTATGTTCCCTCTCTCGCTGTGTCTCTTTCTGTCAAATAAATAAATAAAATCTTAAAAAAATAATAATAAGTAGCAGTCTTATAAAGAGGTCCTTTGGCTTGATGTGATGATTTCACCTTCTTTTTTTTAAATTTCTTTTTCTTTTTTTAAATTTAATTAATTAATTAATTAATTAAATTTCTTTTCAGTGTAAAAGAATTCATTGTTTATGCATCACACCCAGTGCTCCATGCAATACGTGCCCTCCATAATACCCACCACTAGGCTCCCCCAACCTCCCACCCCCACCCCTTCAAAACCCTCAGATTGTTTTTCAGAGTCCATGGTCTCTCATGGTTCATCTCCCTCAACTCCCTTCTCCTCTCCATCTTCCCATGTCCTCCGTGTTATTTGTTATGCTCCACAAATAAGTGAAACCATATGATAATTGACTCTCTCTGCTTGACTTATTTCACTCAGCATAATCTCTTCCAGTCCCGTCCATGTTGCCACAAAAGTTGGGTATTCATCCTTTCTGATGGAGGCATAATACTCCATAGTGTATATGGACCACATCTTCCTTATCCATTCGTCCGTTGAAGGGCATCTTGGTTCTTTCCAGTTTGGCAACCGTGGCCATTGCTGCTGTAAACATTGGGGTACAGATGGCCCTTCTTTTCACTACATCTCTATCTTTGGGGTAAATACCCAGTAGTGCAATTGCAGGGTCATAGCATAGCTCTATTTTTAATTTCTTAAGGAATCTCCACACTGTTCTCCAAAGTGGCTGCACCAACTTGCATTCCCACCAACAGTGTAAGAGGGTTCCCCTTTCTCCACATCCTCTCCAACACACATTGTTTCCTGTCTTGCTAATTTTGGCCATTCTAACTGGTGTAAGGTGGTATCTCAATGTGGTTTTAATTTGAATCTCCCTGATGGCTAGTGATGATGAACATTTTTTCATGTGTCTGTTAGCCATTGGAGAAGTGTCTGTTCATGTCTTCTGCCCATTTTTTGACATGATTATCTGTTTTGCGTGTGTTGAGTTTGAGAAGTTCTTTATGGATCCTGGATTTCAGCCTTTTGTCTGTATTGTCATTTGCAAATATCTTCTCCCATTCCGCGGGTTGCCTCTTTGTTTTGTTGACTATTTCCTTTGCTGTGCAGAAGCTTTTGATCTTGATGAAGTCCCAAAAGTTCATTTTTGCTTTTGTTTCGTTTGCCTTTGGAGACATATCTTGAAAGAAGTTGCTGAGGCTGATATCGAAGAGGTTACTGCCTATGTTCTCCTCTAGGATTCTGATGGATTCCTGTCTCATGTTGAGGTCTTTTGTGATTTCATCTTCTTTGAACCATTGTCATCTTTTCTGTGGGGACAACATAGTCTGGCAGTGATAGGATATGTCATGCTAAATCCTGTCATTGTCCCTAAATGTGGAGGTAAAGAAAATGCTTGTTTTAAAACTCATATGGAAAGATGTTTGCTTTCATAGTTTTCCAGGGAAGTCAACTGATAATTTGAAACTACCCAATCTGTGTAACTATTCTTTGAGTTGGGGCTTTCATGATGCTTCAGATAAACACATTAAATAATATGAAGCATCTCTAACCATTTGAATGCTAAAATGAGAAAGGTCAATATGTTCGTCTTATCCTTTAGGATGGTATAGGTTGGTATAGGTTGATAGAAAGTCCTTCTCAAAGCTGCCTTCAGGCAGTTTATTCTTATTGATCAGTTCTTTGGCTAGCGATGTATTAAAATGACAATCCTAGAAGGCTGGAACTCAAGAGAAGAAAAAAAGAATGTAAATCCAACAAATTAAATAGAAGTTTAAACTACAGAAGAACTATTGATTTCTTGGATAAAATGGAGATGCATTTTTAAATGTCATAATCTAGAAATTTGTGAGTCTGAACCCATTATGAAACGTATTAAGTGAATATTTATTTCTACACTTAAAAAATATGTATCTCCAATTTTGTCATTTCTCTCTTTATCTGCAGCAGTAGGCAGAGTGTCTGGCCCATGAGAGTACTCAGTAAATGCTGAGTGATTTGATGAACAAATGAAGAAATGAAGGAATGAATGAAGGCTGGTTTGATTTAAGCTTCTCTGAATTCCGTATATAAATAAGATTAGTCTTTTCCTGCTAGAGGAAAGACCAATGAACACACTAATTAATTGAGGTTCTCTTTGTTTGCCAACTTTTTAATTAATTGAAGTCAGCATGATTCCTTGTCCCCCCAGTACCTTGAATAATCACTGCCATATAATAGTGCTAATTACTTGTATGAGTGAATGAATATTCTAGTGAGACTAGACATTTCCACCATTTCCATTCACTACACTCTTAATCCTCCCTTATTTTCTATATTAAAGTCCCTCATTTTTTAAAAAAATTAATGTATAATGTATTATTTGCTTCAGGGGTACAGGTCTGTGATTCATCAGTCTTACACAATTCACAGCGCTCACCATAGTACATACCTCTCCCAGTGCCCATGACCCAGCCACACCATCTCTCCTACCCTCTCCCCTTCAGCAACCCTCAGTTTGTTTCCTGAGATTAAGAGTCTCTTCTGGGGGCACCTGGGTGGCTCAGTGGATTAAGCCGCTGCCTTCGGCTCAGGTCATGATCTCAGGGTCCTGGGATCGAGTCCCACATCGGGCTCTCTGCTCGGCAGGATGCCTGCTTCCCTCTCTCTCTCTCTCTCTGCCTGCCTCTCCGTCTACTTGTGATCTCTGTCAAATAAATAAATAAAATCTTAAAAAAAAAAAAAAAAGAGTCTCTTCTGGTTTGTGTCCCTCCCTGGTTTCATTTTGTTTCATTTTCCCCTCCCTTCCCCTATGATCCTCTGTCTTGTTTCTCAAATTCTTCCTATCAGGGAGATCATATGATAATTGTCTTTCAATGATTTAAAGTCCCAAGTCCCTCATTTTCTTTTTCTTTTTTTTTTTTTTTTAAGATTTTATTTATTTGACAGAGAGAAAGAGATCACAAGTAGGCAGAGCAGCAGGCAGAGAGAGAGAGGGGGAAGCAGGCTCCTTGCTGAGCAGAAAGCCTGATGCAGGGCTAGATCTCAGGACCCTGGGATCATGACCTGAGCCAAAGGCAGAGGCTTAACCCACTGAGCCACCCAGTCACCCCTAAAGTCCCTCATTTTCTATGATGCATGTTTCCTCTGACCCTTTAACTCACAGTGGTTTTCTTTCTTTGAACTTTGGTGCATACCACTTTACATTTTTTAAATAGATATCTAGAAATGATAGTAACTTACCTTTATCTACTTCTGGGAATTTATTGTGAAGGCAGATTAAAAAATATTGGGCAAACTCTTTTGGAAGATGCTCATTGCATTGTTGTTAAGAGTGAAGCAGCTGTACCATGCTTTACCAGTTTTTAAGAGTACAAAATACAGTTAAGTTTTGTTTGAACATTCACATCCAATGAGTCTGAGCTACTATCCTGCTTTCTTTTCCTAGAATTCTTCTCCCAAGTTAAGTTCAAGGTATCCAGGGATATTTATTTAGGGCAAAGAATTTGTTATTATAACTTCCTGAAAAAGACATGTGAAAAAGCCTATTCACCTCATCCAAGGACCTGTTCTCTGTGGCTGGTACCGCTGTTACTGTGATATGGAGTTACTTCTGAAAATATGGAGTCCAAAATCAGGGTTTGAGTACCACTGGCATTACTCCAGCAAACACGGAGCTCAGCTGTGGCTGATTTGGCAATTATTTCTTTGTGTATATAGAGAGAAGACACTTTCCTCTCAGGTGATGTTATAATATGTTTACTCCACATCATAGGATATATTGGCTTGGGGCACCTGGGTGGCTCATTGGGTTAAGCCTCTGTCTTTGCTGTGGGTCATGATCTCAAGGTCCTGGGATGGAGCCCCGAATCAGGCTCTCTGCTCAGCAGGGAGCCTGCTTCCCTCTCTCTCACTGCCTGCCTCTCTGCCCACTTGTGATCTTTCTCTCTCTGTCAAATAAATAAATAAAATCTTAAAAAAAAAAAGGGTATATCGGCTTCCAAAT
Source organism: Enhydra lutris kenyoni (assembly GCF_002288905.1). Lineage (NCBI taxonomy): Eukaryota > Metazoa > Chordata > Mammalia > Carnivora > Mustelidae > Enhydra > Enhydra lutris. The sequence goes on along the minus strand of NW_019154154.1, from coordinate 5,487,805 downwards.
GTTACAGTTCTTAGTGACCAGCTCATTCAGTGCTGTATATATAACCTGCTATCATTCTCAAGGCATATCATAGTGACTGTGTTAGGAATGGCTTTTCAGTATCATTCAAATGATTCCTTCCATACAACCAGCCTTGCCTTAACATACTAGAGCTTCAGGTTGGGCCCACTGACAGTCCAGAGTATTACCTATTTTTTCCTGGGGGTTTTCTCTTAGGACACCTATACTTTGTCATGATCTGGCTTTAGGTAGATTCCAGTAATGTTAAACACACAAAGGGAAAGATTCTTCTTTTAGAAGTCTTGTTGGCCCTACATAAATTTTTAGAGCACCTGGCATGGTGGAAGATGAGTGCAGCTTAATTCCACCAATTACTTATATTTTAAATCTTGGACACTTATTACAATTTGAAAATCTCCTATATTCTTGGGTGATAGGCTTGCTGTTTACATTATAAACTGAAGTGTCATTCATTTTACTTTCCCAAACCAAGGTTCTCCGTAAGATAACTGATGTCTTTGCTAGCGAATTTTTATAGGATGTTTTCCTCTCTTAACAATTATAGTCTGCCTCATTGAGCTAACTGTTACACTAGCATATAAAACGGAAATAATTCAAAGGTCCAAAAATAGAATAATGAATAAGTAAAGTGGTCAGTATATTTAATTAATTGGATGTTATGTAGGCATTAAAATCAAGATTATGAAAACCATAAAATGATATTACATATACTTATGAGTAATTAAATGACAAAAGTAGAGGTAAATTCCAAATTTGTTGTACATCTGCTTCTATTATGTGTAATATATATATTATATATATATTATATATATAATGGGGATATATATATATAATATATATAATGGGGATATCTCTCTCTCTCTCTCTCTCTCTATATATATATATATATATACCTCCATTCCCCAAGCTATATAACAACTTTGCCATTCCCTTAATTTTGGGAAGGGCATGCAGTCCATTACCGGAAAGTTTTAGGTGATGGATTGCACACAGGTGGCCAGAGAGTGGTGCAGTCCAGTTCTTTGCCATTTGCCTCAAGTCAATTTTAGGTCCATATGAGTCCATTTGAATGGAGATGAAGGGGTGCTTTCTGTCTGCTCTCTCCTCACCTTCCCTTAATGTCTCTGTGTCTTCATCCTTTGCTTGTTCCCTCAGGGTTAGGTTTCTCTTTCCTCTTGGCCCTCAGATTAAATTTGTTTTTCAGAATGTCGGTGTATGTGACTGTGTGTGTGTGTGTGTGTGTGTGTGTGTGTGTGTGCAAATTACATAGCTCAGTCCTGCCCCATAAGACAAACAAGCCTTTCAAATACTAAGATGAAGGGTCCCTTAAGATGTAATTGTTCTTTTTATCTCTTCTTCTCCTTTGATTTTGCTAACATGGTCAAGGTCCCATAGTGATATGGCCACTTGCTTTTCACCAAAAAATGAGTGAGGCAAGAAAGAAACTTTACCTTCTTATATTTAGGGGAATAGGACCAGAAAGGAATCTTACCACAGCATTTACAGGCTTTTATTAGAGTGGCATATTGCATTTAGTTTCTCTCCTTTTTTCTAATTTCCAAAGTGTATATAATGGGCTATAAAACTTTAACAATAAAGCAAAATATATAATAGGAAGTTATGAAAACTTAGTTGAGGAAGAGATTTCTTATCTTATTGATTAGGAAGTTGAATTCCAGGTTAGTTAAATGAGGTGTCCAAGAACAACTAATGAGTGGTAGAACCAGGACTAACACCAGGGAGGACACATGTTCAAACAGGTAGAAAAGTGTTGACAACAAACCTAAATTCTTAAAATGACCTTAACATTTTCTAGCTGCCTTACATAGGAAAGTCTGTCCCCGTTTTTGGACCTCCGTTTCCTCATTTATAAAACGGAGCCGACTAATTGGATTATGATTTCCATGTGCTTTACACATGATAACCCATGTTAAGTATGTGGCTCAGATACTGTCACATAACGGGTAATCAATAAATATCATCTCCCTTCCTTTCCAGTTGTCCTGATACCTGGTGCAGAGCCTTACCACTATACCAGCCAGCAGCTTCTCTTGAGTTACTATATTATACTCTATTCTACGTATATACAATGCCTTGGGTTATAGCTGAATTGTGTCCTGCCACCTCCTCTCCGGGCCCCCAGATTGATCAATTGATTGATTTATACCTCAGAATGTGACTGTATTTGGAGATAGGGCTTTTAAAGAGGTAATTAAGTGAAAATGAGGCCTTTAGGGTAGGCTTTAATCCATCTGACTGGAGTATTAATGAGAAGAGATTTGGACACATAGAAAGACACCAGGAGTACGTCCATATAGAGGAAGGATATTGTGGGAACACAGTCACAAGGTGGCCATCTGTGAGCCAAGGAAAGAGTGCACAGGAAAAACCCAACCTGCTGGCACTTTGATCTTGGACTTCTAGCTTCCACAACAGAACAGAAAATAAATTTCTGTTGTTTAAGTCCCCAAATTTGTGGTACTTCATTATGGCAGCTCTGTCAAAGTGATAACACCTTCTATTTGTATATAGACGCTAAGCTGCTTGAGGGAAAATCATAGCAGATGCTATGTAATCGTAGCATATGATCAATGATTTCTTGATGAATACTATGATTTTTATTAAGGATAAAAACTTTGTTTTATATTTCTTTTATGTCTCCTCTGGACCCCTAGCTATTAAGGTTACTGACAACTATAATGTGATAATGAGGATTATATATGGTCTTTTTTTTTCTCTTGAAAATAGCAACTAGAATTGTCCTTTTTATGAAGTCATAGGAGTAAATGCAATTAAAGTTGAAAAGATTATTCCTCATTGCCTGTCTAGACATAGAACGAGAGAATTAAATCTTCAAATGTAATTTCAGAAATTAAGATTAATGACCAGAAGTATATGATTCCCTCGTATGCTGATGACCTCATGTTGTCTGAGACTAAATGTGGGGGCTTCTCACTATCTTTGTATTAATGAATATGATTGAGTTATTCTAAATATAGTCAGGATATAACATTAACTTGTCTGTGTTGGACGTTTGCCTTGTGTTTTTCAGAGGATCAAAAACAGTCAATCAAGAAAGAGAAAGTCAAAGGACTTTTTACTGAGTTTTAAAAATTACAATTGATTTTCATTTTCTGGATTATGGGAAATGTGGGAGAAAATGAGTTATCTTAATTAATTTATGGAAGGGACATCAGACGTAATTTTCTTTCAGGGTTTTCAATGTTTGCCAAGTCTAAGAGCTCAAAGGAGAATTTCGTGATAAATGGGAAAAGCTCTGAAGAGTAAGATAGCAAATTTATTACTGGGAAAATGCAGAGAATAGTGTTTAAGGAAGTAGGGGCCTACTTCTTTTTGGGCTAACATGGTTTTTGCATGTCACTTCACATATCCATGTACACATACATAGATTCACACAAGGAATATTTTTCTTATATCTTGCCATTATAATAACTGGCTGCATAATCTTTGGGTATTAATTAAAACCTCCAGCCTTCATTCACATCTATAAATAAGTGGTGTTAAAGTAGATCTTCTAGATACACTCTAGCATGCCTTCTAATTGTAGCATTCTATGATTCTGTTGCATCTAGAGATGTGACAAAAACAAGAGAGGATGAACTGATGTCACTTGGGAGGCTACAGGTCATATTGGTTCTGCTGGTCTCCTAAACATGATCTCTACAGAGGGCCAGAGAGCCCTAACATCAAGCCTTATGCTTCAAGACGACTGGAGTGCTGCTTAGTGCTGAATGTTCAGAACCAGGAAAATGCCTGCAACACAGAAGGTAATCAAAATACATGTTGGATGAAGGAATGGATTACTGTTTCCAGTGCTGTTTTGGATCTGTTGGATTTATTATGGTGTAACATGCCCATATTTTTCAGGGGCATGTTGACATATATCTACTCAATTATTAGACATAATTAGAGGATTAGATAATTTGAGAAACATAATCACGTGTTGCTGCTAAACTGAACAAAATGGTCTGAAACAGCAGCAACATTTTAAAGAATACTTTGTTTTTTTTTTCCCCCACATAGAAAAACAACAAACTTTGTTTTATTCTTTCTTTGCTTCCCTTACTTTTGTTTTGTTTTTACCACAATCTACTATCATTAGGGAAAAGGTGTATTTTCTGAATGTAAGCTCCATGAGGACAGGGCACTGTAGGTCTTCATGCACCTGGTAATCATGACAGGTAGAGCTATTTATTAAATGAATATATGAATGTTGAAATGTATAACCACAGAAAGATCAAATGATATTTGGCTCACTCTTCATTAGTAGTGAGGAAAGATAGCCTGGAGAGAAGGGATGTATGTATGTATTTATATTTATAACACATCAAGAGAAATGTATGGATATTTGGGCTTTTTTTTTTAAGATTTTGTTTATTTATTTGACAGATCACAAGTAGGCAGAGAGGCAGGTAGAGAGAGAGGAGGAAGCAGGCTCCCTGCTGAGCAGAGAGCCCGATGTGGGGCTCGATCCCAGGACCCTGAGACCATGACCTGAGCCGAAGGCAGAGGCTTAACCCACTGTGCCACCCAGGCGCCCCTTTTGAACACCTTTTAAAAAAGAATTTATTTATTTATTTGAGAGAGAGAGAGAGCGCGCACAAGTAGGCAGAAGGGTGGAGGGAGAGAAAGAAGCAGACTTCCCGCTGAGCAGGGAGCCCAGTGTGGGGCTTGATCCCAATACCCTGAGATCATGACCAGAGCTGAAAGCAGACGCTTAACCGACTGAGCCACCCAGGCACCCTAAAATATTATATTACAAAACACAAGTCATTAAAATGTATTAAACTGATTTTGGAGTAATTTCATGAAGGTGTTTGACAAGAATGTTTGGCAGCATATCCAGTGAGAGACCGCAGTAAAGGTTTCCTCCACATTGCTTTCTTTGGAACCTTAGATTTTTCTCTCTTGTTCTGTATTTAGAGGTTCGGCCTGTCTAATCTTCTGCTTCTGTGCCTCACTGTGCTTCTAGGGCCTATTCTAATCCAGCTAAAGTGTCAGGTCAAAGTGTGAAGAAAACCTGAAGTTCGTTTTTTTTTTTAAAGATTTTATTTACTTATTTGACAGGAGAGATCACAAATAGGCAGAGAGGCAGAGGGGGAAGCAGGTTCCCTGCTGAGCAGAGAGTCCGACGCGGAGCTCGATCCCAGGACCCTGAGATCATGACCTGAGCCAAAGGCAGAGGCTTAACCCACTGAGCCACCCAGGAGCCCCGAAAACCTGAAGTTCTTACGGGAGTAAGCCAGCGTGTAGCAGTCTGAGAACCCTCTGTGCTGGAGCCCTCTTGTCCTGCTTTTCACCCTAGCATTTCTGACATTGTAAACAGAAGTCAGTAACATTTTTTCTCAATGAAGTAGTTCTAAAAAGTTAACTCAAAGTATTTCATTAATTCAGCAAGCCTTGAAGTGGCTGGCGTGTTGGTGATGTAACCACATTGATCTGATGGTAACAGCTGCCAATTAAATGTAAATAAATTTAGTTCAATTCAAGTCTGGACAATTCAATTCAATTCAATTCATTTCAACACACATCTGCTGAGCACCTACACAGTCACATACCACCTTAGGTGCTGAGTGTACAGGGATGAATAAAATACATTCACTATGTACACTCTAACAATGAGAACAAGCATATAAACAAAGTAAATTGCAATATTGTTCAATAACTAGAATAATAGAATCATATACACAATGCTGATATAACAAGAGTAGGAGGTAATTAATTTTGAGAGAGGAGATATGATGAAGGGATTCTCAACAACGCTTCCTGGAAGGAATGATACAAAAGCAGGGTTTTGAAAGATGACCAAGAGTATGTTAGATGTCAGGGTGGGTCAAGTTTAGACAGAAGGAAGACCATTGGATACCCTTCTCTAATACTGTGAGCTTAGATAGGCTCTTACAGCTACAGTACTGATCTTGGGTGTTTTCACATACTTTTTCACCCCAGACCTTTTTTATAAGATGAATATTTTGCTGCAGTTGTATTAAAAACAAATGCATAAACCAAGAGATAAATGGCTTTGACTTGGGTTGCTGTGCTACAGCACGGACAGCATCTTCTGGATTTGTGAAATGTGGTAAACTTAGTTTTAGCATCATTGAAAAAAAGAGTAATGAAACCAGTAGGAAGTAGTAAAAATGCAAAATAAGTATGAATCAAGAAACTTGAGTTTAATTCCTCATTCTGACACCAAGAAGCTTTTGATTTGGGTTAAGTTATAAATCCTCTCAGGGTCTAAACTTTGTCATGTATAAACTGAGGGGTTAACTAGGAAACTCTATGGTCTCCTCTAACTTTTAAAGCAATCTCTGTTTCTATAGAATGACCAGGACAGTGCAAATAACCTTCAGGGCAGGCAGAGTGAATAGTAGAATTAGGGTAGTCTTTGGAGCCAGCAAACCTTAGCTTGAACCCTCGCTGAATTTCGTACAAGTTGAGAGATCTATAGAGCAAGGGCATTACTTCATTAGTGTCTTACTTGCAGAATTCCTGTTTTAATAGCATTGTGTGAATTAATACAATAACATGATCAAAATACCTGCAGCATTCCCGGCACATAGTAGGTACTTATAAAATGTCAATTTCTGTTTCCATCTTCTTTTATTCTGATTAACAGAAGCTAGTCAATCTCTCTTTAAAGGGACCCCCAAATATTTGGGTGTTAAAGTCTAATTATTCTCAGACTCCTAGATCGGCTTGTCCACACCACGGTTAAGACCTGTTAGATAGAGCAAAGTGCTAGAGAGATGGATTAAGATGTCATATAGCAATTTGATATTTGATGACTGTTTTTTTTTCTTTTTCCCCAAAGGGAAAGTCATTTCACAAACTTGTGCCTTAGTGGCCTCAGCTGCTTTTCTGTCTCTCGTGACCTTTCAGTTCTGCCTAATTATTAACACTGATACCATGCAACCTGACTAGTCAGCACATTTGCTGATAAAGGGGCATTTCTTACACAATAATTTTCTTGCATTTCACTTCACAGCCACGATTTATTAGCTAGGATTTGTGGAGGGGATCCTCATGTGAAGACTTCTGTGCCTTTATAAGGACATACTGTACTACATTTGAGGGAAGATAGTACCATAAATAATATTATAAGAGGCAGGGCAGTTCAGTTATGCAAAAATAAGCTAAGTGCAGAGTTTCTCAGATCAAATGTGTATGCCCCTCCACCTCCGTTCATCCTGGGTACTTTCTGTTTTTGTTCCATTCTTTTTTATCAGGTACTTCAGGCCCAGTTTCAAAGAACTTAAATACTTTGCTTTTTCTGATGTGCTTTTTGAAAAGATGTGAGTAAGGGCACCTCCTCCTGGAATGGGAAAGAGTCTTCCATTTCTTATTAAAAGGCATGATAACATGTGATCATTACTTTACTAAAGAGTTATGAGAAATGATGACATAGATGTCTGCTAGGTATCCTGGGAAGATCAGGAACCTAAAAATCAGTCAGATATGAGTTCAGAGCTTTGCTTTTCACTTAACTGGGACTTTCCATTATAGGTTTAATTTCTCTAAGACTTGACTTCTCCACCTATAAGATAAGGCTAATACTAACTTCTGTATAGGACATGGTGAGAGACAATTGAGATGACATATGTAAACTGATGAGCAGTATCTCTTACATAAAGTAGGGGCTTATTAAATGGAAGCCACCATAAAAATAAAAATGAGCACAAACTAACAAGTACAAAGTGTCAGTCATTTTAGTGGTGGTTTCATTTCCTAACATATCACATACATCCTGTAGAAAGAAATTCTTAAATTCTTATTTCCAAATGGCTGGTGTTTCAACTCTCAACCTTGTTTGTTGAAGAGACCAAACATAAAATAAAATAAATAAAATAAAATTTAAAATAAAATGCAAACCTAGACTTTTTTTTTTCCCACAGAATCTGTGAGATCCCCCCCCCCCCGAAAAAAACAGAATTTGGCAAAAGTTTTCTGGCCTTATATGAAAGGTAACTACTGAGAGAAGGCAGGAAGATTTATGGGACATAAGTAACAATCTTCCAGCCCAGTAATAGTATGTTGCAAACAAAAATAAGAAAAGCCATTATAAAACATTGAAAAGGATGTTACTTTTCAGGTCTAGGATATGTTTTCAGGAGACCATGTTGGTATGAGTGGCCAGCATGAATATCTGTGATTACATGAATATGCTGTGATTACCTGACTGATAGTGAGCCTGCTGATGGGACTGGCTGGAGAGGAGAGTTCCCGTGTGGAAAGGTGGGGATAAAATTGCAGTCACAGAGACAATGCACTTTTATTCTGCTGTACATTTCCCACAAAGCCAAATAACCGGTGAGATTGGTCTTTGAAAAAACAGCCAGTGACTTGCTATGCTAATAACCCCAACCTCAAGCCTACAAAATTGTTATATACGCTCCTTAGAAGAGTAGTTAAAGGCATTCCATGAAAAAAGGGGGTGGTGGTGGTGGTGGCAAACTTTTATTGTCAAATAAATTTGGAAATGTTGAATGTTATGTTCCCACCCTGGATCATCGCCATGTATATTAGCATATGGAAAGCGCTGAACAGTTCTGCCTTTAAAAAAGCGAATTAATTAGGAAATAGTTCAGTGTTTCCCTAATTTTAACACTGGCATTTCTTATCAAGGAATTTTTTATAAACATCCTGTTGTGGTAGTGATCTGGAAAACATACTTGCGGGAAATCCTGGAATTGGCAGTCAGGAAAAAAATAGAGTTACGTATATGGCAAAAGAAGGAGTAAATTGTATCAGGGAGGGAGACATTTGTAATTTTACATCTCCTGAAATGTGTTCCTTATGCTTTCTCAGTGCTGATACTTTAGTCATTTGTGAAGGTGTGGTGGAATCTTCTGGTTCTGGTTTATGGCTAGCTGAAATAATTTCCTTGTACGATAGCAAGGAGCAAGAATCTGTTATTTCATAGTTTTCATTTGCAAATTAAGATGCCCGAGCTAGGTCTTATTGTCTGACGAAATCCTTTTCAGGTTTTGTTCTACAGCTTTCAAGTCCTGATGTAGCTTTCTTTTTAACTAAAACTATTTTCTTAATTTGAGCAATTCGCCAGGTTGAAGAAAACTTGTAAGCACTGTTAGTACTTGTCAGGAGTAAATGGGACTCTAGAGACTTCTTTGAAATAGGAAACATTTGAACAGAATATCATCGTGCTTTCAGCTGTTTGTATAGATGCAGTTTCTACAATTCTATACCTCACAGCTCTAATTCCTCTTCGTCTGTGTCTCAGGCCTCCATCAATAATCCTTCTGCTCCAACACACTTGACAAGAGAGGTAGAGTAGATGCCCTTGCAATATCTTCTGAATGTCACTCAGCAGTGATGTGTAATCGGGTTCATAAATTTTAGGAAGAAAAACGTAAAACTGAGTAGGGGATTTAATCCATATGATTTCATATTGGGAAAGGGTGGTGTTATGAGGATTTTATAAAATCAACTTTTGATTAGACAGGGGAGATTTTGTAAAACATAAAAAAAAAATCAGTGATTATGGATGCCTATTGCATATAGATATATAAAATAAAACCTTCCTGTGCTATACCTTATATGAGTGAATTGGTTATTTTCTGGAGCCAATTATAGTCATCTTACACCCTGTGACTTCTTTTCCTTTCTTCTCCCTTCCTCCCTCCCTCCCTCTCCTCCTTCCTTCCTTCCATAGACTCACAACCTTGAGACTGAGAGTCCAATACTCTACTGCTGAGCCAGCCAGATACCCCTACACCCTGTGATTTCTAATACATTTTCTCAACCTAGAAACTTTACAATAAAGTTATTGCCTCATCTCGTAACATCAGTATTGGAAAAAAGGACCTAGTCTGCATGTGTTAAGTAAGATGCTGTATTCTTGCTGCCTTTCTGAAATCCAGGAGAAATCTGTGCTATAGCCTACAACTATTTATTATTAAAAGATTAAGAAAAAACAATGAAACACCTTTTTGGACAGTGAAAGATATTAATTGTATTGATTTTGACCTTTCTGTTTACTTGGTAAAAGCTGTACAAAATTATCCTAATTATTTTTGAACAAAAGTTTTTCTTAAAGATTTACTTATTTATTTGAGGGAGAGTGAGAGAGAGCATGAGCAGGGGGCAGAGGGAAAAGCAGATTCCCCGCTGAGCAGGGAGCCCAATGCAGGGGGTTGATCCTGGGACCCCAGGATCATGACCTGATCCAAAGGCAGATGCATAACTGACTGAGCACCCAGGTGCGCCTTTTTGAACAAATTAAAAAATATATATATATTCTTAAAATTACACAATGTATTTTTCTCTCTACACAAGAGCCATATACTCTACTAACTTTTCATTATTTGTTTATTGAATTAACATTGGAACTTTATAGGAAATATACTATCTATATATATTTATTCTGGACTCTTTTTCCCTCAACTCTAATATGTTTGTTTCCTTTATGGTTTTAGTTACAAAAGAAAAGAATGCTTGTATTAGCATTGTTTGGAAACAGGAATGATGAATTTATAAAAATTTTTGTCTAAATACAAGAAATGGAGGAGTTGAGGCATTTGACTGTAGGGTATCACTCTACCTTCTCCAGGGCGAGTTGCACTGTTTGAGGAATTCTTCTTAGCTCACAATTATAGCAGATAAGCATTATACAATTTCACAAGAAGATCATATTGACTAATTAAAAGAAATTACTTTAAAAGGATTGAAAGTAATGAGGCCTGAAGCCTCATTTAGCATGAACTCTACTGTGTCGAATTTGCAGTCGTTTTTCTCCTTCATTCAACTCTTCAGAGATTAGAGAACTCCAGCCTGTTCCGGAAGAAGTCACTGCCTGGAGTGCAAAAGGCTACTTTGCTCTCTGTGTGCATTTAACCTTTGACCACCTGGGAGCCTGCCAAGTGTCAGTCAGGGCTCATTGGACACCCATGCCTGGGGAACAGGACAGGGCAGCTCACTTCACCCAGGTCAACAGACCATCTCCAGATGGCAAAGAACTTCTGAAGTTATGAACTAACTTGCTTGTGATGCAAATTAGTGACCTGGGGCGGGATGCTTCATTAATGCTCTCACTGCCCTGAGCCACCAAGGTGTCAGAAGTAGGACTGCTTACTCTCATATTTTTTTCTCTTTATAATACCTGTTAACAACCATTTATTCTCACAAAAATGGTCCAATCAATTGCTTCTGGCTAGTTAATAAACTACCAAAGCAGAGATGAAAATTAGATTCTGTTTAGAAGGAAACGGTGTTTACCTTTTCCCATGGAAATGTGTGAAAAAACTTTAGAAAATTCTGTAATATATAAGGTCTCAAAAGAGACTGTGATCAAATATAATAAAAAGGAGAAATATGAGTTTCCGTCCAGAGCACTACTTCATTTTTTTATCCAACAAATGATGAGAAAAATTATGCGAATCCATGCATTTGCCCTGAGTTATGATTGTATTATATTAACCTCAGCTGACAATATCTTATATTGACTTTGGCTTACTTAAAATTCTGCCTCTTGGGTATAAACACACATCTAAAATTGACTCAGCTCATTTCTGTCTTGCTGAGGTCACTTTACCAGTTACTCCCAACTACTGAACTTATTTCATATATTCTCTTTTTTCAGTATTACATCTTCAAATTGTTGGCACCTGGGAATTTCTCTGCGATAGTTTTATTGCTGAATTCAAGATTTGTAGTTATGATCAGCTTTTATGGGTAATAAGATGCTAAGATGAGCTAATAGGGCTTTGCTGCTTCTTTTGCTTAATATTGATGGAATGGTTCTGGTTACAGTGAACATTGTCCAGGCATTTGCCAGTAAGGAGGACCCATGAAGAATGGGTTGTCTTTTTCCATAAATTACCTCAGCAGAAAAAATTGTGAGATAGTTCACTATGACTGTCATCTTTGGATCCAGGTATCTCATATGGAAGAAATAATGATCTTGGCGGTACCTGCACAAGAGACTTCTGAAATTTCACTACTAAAAATAATAGTCATTAATAATAAAGATATAGAATCAGTAAATATTTGAGCATCTATTTGATGTCCAATGCCTTGTGGGTCATTTGTTCAGTTGTATTGTTTTTCAATAGAATACATTAGGTTATTCAGTGCCAGAGTGTGAAACTATGGAGTGTATTTTCTATAACAAATGGGAAGGCTCACTTTTCTGCTCAAATTGACTGAATAAGCTACTTCCAGCGGATATTTAAGTCCTGTGGAATTATCCTTTATTATGTATCAGAGGGACAAAAAAGAAAGGATTCAGAGAGAAAAGGTGTGAGTCATTCTGTGAGTTTTTGGGAAGTGTGAATGCTGGCTGATTATTGTAGAATGAACAGTACTTTGAAAGATTACTTTAAGACTAATCCTCTTTAAGAGATCATGAGAGAATTTGGGATAGATTCCATAAATGAAAAATCATTTTTGTGTAGATAAAAAAAATTGCCAAGTTACAATTTGAAAATTATAAAAATATCAGGATAATTTGAATCCATGGATGAATTCTGTATGCTATCAAATGCATGTTTCTTTTTATTTTCTTGACTTATTAATTATAAGAAGAGTACTCTCTAATTTTTGTTAGAAAGAAACTCCTAGACTATGATACTTATGCAATTTCTACAATTAATTTGATCAAATAAATACACCAAATTAATACAATTTCAGGTACCTGAGAATATTCATTTTGTTGACAGACACTGGATGTTAAAATATTCTCTACTCATGACTTGAATATCTAGTTTTACAAGTTTCCTATTTGGCATAGGGGGCTATGAGGGCCAGATTCTTTTGATCTCTATGAAGATAGATGAAAATCTGATATAATTCTGGATTATTACAGTTGAAGAAACACTTTTACTGCAAGCATAGAAATAATCTGGGCTTTTAAATTTTGAATGAAATATTTAGATAATCTGAGTTCTTGTTAATATAAAATCAACTTAAAGTATATATACTCTGAGGAATTTCCATAAGTATAAATTTAATTTAGGATAAATTTAGCTTCACTTAGGAGACAAAAAGTGGACTTTTAAGAGTAAAAATCTAAGACATGGAAAATAATTATTACTATAGCTGATTAAATACATTTGATGGCAAACACTTTGTTGCAGTCTTGATGCTACTGTATCTGTGTTGAAGATTCTAGCTACTACCAATAAAGGAAGAAAAGAGCGAGGCAATTTAATACAGCAGTGTATCTGCACAGGATGCCCTCTGAGGTAGCTCATATTTTTGAAGGTTGTGATGGAAGGCAGAACAAATAACTGAGAATGAACTTGGAAGAATAGTACCATGGCTAAGTGGTGATTAACCATGGATGAAGAATTAAAAAAAAGAACATGAAAATGATCTCTAGTCAGCTGACTGAAAAAAAAAAAAGACTTTCTTGGGAAAGTAAATGCAGTTGGGGAGAAGGGAGTTGGACTCTTATTTACAGTCTCTACTATGTTTAAGGGCTTTAGTCTATAGCTTTCATTTAATCCTTAGAGCAATACGCATACGGTGGGTATTTAATAGATGAGAAGGCAGAGGCTCGAAAAGATCAATAATTTGCCTCAGTTAGTATAGTGAGGTTGTAGAGTCCAGATTTGTTTGGCTCCAAGCTCATGTTCTTATTCATGACACATAAAATTAGGTACATGATCAAACAATGACTGCTACTAAACTTTTAAAAGTTTTGTTTTGCTTGAATTACTTTTATACTACTTATTTTTTCTTTTAAGAATTACTTCTGAAATTTTCACTTGAGTTTACCATAATTTCAACAACTGTTTTGAAAACATCATTGGTTTTTATAGTAGCCCTCCTCCCCGTGGAGTTTTACCCCCAGATTCCTCACGATTGAACACTTACCTTTGGTTCTTGGTCAGATGGAATATGTCCTAAGTAAATATTTCAGTAAGGCTACCTGGATAATATATTTTGAACCTTTGTGTATTTGATATCTTTCTGTTGTCTTCCCAAGCAAATACAACCTGATAGGAAGAGATTCCCTGGGAAATAACCTTTTTTCTATCCCCTACCCCCCCAAATTATAATAATTATTCCATTGTCTTCTAGACTTTGTGTTGCTTGTAAGTCTGAGGCCAACTTGACTTCTGTCCCTTATAGATAATCTTCAAGTTTTCTTTCTAATCTTCCTCGGTATTTACATAACCTCCCCATATTCTTTGAATTAAAAAAAAAAATGTCTTAGGGTCTCTGGATGGCTCAGTCAGTTAAGCATCTTTGGCTCAGATCACGATCCCAGGGTCCTAGATCAAGCCCTGCATTGGGCTCTCTGCTCAGCAGGGAGCCTGCTTCTCCCTCTGCCTGCCCCTCTGCCTACTTGTGCACGCGCTCTCTCTCTCTCTCTGTCCAATAAATAAATAAAATATTTAAAAAAATAAAAATTAGGGACACCTGGGTGACTCAGTGGGTTAAGCCTCTGCCTTCAGCTCAGGTCATGATCTCAGGGTCCTGGGATCAAGCCCCACATCAGGCTCTTTGCTCAGCAGGGAGCCTGCTCACCACCCCCCCACTGCCTGCCTCTCTGCCTACTTGTGATCTCTGTCTGTCAAATAAATAAATAAAATCTTTTAAAAAATTTAAAAAAATAAATAAAAATTTTTTAAAAGTCAGTAAATATTTGAATTTTTTTTCTCAAATTTTTCTCCCTAGAATATCGTGACCCAGCATGGATCAATCTATAGACCCTGATTTTCATTTATTTTTAAAATTTGTTAAGTTTTATCCAATTATATTTTTAGTTACTGCTTTTATCTTGTTTTAGTTTTCACTCATATATAGTTTTAAAATATGTACATTGGATCTGGTTTTTTTTTTTTTAAGATTTTATTTATTTATTTGACAGAGATCACAAGTAGGCAGAGAGGCAGACAGAGAGAGAGGGGAAGCAGATTCCCCGCTGAGCAGAGAGCCCGATGCAGGGCTCCATCCCAAGACCCTGGGACCATGACCCAAGTTGAAGGCAGAGGCTTTAACCCACTGAGCCATCCAGGCACCCCTGGATCTGTTTTTTGAATTGCGAGTAGTCTCTGATTAAAAAATATATACTGAAAGAGGCATCAGAAAAACTACAAATAATTTAAATAAAGGCAAGAAAGTGGACCATAGAAATTATCAATAAAGTTGGAGCTCCTGGGTCCCCCAGCTTAGTTGTTAAGCTTCTGCCTTTGGCTCAGGTCATGATCCCAATTCCTGGGATTGAGCCCTGCATCAGGTTCCTTGCTGGATGGGAAGCCTGCCTCTCCCTCTCCCACTCTCCTGCTTGTATTTCCTCTCTCGCTGTGTTTCTCTCTGTCAAATAAATAAAATAAAATAAAATAAAATAAAATAAATGAAAAATAAAATAAAAAGAAATTATAGATAAAGTTAATGTTGATCACTCTTTGCCAATCTGATGGAAAGTATGAAGAAACTGATTATTAAAGGAGAAACTGATTTTTACCAAAGAAACTCATTATTAAACACTTTATATGCATTTAAGAAAGAATAGGGTGATCACTTCTATTTACCAGCATAATTCCATTCTTGCAAATCATGCCAAATACACCTCATTTAAAAAATTAATTTACTAGAAAAGTTTAGTAGATTTTAAACTAGGGATCATAAACTATATTTTTAAATTCAAGGGGAACATACATGTAGAGATGTGTAACAATAATGAATTTTGAATTATCACAAATGAACGTATTCAGGTCCAGAAAGAGAATGTTGGTGGTGACCCCTTTTTGTTACTAACTCAATCTTCTACCCCTAAAGGAACTATTCTTCTGACTTGTAACATATGGATCAGTGTTGCTTGCTTTTGAACCTTTAAAATAAATGTATGCATTTCTTTGTACCTGGTTTCTTTTACTCAATATTGTATTTGTGGGATTCCTCTATGTTCTTATATGTAACCAAAGTTTGCTGATTTTCAATTCTGTACATATTATCCCATTGTATGACTGTACTACAGTTTATTTATCAATTGATAAATACGGGCTTTCTTCTAGTTGGGAATTATTATAAATAATAATGCTGACATGAATGTTAAATAAAAAATGCTGACATGAATGTTCTTATATATATCTGTTCTTATGTATGTTCTTATATATTCTTATATATGTTCTTATATATATCTGTTGCTGCATGTATCTATGTATATACCTTCTATTAGTAGGTATCTGGGTTATATTCTTTCAACTTAAATAGATAATGACAGTTTTCCAAAGTGGTTAACCAATTTATATGTCCTCTAGGAGTGACTGAGAATTTTAGATGCTTTACATCTGCTGTGTCTATGTTTATGTCCCCTCCACCGCCACCTGCCCCCTTCATATTGAAATCCTAAGGCCCAGTGTGATGGTATTAGGAGGTGGGGCTTTGGGGGAGGTGGAGCCTTCATGAATGGGATTAATTCATGAGTCTCCTTGAAGACCCAATGCCGCTCCCTCCACCTTTTGCTCCCTCCACCTTTCTACCATTTGAGAATGCAGTGAGAAGGTGCTGCCTATGAACCAGGAAGCAGGGTGCTAACTCCCTGATATTGGAATTCCCAGTCTCCAGACCTGTGAGAAATAGATATTTGTAGTTTATAAACGTCTATAGACTAAGACAACCTCCTTGTAAACTCTTGGTATTGTCAGTCTTTTTAATATTAACAAACCTGGCTTTGCCACTTTATATTCTCATCAACCATGCACTAGCATTCCCTTTCCTCCACCATATAACTGTTATGGTGCAGAAGTCTTGTTCAGTTTTTTTTTTTAATTTAATTTAATTTTTTTCCAGTGTTCAAAAATTCATTGTTTATGTACCACACCCAGTGCTCCATGCAATATGTGCCCTCCTTAATACCCACCACCAGGCTCACCCAAACCCTCAGTTTGTTTCTCAGAGCCCACAGTCCCTCATGGTTTGTCTCCCCGTCCGATTTCCTCTTGTTCAGTTTTTATTAGATTTATTTCTTCGTATTTGAATTTTCCTGCTATTGTAAGTAGTATATTTTGAAAGTTATAATCTCTATGTTGCTAGTATATATAAATACAATTTAGTGTTTTGAACCTAAGTTAAATTCACTTATTACCTTTAATAATTTGCTTATAGAGTCTTCTGAGTTTGTGTTATGTGCAAAATAATATTCTATGCTAATATTTAAATTTTTCTTTGTCTTTTGCATGACTACAACCTCTGATCCAGCTTTGGACAGAAGTGGTGATAGTGGGCATCTTTGTCTATTTCCAGTCACAGGATGCATCTTTTGATAATCACCATTTAGCTACCCTTTATCAGACTAGGGACATGTTTCTATTCCTAATTTGTTCACAGTTTTTATAAAAAATGGACATTGAAGTTCATCAAATTTTTTGTTCCAATTAAAATAACGTAAAATTACTTTTCTTTGTTCAGTCAATATAGTAAATTTCACTGATTAATTTTTAAGTGTTAATGAATCTTTAATTCCTGAAATAAACCCAACTAGGATTTATGTATCCATTTTTATTTCTTTCTTTATTTATTTAGTTAGTTAATATGTCCATTTATTTTTAATGTTTATAAGATATGCAGTATTCTCTCCTGATACTGGTTTTTTTTTTTTTTTTTTGGTGTTTTTTTCCTCCTTTTAAAAAATAAATTTTATTAGTATTTTCTTGTTTTTTTTTTCCTTTTTTGCTAATTACTGTTTCTATTTATTTCTGCACTTATATTTATAATTTTTCTTCTTGATTTGTTAGGGTTAAATTTGCTATTACTTGTCTTCTTGAGATAGATTCTTTAATCATGAATTTTCAACCTTTCATCTTTTCTAATTTATAGATTCAAGGCTGTAATTTTCCCTGTACTTACAGCTTTAACTTCATCTTGTATGATTTGATATATCACATTTTAATTATCATTGAGATATTTTAATTTATATTGTGATTTTTAAGACCTAAATAATAGGTTATTTAGAAGTATAATTGCTTTATTTTCACCTTTTGGGGGCTTTGAGTTTTCTGTTTATTATTTTTTTCAAGATTTATTTCCACTATGTTTTAGAGAAACATCTGCGTAATTTCAAACCTTTGAAATTTGTTGAGATTTACTTCAGCTTATCTATTTTCCTAAATGTTGATAGACACTTAAAAAGAAAGTTTATTATGCATTTTTGAATTCAGTGTTTATATGTCCTGAGGCCATGTTTTTATTTATTTATTTTTAATTTAAATTCAAGTTAGTTAACAAATACTGTAGTATTGGTTTCAGGAGTAGAATTTAGTGATTCATCAGTTGCATGTAACAGCCAGTGCTCATTACATCAAGTGGCCTTAATACCCATCACCCATTTAGCCCATCCCCCCACCTGCCTTCCCTCTAGCAACTCACAATTTGTTCTCTATAGTTAAGAGTTTCTTATTTTTTCCTTCCTTTCCCCATGTTCATCTGTTTTGTTTCTTAAATTACGCATTTTGAGTAAAATCATATGATATTTGTCTTTCTCTGATTGACTTATTTTGCAATAATACCATTTTTTTTTTTTTTTGCAATAATACCATTTTTTTCTAGTTCCATCCACATTGTTGCAAATGGTAATATTTCATTATTTTTGATGGCTGAGTAATAGTCCATTATATATATATCATCTAGATGCCATTTCTTCTTTCTCCATTCTTGAGTCGATGGACATTTGGGCTGTTTCCATAATTTGGCTACTGTTGATAGTGATGCTATAAACATTAGTGTGTGTGCCCCTTTGAATCAGCATTTTTGTATCCTTTGGATAAAAATCTAGTAGTGTAATTGCTAAATTGTAGGGTAGTTCTATCTTTAAGTTTTTGAGGGACCTGCATACTATTTTCCAGCATGGCTGCACCAGTTTGCATTCCCACCAACAGTGCAAAAGTGTTCCCCTCGCTCTGAATCCTTGCCAATATCTGTTGTTTCCTGAGTTGTTAATTTTAGCCATTCTGACAGGTGTGAGGTGTGATCTCAGTGAAATATCATTGAGGTTTTGATTTGTATTTCCCTGATGATGAGTGATGTTGAGCATTTTTTCATGTGTCTATTGGCCATTTGTATGTCTTCTTTGGAGAAATATCTGTTCATGTTTTCTGTCCATTTCTTAATTGGATTATTTGTTTTGTGGGTGTTGATTTTGATACATCCTTTATAGACCCTAGATACTAGCCCTTTATCTGATAGGTCACTTGCAAGTATCTTCTCCCACTCTGTCAGTTGCCTTTTTAGTTTTGTTGCTTGTGTCTTTGGCTGTGCAGAAGTTTTTAATTTATGAAGTCCCCAAGTTCATTTTTGTTTTTATTTCCCTTGTCTCTGGAGGTGTGGCTAGTAAGAATTGTGCAGCCAAGGTCAAAGAGGTTGCTGCCTGTGTTCTCCTCTAGGACTTTGAGAGTTTCCTATCTTACATTTAGGTCTTTCATCTATTTTGAATTCATTTTTGTGTAAGGTGTAAAAAAGTGGTCCAGTTTCCTTCTTCTGCATGTCCCTGTGCAGTTTTCCCAATACTATTTGTTGAAGAGCCTATCGTTTTCCCATTGGATATTCTTTCCCTCTTTGTCGACGATTAGTTGACCATATAGTGTGGGTCCATTTCTGAGTTCTCTATTTTGTTTCATTGATCTATGTGTCTGGTTTTTTGCCAGTGTCATACTGTCTTGATAATTACAGCTTTGTAATGCAGCTTGAGGTCTGCCTCCCACTTTGCTTTCTTTTTCAACATTACTTTGGGTATTCAGGGTCTTTTCTGGTTCCATACAAATTCTAAGGATTGTTTGTTCCAGTTCTGTGAAAAATGCTGGTCTTGTTTGAATCGGAATTGCACTGAATGTGTAGATTGCTTTGGGTAGTATAGAATTTTAACAATATTTTTTCTTCCAATCCATGAACATTTTATGTTTTTCCATTTCTTTGTATCATCTTCAGTTTCTTTCATCAGTGTTTCGTAGTTTTTAGGATATAGGTCTTTCACCACTTTGGTTAGGTTTATTCCTAGGTATCTTATGGTTTTTGGTGCAATTGTAAATGGGATTGCTTTCTTACTTTCTCTTTCCCTTCTTCATTATTGGTGTATAGAAATGCAACAGATTTCTCTATATAGATGTAATATCCTGGGACTCTGCTGAATTCATGTATCATTTCTAGCAATTTTTTGGTGCAGTCTTTTGGGTTTTCTTTTCTTTTCTTTTTTTTAAGATTTTATTTATTTATTTGACAGACAGAGATCACAAGTAGGCAGAGAGGCAGGCAGAGAGAGAGGAGGAAGCAGGCTCCCTGCAGAGCAGAGAGCCCGATGCGGGGCTCAATCCCAGGACCCTGGGATCACGACCCTAGCCAAAGGCAGAGGCTTTAACCCACTGAGCCACCCAGGTGCCCCTCTTTTGGGTTTTCTATAAATAGTATCATGTAATCTGTGAAGAGTGCGAGTTTGACCTCATCCTTGCCAATTTGGATATTTTTTTATTTCTTTTTGTTGTCTAATTGCTGAAGCTAGGACTTCTAGTACTTGTTGAGTAACAGTGGTGAGAGTGGACATCGTGTTGTGTTCCTGGCCTTAGAGGAAAAGCTCTCAGTTTTTCCTGCATTGAGAATGATGTTAGCTGTGGTTTTTTTTGTATGTGGCTTTTATGATGTTGATTTATATTCCTTCTATCCCTACACTCTTGAGGCTTTTTATCAAGAAAGGATGTGTATTTTGTCAAATGCTTTTTCTGCATCTATTGAGAAGATCATATGGTTCTTATCCCTTCTTTCATTAATGTGGTCTATCATGTTCATTGATTTGTGGATATTAAACCACCCCTACAGCCCAGTAATAAAGACTACTTGATCATGGTGAATAATCCTTCCAACATATTTTTGGATTTGATTAGCTAATATCTTTTTTTTTAAAGATTTTATTTATTTATTTGACAGACAGAGATCACATGTAGGCAGAGAGTCAGAGAGAGAGAGGAGGAAGCAGACTCCCCGCCGAGTAGAGAGCCCAATGCGGGGCTCGATTCCAGGATCCTGGGATCATGACCTGAGCCGAAGGCAGAGGCTTTAACCCACTGAGCCACCCAGGCGCCCCTGAGTAGCTAATATCTTGTTGAGAATTTTTGCATCCATATTCATCAGGGATATTGGTCTGTAATTCTCTTTTGTAGTGGGGTCTTTGTCTGGTTTTGGAATCAAGGTAATGATGGCCTTGGGGAATGGGTTTGGAAGTTTTCCTTCCATTTCTGTTGTTTGGAACAGCTTCAGTAGAGTAGGTATTAATTCTACTTTAAATGTTTGGTAGCATTCCCCTGGAAAGTCATCCAGCCCTGGACTCTTGTTTGTTGGGAGATTTTTTTTTTTTTTTTTTTAAAGATTTTATTTATTTATTTGACAGAGAGAGATCACAAGCAGGCAGAGAGGCAGGCAGAGAGAGAGGAGGAAGCAGGCTCCCCGCTGAGCAGAGAGCCCGATGCGGGGCTCGATCCCAGGACCCTGAGATCACGACCCGAGCCGAAGGCAGCGGCTCAACCCACTGAGCCACCCAGGTGCCCCTGTTGGGAGATTTTTGATTAATAATTCAATTTCTTTGCTGGTTATGGGTCTGTTCAAATTTTCTGTTTCTTCCTGTTTCAGTTTTGGTAGTTTATATGTTTCTAGGAATGTATCCATTTCTTCCAGATTGCCCAATCTGTTGGTGTATAATTGCTCATAATATTCTAGTTGGTTGTATTTCTGTGGTGTTGGTTATGATCTCTCCACTTTCATGCATGATTTTATTTATTGCATCCTCTCTCTTTTCTTTTTGGTAAGTCTGGCTAGGGGTTTGTCAATTTTGTTAATTCTTTTAAAAAGGAACTAGGTCTAAGTTTTGTTGATCTCTTTTACTGTGTAGTTTTTTTCTTAATTTCTGTATCATTTATTTCTGTTCTAATCTTAATTATTCTCCTTCTTCTCCTGGTTTTAGGCTTTATTTGCTGTTCTTTTTTTTTTTTTTTTTTTTTTTACAGATCTCTTAAGTGTAAGGTTAGGTTGTGTATTTGAGACTTTTCTTTTGCTTCTTGAGGAAAGCCTGTATTGCTACATACTTCCTTCTTAGGACTGCCTTTGCTGCATGCCAAAGGTTTTGGACAGTAGTGTTTTCATTTTCATTTACTTTCATGTATTTTTTAAATTCCTTCTTTAACTTCCTGGTTAACCTATTCATTACCTTTTTAAAAAGATTTATTTATGGGGGGGTGGTGACGAAGAGAGACAGAGAATGGGAGGAGGGTGAGAGGGAGAGGGAGAAGAAAAGAACCTCAAACAGACTCCCCACTGAGCACAGAGCCCAAGGCAGGCCTCAGTCTCACAACCCCTGACCTGAGCCAAAATCAAGAATAGGACGTTTAAACAAATGAGCTACCCAGGCACCCCACACATTCATTCTTTAGTAGGATGTTCTTTAACCTCCATGTATGTGTGGTCTTCCTAGATTTTTTCTTGTGGTTGACTTCAAGCTTCATATATTGTGTTCTGAAAATATGTATGGTATGAACTCAGTCTTTTTTGTACTGGTTGAGGCTTCATTTGTGACCCTGTATGTGATCTATTCTGGAGAAAGTTCCATTTGCAGTGGATAGGAATGTGTATTCTGCTGCTATAGGATATTCTGAATATACCTGTTAAGTCCATCTAGAGTCCAGTGTGGCATTCAAGCCATTGTTTCCTTGTTGATCTTTTGCTTAGAGGATCTGTCCATTGCTTTGAGTGGCGAAGATGTCCCCTACTATTATGGTATTATTATCAATGAGTTTCTTTAAGTTTATACATGTGGCTTATCAATTTATATATGTGACTGTTCCCATGTTAGGAGCATAAATATTTACAATTGTTAGATATTCTTGTTGGATTGACCTCTTTATTATGATACAGTCCCCTTCTTCATCTCTTGTTACAGTCTTTGTTTTAAAATCTAGCTTTTCTGTTAAACATATGGCTACTCCAGCTTTCTTTTGATGTCCATTAGTATGATAGATGGTTATCTACCCCTCACATTTAATCTGGAGGTGTCTCTGGATCAAAAAGAGTCTCTTGTAAGTAGCATATTTATTGTTTTTTTAACTATTCTGATACCCTGTGTATTTTTTTTAAAGATCTCACATAAAATATATTTTAGAAGTTACAAAACCCACATTTTGATAGGTATTAATGTATCATTTGTATTAATAAATAATTTTAAAATTTACTATAATTGACCATTTACATTGTGCCAATAAGAAAGCATTTTACATAATTTCATTTAATTCTGGAACCAACGTTAGAGATAGGTATTCATACTGTAGTATTTTTTTTGTTTGTTTTTTATTTTTTATTATTTTTTAAAATAATTTTTAAAAATAACATATAATGTATTATTAGCCCCAGGGGTACAGGTCTGTGAATCGCCAGGTTTACACACTTCACAGCACTCACCATAGCACATTCCCTCCCCAATGTCCATAACCCCACCACCCTCTCCCTTCCCCCGGCAACCCTCAGTTTGTTTTGTGAGATTAAGAGTCTCTTATGGATTGTCTCCCTCCTGAGCCCATCTTGTTTCATTTATTCTTTTCCTACCCCCCAAATCCCCCAATGCATCTCCACTTCCTCATATCAGGGAGGTCATATGATAGTTGTCATTCTCCGATTGACTTAATTTCGCTAAGCATAATACCCTCTAGTTCCATCCGCGTTGTTGCAAATGGCAAGATTTCATTTCTTTCGAAGGCTGCATAGTATTCCATTGTATATATATACCACATCTTCTTTACCCATTCATCTCTTGATGGACATCTAGGTTCTTTCCATAGCTTGGCTATTGTGGACATTGCTGCTATAAACATTTGGGTACACATGCCCCTTCGGGTCACTACATTTGTATCTTTAGGGTAAATACCCAGTAGTGCAATTGCTGGGTCGTAGGGTAGCTCTATTTTCAACTTTTTGAGGAACCTCAAAAAGGTTCCTCAAAATTGCTGTTTTCCAGAGTGGTTGCACCAGCTTGCATTCCCACCAACAATGTAGGAGGGTTCCCCTTTCTCTGCATCCTCGCCAGCATCTGTCATTTCCTGACTTGTTAATTTTAGCCATTCTGACTGGTGTGAGGTGATATCTCATTGTGGTTTTGATTTGTATTTCCCTGATGCCAAGTGATATGGAGCACTTTTTCATGTGTCTGTTGGCTATCTGGATGTCTTCTTTACAGAAATGTCTGTTCATGTCCTCTGCCCATTTCTTGATTGGATTATTTGTTCTTTGGGTGTTGAGTTTGCTAAGTTCTTTATAGATTTTGGATATTAGCTCTTTATCTGATATGTCATTTGCAAATATCTTTTCCCATTCATCAGTTGTGTTTTGGTTTTGTTGACTGTTTCCTTTGCTGTGCAAAAGCTTTTGCTCTTGATGAAGTCCCAATAGTTCATTTTTGCCCTTGCTTCCCTTGTCTTTGGCGATGTTTCTAGGAAGAAGTTGCTGTGACTTAGGTCAAAGAGGTTGCTGTCTGTGTTCTCCTCAAGGATTTTGATGGATTCCTTTCTCATATTGAGGTCCTTCATCCATTTTGAGACTATTTTTGTGTGTGGTGTAAGGAAATGGTCTAGTTTAATTCTTCTGCATATGGCTGTCCAATTTTCCCAACACCATTTGTTGAAGAGACTGTCTTTTTTCCATTGGACATTCTTTCCTGCTCTGTTAAAAATTAGTTGACCATAGAGTTGAGGATCTGTTTCTGGGCTCTCTATTCTGTTCCATTGATCTATATGTCTGTTCTTGTGCCAGTACCATACTATCTTGATGATGACAACTTTGTAATAGAGCTTGAAGTCTGGAATTGTGATGCCACCAACTTTGGCTTTCTTTTTCAACATTCCTCTGGCTGTTCGAGGTCTTTTCTGGTTCCACATAAATGTTAGGATTATTTGTTCCATTTCTTTGAAAAAAAAAAAAAGGATGGGATTTTGATAGGGATTGCATTATAGGTGTAGATTGCTTTAAGTAGCATAGACATTTTCATAATATTTGTTCTTCCAATCCATGAGCATGGAACATTTTTCCATTTCTTTATGTCTTCCTCAATTTCTTTCATGAGTACTTTATAGTTTCCTGAGTACAGATTCTTTGCCTCTTTGGTTAGATTTATTCCTAGGTATCTTATGGTTTTGGGTGCAATCGTAAATGGGATTGACTCCTTAATTTCTCTTTCTTCTGTCCTGTTGTTGGTGTAAAGAAATGCAACTGATTTCTGTGCATTGATTTTATTTCCTGACACTTTACTGAATTCCTGTACAGTTCTAGCAGATTTGGAGTGGAGTCTTTTTGGTTTTCCACATAGAGTATCATATCATCTGCAGAGAGTGATAGTTTGACTTCTTTGCCAATTTGGATGCATTTAATTTCTTTTTGTTGTCTGATTGCTGAGGCTAGGACTTCTAGTACTATGTTGAATAGCGGTGGTGATAATGGACATCCTTGCCGTGTTCCTGACCTTAGCAGAAAAGCTCTCAATTTTTCTCCATTAAGAATGATATTCGCGATGGGTTTTTCATAGATGGCTTTGATGATATTGAGGTATGCACCCTCTACACTTTGAAGAGTTTTAATCAGGAAAGGATGCTGTATTTGTCAAATGCTTTTTCATCATCTATTGAGAGTATCATATGGTTCTTGTTCTTTCTTTTATTAATGTATTGTATCACATTGAATGATTTGCAGATGGTGAACCAACCTTTTAGACCTGGAATAAATCCCAGGTGGTCATGGTGAATGATTCTTTTAATGTACTGTTGGATCCTATTGGCTAGTATTTTGGTGAGAATTTTCACTTCTGTGTTCATCAAGGATATTGGTCTGTAATTCTCTTTTTTGATGGGATCCTTGTCTGGTTTTGGGATCAAGGTAATACTGGCCTCATAAAAAGAGTTTTGAAGTTTTCCTTCCATTTCTATTTTTTGGAACAGTTTCAGGAGAATAGAAATTAATCCTTCTTTAAATGTTTGGTAGAATTCCCCCAGGAAGCCGTCTGGCCCTGGGCTCTTGTTTGCTTGGAGATTTTTGATGACTGCTTCAATCTCCTTACTGGTTATGGGTCTCTTAAGGTTTTCTATTTCTTCCTGGTTCAGTTGTGGCAGTTTATATGTCTCTAGGAATGCATCCATTTCTTCCAGATTGTCAAATTTTTTGGTGTAGAGTTGCTCATAGTATGTTCTTATAATTGTCCGTATTTCTTTGGTGTTTGTTGTGATCTCTCCTCTTTCATTCATGATTTTATTTATTTGGGTCCTTTCTCTTTTCTTTTTGAGAAGTCTGGCCAGGGGTTTATCAATCTTATTAATTCTTTCAAAGAACCAGCTCCTAGTTTCGTTGATTTGTTCTATTGTTTTTTTGGTTTCTATTTCATTGATTTCTGCTCTGATCTTTATGATTTCTCTTCTTCTGCTGGGTTTAGGGTTTCTTTCTTGTTCTTTTTCCAGCTCCTTCAGGTGTAGGGTTAGGTTGTGTACTTGAGATCTTTCTTCTTTCTTGAGAAAGTCTTGTACCGCTATATATTTTCCTCTCAGAACTGCCTTTGCTGTGTCCCACAGATTTTGAACCATTGTGTTTTCATTATCATTTCTTTCCATGAATTTTTTCAATTCTTCTTTAATTTCCTGGTTGACCCATTCATTCTTTAGAAGGATGCTCTTTAGTCTCCATGTATTTGGGTTCTTTCCAAATTTCCTGTTGTGATTGAGTTCTAGCTTCAGAGCCTTGTGGTCTGACAATATGCAGGAAATGATCCCAATCTTTTGATACCAGTTGAGACCTGATTTAGGACTGAGGATGTGATCTATTCTGGAGAATGTTCCATGTGCACTAGAGAAGAATGTGTATTCTGTTGCTTTGGGATGGAATGTTGTGAGTATATCTGTGATGTCCATCTGGTCCAGTGTGTCATTTAAGGCCTTGATTTCCTTGTTGATCTTTTGCTTGGATGATCTGTCCATTTCAGTGAGGGGAGGGTTAAAGCCCCCTACTATTATTGTATTATTGTTGATGTGTTTCTTTGATTTTGTTATTAATTGGTTTATATAGTTGGCTACTCCCACGTTAGGGGCATAGATATTTAAAATTGTTAGATCTTCTTGTTGGACAGATCCTTTGAGTATGATATAGTGTCCTTCCTCATCTCTTATTATAGTCTTTGGCTTAAAATCTAATTGATCTGATATAAGGATTGCCACTCCTGCTTTCTTCTGATGTCCATTAGCATGGTAAATTCTTTTCCACCCCCTCACTTTAAATCTCGAGGTGTCTTCGGGTTTAAAATGCATTTCTTGTAGGCAACATATAGATGGGTTTTGTTTTTTTTATCCATTCTGATACCCTGTGTCTTTTGATTGGGGCATTTAGCCCATTAACATTCAGGGTAAGTATTGAGAGATATGAATTTAGTGCCATTGTATTGCCTGTAAGGTGACTGTTACTGTATATTGTCTCTGTTCCTTTCTGATCTACTACTTTTAGGCTCTCTCTTTACTTAGAGGACCCCTTTCAATATTTCCTGTAGAGCTGGTTTGGTGTTTGCAAATTCTTTCAGTTTTTGTTTGTCCTGGAAGCTTTTAATCTCTCCTTCTATTTTCAATGATAGCCTAGCTAGATATAGTATTCTTGGCTCTATGTTTTTCTCATTTAGTGCTCTGAATATATCATGCCAGCTCTTTCTGGCCTGCCAGGTCTCTGTGGATAAGTCTGCTGCCAATCTAATATTTTTACTATTGTATGTTACAGATTTCTTTTCCCAGGCTGCTTTCAGGATTTTCTCTTTGTCACTAAGACTTGTAAATTTTACTATTAAGTGACGGGGTGTGGACCTATTCTTATTGATTTTGAGAGGGGTTCTCTGCACCTCCTGGATTTTGATGCTTGTTCCCTTTGCCATATTAGGGAAATTCTCTGCAATAATTCTCTCCAATATACCTTCTGCTCCCCTCTCTCTTTCTTCTTCTTCTGGAATCCCAATTATTCTAATGTTTCTTCTTATGGTGTAACTTATTTCTTGAATTCTCCCCTCGTCGTCCAGTAGCTGTTTGTCCCTTTTTTTTTTTAAAGATTTTATTTATTTATTTGACAGAGAGAAATCACAAGCAGGCAGAGAGGCAGGCAGAGAGAGAGGAGGAAGCAGGCTCCCTGCTGAGCAGAAAGCCCGATGCGGTGCTTGAACCCAGGACCTGGGATCATGACCTGAGCCGAAGGCAGTGGCTTAACGCACTGAGCCACCCAGGCACCCCTGTTTGTCCCTCTTTTGCTCTGCTTCTTTATTCTCTGTCATTTGGTCTTCTATATCGCTAATTCTTTCTTCTGCCTCATTTATCCTAGCAGTGAGAGCCTCCATTTTTTATTGCACCTCATTAATAGCTTTTTTGATTTCAACTTGGTTAGATTTTAGTTCTTTCATTTCTCCAGAAAGGGCTTTTATATCTCCCGAGAGGGTTTCTCTAATATCTTCCATGCCTTTTTCGAGCCCGGCTAGAACCTTGAGAATCATCATTCTGTACTCCAGATCTGACATATTATCAATGTCTGTATTGATTAGGTCCCTAGCATTTGGTACTGCCTCTTGTTCTTTTTTTTGTGGTGAATTTTTCTGCCTTGTCATTTTGTTCAGATAAGAGTATATGAAGGAGCAAGTAAAATACTAAAAGGGAGGCAAAGACCCCCAGGATAATATGCTTTAACCAAATCAGAAGAGATCCGAAATCATGGGGGGAGAAAAGGGATAAAAAGAGGTTCAGGAAAAAAAAAAAAGAAATAATTAAAAAAAGAAAACGAATAAAGAAAAAATATAAAAAAGAAAAAAAATATATATTAGATAAACTAGTTAAAAAACGTTAAAAAAGAAAAGGGTAAAAGTTAAAAAAATTAGCAGAAGAAGGAAAAAAATTGAAAAAGAAAAAAAAATCAAATTAACTGCAAGACTAAAGAATCATGGGGAGAAAGCCATGAGTTCCGTGTTTTGCCATCTCCTCCTCTGGAATTCTGCTGCTCTCCTTGGTATTTTACCTGCACTCCTTGGTAGGTGAACTTGGTCCTGGGTGGATTTCTTGTTGATCTTCTGGGGGAGGGGCCTGTTGTAGTGATTCTCAAGTGTCTTTGCCCCAGGTGGAATTGCACCGCCCTTACCAGGGGCCAGGCTGAGTAATCAGCTCGGGTTTGCTTTCAGGAACTTTTGTTCCCTGAATGCTTTCCGTAGAGTTCTGGAGGACCGGAATGAAAGTGGCTGCTTCCCAGTCTCTGGCCGGGAGGATCCGAGAGCTCGGGGCCCCACTTCCTCAGTGCGCCCTCAGAGAATAGTGCTCAATTACTCCTGTCTCCCTGGCCTCCGGCCGTGCTCCGAGCTCACTGAGCCTGCGACCAGTTCAAGGTAACCCTGAGCTGAGAGCTCACTCCTCGGCTCTGTCTCTGTATCCGGCTTCCCTGTTCTAATACCTGCAAGCTCTGTGACACTCAGACACCCCCGATCCTTCTGTGACCCTGCGGGACCTGAGGCCACGCTGACCTCGCGTGGGCTTCACCCCAGTTTAGCCTCTGGAGTGATGTCCATCAGCGGAACAGACTTTTAAAAGTCCTGATTTTGTGCTCCGTTGCTCTGCTGCTTGCTCCGCCGTTGCTCCACCGCGGCCCCTCCCCCCGCGGTCTATCTTCCCGTCCCTTTGGATTCACTTCTCTGCCAGTCCTACCTTTCAGAAAGTGGTTGATTTTCTGTTTCTAGAATTGCTGTTCTTCTTCTCTTCGATCTCCCGTTGGATTTGTAGGTGTTTTCAATCTTTAGATAAGCTATCTAGCTGATCTCCTGCTACCTGAAGTAGTCTCAGCCTGCTACTTCTCCGCCATCTTGACCTAAATATCCTTTCTGGGAAATTTCTTATCTCTCCTTCTATTCTGAATGACAGAATGCTGCATATAGTGTTCTTGGCTGCATATTTTCCCCATTCAGCATGCTGAATATATCATGCCACCCTCTTCTGTCCTGTCAAGTTTCTATGGCAGATCTGCTGCTAACTTATGTGTCTACCCTTTTGGGTTAAGGACCTTATGTCCCTAGGTGCTTTCAGAATTCATTCTTTATTTTTGTATTTTGGATGTTTCACTATGCTATGGTGTAGACCTGTTTTTGTTGATTTTGAGGGAAGCTCTCTGTGCCTTTTGTACTTGAATGCCTGTTTAATTTCCCAGATTAAGGAACTTCTCAGCTATAATTTGTTCAAATAAATTCTGCTCCTTTTCCCCCATTCTTCTTTTTCTGGGACTTCTGTGATATGGATATTATTGCACTTTGTGGAATCACTGAGTTCTCTAAGTCTGCATTTGTGATCTAATAGTTTTCTTTCCCTCTTCCTTTCAGTTTCATTATTTTTCATAATTTTATCTTCCTTATCACATATCATTCCTCTCCTACTTCCATCGTTGTGATTACATCCAGTCAGTTCTGCATCTCACTTATAGCATTTTTTATTTTGGCCTCATTAGTTTTTTGGTCTTTTATCTCCATAGACAGGGTTTCTCTGGTGTCCTCAATGCTTCTTTCAAGCCCAGCTAGTATACTTATGACTGTTGCTCTAAATTCTTATTCACATATATTGTTTATATATATCTGGGCAAATCCCTGGCTGCTATTTCTTCTTGATCTTTTTTGTGGGGAGAATTCCTTCATCGTGTTATTATGTCTAGGTTTCTGTCTTTAGCATGTTATGAAAAGTTATGTTTCCTGCTGAGAGTAATACTATATTAAGAAGGAGTCCTACAGGGACGCCTGGGTGGCTCAGTTGGTTAAGCAGCTGCCTTCAGCTCAGGTCATGATCCCAGTGTCCTGGGATCGAGTCCCACTTCGGGCTCCTTGCTCAGCGGGAGCCTGCTTCTCCATCTGCCTCTGCCTGCCATTCTGTCTGCCTGTGCTCACTCTCTCTCTCCTTCTCTCTCTGACAAATAAAAAAAAAAAAAAAAGAAGGAGTCCTACACTGTCCAGTGTCTGGCACTTCAAGAAACATTTCTGGTGTATGCTGTGTACACTGTGCTGTTGTGCTTTGGCTGCTCTTTTCCACAGTTCAGTCTTCTGAAGAATTCCTCCTTGCTTGCAGTGGGGAGTGCTTGGACCCTTAACTAAGTGTGCTTTGATTTGTCTGTTATGATAAGACTAATTAAAAAAGAAAACATCCAAGAAAAGAGAAGAGGAGCGAAAAAGCAAACAGACAAAAAACTATAAGACTGATTCCAAAGAAACGGAAGATAGAAGGAAAAAAGAAAAGAAAAGGAAAAAAAAAACCCGATTCAAAAAATGAGAAAAAGAAACAAACAAATAAGCAAGAAACTATAAGCCCGATTCCAAAGGAAAAAGAAAAGAATAAACGAACAAATAAAACAAAACAAAACAAAAAAAGCATAAAGGAAAGCTTGGTCCTATTTCTAGCAAAACTAAAGCTAACGCTTTGGAGCAATCAGTGACCAGTAAACTTGGTATATGGGGGGTTCCTGTGTTGGTCTTCTGAGGGAGAGGCCCGCTGTTGCTGGCTTACAGTCAGACTTGCCCTAGTAAAGTTACCCTTGCAGTGCAGGGAGTGGTGTGGGGTTTGGTGTAAGCAATTCTAGCCTCCACAGCACAGTGGAGGTGCTGTGTTTTCTCTTTGAAGTCCGACCATGCTGGTGGGTGCTGAGTGGGGTGCGGCGCAGTGGTGGTGGTGGAAGATGACATCGCCCACTGCTAGTCTCTGGGGAGGGATACTTCATGTCTCTAAACCTCGGATCTGCCATGTTTTCTCCCTCTAATCATGCAGATTGTTTTCTTAGTCCTGGGATTGATATCCTAGTTGTTCAAAAATGATTTGATGTTGGTCTAGCTGTGTTTGACGGACAGGCAAGTCTGGGTACCCCGACTACTGTGCCATCTTAACTCCTCGTCCAAGGTCATGTTTTTAAATCAAGGTATTCAAATTGTTCAGATCCATACTACCTTTTTTTTTTTTTTTTTTTTGGTCTGCCTATTCTATCAGTTACTGAGTGAAGTGGCTTAAATCCACAATGATGGTGGGTGGGTTTGCCTGTTTCGCCTTTTAGTTCTTCTGTATATTTTGAGATTAAGTGATTGTCCATATGATTTGAGATGTGTTTTATTTTCTTGGTAAATTATCTTTTTGTTACTATAAAATGTACTTGCTTGTTTTTAGTGATGCTTCTTAAATTTTACTTCCTCCTCCAGGAAGTTATTTTCTTCCTACAATCTGAAGATTATTTTATTATCTACTTGTTGCCATTGTTTCTATTGAGAAATTAGTTACCAAACTTACCACTTCTGTGAAAGTAATTGGTCTCTTTTCTCCAGCTGTTTTTAAGATATCCCCTGGTCTTTAGTTTGCAGTAGGTTTTCTCTGATGTACCTAGGTGTGAGTGTGATTTTTTTGTATTTACCCTGCTTGCCCTCCTTAAGTTTCTAACATCATGGTTTTTTTTCCTTTAATTTTAGAAAGTTTTGTCCATTTTATTTACATATGTAAGACTTTTTTTTTTTTTAACATATTCTCACTGTTTCCCATTTGTCTCTCAACAGTCTTCTTTAGTTTTCTTCATTATTTCTTCTTTGGCTTTAGTTTGCATGTTTCATTTTCACTCACTTTTTCTGTACACTAACATTCCTTTCAGTTACATATAATCTATTAATCCCATGTACTGAGATTTTAATTTTAGTAATTGTATTTTTTCTAGCATTTATGTTTATCACATTTTGTATTTCCATGTTCTCTTTGTTCTAATTCTCTACTTATTCACATTAGGAAGGTAATTTGAAATAGACTTGTCCTTCATTTCTGGAAATAAAATTCCCAAATAGGACTTTTAAATAGCTAGCCCATCTTAATTTAAATAGGTAATTTGATAGTAAGTCTGATAACATGCTCTTTAAAATGATATAGAAACATGCCCTTAATTAATACATAGTTAGATTAAAAGAAATTACTGAAAGATATCTTGCTAATAAGTCATTTTCATTTATTTGAGAGAGTTCCAGTGCTGTTCTTGTACTTTTTTTATTCAACACATTATTGACCACTTCGGTATTAAGCTCTTACCAGATGTAAAGACCCCCAAAAGAAAAGATAATTCAAACATTCATTTACAGAATTATTATAAAGAAATAGAACAATAGTTTGTGATGATTAGATGAAAAAAACAGCTTAAAATTTAATGACAATAAACTTAAAGTGCTGATTTTTAACAATAACTAGCATAGTGACATTTTACAGGAAAAATTATAGAAATTGCATTAGCTTACATAATTATTATTTAGGTATAAGGGGCAATATTGTGAATCTGTTTCCAAATATAACTAATAAAGTCTAACTTTATAGTGATTAGATCAATGCATTATTAACTCATTTACATTATAGAAGAGTTGGATTTCATTCATCTCTTCCTTCATTTAAAAAATAATAATTAAACATGTACTAGGGACATGGTAATATCTTCAACTCATTGGGTGCTGTAAAAATATAGCAAATAACCTGTCCTAAACAAAATTACATTATAGCAGAGGATACTGTCAGTCTCCCAAAATAACTAAAATAGTGGGCTAATAAGCTAATAGGTCTACTGAAAGTGATGGAGTGATAAATTGCTGTTGAATTTTATATGAGGGAGAGATTATTCCCAGTTATGTGAATCACAGAAAATTTCATCAAGGAGGCAGCATTTTGTCTGGTGTTGAAAATGTAAAAGTTGTATGTGAAGGGATGGAAGGCAAGACATTCTAGGTAGTATGGTGCCTAGAATAATAATATACTATGCTTTAGAGTCAGAAAGATCCCCACAATCAATTCTTTGTTTCACTAACTAGCTATGAATTATTATTTGCCTCAGATTTTAAGAGTGTGTCTTATTTCCATCATCTAATTCTATCACACTACATCATTTTCACATCCAAAATCAAAGAATGCATAAACTCCGAGTATAATTTTGTGTTTTAAGAAACGGAAAAATCCTTCATGTCTAAGTTTGATTCAGTGATCATCCTATTTTCTATTTGGAATAGTTAGAAACATAGCTATCTTCTTTCTAGATTGCAATGCCATATCTTCGGTGGTTAAAAATTGCCAAGTAGTTGTCTTATTCTTGGAAAGGAATCAAGGTAATTAAAAAATTCATGAAGCTATCAAATTCTTATAGTAAGAACCTCTCTAAGTTCTTTATGTTTCTTGTATTATTAAAAGATGATTATATATTTTATTAGGGATTCAGAAAAATAGTTAATTTCTGCACTATTAATTCTGCATAGTTATGTGTAATGGTGACATAATATGTTAAAAGAGGTTCTTCCAGTTTCTTTATTATAAAATTAGACTTTAATTCCAAAAACTTGATATGCACTCCCACAGCTTATTTTTCCTAAACTAAGCTTTTTTGGAGGAATGTTTAATTGTCTTTGTGAAATCTCTCTGCCCTCAATGTTGGATGCCCATAGTAAACAGCTGTCTTATATCCAAGTTGGCTTGGTGCAACATGAATTCTAGGGATAGCAAAATATTCTAAAATACATATCCTAGTATTCATGCTCACTTATAAATTTGAATTCATGATGATTTAGGAATATATTTACTTTGGCTTAACCAGGGAGGAAGAAGAAGAGAGAGGGTAAAACTCAAGGCTGTCCATGCATGAAATTGGCTTTGGTAATTGGCTTTGGCAGTAGGTACTAAACTACATAGCTTCATGAAATGTGAGGCTGGGAAGAGAAGGGTATGCAATAACGAGTCAGTCACTTTGACTTTTTTGACATGGCTTAGCATTTATTACTGTTTCCCTCATTGCCCTGACCTAAATCAATGACCTTTATACTGGAATATATTTCATTGTGTTTCCTTATAACCCCTACCTTTTCCACCTCTAGTGCACCAAAACAAACAAACAAAACACACACACACACACACACACACACACACACACACACACAAATTAAGTAATTCAAAGTATGGAATACCCCTATACATCCATGGAAAAGGGGATATTTTTAACTCCACGAAAACACTGAGAAGCAGTCTTTATGACAAAAAAAAAATGCACCTTATTTATCACGAGAAGTACGAACTGGGCCATTTATTATCAAGATGAGATGTATAACCTCATTTCTTACAAGTTTAGCTAGATGTAGTTTATTCTTAAACCAATTTTCCTTGAGATAATTAAAAAACTAAATGAAAAATAGAAATCTTGATAGAAAAAAAGATTTTTCCAATTGAATTATCTTTCCCCTTCATTTTGCCATAAGGTGTGTAGATTTGGAATACATCAGTTTTTAAAAACTGATCACTACATATGAGATTCAATTTATAGTTTTTAAAAAAGTCATTTTTTTGGATATAACACCTGGTGTGCACCAAAATTGCCCACTCCCCCCAGTTATTTAATACTAGATGTGTGAAATCAGAATGCTTGAAAATTAGGGCACAGAATTTCACATTCTTAACATGATTCTCAGGATATAAAAAATCCCAGAAATTCTGGAGACCACCGATTTAAATGGATTATTCTTTCTTAAAAAAAAAAAAAGTCCTATAGACATTATTCCATACAGGACAATGAAACCTTTTTATGTTGTACTTAACTCCTGAATGTTTTTATATAATGAGAAAGTGGAGAAATTTTATCAGAATTTTTTGGTGAGAAAATCAAATACAGGCATAAGTTCAAGATATCACACACTGCTTCCTCCTCAAACTGTAGCAGTAAAAATAATTTATAAAAATGGAAAACCATGTAGACCTAGTAGAGTTCAGACATAAGCTCAAAATCTCTGAGAACCAGAAAATGAATAGAAAAATTGTATTAGTGGGACTGAAGTCACAGACTTTCTGGTATCTTGATCCACTACACATAGGGATAGCCAGGAATGGGATACCTTTAGGGTGAAGGTGACATTTAGGGTAAAGAGGAAAGGAAGGTAAAAGGCAGATGAAAATTAGATTTATTGCTTGAAATTAGGGCTTTGGATGAGAATTTCTTGCAGATAAGGGTATCTTAAAAAAAAAGTTTATTTCAGATCATTGCTAGTAGCTATAGAATTTCCTACATTTCATCTAATGGGAATGATTAACCTATACACCACTTCAGGACAAAGAACTGAAAACCATTCTAATAGTGGATGACTGAATTTGTATGCATCTCAGTTATTCTCGGTCTCACCAAGAGTCAGCAGCTGTCAAATGCCATTATAAGACCAGGTTTCATATGAGGTTAGGGGTTGGGAAGAAAATAATTGCAAAATTATGAGAGATTGGGATGAACACAGAGGACACAAGAATAGATTGTTGAGAGAGCATTAAATTTTTCCATAAATAGCACGGAGGACAAGGGGAGTTAGAGAGGAGAAGGGAGTTGGGGGAAATTGGAAGGGGAGGTGAGCCATGAGAGACTATGGACTCTGAAAAACAATCTGAGGGGTTTGAAGGGGTGGGGTTGGGAGGTTGGGGGAACCAGGTGGTGGGTATTAGAGAGGGCACAGATTGCATGGAGCACTGGGTGTGGTGCAAAAACAATGAATACTGTTATGCTGAAAATAAATAAATTTAAAAAAATAATAAAAAAAGAAATGTAAGTAGAAAGTCACAAGTAAACACTAAATTACAAAAAAAAAAAAAAAAAAAGAAAAGAAAAGAAAAGAAAAAGAAAATAGTGAGTTACAAAGCCAAAGAGTGAGAAATGCTTTGAATTCAATACTGAAGAATTTGCCCCATATATAATCTTCAGAATGATGAAGATTGGGGAAATTTATGGGACAGCAGTAAAAAATGAGGATAAGTTAAGAAATGGAGGGCAGGAATACCTGTTTTATGCCTTAGTAGGACATTTATAATATAGACCATTGCTTTGTATCACGACTTGAAGCCATCCCTGGGTTGATAGTTGAAAATATTTCTCAGTATAGGATTGGGT
This sequence comes from Enhydra lutris kenyoni, assembly GCF_002288905.1. Taxonomy (NCBI): domain Eukaryota; kingdom Metazoa; phylum Chordata; class Mammalia; order Carnivora; family Mustelidae; genus Enhydra; species Enhydra lutris. The sequence goes on along the minus strand of NW_019154154.1, from coordinate 5,450,851 downwards.
AGGTTAGTCAATCTCAGGAATCTCCATCTGTAACAAGCCCCTTGTGATTCTTCAGCACAATAAAATTATATGCTGCTTTTTAGGCAATGGGATGGCTTTTATTTAAAAGAATTGCATGATTATTCTGCTTAATGTCTGATTCCACCATTACCATGTTAATTCCACGGCAATAAAGACTGTGACTGATTTGTTAAAAAAAAAAATTTCCCATAATAATTCAAACTACATGAAGATATCTAACACTACCAGTGGATACCAGCACATTCAGAATTAAAACATAACTTGTTCCACATGAAATCAATGGAATAGTGTGACAAGAACATCAAAATAAATAAGCTTAGAATTAAAATCTTAATGAGGTAAATAAGAAAGAGCTTCCATTTAAAAAGAGTAAGACATTATAAAAGGATAGAAATGAAACAAGAATAGGTGGCCCTTAAAAGAACCTAATACAAATCTTGGAAATTAAAAAATATAATGACCAAAATATTAATTTAAAAATATGATAGATGAGGTAAACTCAAGAATGACATAGTCAAAGAAAGAATTAGTGAATTAGAAGGTAGTATGGAGGAAAATATATAGACTGCAAAGGAGAAACATAGTTAAAAATTTCAAAGTGATTGTAAGAGATGCAGAGAATAGATTGATAGGTAACAGTACATATGGTAGAGATGCACAATTTGAGGAAATAATGGCTACATGTATAAAAAAATAAAGCCATGAGTTATCAACTTTAAAGGAGATGTACAATGCTATATAATGTAATTACAAATTAAAAAGTAAGTCTATGCTTAAACACTGCTTGATGGAAGAACCTGGGTTAAAATGTGAAAATCTCAAAAACTCCCTGAAAGAATTTTAGGCTATATTGAAAAGAATACCAATTGGACCAACAACATATTTCTTAGCAATAATTAATAGTAAGAGATAATAGAGTAATATCTTTAATGTAATGAGAAAAAAATCATCTTAGAGTTACTTGAGGAAAAGGGAAGAATAAAATATTTTAGACAAAGTATGAGTGTTTGTAACACACACTGTCACTAAAAGAATCATGAAAAGTTGCACTACAACAAAAAGAAAAGTAAACATAGATGAAATATATGGAAAAAAAAATCATGACAACCATAGAAATCAGTAAAATTTGATATTGCTAAAAAGAAATGATATCCACTAAATTTTAGGTGTTAGAAAGATAAAAATAATAAATAGAGGACCTGGCCTTTGTAACCTCTTACTGAGTAGTCATTATACATGGACTACTTACTCTCAGGAAAGGATTGCAACCTTGAATCAGGCTTTATTCTTTGCCTGAAGGCGATCGTTGGAGATATAGTTGCAACTCATGAGTACCCAATACACCTGACAGGTGAGGGGATGTATGCAGAATGAGTGCTTTGGTCTTGAAAGAGGACCCTGATGGCACATCGTATCATCTGTATCATAAAAAATTTGTGAAGTTTACATCTTAAATCTTAGAAAAGAAAATATGGGACTGTATACAGGACAGACATTTTTGGTGGAAAAGAAACAGAAACAAATAAACCAGAAAGGGAAAGAGGTACAAATTTAAGTATCTGTTTAACAAAGTTAAAGATAAGTTTGTAAGTTTGTCAGAAGCAGACAAAAAGCAAACAAAAAGGCATTTGCAATATATATAACTCTTTAGGGAAATGACTCATTAGAATGTAGTAGGTATATACAAATTAATAAGAAAAAAGACAGCAAAATATGGGTGGCCAATAATCTTATGAAATGATATGGTGAAGGCACCAGTCATATTGCATTAAGGTCCATCAAATTGTAACTCAGTGTTACTTAATTAGCTCTTTAAGAACAGTGATATCCAAATATAGTCACTGTCTGAAGTGCTGAGGGTTAGGATTTAAATATATGAAATTTTGGAGAACACAATTCGGCCTATAACAGCAAGGAAATATTTAAAAGGCTGTGAGGGTGCGGAGAAATGCACAATAGAGTGTTCAAATGTAAATTGGCAAATCCATGTTGGAAAGCAATTTGATAATAAGTTAATTTAAAGATATGCTTATCTTACATTCTGTAATTCCACTTTTGGTTATTTAACCAAGAAAAACTCTTGCACATGGGCATGAGTTGATAGGTACAAGAATGTTCATCGTGATATGTACATATAGAACATTACTCAAAATAAATGATTTAGGGCTATACAAAAGCATAATATTAAATGAAAACATAAGTTGCAGAGTTTTATATATATTATGCTATTCATAGAAAATCTTTAAAATGATACTATATTTTGCTATGCCTACAAACACATAGAATAGCTTAAATATATATATATGCTATTAATAAACACAAATTCAGGATATTATTTTTATCTTGAGATGGAGAGTGTGAGAGAATTTGGATCATGGATCCATACCCAAGTGTGGTAGGCAAAATAATGGCCCCTCAAAGATTTTCCTGTCCTATCCTTAATATCCCTAAACCTCCTTGAATATGTTGTATTACACAGCAAAGGGGAATTAAGGTTGTAGATTAATATTGCTAATCAGATGACTTTAAAATAAGGAGATTATCCTGGAGAATCTGGGTAGGTCACAAAGGTCCTTAAAAATGAAAGAGGTAGGGGGCGCCTGGGTGGCTCAGTGGGTTAAATCCTCTGCCTTCGGCTCAGGTCATGATCTCAGGGTCCTGGGATCGAGCCCCGCATCGGGCTCTCTGCTCAGCGGGGAGCCTGCTTCCTCCTCTCTCTCTGCCTGCCTCTCTGCCAACTTGTGATCTCTGTCAAATAAATAAATAAAAAATCTTAAAAAAAAAATGAAAGAGGTAGAAAGGAGAGTCAGTATCAGAATAGAACAATGTGAGGAAGATTTGTCTGGTATTGCTGGCTTTGGAAATGGAAGGGGTCATGAACCAAAGGAATGCAGGCAGACTGAGAGCTGAAAAAGGTGAGGGAAATGGATTCTTCTCTAGTACCTCCAGAAGGAACACAGCCCTACAAACACCTCGATTTTGGCCAAGTGAGATCTGTGTCAAACTTTAGAGCGCATTTGTAAAAAGTCAGATGATCCTGTATCTCCAGACTTTACTCAATATTTTGGATCCCATGTGTGTCCTCATGGAATAATTTTACTGTATGTTTTTATATTATCCTCCTTGTTTTACATTCTTGCTTGCTTAATGGTTGGTGACTGAATTATCTTAAGTATTCTCTGAGCGTGTCCTGTATTTGTTTATAACCTCATGCAGGTTCTTATCTAAGTAGAATCATGCATTACGAACTCTTTTGCATCTGGCTTGTTGTATGGGGTGGTAGTTAATTTTTAAAAATTTGTGTGTAGCATCCCATGTTACAATTTATGTTTTCATTTTTACTATTGATAGTTATTTTGGTTGTTTCTAGCATTTGGTTATAATAATGTCCATTTGAATATTCTTGAACATGCTTTTGGTATACATTTATTTTTCTTGAATATATACCTAGGATTGGAATTGGTAGGTCATAACATCACCAGTGCAGTTTTCTGAAGTAGCTTTACCAATTTATACTCCAGTTAGTAACACATGAGAATTCTAGTTGCTCCATATTTTTACCAACACTTGGTATGATCAGTCATTTTTAATTTTAGCCATTGTGGTTGACATGTAGAAGTATTTCACTGTTGTTTTAATTTCAGCTTTTTGATGGCTAATTATATATCTTTTCCATATATGTAAATAGCCATTTGTTAGCTTTTTTATGGGCACCACTTTAAAAAATATACCCATTATTTATTAAGTGTTTGCACAAGAAGAATTCATGTCACTCGGAGAAGGAGCACCAGCAATTGGATACTTCAGGTTTTGTCAGGAAGAAGAACCTGTTCTTATCACTCTCTTTTTATTTGGCTGAATGAGCTTGTTCTGGTTGTTTCAGAGAATTTATTTTGTATAGCTGTTTTTGTCTGTGAGGTGGCCAAGTATCCAGAGTATTTTGAAATGTAGAAAGTTAAGTGTAAGAAGAGGGGTACATAAGTTATGAAAAGCTCATACCAAAATTATTTTCATAATTCTCTTCATCTTTCTAGGTTCTCCAAGTACTTTTTTGTATTTTAATTGTTTATTAGAACATAATCGTTTGAGGACATTGGTAGAACTTCTGGTTCATGATAGGCTCTTAGTTATACATTAAGATATTTCCCTCGGTCAGGAAATCTGGATCAGTTTATCCATGATTGTACCTAAGAGAATGTGCTTTGTGATTACATCCAGTCAGTTCTGCATCTCACTTATAGCATTTTTTATTTTGGCCTCATTAGTTTTTTGGTCTTTTATCTCCATAGCCAGGGTTTCTCTGGTGTCCTCAATGCTTCTTTCAAGCCCAGCTAGTATACTTATGACTGTTGCTCTAAATTCTTATTCACATATATTGTTTATATATATCTGGGCAAATCCTTGGTTGTTATTTCTTCTTGATCTTTTTTGTGGGAAGAATTCCTCCATCGTGTTATTATGTCTAGGTTTCCGCCTTTAGCATGTTATGGAAAGTATGTTTCCTGCTGAGGGTTATACCATATTAAGAAGGGGTCCTAGCTGTCCAGGGTCTGGTACCATTGCATGGTCTTCCATGTAATTCCAGACATGGAATGTTCACTAATGTCCGTGTAATTCCCAGTCTTATGGTGGACAATGGGAGGGTAAGGACTGCTATCCTGTCATATTTTTACAAGTTGATACTACTACATTATTATCATTTGGCTTAAATTTTGACAAATTTAATTTGAAAAATCTGGAGACTGTAAGCAAGTCATTAAACCTTTGTAAACCTTAAAAAAAAAAAAAAGAATATACCCATTAAAAATTGAGGTGCCTGTCTCTTTCTTAATGATTTTTAGGAATTCTTTATATTTTCTGGATGTGAGCCCTTTAATCAGTTATATTTTTCTCTCTCTCTGTGGCTTACATGTTCACTTTCTTAATCATGCTTTTGGAAGGCTACAATAACCTAACTTTGATGAAATTCAGTTTCTCAATTTTTCTCTTTAATGGTTAGTGATTTCTGTGTTCTTTTATGAAAATTTGCTCAGCCCAAGGTCATCAATGTTTTCCTATTTTTTATTTTCCTAAAAGAGTTATTGTTTAACATTTAGGTCTATGATCCATATCAAATTAATTTGTGTATGGTATGAAGTAGCCCAAGTTCATACTTTCCCATTTATATATCCAGTTACTCTAAGACCATTATTTGAAAGACCATCCTTCTTCTATTAAAAGTAGTTACCCTTAAAGTAAATTACTGACCACTTATGTGTGGATGTGTTTCTGGACTCTAGTTTGTTCCAGTGGTGTAGTTGTGTATTATTTTGCAAATACCACATTACCTTAATTACAGTGGCTTCTTCTGAGTCTTGAAGTCTGGTATCTTTAGATCTCAGATTCTGAAGATTGCCTTGGCTACTTTAGGTCCTTTTAATTTTCATATAAATTTTAGAATCAACTTGTCATATCTCTTTCGCATAATAAACATGCTGGTATTTTGATTAGGATTGAATTAACTGGATCAGTTTGAAGAGAATTGACATTTTAACAACATTCAGCCTTTTAGCCCATGAATATTGCATATTTTTGCACTTATTTAAGGCTTCTTAAATTCCTCTCAGTAGGGGCGCCTGGGTGGCTCAGTGGGTTAAGCCGCTGCCTTCGGCTCAGGTCATGATCTCAGGTTCCTGGGATCGAGTCCAGCATCGGGTTCTCTGCTCAGCAGGGAGCCTGCATCCCTCTCTCTCTCTCTCTGCCTGCCTCTCTGCCTACTTGTGAACTCTGTCTGTCAAATAAATAAATAAAATCTTTAAAAAAAAAATTCCTCTCAGTAACATTTTGTGGTTTTTCATTGTAGAAATCTTTTGTAGATTTTATTAGATTTATTCCTATATATTTTATACATGGGTACTAAATAAATGGTATTCTTTTTAAAATTACATTTTCCAATTGTTTCTTGCAAGTGTATAAAAATACATTTTGTATATATTGAACTTATATTTGTAGATCATTAATTCACTGTTTAATTATTAATTTACTTACTAATCCTAATAGTTTGTAGATATTTTTTAGATTTCTTATGTACCCAATCATATCATCTATAAATATTCACAATATGATTTCTTCCCTTTCAATTTTAAAGGCCTTTACTTATTTGTCTTGTGTTATTGAAAGTATAATGTTGACTAGAAATAGAGATGTGGATATTCTTATCATGTTTCTTAACTAAAAGGAAAGAATGTGATATTTTGTCATTAAGATGCTAATTGTAGAATATTTTTGCTAATTTTTCTCAGATTTAGATTGTTTCCTTCTATTACCGGTATGCTAAGAGCTTTTATTATGAACAAATTTTAAGTTTTATCAGATAACTTTTATGCATATATTAAAATGATAACTTTTATTCTGTTAAAATTGTGAATTACACTGATTGATTTTCACATGTTAATCCAAACTTGCCTGCTTTCTTGGTAGTGATATATGTTATATATTGCTGAACTCAGCTTAATGAGATCTTCTTTAGGGTCTTTGCATTTATTTTTATGGTCCATGTTGGCTTATGTTTTCCTTTTATGTAATGTCCTTTCCAGGTTTTGGTATCAGGGATATATTGGTAGCTGGGACAATGAAAAGTATTTTTCCCTTTTTGTATACTTTGGAAGAGTTCACATGAAATGTATGTGTTTCTTCTTTTGTTTGTTTGTTTGGTAGAATTCACTACTGAAGCCACCTGGGCCTGGAGTATTCTTTGTGGGAATTTTTTTTAAAGCATCTTTGAGATATAGTTAACATGCAGTAAATTATAGAAATTGCAAAACATTTTGATATTTTGACATAGGTATGTACCACTGAAACCATCACCTGTAAAATATTGTCTTGATCCTTCTAAATCTCTCCCTTCTGACTCTTTTCACTTCTGTGACCCGAGATAGCTATCAGTGTGCTTACCGTAACTATGTACTAGTTTATATTTTCTAGAATTTTAATTAAATGGACTCATGAAATATATACTCTTTTTAGCCTAGCTTCTTTCATTCAATATAATCACTTAGGTATTCTTCATGTTGAAGTGTATTAACAATGGTTTGTTCTTTTTTATAGCTGAGTAATATTCCATTATACAGATGCATTACATTAATTCATTTATCTCTTGTTGGGCTGCTTTCAGTTTTGGCTTATTACAAATAAAATTACTATGAACTTTCATGTGTAAGACTTTGTATGGTCATTTGCTTTTATTTTTCTTGGGTAGATGCCAAGGAGTGGAATGACTAGATTAAATGATAGGTGAATATATAAAGTTTTAGAAAGTGCTAAACTGTTTTCCAAAGATGTTATGCCATTTATATTGCAACCAGCAGTGTGTGAGAATTCCAGTTTATCCACGACCTTATGAACACTTGGTATAGTCAGTCTTTCAACTTTTAGCCATTGTAATAGGCACCTAGTTGTATCTTATTGTGATTTTATTTCTCTAATGTCTAATATGTATGTCTAATGTCTAATAATGTTAACTATCTTGTCATATGTGCTTATTTAACATTTGTTTATCTTTTCTGATGAAATGTATATTCAGATCTTTTGCTCATTTGAAAAACTGTCTCTTCATCTCAGGGAGTCTATTGGATTCTGCCTGCTTCCCTTTCTGAGTAGATGCCTAGGAACTCTCTAAAAGCAGTAAGTTGAGATAATGGTAGGGTTGACTCATCCCATTTCTTTGGATTTCTCAGTAATCATTGTCCTTTGGCCTGATGTCAAGTATTTGGAAAATTGTCGTTTAATATATTTTGTTCTTTTATTGGTTGATTTAAGTAGACGGTAAGCAGCAGTGGTTGTCTGTGAGAAAGGATTTAATTGCAAATTAAATTTCTTTAATTGATAAATGACAATTTTGATGTTTCTTGTTTCAGCTTTGCTATTTTATGGTTTTCAAGGAGTTCTTCCATTTCAACTAAATTCTAAATTTATTGGCATAAAGTTGTTCATTATATCTTCCTTCTCCCTTTTTATTATAACAATTTTAGTAATGTTGCCTTTTTATCCTAATTTGAATAATTTAAGATCTCTCCCCCCTCTCTCCTTGAGAAAGGCCCTACTAGGGGCTAATTAATCATAGTATTTTAGAGTCCTTCTCTGTTCAGCCCAATATGTGAATAATCTTTGGGTCTGCTTCTGCTCCCCCCACCCTTGATTACTGATTACATTTATCTACTTTTTCATAAAACTTTTAGGGATTTTTCTGTGCATTTAAAAGCCTCTTGATCTAGCCTCCCAGCTTGCCATTCTACTTTAGGACTCAGGAAATGGGGAAAATTTGGCTCAAATTTTGGGCTTCACCAGTTTTTAATCTGCTCTGCCAACCTCACTGGGTTGCCAAATGCTCTGCTATACACTTCCTACCTGGAAAAAGGCTGATCATTAGCCATGGCCAGAATCAGAAAATGCCCCCAGAGAAAGTAGTGGTGTTTCCTCACATATTGTATTAGTTTGCTGTGACTGGTTTAACAAATTACCACAGATTAGGTGGTTTAAACAAGATAAATTTATTTTCTCACAGTTCTGCAGGCTAAGTCCCCCCCTGATGACCTCATTTTAACTTGATTACATTTGCAAAGTCCCTATTTTGACATAAGGTTACATTCATAGGTAATGTAGGTTAGGACTTTCACATCTTTTTAACGAACACATTTTAACCCATATTCCCAAGAAGGATCTTTTTTCCTTTGGAATTTCAATTCATCTAGTGTACTTTGCTTTCAGATTTTCCAATTTTCCAGATGAAAAATTGTGCTAGTTTACCCACTTTGTTCTTATCTAGCAAGAAACACTCCTTTGTTGCTACTCTGTAGGAATGATTTGGCTAGAACTGGTATCCAACAGACAATTAATTATTTACATGCCTCTGGATGCAGGCGATGATGATCTTAATGCATTTTGTGGTTATTTTTTCTGGAACATTATGGTTTAAACCTGTTGTAAATAGATTAAGCTAATTTTCGGGTTTCTTTATTTCCTTAAAAGTCAGACCACTAAATAGAATATTTTTTGACATGTACATACTACAGTCACTTTGAGTCTTACATCTACATCTTAAAAAAAATTCAAATAGCATAATAACAATGCTGGTGAACTTGAACAATTTTTAAAACTTTTCTTCTGTTAATGGAGGATATTACCTGCTTTCTTTTTGACTGTGAAAGATTTGGGTCAACAAAGAGCTAGCAAGATGCATATTGTTTAGATTTCCTTCATTGTCACCTGTTGCTGGAAGAATTTTCAGATGTGAAAAAGAAAATGACTGCTTCTTTTCATTACCTTTTCCTTCTTTTAAAATTAGATATCTATCTGGTGTGTGTTTATGGCAAAATATCATTCATGGGGTATGTATTTGTGTGTGTGTGTGTGTGTGTGTGTGTGCACAGGCGCAAGTGTGTGTGGGTGCACGCACGAGGCCCAAAGGAGAGAGAAAGCTTAAAGGTAGGTTTATCTCTTACTTTCCTTAGAAAAAACTGTTCTCCTATTTGGTCTTAGATCTGCTCAATGTTAACAGTAAGTTCTAAATCATGACTTTTGGAACAATACATTTTCAGGCAGAATCTATGCCATAACTTCCTGTTAGGACTTCCAGTTATGGATTCACATCTTCTGTCATTCTAGTCGCAGGAGTTCCTGGGTTTGTCAACTTGTGGAAGTGTGAGAACTATGTTATATTCAAAGCTATAGGCACCTTTATCCATGTGTTAAATTCCAATTTCTCTATATAACTGCACAATAAATATGCAGACTATGTTGTTCAGAAAGCAGCATTTTTTCTTTTAAAGATTGAGCTTTGGGTTTCCTATATGGGTAGAATATTAGGATTACAACACCTTCAAGATAATTTCTTCAACACTTCTATTTTACAGATGAGAGAATTGTAAATAGGAGCAAGCAAATTATTATGTCAAAGATCTTGCTGCTTCAGGAGTGACAAGGACCCTATGAAATACTGGATCTCACATTTCATAGTCCATTCTGTCTTCTGCTGTGTCGCATGCAACCTCCTAGGATTCCATGCACATCTCCAGAAATGAGCCTCAGGTTCTTGCACAGCCCCCAACCCCAGCTCCCATAGAAATAGATTTGTAGCTTGAAATTTCCTTGAGTTTTATAGTTTTAAAAAATCTCCGGGGCTGCTTGGGTGGCTCAGTGGGTTAAGCCTCTGCCTTCAGCTCGGATCATGATCTCGGGGTCCTGGGATCGAGTCTCACATCGGGCTCTCTGCTAGGCAGGGAGCCTGCTTCCTCCTCTATCTCTCTCTCTCTCTACTTGTGATCTCTCTCTGTCAAATAAATAAAATCTTTAAAAAAAAAAATCTCCATTCTCACTCGATGGTGCAGTGGAAAGAGAATTTATTTGGAGTCATTTATTTAATCATTTTTATCGAATGCCTTCTCTTTGTCAAGCATGAGACCAGCAGGACCTGGGAATTCAAAAGTCAACAAGAGATATGATCCTGGTGTTTATAGTCTGTTGGCACTTCTAGATTTGTCACTTACCAGTTGTCTATCCTAGGCGAATCATTTCACCTCTCTGAAACTCCACTTTCAGATTTTTAAAATGAGGGCAATTTTATTTTTCAAAGTTGTGATCATTAATCAAGATCTTAAAAAAAAAGATAACTGTCTTGGCACATTTCTGGCGAATGGTAGGCATTCACTCAACAAATGTTAATATCTTCCTTCCTACATTTAAGGGTTACTGTGAAAATCAAATATGATAATCAACTCGAAAATGCCTTGTGAATTGGAAACATAGTTCTTGACAAATTAGAGTTTTAGGGAGGCGACACATACTACCGCTTTCTTCATCTTGCAAGTTCAAGTCAAATGAGAAGAGACAGACATCTCAAGGTCAAAGTAGCCACCTAATTACAGATTAAAGCGGTGCTGAAGATTGTAGTTTTGATGTGCTTTCTAATCCTTTCTCCAGAATTAAATTTACCCACTGAGGCATACTCAGGCAAGGGTAGGTGCAAGTCTTACTCACTGAGATGGGTAACTTACTGAAAGGCAGAGAGCAAAGAGAATACATCCTGTACAGAGGCCAGGAAAACGCTGGAGCAGAGCTACACATGGACAATTCTGTTTTCAAACACACCAGTCACCTAAGTCAGTCCACCTTAGGTGGGAAAGAAATTGAAAGTGCTCTTTTTGGGGAAGTCTTTCTGCATGGAAAAGAAACAGGAGGACAAAAAATATTAAGTTTCTCCAACAGATACACACATTGCTGTGAAGAAACTCAAATTCAGCTTCCCTCCCCCAATCTCCCATATTTACTTAGGCTTTGGAAATGGTTATCTCATATATTGTGTTTCTTTCAAAGTGGTTTAATGATTATTAAGTGCTTATGATAATGCAGATTAGGAAATTCTGCTATGTTATAGTGTATTATGTATTCTGTATAAACCATGTAGATTTATGCATAGTGTGTTGTGTGTGTGTGTGTGTGTGTTTGCATACTAAAATAATGTTTTTTTTAATAGAGGACATGGAGAGTGAAATTACATTAAAGTGCTTAATGTGACCATTTTCAGGTGTGATTATGGATCATGATTATTATGCTTTTTATATTTTCCAGAATTTCTGAATGTTATGTTTTTAAAAAGTTGAGAATCCCCTTCCCCTTCAAAAAGCCAACCAAAAAAAAGCACAAAAACCAAACCCAGCCATATTGTTTCTTCTCCTTTAATTTTTGCAAAGTTTTATAATTTTTCCTTTTCAGTTACGTTCAATACAAGTGATCTAACAAGCTCATTTTGTACACTTAACAGTGATGGAAGAAAAATTCACTGGAAGACTAATAAAATATTATTAAATTACAAATTATGATATTATAGGTGACATTGTCATTCCAAAATACCCACCTTTTAATTATTTGTGAATAAAGATAAGTCCTGAAGGTAAAGTCAACATTTCTAATTCCTTTTCTTCATGAACTTCTTTTCACATTTTTAAGAGTTATCTGTATTTACAGTTCTGTGAAATATATGTCCATATTCTTTGCCTGTATTTTCTATTATTTTTTGACATTATTCTTGTCAAGATGCAGATGCTCTTTGTATACTAGGGAAATATTAGAAAAATGTCTGTATATTACAGAAATATTAGTCCATTGTTTATAATGTGAATTAAAATATCTTCTCACTTTCTTATTTTGCTGACAATCTTTTGACATAACTTTTGGTGAGCTTTTTGTCATACAGATTTTATTCTTAAACTTAGACCCAATTTGTCCATATTTTCTTATATCGCTTCTCTGTTTTGCCACACTTAAAAAGGCTCCCACTTCTGGGTTATGAAGGTAATTTTTTCCTGTATTTTATTCTGAACTAATATATTTTCATTTTTAAATTTAACTATTGATATACTACAATGTTTATTAGAATAAGATATGGGATATAGATGCAATTATTTTTACCCCAGATGGCTGTCTTGATTTACAGTATCATTTATGGAATAATCAGTCATTGCCTTATCTTTATTTTATACTAAATTTTTGTATGCCTGTGTAATTATTTCCTGACCTCTACTTTTTGTTTTCAAGATTCCATTTTTTAAAGTTATCATACTTTAAAAGTTATGTTATTATATTTGTATTTTAAAATATGGTTAATTAAGTCCCATCTCTTGGTTCCAAGAATTCAGCCTAGAAGTGAACTCAAGAGTTGGTGTTTTGCTGGAAAATCACACATAGATCTATCATCTTTTATTCCAACAACTTCAGCAGTTTCTTTGTTTTGGTCAATATTATAGCTTTTGCTATCTTAGAAATATGCCACTTGAAATGACATTTAGTCAAGCGCCTATGATGCAATTGATCTTTCAATTATCAGCAATCCGGAATGCAGCAGAGTTTCAAGTAAAAGGAAAAGTCAAGGATAGGCAACTTCCTTATGTACAACTGGTTGTTATCACAGGGAAGCAGGGACAGAACAAGGAAATTTAGGAGGAAAATGCAGCCTTGTTCTTTGTCTTTCTCTGAGACAACTTTTCAGTATCTATTTGGATTGAGAAATAATTGCTTATTTCTCAATCAGAAAAGCCTAGTTGTGCCAGTTGGAATAAGATGCCAAATTTGTGTGTATAGGTATGTGACATGCTAGGTACTTGAAACAGATCATTCCAAAGAGTACAGGAGTTCAAAATGGTTACATAACCATTTTCCCAAAATGGGAATATTTCTCTTGTTCTAATTTGATTAGTTTAAGTAACACTAAGCTGTATACCCCAAACTAATGTAACATTGTATGTCAACTACATTCAAATAATAATTAAGTTGTTACTGAACAGAAGAAATAAGTATATGGAAGGTGTTATCAGCTATTAACGTTACAGTATAATTGGAAATGATAGTAGTGGTCCTCTGAGTGTTGGGCTTGTAGATTATCAATGTTTTTTAGCTAATTCTTATGTTTTTTTCTAATTTTTTAATGATCAATGAAAAACGCCATACTTTTTTGCTTTTTGGGGAGGTTGAGAACATTTAAGTTCTATCTTCTTAGCAAATTACAATGATAGAAGGCAATATTATTAACTAAAGTCACCATGCTATATACTAGTCTCAGACCTCATTCATTGATTAACTGAAAGTTTGTACCCTTTAACTAACCTCTCCTTATTTCCCCTAATCCCAGTTCCAGGCAACTGCTTTTTCTATTGTCTATTTCTATGAACACAGAAATGAATGCTGCAATGAACATGGGAGTAGAAATATCTTTTCGAGATAATGGTTTTGTTTCCTTTGGATGTATACCTGAAGGTGGGATTGCTAGATCATATGGTAATTTTATTTTTAATTTTTAAGGAACCTCCATAGTGTTTTCCACAGTGGCTGTACCAGGTTACATTCACACCATCAGTGCACAAGGTAGGGTTCCCTTTGAAGGAAGGCAGGAGATTTGAAGGAAGGGAAGACATCTTCTCCAGCATTTATCTCTTGCCTTTTTAATGATTGCCATTCTAGCAGGTGTCAGGGGTTTTGCTTTGCATGTCCCTGATGATTAGTGATGTGCATATTTTTATGTACCTGTTGGCCATTTGTATGTCTTCTTTGGGAAAAAATGGCTATTCAGGTCATTTGCCTGTTTTCTAATTGTTTTATTTATTTTATTTTATTTTGTTTTGTTTTGCACTATTTATTGGCATGAATGGGTTCCTTATATATTTTAGATGTTAACCTCTTACCAGATCTATGGCTTGGAAATATTTTCTCCCATTCCATGGAATCCTTTTTCATTCTGTTGCTGGTTCCCTTTGCTCTTTTTAGTTCATAGTCTTACTGGTTTACTTTTGCTTTTGCTGCCTTTGCTCTTTATATATCCAAAAATCATTGTGCAGACCAATGTCAAAGAGCTTTTTTCCTATCTGGTCTTCTAGGAGTTTTACAAGTTCAGGTTTTACATTTAATCCTTTAAGCCAGTTTGAGTTAATTTTTGTGAGTTGCATAAGATAGGGGCTCCATTTTATTCTTTTGTGAATATCCAGTTTTCCCAATACCATTACATTAACTTATTTTTGAATATTAAACCAGTCCTGAATACCTGAAATTAATCCCACTTTGTCATGCTATAATTCTTTTGATACATTCTTGGATTCAATTTGTTAATATTTTATTGAAGATTTTGCATATGTGTTTATGAGAGTTATTGGTCTGTCGTCTGTTTGTTGGAAATGGTTTGCTGGTTTTGGTTGTAGGGTAATGCTGTCCTCATGGAATAAGTAAGAAAGCTGCTATTACTAAATTTTTAATCTCCACTCTTTGTTTCACCTCCTGTGCACATTGCTTCCTTTCTCCCTTATATTACCCTGCTAGATACCACCCTGATTAGATTCATTCACTGTCAAGATAATATATTTTTTAAAATATTTTATTTTTGACAGAGAAAGAAAGAGAGAGCACAAGCAGGGGGAGCAAGAGAGGGAGAGGGAGAAACAGGCTCCCAGCTCAGCTGGGATCCCAACATAGGGCTCAATCCTAGAACCCCAGGATCATGACCTGAGCCGAAGGCAGACACTTAACCAACTGAGCCACCCTGGTGCTCCAAGATATGATATTTTTTAAAAAGTCTTTACATTTAACAAATTTTACTGAAGATTAGGCATCCAATAGGGGGAGTAACACACAGTGAAGCACAGAACAACATACAATTCAAATTTATGTTAGATAGCCTTTCTCTTAAACACCTTTCAGCTATCTGAAATAATGTGAACCTTTTAAATTTTTTTTCCAGTAATTGTTCCACCTCATCTATCTCTGGACTTTGGTTGTACTGCAGGATCCTCCTTTCTTATCTCTCCTTAGCTCTCTTTTCAAAAATCATCTGGTTTTCTAATGTAAACAATTCCGTTTTCTTCCGTAAGTTCTGGGCTTATGTTTGTATATTATTTAGGGGAGACTCATATTGCTTGGTTAGTAAAATAAGCATTTAATATTTATGTCACAGTTTGCTGTTGGTCCACAGAGAGGCTCTGCCCCATTTAGTCCTTCAGGGCACCAGGCACTTTCCATGTATTGGCTCTACCATCTCCTTGGGCAAATGAGATAAAGAACTCAAAGGATGGCCCGAGAGATTTTAGGGTCAGGCCTGGAAGTATCATTTGTCCCTCCCTCCTGTATTCTATTATTCAGAACTTATTCACTAACTACAAGAGAGGGCATAAAATGATGTCTAGCCGCATGCTCCAGAGAAAATTGAATTTTCTTTGATGACTGTATAGGATTCTTTCTGTCAAACTTCAGAAAAATATTAGGCTGATCTGCTAAGTAGAAGCCCAATCTCGGTCTACTCCTTTATTAACATTTTAGCAAAAAATTCCTTTCAGGACCCTGGGATCGAGCCCCACATTGGGCTCTCCACTCAGCAGGGAGCCTGCTTCCTCCTCTCTCTCTGCCTGCCTCTCTGTCTACTTGTGATCTCTGTCTGTCAAATAAATAAATAAAAATCTTTAAAAAAAAATTCCTTTCTTATCCATGAGCTCCCTATCTTAAATAGGCCTTCTTGTTTGATTTGATAATTCCAAATCCCTTAGAAAGAAGAGACTCTCATAAATTTTGTTTCTTTGGTTTATTGTTTGTTTATTTAAGTGTCTCAAACTGCCCTTTTTTTTTTTTTTTAAAGATTTTATTTATTTATTTGACAGAGTTCACAAGTAGACAGAGAGGCAGGCAGAGAGAGAGAGAGGGAAGCAGGCTCCCCGCCGAGCAGAGAGCCTGATGCGGGACTCGATCCCAGGAACCCGAGATCATGACCTGAGCCGAAGGCAGCGGCTTAACCCACTGAGCCACCCAGGCGCCCCTCAAACTGCCCTTTTTATTGCTTTTGTACTTAGCCTAGTTTATGCAGTATGCATATATACTTTGGTACCTTTAAATTTTTCACTAAGCATACTCAAGGGATCTTTTCTTATAGATGGATGCTATCTACTGGACTCTGAAATGATACCAGCTGCTTTTAGTTCTGATTTTAACTAATAGGCTCAATGTTAATGTCTCTCGAGCTTTTTGATTATAGTTGGAAATCTGTCTGTACATTTTGTGAAAGCCCACTTTCCCTTACCGTCCCCTAAGGATTTCCCAGTCACCTTTTTCCGTTTGTCAGCTGCTTTCTTTATTTTTATTTCTTATCTGTTTCCAAGTTATTCCCTTTAGCTACCTTGATTTCTTGTTTCTTTTTTTTTTTTTTAAACTCTGATTGCTCCCCATATTCCCATAATCAAATGGGTGGTTGTTTATCACTCCTTATACACTCAGTCCCCCAAAGTGAGAGGAGTTAATGAGTACTTCAATTACGTCTGTTTGCTCCCCATTCCCTGACCTTTCCATTAATTTTGGTCTCCCAGTGTGTTTTCAACATTACAGCTGCATTTTGTACAATTCTGTTTTTCAGAATTTTAATATGTGAATCAGTTCGACTTTGAATTCACTCTTTATGGGCTATTTTGTGACAGTCTTTAATTTGGGATCAGCCAATGCTATACAGATAAAGATTGTTTAAACTGAATTTAGGAAAAGATTTCTATGGATATGAGTTGAAGAGATTATAATCCCAACAATCTAGGAGAAGCAATACAACATTTTGTTCAAATTCAGATTTTTTAACATAAAATATCTCTCAAATTGAGCTCTTTCAGTGCATATATCAGTTTAGAGTCTGGCTACTAGCCTGTTGCTTTTATTGATGGGGTTGTCTTCTTTTTAAAACTAATGGGTTGAGTATAATGGGTGAGAATAGTAGAGTTACCAATGCAACAAAATGATGGAAACTAAGGTTTAAAAAAATCTTCCTTGGGGGTGGTGATCATTTTATGAAGGGTAATTTCTTTGAAGGATATGGACAGAGAACTGTTTCTTGCCCAGTTACTGTATGGAGTAGCTAACATTTTTATCTCATTGACTGTAATAGGTATACAGTTTATTGGCAAGCTTCCTCTTCCCCAGCATTCTAGAAGTCACCACTGACCACAGGGTTGAGCTATGAGCACATTACCATAGACTGGCCAGTTAGTTGGGCCATTTTGATTGAGATGGATGTGTGATCCAAACATGGCCAATAACAGCCCCACCAAAAATGTTTGCTGGAACTTTCAGGAAAGAGTATATCCTCTACTGTTTAGTTGCTAGGTTTTAAGTTGTAGCTGCTGGGAGCTCTTGTTACCATCACATGGAGAGAACTCTGTCTAAGGACAAAACAGAATGAAGAAAGCAGAACCAAGAGCAAGAAAGAGAAAATTTACTGATGGCATTTTTGAAGACCTAGGTCTATCTAATGGAGTCTAAAGTCAGTACCTCTTAGACTTTTCAGGAATGTAGACATTAAGGTGCCTGTTCATTTAAGCTAGTTTTTGGTTGAATTTCTTTCACTGACAACTGAAAGTGTACCAACTGAATCAGTGATTAACTAGAATTTTTTAAAATAATGTCTCCAAATTAAGATATTCATTTTAGTAAGGCAAAAACAGCCCTTCTCTATATTGTTCAACATTCTATATAGCATATTACAGTGATTGGTGCTTTGAAAATGTAAACAGAAATAGTTTAAAGTTGTGTGACCTTGGGTTATAATAGCCTTTCTGAGCCCAAGATTCCCCAGGAGTAGGAAGTAGATCACATTAACTTCATAGCGTTCTTGTGGGCATTAGAGGTAATATTTACAACATTGACACTCGTGGTTTTTGGCATGTGGTAGGTGATTAATGTATGATAGCTATTCTTATAAATTATATATTAATTCCAGTTATTAATAACAGAAATACACCAATGAGATTTTATATACTAATGGGGAATATAAGCATATCAAAATAAAAATAAAAGAATGAGGGCACCTGGGTGGCTCAGTGGGTTAAGCCTCTGCCTTAGGCTCAGGTCGTGGTCTCAGGGTCCTGGGATCGAGCCCCACATCAGGCTCTCTGCTCAGCGGGGAGCCTGCTTCCCCCCCACCCCGCCTGCCTCTCTGCTTCCTTGTGATCTCTCTCTCTCTCTGTGTCAGATAAATAAAATAAAATCTTAAGAAAAAATAAAAGAATGGATGACTGCTGGAAATTCATAGGCAGAAAGATGTGAATAAGCAAAAGGATAGAGACAAGTGCTATGGAACAACTTTTGAGATTTCAGTAGATGTCGATGAGTCTTAGCCAATGCCATTGTGATGAATAGGCATGTTCAGCATTGTGGCTTGACTTTTTCATTGTTCCAGTCTGCTCCAAAGGTAAAAGGACAGAGGTTTTCCAGACAAAGTTTATGTCAGTGAAATAGCCATCTTCCATTCTCTTCTCAGGCTGTATGCCTTTTTTATTTAGTCTATTAAGTAAATATAAGTCTAGTTTCTTCTAGGAACCTGAATTCCTGTCTTGGCCTTCTCTAGCCAACTTCCTGCTGTTACTCCTACAGCCTTTTCTGGCCTCCTCTCCTGACCTTCCATTTCTCGCAGTTTCCCTTTAATGGGAAATTGTTTAATGAAACATTTGTTTAATGTTTCATTTGTTTGATGAAAAATTCTATCACCTTCACAAAACTGTGTTCCTTAGGGGCCGTCTTAATCCATCTCACACCTTGGAAGGAACACAGCCATCCTTGAGAATTGCAAAATATACATTGGGATGTCAAAAGCAGTTACTTTCCGGCCTCAAAGAGTTCATCGTCTTAGATTGAAACAGAAAAAATCCTCAGATTTATATTTTAACATATACAATTTTGTCCACTGGCCCTGGCCATCCTTAAGAAGCCATAATTAAAAAAAAAAAAAAAAAAGAAGCCATAATTTTCCTTCTTTTTCTTTTTTAATGGAAAACTTAATGAATTTGTATTATTTATATGTAGGGACCATGCTAATCGTCTCTGTATCATTTCAATTTTAGTATATGTGCTGCTGAAGTGAGCCTCCTTTTCTTTCCCCTTCCCTTCCCCTGGCCTTCCTTTTTCTCTCTCTCTCTCTCTTTTTTTTTCCTTAGAAAGGTATCTCCTACTTATATATGGACTATTTGCAATTGTTTAAAACTCCTTTTTACTCTGAAAAATCTTGCAAATCAAGTCCTGTATATTTAAAAAAAAAAAAAAAATCAGAGCTGCTTTTGTTGAGGTTACCATGGGTCTAGACCTCTGACTTTTATCCCCATTATATTTGAGGGCCCTACTGTAGTAGCTACAAGCCCCAGGCACGGGGAAACACATTTGAAAACACTTGGGTTAGTGAAATGAGTTATTAACTAGAACTCTGAAGACTCAAGTTTTAGCTTTAGTGCTAACATCAAATTTGCATGTGTCACTGATAGGGTTAATTGTTTTATCTGTAAAACAAAGGTTTAGAACGGTGGTTCTCAATTTTGTCTGCGTGTTAGAATCACCTGGGGAGCTTTTAAAAATCCTGATGCTTAGGCCTCACTCTCTACCAATTAAATTAGATTCTCTGGGGCGTGACCCAGGCAACAGGCATTTTTTAAAGCTCCCTAGGTGATTCCAATTTGCAACCAAGTTTCCAAACCTCCCAAGAATTTTTGAGCAATAATGTTCCACAAATCTATGGGGCTGTGGAACTTGTTTTGGTAGATGTAGTTAAATGTGCAGAGTCTATTCATGGAGAGAAACTGCTGAGTGAGGAGCTGGGATGAAGATGGGCATAAAGATTGGAAAGTAGGAAAAAAGTTTTTGATTATCTTAATAGCTCAGTGTGTTGGGTAAAACACTTAACTTTGTTATATCCCTGATGGGAGTGATTTTAACTTCCTGTAAAATGACGTTCTCATTTGAGAAATCATATTTAAATGATATTATTTTTATACCAATACCAACACCATTTGCTAATATGATCAGTCAAGAATTACACGGAAGTATTTTACTCACCAAGGAAATAGAAAAGGCAGATAGACTACTGAAATGTAAAATATGGTTAATATTCCTCAGTTGGTGGCATAGATTAAAGATATTGAAGGAACATGTTGATAACAATGGAAATCTCTGATACTGAGATGCCAAATTAAAAGTGCATCCTTCAAAAAGGCAAAGGAAAAAACCCCCAGGATTACTGCTATGGGCTTCTTGTAAATTATGAAAAACTATTCTTTCAACTGAGTTTTCAAATTAGGAAAAAAAAAATTCACAATATTCATAAGCAATTGATCCTAAAAAAATATACAAATTGGATGACGATATCTAGGCTATAATCTCCAAAGTAAAATGAATTTATTATGATTGGATAAATTACAATGAATACCAAATAGTTTAAAAATGACAGCATAGTTAGAGCAAAGTGATTGATATTACATATGTTAGATGTATAACTAAACAGAAATGCCTTTTCCTTTTCTTATCATCAGAGCTATCTACATATTTTGTCTCACATTTGTGCAGCTAATAGGTGTTCAAGATTTGTGTGCTTTGATCTCCCCTTTTAACAGAGTAGCTCTTTTCTGCAAGTTGATGACCTTTAAATATAAGAAAAAGTGCAGTCATCACTGATAGCAGGGCAATATATTAATAATTTTATACCTTGTTCTTAGGCTTTTTGCTGGAATAAATTTATCAACAACAGAATGAAAAAAATAATTTTACACATTTTCTGGCTAAAAGTTCAGCCAGTGCTTAGTGTTTTTGTGTTCTAGTTCTCCCTACGCTGGGGAAAAGTTTACACAAGCTTTTTTTAATGTGGAAGTGGGCAATAAGGTTGGGCAATAAGCCCCAACATTGACTTGACAGATGAGGAGAAAGTCCATAGAGAGAATTTGACAACATGGAATGGAGCCAGTAGCAGCTTTGGCCACCTCTGAAAGAACTCTGTTAACAAGGACAGTGACTACTTCTAGCAATGGCCATGAATGACTCCCTGATTGAAAATTTGCTCTGTTTTTCCTGAACTTTGTAAGTTCTGATGTCTTGGTACAATATAAAATGAATTAATGAGTGAGAAGAATGGGGTTGGGGGAACTGGGGGAGGGAGGAGGGAGGAAAATGCACACAGGGGAGTGGAATGCAGTGAAGCAATTACCGATGTTGGTCTTTTTACTTCGTCAGTGGAGACTGGGAGCTAAATACAGTTTAATTTTAAGTAAGTTAAAAGTTCCCATACTTTATGTGTTACATGACACAATTTTTTTTTTTTTTAAGATTTTAGTTATTTATTTGACAGAGAGAGAGAGAAAGATCACAAGTAGGCAGAGAGGCAGGCAGAGAGAGAGGGGAAGCAGGCTCCGGCAGATTCCCTGCCTAGCAGGGAGCCTGATGCGGGGCTTGATCCCAGGACCCCGAGACCATGACCTGAGTCGAAGGCAGAGGCCTAACCCACTGAGCCACCCAGATACCCCTACATGACACAATTCTTGTCACATACCTTTGAAAATGTAAATTTGGTACAAACAATCTCAGTATTTGGTTATTAGTGAGTTATCTTTTTTTAGAGGATACATCTCTAAAGCACTTCCATGAAATCTTAGTTTGCACAGTTCCATAGTGATCCCTTTCTACTCGGAACTTACTTATCATCTATACCGTTCATTCCATGACTTATTAAAACACTGTTTTGTGGGTTTTTTGTTTGTCTAATCATTGAGCCCACATTTAATTAACATATGTAGATTTTAAGCTTCTACTGCGATAGCAACTGCCTAAAAAAAGAAGTTGAACAAGTGAAGGTGAGAACATTGCTTTAGACTGTGTTATCTAAGAGCAAGAACTAACAATACCATTTATTGATGTGTTTTCAGCAACCAGTGCAGGACAGACACATGGAAAGTACTCAGGACTTACTTGTTGAATAACTGCATGAATGGATGATAGACTAATACAGAATGAAGACACAGATGCACATACCCACTTGAAAAGTTAATTCATTCATATCTCAGGGAAGATTGGTCTATTACACCTAGATATGGATTGCTAATCTGCTACAACATGTGCTTTTTACTAATATATTTAGGTAACCAGTCTGAATAGTGTCAATAATAGATGGAACTTTGATCAGACCTCACAAATGATAAGACTCCTTCTTAATTTTTCAACCAAATCTCACGTTTTGTGTTTGTTTATTTTTCTCTTTTCTGAGAAAATCAAGATAGCAGTATTCACACTCACACCAGTACTCACACTCCATTTTCCTTCAAGCTCCAGCTCTTAAGCTATGTCATTCTTCTCTAAGTTTATATCCTGAGTTGCCCCAAACCATCCTATTACGCCAATTCACTTTATCTCATGAGGATCTGAGAGATGAAGTCTAAAGGTATTTTTGGTGGAAAAAGATGTTAGAAACTTTTTGTACAGTCTTTCTGTGACAATTTAAATTAATTTTTTGGCAGTTCTCCCATTGAGATATGGGGTCTCTGCCCACTCCTCTTGTACCTGGGTGGGCTAGTGACTCCTAAAACCAAGAAAGTGTGGCAGAAGTGTTACTCTGTGGCTTGCTAGATCATAAAAGGCATAGGTGTTCTGACATGTTTGCTGGAACAATCAGATGCCACGTGGGAAGCCTGACTATGCTGAGGGCCCAGGCTAGAGAGGCCATGCATACCTGTGCTCAGCTAATCACTTCATCTGAAGCCAGCTTTGCAGCCATCCATTCCAAGGTGCTGCATGTGTGTGAAGGCACCACCTTGAAAGTGCATCTCTGGCCTTAGCTGTCCTAGCTCTAGCTATTTCAATCACTCACAGCTGAGGCCCAAAATATCAAAAAGCAGAAACAAGCTGTACTCGGATTTTTTACTCACGGTCTCTGAGCATAATAAAAATGCTTGTTTTATGCTATGAAATTTTGGGGTGATTTTTGTATGTGAGTATACTAACTGGAACAATTTCAAGACCAGATTTTGTATACTGAATATACTGTATATTGAATAATCTGAGAAGTCCTAAGATAATAAGGACCTGTTTAAACCAGGCTTCGTTTAAACCAGTGTTTCTAAACTCTTTTGAGCACCCCCAGTTCATTTGACTTCAGAACTACTTTTTTTATTAAAAAAAAAAGTATATATATATATATATATGTATATATATACACACACACACCCATATATATTTAAGATTTTATTTATTTATTTGACACACAGAGAGAGATAGCAAGAGAGGGAATACAAGCAAGGGGAGTGGGAGAGGGAGAAGCAGGCTTTCCGCTGAGCAGGGACCCTGAGGTGGGGCTCGATCCTGGTTCCTGGGATCATGACCTGAGCCAAAAGTAGACACTTAAGGGCTGAGACACTCAGGCACCCCAACCTCAAAACTATTTTATAGAATTCATCCTTTAAAAATTTTTTTTAATTTTAAAATTAAAAAAAAGATTTTTATTTATTTCAGAGAGAGAGAGAGAGAGAGAAAGTGAGAGGGGGACAGGGCAAGAATGAGCTAGTGGGCAGTGGGCAGAAGAAGAAGCAGACATCCTGCTGAGCAGGGAGCCTGAAGTGGGGCTTGATCTCAGGACTCTGGAATCATGACCTGAGCCAAAGGCAGACACTTAACCCATTGAGCCATCCGGGTACCCCTAGAATATATCCTTAAATGTCAGTGTTTTCCATCAGCATTTTAGAAAATGTGGATTGATCTAGATGTGTTAATAATTAGTAAATATTCAAAGAGTTTGCTTTATTTTTTTCCTTTAATTTATATATAATTCTTCAAATATATGAAGTATAAAAAAACATAAATGCTGGTCTTTAGAACTCCAAAGATGAATGAATGGTAATTGTGAAGAGAAATTGCAGGAAGTAGGATCAGAAAGAAAGGAACTAACACCAATTAAAAACTACTGTAAGTAACATAGTTCTGGTATTATTAACTAATATCCATTTCCCCAGCTCCATTCCCTATACTTGGTTCCAGAGTTTTTCTCAGAATTTCGAGGAGATGCACAAAAAATGTTGTTTGAAATAGACAATAAAAATATTTATTAGTTTATTTGAGAGAGAGAGAGAGCGAGTGAGCAGGGGGCAGGGGCAGAGGGAGAGAAATCCTCAAGCAGACTCCCTGCTGAGCATGGAGCCTGAAATGGAACTGGATCCTAGGACCTCGAGATCATGACCTGAACTGAAATCAAGAGTCAGATATTTAACCACCCAGGTGCCCCTGAAATAGGCATGTTTCATATTAATGTAATTTAAATTTGTCTTTAGTTGTATTATTTAGCTGTTTTGATATTTCAAATAATAACAGAAGAGAGTGCAAGCATGAGTATAAGACAGTTGAGGGCTCCAGGACTAGGTAGAGCAGAAAACTGACAACTTTGGATGGTGAGGTAATAGCTTGGTATCCTGGTCTGGTTGGGGAGTGGTAGAATCTGGTCAACCAAGTTTCCAGTTATTTCATTTTTGACAGTGAAATTGATATTACTGCTTAGGTGTGAGGGTTGAGCTGTAGAATGCTCTGGATTGATTTTTCAAGTGGTATATACATTTTTAGAAAAGCAGCACTTTAACAGCTACAGATCTTTAATAGAGTTGCTAGACCATCAACTGACATGTCAACACACCCTGAAAGAGGCTTCATCAAATGCAAAGGTGAAGTTCTGTCAGATAATGTTAGCGGAGCAAAATAAACTCATAGGAAGAAGGAAATATTTCTTCTAAATATCCTGGTGTTATAAAACAGTATTCTTCAAAAGTCCTTGAGAAGGTGTTTCAAATAGGAAGTCTGGGTGAATATGTAAGAGATTGAAAAGGAGATAAAGTAAATGAAAGCACTTCTTGCAAGATTTAAATAAGGAGTGCTACAAATGCCACAGTAAAACTCCATTTAATAATGTGGAAAAAAACCCAAACTCCACTTACTTTAGGCTGAATCAACTATGGATTCCACAGGGTGAGAGCACAGATAAAAAAGATAACACTTCACAGACTTGGGGAAATAAAACATATATTATTAATACTAATTTAAATTAGGCTAGAAACTTCTTTTATTAGATAGTTTTTGACAAAAAGGGTTCTATGGTCAAGGAAGTTCAGGAAACTTATGTCAAAAAATATTAGATATCTTTTTAATCTATGTTACCTTGACTACAGAAATTTCTTTTAAGAGATAACCTTTTTGGGACTTGGTTTCCCAGGCGGCAAACTTTGGGAAACACTGATTTAGCCCTTCTGTTTGACATAAACTTGTTGACCTTTATTATGAGACTAGCTGATACCTGTAGGTACCTCATGGTTCCCCCTTTCTGTATTCAGAATTCTGTATTATCACAACTAGCTTAAATGGTACTTGTGCCTTTCCCTGGCTTAAATCACTGACTTAATTTTTTATTTCTTTAACTTTATAAGACCAAGATTATTAACTTTTGTAGAGGAGAAAAATGGGATGAAGAAAGGTGAGCAGACTCTCTCAAGGTCATGTGATATATATGTTACTCTGTTAGAATTTGGAATTTATACTTTTTCCCTGTCTGCTGAGTGTTGCATTCTAGATTTTTTATTTTTTAATTTAATTTAATTCTTAACACACAGTGTTATATTCTTTTCTGGTGTGCAATATAGTGATTCAACAACTCCCTATATTGCTTAATGCTCATCAAGATAAGTGTGCTCTTAATTTCTGTCACCTGTTTTACCCATACCTCACCAATCTCCCTCTGGTAACCAACCATATGTTTGTTCTCTGTATTTAAGAGTCTCTTTTGTGGTTTGTCTCTCTATTTAATTTTTCCTTTGCTCCTTTGTTTTGTTAAATTCCATATGAGTGAAATCAAATGGTATTTGTCTTTCTCTGACTGACTTATTTCACTTACCATAATACCCTCTAGTTTGATCCATGTCATCGCAAATGGTAAGATTTCATTCTTTTTTATGGCTGAATGATATCCCACTGAATATATATAACACATATTCTTTATCCATTCATCTGTTGATCAGTTGCTTCCATAGTTTGGCTATTGTTGCGATAAACATAGGGGTGCTTATATCCCTTTGGATTAGCATTTCCATATTCTTTGGGTAAATACCGAGTAGTGTAATTACTGACTGGATAATATGGTAATTCTATTTTTAATTTTTTGAAGGACCACTACACTGTCTTCTACAGCAGCTGCATACGAACCCTCATGCATTCTTGGTGGGAATGCAAACGTGTGCAGCCGCCGTCACCTTCCAGATTAAAAAAAAAACAACAAAAACCAAAAACAGACAAACTTGTGTTTGTTAATAAGTGAGTTCTGGCTTGGACTGAGACCTTGTTCTCTCAATGGGACTCTGGTTTGACTTAAATTTTGAGAAAAAGGTCTGAAGTTTTTGATGAAAGGTTGTATATATCTAGAAGAGGGTCTACCTATTAGATACTGGATATCATGCTAGCAAACAATAACAGAGAAAGAAAGGAAAACCTGTTTCCAGTTTTGAATATAATGAAGAAGACTTTTAGAAAGTGAGAGTAGACTTTACAAATTGAACAACCATGAAAAGGTGAATCCTAAAAATGAATACATTTTGAAGGATTTTAGATATGCTTGGTTTCATATGTAGAATTATTCAAAAGATGGTTAGAAATGAGCTTGTGGACCTTGGAGGAAGGACTAGTTATAGATATGCTAGTCATCTTCCTAAAAGGGAAATTTGAAGATGAAAGGGCAGCTGTTGTTATATTAATGGTTCTCAAGTTAGATTTCTATCTCTCTCTCATGTTTCTCCATAATTTTACTGCTTTCTTTTTCTCTTGCATAAATTCATCTTTATGAATCAGATATCATATTATGGGACAGTAATGGGATTTTCTAGTTCTGTGGTCCATTTGTAGAGAGCTAGTCATTCTATGGCAGGAAACTTCTTTGTGCAAGGCTTGATTTTGCTGTGGTCATAGTAGTGGAGGTCTATTTGTTCATTTGCTTATATTTCCAAAATCAAGTGTTATTATTTTATTCACATGCTTTCCTCTATTTGATGGTTTGAATTCTCCTAAATAGTTCTTTGCGTGTAGACAAGGCCTGTTAAGGTTTGAAAGTAGATTGATCTATCTGAAAACTGGCTGTTTTCCACAACAAATGTACACCATATATCCCTAATTTGTGGAAATTATATGCTGAGAGCTAATGGCTGATGTCCTCATGTGAAGTTTTAAGGAGGGCACCTAGGGGAGAAAGAGAAACTTGAATTTTCTAAAATCAATCTTTGTGAGGAAAGAAGGAAATAGCTTTTAGGAGCCTCTCCTCCTGGGTTTAGTTATTTACTTTTTCTGTTCATGCTCAAGTAGAGTGAGCTCTTCACCCTGGAAAACTCAGGCAATATATTATCTTCAAAACAAGCAAACCAAAGGTTAGCTCATCACTTCTTGCTCTTTCATGTTGAGGAGGAAATTTTCACTCGTGCAATTCCCTAGCAGTTATGTAGATTTTCTGTGAGTGAATGAAATGTCTTGTGTGAGATACCAACGTTTCTCTGGGAGTAGGTGAGCATTAACTTAGATGAAAGTGAATACGGTTAGAAACAACTGAACCTTCCCTCCCTAGTGTAAAGCTGTGAAAACTTAAAGAGAAAAATTCCAGTTTCTCAGAAATTAGGTTGCCAGGTGGATTCTTTTCATAGCACCTCTTGTTTTTGTTTTTCTTATTTGCTTTCTGGCTTATGGGTTTACACCCCTCCTGTCTGCATATATACAGGGAGGTAATTACACATTTACTGTTGCATTGTCAGTGTCTAAAATAGTTCAAAGCACATAGTAGGCTTTCAATAAATACTTGCTGACTGAACAAGGGGATTAGTAAATAAACACTTGTCTTCTTCATTTTAAGAAGAAACTGAGTCAGCTGAGATTAAGTGATTTACTGAAGGTCAGATAGCAAGCTCAAAGCAAGACTTGAAACTGGATCCTGTCTCCACATTCTCAAACCAGTACAGTATGTTGGATGTTTTCCATTTTATCTATTCTAACTGTGTGTGTTTACACAAAAAAGCATTTAGAAATTCAGACTGGTTATATGCCAGACCTAAGATAAGTCGTGTCCGACGTTGACTCTTTTCAGAACCTATTGATATTGTAATTTTTTTGTAATGTGACAGTGCAATTTTCGAGTTGTCTGAGGTTTTTCCTCACACTTTGGTATTATTGGAGAAACCTTATAAATATGAAACTTGTATTCATCTTACATTACATGGAATTCTAGATACATTCTTCCATTAGATGATCTATAACAGGATTATAATACTGACTTAAGAAATAAATTTATGTTATTATTCCTGAATTACTTATGGTTCTGAATCTATAAGATACATTTTATTTGTATTAATATTTTCTGAGATAGTTATGATTTACTTTAAATGGATTAATTTTACATTTTCCTTTTATACTTTTATAACAAAATATAGTTCATTTTAGTGGATGAGATTAACTATTTACATTACTTCTATCCTTCTTGTCTTATTTCTTTTTGCCTTCCTGCCTTCCAGGGTGCCTGCCTGCCTTCTTTTCCTTGTTCCATGACTCAGGAATTCTCTATTTGTTGTAGGGTTGGCAATGCCCTATTCTTGATCCATGATGGTTATATAGGAGTTAGTTATTATACTAAAAATTTTAAACTGTATAATGACCGTTTTATGCACTGTTCTGCATGTATATTTCATAAAAACTAAAAAATGAAAAGCAAAGCCATGTATTTCATATGTTTTTAATCTATAGTGGATGTCAATTTGTTAATGAAAACATTTGTATACATTATCATTTCTAATTCTCAGAAAGCTGTGTAAGTTCAGGGTGTTGAACTTCCTATTTTTGTTCCATTTTATTCATGAATGAACCTCTAACAGACAATGCTCAAAAGTAATTTATTCTACTTAAAATCTACTTTGATTAAAGGATAAAAATCATTGTTTAATAATAAAAGGATTTTATTTTTTATTGTTCTGGTATAAGTAACCTAGTAAAATTTGGTAAAATTTCTAATGTGCAAGGTAACAATACTTTCAAGTGTTTTGCTTCCAGTATCTGTAGTTTATATGTAAGGACATATAATTAAGAACTTTTTACAGGCTTTGGTGGATGAAACATATCTTTGACAAAATTTTGTTCTTTTACTGCTTTGGACGAATATATTATCCCATATTTGCCAACATAATGTAATTTTGTTTCAGTTGTTCTGTCAAAAGAAAAGAAAAAGCATATTTTTTTTGGTTACAAATATAATCTCATATTATTACTCTCATACTTTATATGAGATTATATTACAAATATAATCTCATATTTATTACTTTCTAGGTATTCATGGATCCCAAGTCCAAATATGAAGTTTATCTTGTGCAGATAAGTAATACTTTAAATAAAGAAATTTAAAAGCCTACTATCATTATAGCATATAACACTTGTAATACCCAGTGCAAAGACAACATGCTATATTCACTTATATCATTTTATTTCCCACATGATGGGATGTTTTTGCATAAATACAGCTCTACCCATAAATAAAATTTTGTGTTCTGATCATTGGAACTTAGGACTAGAGAAGGATTTTAATATTAATTTTATATTGATATTTAATTGGAGTAAAAGAAAGTGAGGATCATGAAAAAGGTAAAAAGCATCTGGTTCAAAATGTAGTCTTTTGTTCATATATACAACAGTAGATGTTGCTTCTTTGTTGTACAATAATTAAACTTCAGTGGTTAAAAAAAAAAAAGAACCAAAAGGCAGGCTACAGCTGCTAATGAGCTAGTCTTGGGAGTAAATCAGCCACTTGGGAATGAACTCCCACTTCTGAAAACACAACCTGAGGAACATATTAACTCTGATACTTGATGACAGAAGTAAGGGGATCAAATTTATATAAGGAACAAATTCTGACTGTATTGTTGGGACTGCATTTATTCAGATTGCTTTGAGACTCATAGCAATGCTTTGTCTTTTTCCTTACCAAACAAGATTTGAAATTGGGAGTTACCAAGCCATGGACTAAGTGTTCTTTCTATTTGTTATTTCTTGGTTATGCCTATGGATTTGCGCAGATATTTAATTTCAGAGAAAAGACAGAACTAGAGCAAAGAAATTTAAAATAATAACTGGAAAACTATTTTTTAAATTACCAGATATTTAATTGGTCTAAAATCTGCAAAGCTTCTGCCAGGAGATTGGATATATGAAGAAGTATAAAGATCATATGTCTTGAGCATAGTGCTTTGTGCATTATTATTATTATTATTTTTAATATGAGCAATCATCTGATTTATAAAAAAAGCAACAATATTTAAAATGATACAAAATATCAATTTCAAAACAATACCAAAAAGTGAGTGTATTTAACCATACTCAGCTCATAACAGGAAAAGGGTAAGAAGAATAATTCCTGCTATAGCATATTTTTTGTTGATGGAATGAATGGTAAGTATATGAAAGAGGGAAGGAAGGCAGGCAGGCAGGAAGGGCAAGGAATTGGGAAAAAATGTAAATGACTTTTATAAATTGAAGTAAAGTAGGTGCTATAAAAATAAGCCAACCTTACTTTTTGTGGCAGGCTAAGAAGGGAGTAAACATATAGTTGGGAGAATCAGAAAAATTTATGGAGTAGTAGATTGAATGTAAGGTGAATTTTGAAGGATTACAGTCAGGGCAAATCTCATAGTGTTGTTGGCAGTTGAGGTAAATGGAATGAAAGTTTAAGATAGTGGATATATTATTTTGTAGACCTTTTTCCAAGTTGAATGAGAACAGTGAATCATCATCCTTAACTTGGACACTCTTTATTTGGAAACTAGGATATTTTAAGTAAAATCACCGTTCCCTAGTGAGGGCAGGCTTTCCTCATCAATCTTATCGTCATTATTAATGCAACTTAGTATTATAAGACTTTGACATTTTAGTTGAAATAGCACCTAGCATTTGATAAGTGCTCTATATTTGTTAACTCATCTAATTCTACCTCAAATTAGTCACAGAAAGCCATGAACCAAGAAATCCTCCTTTTCTGGTTCCTGTCTTTATCCCCTTTACTGGCTTTTCCTAAGGCTCAGTTCTTGGACTTCTTCCATTCTATGCCTGAATTGATTGTTGGGGTCATCCAGGCTCATGGCTTTACATTACCATCTATGCACTGACTATTCACCAATGTACAACTCTAGCCTGGAATTGTTCCATGAACTCCAAGCTCTTACATGTACTATTTATGTTACATCTTCTGTGAGCTATCTAGTAGTCGTTTCGAATATAACGCATCCCAAACTGAATTTCTCAGTCTGTTCCTACCAGTTTTGTTATCTCATCTAATGTCACCTGAATCCTCTCACTGCTCAATTCAGAGAACTTGGAGTTGTCATTGATTTCTTTCTCTCTTCTATACCCCATGACCAATTCAATAGCAAATCTGTGTGTCTATATTCATAACACATTCAGAATCTGACCATTTCTCTTAATCTCCATTGCTACCACTCTGGCTCATTCTACTACCATCTCTCTCCTGGGCTGCTGTAAGAGCTTCTTACACAGCTGTCCTGTTTGAACATGTTTTTCAGTTTGCACAAGATGAATCTATTCTCTGTAGATAAACCAGAGTGATCCTGCTAAAATGTGTGTCAGATCATGTCACTCTTCTACTTAAAACCCTCCAAGGGCTCCCACACCACTGTGAAAATCCTACAAGCCCTCATATTATCTGTCCTCCTCATTCTCTCATCTTATTTCCTTGTTCCTTTTCACCTAAGGCATCATGTCTCCTTGCTGTGCCTTGAGAAGGCTGAGTGCTTTCCTGCCTCAGGACCTTTGTACTTGCTGTTGCTTCCCCATGAAAACTGCTTCCCTCATTTCCTTTAGGTTTGGGCTTAAATGCCTGCCTCTCAGTGAGACTTTCTCTGACTATACTATTTAAAATAAAAACCCTGAATATTCTCTACCTCTTTTAACTTTTCTTTATAGGACTTACCACCATTTAATATACTTATTTTAATTACCTATTATGTTCTTGTCTACCCTTTGTAAACAAGTGTCATGTTTATTTTGCCTGATGTTCTATTCATATTGCTTATTGGATACACAATAAATGTTTGTTGAGAAATGTAGATGTTAACTCTGTTAATCTGAGGTTTTGTAGGCTTATGTTCTCATACTTGCTAGTGTTATATTTTTGTTTTAACACTTCTGTATTTATAAATTTGGTGGACTTGGATAGAGGGTTATTCAGATTACTGTAAGCATCTGACAGTGGTGGGCTGTAGTTGGCTTTCACAGTTTCTCCAGAGCTGATCATACACATCTCATTGTAACTCTACATTTGGCGACATCATATTGGTAGTTAAATGGGAGTATTTACATTTGCATCTCAGAAATTGGCAAACATTACAGATCATTACTTTTCTTTTCCCCTCATTGATTGAGTTATTAAATATTTTAGCACAACCCCTCATTGTTGGATAGTGTGTGAAGGGTTAAGGAAGGTGATTTGATACTGGAGATACCTAAACCATTTACCTACAAGCTGTAGCAGGTCCTTCACCATAGAAAGTACTTGGATTTCATTTTGCCACTCATGATTAAGGAAATTAAGGGAGACAGATCAGGAGAACCTTCACTGTACAAGAAGATCAGGTAGTCATGAGTTGGAAGGGGGTAAAAGAAGCATTGGTAGTTAGAAGCAGTCAGTACATTCATGATGGTATTCAGGGGATGATTGAATGGATAAAGGTACAAGATCAACATCCTTGATAATGGAAGAATGGTAATAGCTAGATTGTGACAGGATCTCAGCCATAGTAGGTTAGAGATAGAGGAGGAAATGGTTCCATTCCTAATGAGGAACTGGAAAAATATAGATAGGGACATTACACAGAATATTAGTCAGAGATGGAATACTATCTGTACCATAAATTTTGTTTTTTACTCTTTCATTTTTATTCAAACCTTGGAGCAATGGTTCTGAAGTTGGAGAATGCATCAACATGTTCTGAAGAACTTATTAAAACACAGATTCTACACTATAGTTTTTGATTGGATAGATCTGGAGAAAGGCCTGAGAATCTGTAATCTAACAAGTTTTCAGGAGACACTGCAAGTCTGGAGATCTCACTTGGAGGACCACTGACTTAAAAGAAAAGCAAGGGGCAGGCAGGAAGGTGGAGACTGAGTACTAATGGTGGCAGTGTCTCGCCTCTCTAACATGGTTCTGAGCAAGTCCACCACAGTCCCAAGCTTATTCACCTCAAAAGTCCTGCAATTAGCCAAATTCTTACTCTTTGGCAAACAGCATCCTTGAGGATCTTATTTCTCCTTCCTCAGAAGGTGGCTCGTTCCCACCAATGGAGTATAGTATCTTCTTCAGCAGAGTTCTGATTAATTCGTTTTCTCATTGCATTTCCAGTAATAACTCTAATTCTTATAAAATTTTATTGTCCCTGACTGGCAAGTCTGACAGTCTAGCTCTGAGTCAAATGGTGATGAGACAATATAGTCTCAGCGATGGTTAAGATGCCAGTTCTCAGGCACCAGGATGCTCAGTGCATTAAAGCCTCTGCCTTTAGCTCAGGTCATGATCCCAGGGTCCTGGGATTGAGCCCTGCATCCAGCTCTCTGTTCAGCAGGGAGCCTGCTTCTTCCTCTCTCTTTCTCTCTGCCTACTTGTAATCTTTGTCTGTCAAATAAATAAATAAAATCTTAAAAAAATAATGTGCCAGTTCTCATCCCCAGCCCAGTAGATGTTAGGTCTGCAGGAAACAAGACTCATTCTAGGCTCTGCTAGTTACGGAATTGAAATGATGACACATGTACATTTTAAAAGATGGTGTGTGTGAACGAGAGAGACAGAGAGATAGAGAGACAGAGACAGAGATAGAAAAACAGAGAGCTGGAATGAGAAATGAGTGAGTATCTGCAACTGACTCTACAGGTAGAAGAAAGTATCAGAACCTCCCACCTGTAGTTGGGAAGAATTAGGAAAATAAGGACTTCTACAAATATAATATTTGTCATATTCATCTGATCATTATTACAAATATATTAACATCTTCTATGCAGATAATATTCTGCTGCAACCTATTGCTAATGACACATTTTTTTTATTTTAATTTTTCTCATGTTATTTTATTTAAAAATTTTTTATTAGAGTATAGTTGACACATGTTACCCTAGTTTCAAATGCACAGTACAGTGAATTGACACATATTTAAAAAACCTATTTGTTGAAGGAAATCCCTGACGGCCCTCTACAAACCTCACTCAATGAATGAAAGATGCATTGGTTAAGCTTATAAGCCTTTGTTTGAGTAAAGATGGTATTTTGAGGCAGAAAATTAACATATCTTTTAAAAGTATCTTAACATGTTGAATTTCCCTTAATTTAGATAGGCTCTACTAATAAGTCCAAATTATGGCAATTTGGGAATTGGTCCCGATTTTCTCTCTTCACTAGTCCTTTGGTCTTCCAAGCTTTATTAGGTGAGATAATAATTAGAAGCTTAGTGGAAAACTGCACATAGGAAGAAATATAAAGGTTAGGAAAATGTTTGCATCACATCCTGGAGCATGCTTAGCTTTCATTTGTTAGCTGTTGGCTCTTCAGTTTATTATTATATAACTAGATTTGCACTCCATTAGTGGTTCTCTGCTCTATCCACACGTTCGAAGCACCCTTTGAGGATAGTAATTTCTCAGTTCCACCCCTCGATCTTCTAGTTTACTTGGTCTAGGATGGGGCTGGGAATTAGAAATTTTTAAAAAGCTCCCTGGATGATTTCAATGTGCAGCCAAGTTGAGGACCAACCACTGCATTAGAGGAAAGCAAAAATCACGATAGCTTAGAATAACTGAACAAATACTTTTTGACATGTTTTTAAGACTGGGGCCAAATCTGATGGTTCTATACTGATTTGTAATTCATTTCTTTAACATAAAAATCATATTTAAACCCATTAGGGTATTGTGATACGAGTAAGAGATGATGCTATACTTATTTTACAGAAGAAAATGCTGAAACTTTATATTTTTAAAATTTCATTAAGAAGTTAATTTTCAGAAGATTTGTGTTGGGTTATATGTTGACTAGACCGGAAATTTTCAGTTTCAGAGCATGAAGATGGTACACCTGCATATTTGATTAAATGCTTTCCTTTCCTTGCTTTTTTTTTTTTTTTAAGATTTTATTTATTTATTGACAGAGGGAGACACAGGGAGAGAGGGAGCACACGCAGGGGAGAGGTGGGAGAGGGAAAAAGCAGGCTTTCTGGCGAGCAGGGATCCCGGTTGGGGGAGGTAGGGTTTGATCCCAGGACTGACCTGAGGTGAAGTCAGGAAGGCAGATTCTTAACCACTGAGCGACCCAGGCACCCCAAATGCTTTCCTTTTCATACACAGATTTGATCTTCAATGGATACAATCTTAGCTTATGTTTTCCCTTTATTTTGCAGTCAGTATTAACTGTAAATAATTTCAGGCACAGTTTGCTTTTATCATCCTTGTTTATTTTGACTTATTCATCACATTCAGGATGTTTACAGTACATTCCTAACTCTGGGGTCATTATTAAGCTTAGAAGTGACATTAACGTTCCCAGAGAGAATTGTTGACACAGAAAGGCTGACAGCCTGATCCTCTAATATGAAATCACAGGTTTGAAAGGTGAGGAAATTGACCTTGAAATCTTCCTTTTGCCACCTACTGGACTGAGCGGTCAAAGTCGTTCTCACTGAAGGGCAAGCTGGGCCACTTGCACTCTGCCTTTCACTATACTTTTTGTGGCAGACCAAACCTCCATCAGATGACTATTGAAAATGCCATAAGCCCAGCTGCAAGAAAGATTTCTCTGTGGTAGCACAGAAGCACAGTTGTTTCCAGGCTTGTGTGAATACCATGGAGAGTGCTTTTATAGGACAGCTCACATCTTCAGAACAAACATGTGTCATAGCTGGGATTTGAACTCAAAGTTACTGACTCCCAGACTTGTGCTCAGACCAGCAGATCCTGCTGCTACTCATATGTTTGCGCTTGTAGAGTTGAGCTGAGCAGCAAAGAGAAAGAAAAAGAAAAAGCATAGCCTGTGAAATAACATGGTTGTGTCACCAGCTGCAAATATGTGTACTAGGAGCTTGCTGCTTCCACCAGTGATCAATGAATAAAAAGCAAACCATCAGTGGCCATTGTAAGAAATACATTGATGAAAGAATGGAAATGTGGAAAGAATATACAGTGGAATGCTTAATCAAGCAGGTTTTCTCTAGGCTTTCAAATGACAAGGCAAGAGGGAGTTTTCAGAAGCCACAGTTGGGAACTTTAGATCCTGGAGTGAGTCTACTGACTGGAGAGAAACTGAGAGCATTTTTCAAGGAAGAATTCTTGTGGGGTACCATGTGGAAACACCTTTGTTTCATTTATTCTTTCCAGCATGGATGGATGCTTGCAAAAAGGGCAGAGGCTTTTTTTTTTTTTTTTTTTCTGGGTCTTATTACTCTCTTATCCACTGCAAGGGTAACCAAGGATGTCATTAGTTAAAAATGGATCCCAATTCAACCAATCCAAGTATAATGTCGGTGTTACCCTTCCATGAATAATCCTCTCTCATTCTATCAGTGTTGTAAACCATTTAGACACTGTTGCTAATCCTACTCTCATCAAAACATGAAGTTAATAAAAAAAAAAAAAGTTTTTCATGAGAGCATTTGAAAAAAACAACTACATTTCCCCCCCAAAGCTTTCCATAATTAACCCTACAAATTCAACAATTCCAGATGTTCACCATGTCTTGTTAAGGGAGATAGCTTTTTATTGGATCACCTTCCCAGGATTTGGGGGATTTCTTGGGGGGATGCCCATGCATTATACAAGTCTGTTCTGGGATAATTCTCCACTCCACCCAGAAGCCATGTCTCTTCTGCCAATCTCCTTTAGTAATTTCCTGGTGAGAGATGTCCCTCAGGCTAATATGTTTTCCATATATAGAGACATAGATACTTTCCATTAATTTCAGTGATTGCTGCAACTAAGTTAACTTTAAGTGAAAAGTTAGTGAATGGTTAGGATTGACAAGAAAAGTATTATTCACAACTTATATATAATATGCAGCCACACATATGTGAATATATGTTTGAGTGTGTTTATGCAATATATACTTAATAGCTCTACTGCTTCAATTCTAGCTCCCTTATGCATTCTTTCACTCAGGTACTGACTCTGAGGGAATGAATGTCTGTTAGTAATGAGGGTAGCACTTTGAAGGGGAGAAGAGGGAGGGGCAGGTGAGTACAAAATAAAAAGAGGTACACCATTTAAGAGCAGCCCTTCCACAAAACAGCATCTTCATAGGGCACATAGTCTCTTTTTGAAAGAAAACAGTTTCCTTAGCAGCAGCTGAATGTACTGTCTGGCTAGAAATGTGTGATTCTAACATGATTTGGCATATGTTGGTAAGATGCCATTTAGAATCATGGCATGCTCTAGCTGGAAACCATCGGAGAGAGCTTGCCGTGCAAATGTCCTCTCTGCAGGTGAGAGACCACGGCCCAGAAAGCTAAGTGCCTTGTTATAGAGCATCGAAGAGAGTTAGTAGCCCAGAGAGGCCTAGAAGCTAGAGAACTCCTAAACCAGGGTTACAAATGCCTTGCCTACTCTCTCTGAAAGGGATGGGCAAATTAGGGAATTGTTAATTTATCGTAAAATGGCACCTCAAAGCAAGTCTGTTGGTGAATTGCATAAACCCTAGGGATACCCATAAAGAGAATCATAAAGTGGTCTTCCCCCGTGCCCTTTCATTCCTCCTCCTCCCCTCCTTTCCTGTTTCTTCCCAAGCTCAGTATGCAGGAGCTCATGCTCACTGTCGGACCCCGGTTCTATAAATACTCTGACTATTGTCAGCCTCGGGCTTGCCATTTTGGCTGTTTCCCAAGATTCATAACTTTCCTCTTACTCTTAATTCACAAATGCTGGTTTGTTGTTGTTGTTGTTGTAAGTTATTTAGCAATTCTGTGTTTTTTTTAAGATAGTGTGAATATACTCTAAGAGACAAGCAAACTTTTACTGAATTACCTTCCAGAGGAATGTGTGTGTGTGTGTGTGTGCGCGCACACACTCGTGCTCACGTGCATGTGTGCACATGCAAAATTGTGTCTTAAGGTTTCATGTGGTGTAGTTCATCCAGAGATCTTCTTAAAAGGCACACTCTGATTCAGCAAGTCTGGGTGAAATCTGGGAATCTGCATTTCTAAGTTGTCTCAGGTGATGCTGCTGCTTCATTGACCACACTCTGAATGACAATTGCCATAATATTTAAAATATTTGCATTTTAGTAGAGGACAGCAATATTCTAGCCTATAAAGTGACTCAACATGGGAATTTCGGGCAAGAGTGTTTTTGACAATCCTTGTATCACAACATACAGTGAGGGGGTTATTGCCTCTGCATGAGGTCCGTTCTGGTTAAGACCTTTTGAAGTCCTTATATAAGAGAGAGCCAGAAGGTCAAAAAAGTTATCCCTCAGTGATCACAGATTTCAACCATGAGTGGACAACTTCCTCTTCCTGTGCATTTCTTCTGCCTTCTCCCTCTTTCATAACTACATTAAGAATCCGTGTACAAGATGCCAGTTTTGTTTATTTGCCTTTAAAAGGAAAAAAAGATATATTTATTGACTGGTCTTTATTTTATAGGTGACAAAGCAGTAGATTCTCATTTTAATTTGGAAGATTTGTTTTCTTCTTCTTGCTCCAGGCCCCATGGTGATCCATTTATTTCACACCTGTCTTACACTCCTCTTTTCCCTCTCTGTAATTGTCTTCTCAAAGCCAGAATTAGAATTTGTCTTCCTCAGTGTTATAGAATGTACCTAAAAGCATGGCTCAGTTTTGTCCCAACACCTACCACGGAGGCTTCGCATATTAATGTGTGTATTAATGTATATTAATAAATCTCGATGAATAAATATGCACTTAATACATGTTCGTGGTATTTAATCACCCTGGCTCTTTGAGATAACTCATCTCCATGCTGGTTTTCAGCGATGTAAGGACAATACTTGTGGGTTTTTGTCTGTCCCCCTGTAGACTCTGGTGATACAATAATTTTCTATTCTTTATGTATTTGTGTATTTTTCAATCCGGATGTCAACACCATTTTTATAAATAATATCTCTAATCTTACCAGTCCTGCCTGTGATGTTGCAAATCTCCTCTTTGGGGCATGCGTGATACAGAATAATCTCATATACATGCTTCTCTCCGTATACTTTTGTGTTCTGAGGCAAGTAGGAAAGGTAAGTAGGTGATTCATATTTATAATTGTTTCTAAATTGGAGGCTCTCTTGTGTGGATTAAGTTGTGAAGAGAATGCAGATAATAGAAGTGCCAGGGCCAGAATACAGGTCTTTTGAGTGCTTGTAATCTAAGTGACAGTCAGAACTCATTCTTTTATGAATCGTTTCTTCATTCATTCAGTACTCACAGAGTATTATCATGTACCTGCCTTCCTGGATCCAAATTCTGTTTTTCTGTGTGTGTGTGTGTGTGTGTGCGCGCGCGCGCGCACGCGCGCGCGTAAGGAGGCACATGCGTGTTTCATCAATTTTACAAATTAACAAATTTAAAATATAGTTTCTGGTAGTGATAGGAATAGTGAAACTAGATAAAGCAGGTTAAGAAGATAAAGAGGAGTGGGGTTAGCAGTCCCTGAGTTTGTTTTTTTAAGGAAAGTTTTGTCTGAGAAGACATTTGAGCAGACACCTGAGAGGATGTGAGGGGTGGGACATGTGGGCATTGAGAAAAAGAGTCCCAGGCAGAGGGAGCTGCAACAGTAAAGACCTTGAGTTGAAAAGAAGTCTGGCATGCCAGATGCGAGGGAAGGCTTCCGTGGCAGATGGAGAAAGTGAGGGAGTGAAAAGATGCGTGAGGACAGTGGGTCTGCCCGTGATGGTTGGTGTGGTAACCACTCAGTAAATGGAGATCATGCTAGTTTTATGCTTAAAACTTCCAATGGCTTTTACTGCTCTTATGATAAAGATGAAAAAGCCTGTATGAAAGCTAAATCCTCCAGCCTCATTAGGCATGCCAGATTCCCTCAGTTTCTGTGTCAGCCCTGACCCCTCCTTCTTTTGGTCCTCCCCTCTCACTAGCTTTTTCCCCACAAGGCCTTTGTATGTGTCATTCCACTGCCTGGAGGCTCTCCACCTACCCCCTCAAACCTCTGCTCCTTTACGTCTCAGCTTCATGATCAATTCCTTAAAACAGGTGTCCCTGACCTCCTGTAATCTCTGCTCTGTGCACTCAGAGTGTTATGCACTCTTCCATGACACTTATCAGCCTTTCAACTTTACATTTCTTTGTGTGGTTGTTTGATTAAGGTCTTTTTCTCCTGCCGAATTATAAGCTCCATGAGTCCAGAAACCAGGGTAACTTTTTTCCACCACATTCTCTCTACTGCCTTGTGTAGTATCTGTCACAAGGTAGTTGCTCTGTGAGTACTTGGAACAGTTGATTTTAAAATTCTCCTACCTTTGTTCCTTTCCTTTTACCTTTTCTCTTCTTATTTTAGCCTCATCTCCTCCTTTTGCCCTTTGTTTTCTTTCTTTATTCCTCATTTCTTCCTTCTCTCTTCTTAATTTGTGATGACTATTTTAATGCTGAGTTCAAGATCTGTGACTGTTTCCTACTAACTAAAGAACAATGGTAGAATATAGTTGGCGGCACAAAATGGCACGCTGCCACGATGGCCCCTTCAGAAGAGAACATGACTATTATATCTTCCTTAAATGAAGACCTATATCAAACACTGCAGCAAGGGTGTTTTTCCATTTCATTTCTTTTGTTCTGCTTATGGCTTTGCTGAATCCATCTATCATTAACATTTATAATTTAGCACTGTCTTCTGGCACAGTATGATGCTATCTGTATTGCTGACAGTTTTGTCTCAGTCTTGGTCTTGGGTCTTTCAGCTGTCTGGTTTCCCGAATTTTGCTTATCCAAGCATTTCATTTGTCAAACTACCTGCCATTGTCACCCCGTTTGTCTTTATCCTCAGTCATTAGTTTCCTATGCTCTGTCTTAATCCCATTACAGGGCTTGTTCTTGCTATTTTTATTTGTCATGGTATCTATTTTAGTAACAGATGTAGTTGTCAGAACATCTCCTTTACTCCCATTACTGGTGTCATTTGTGCATTTGGTATTAGAGTTTGTCTTATGTGCTATTCTGGGTCTTTGTACCCATGTTAGTCTACTTCATTATTTTAATTCTATCAGATCTTTTCTTCTCCCAGTGATATATGACCATGCTTCATTTATTTCTTACTGATTTTGAATATTGTTGGGTTGCTTTGTCTTTAAGACAAGCATATTTAGAAGGCCAGATCAATGGAGCAATAGGCAAGAATGCAAATTTATGAGCATTTGCTCTGAACATATGTGCATTCAGTCAGAGGGTTGAGCTACAGTGTGTGCAGTTGATCATGTGAGGAGAGTATGTTCATTTATTGGGGTTTGACTTTCACTGTGAGCTTTTCATATCTCTGTTAGTAACATATTGTACAAGATGAGAGTTTTTCTTTTTGTACTATTTGAAGTTAGTACATTTTTACTGTAAACAAAATCTTAAATAAAGATACACTGTAATTTTTCCCACTTTGGGGTGATGGATTAACAAAGCAAAGAAAGACAAATTTATTCTAAAATGAATTGATTGCTTGGGGAAAAATCTCATTAAGCAATGTTTAACCAAAAAGTATAAGATGAGGAGAAACATAGAGAAGTGCAGATAATAAAAGTAAAGAGAATTTGTTTTGAGGATGGGTACAAATAGTATTATCTTCTCAGAAGCAGCTATCTAACATTTACCACTGATTCTCAAATGATTTAACATGACTCAGAATATGTGAGGGAATTTGAATTCACTAAAAGTTGGAAGGACAACCCATTGCCCAGGAGTTGTAGGTACTTGCTCAGTGGAATTAGCCACAGATTTTCTAAGATTTAGATCTACCCAAAATTTGCAAAGGAAAAGAGAAATAAACAAGCCTAATCATAGAAATCCTGCAAGTGCTTAAAATGTTTTATGTCCAGTCCACTGATTTAGAACCAGACCTTGCTGAAATTCACATCCTTTTTCTGTCACATGATTTCACCATTGCTTTTTTTTTAGTTTATATCAAGTTTATTCCATAAATAACATTTAATAATATTAATTACATATTAAAAATTTAAACTTTTTACCCATTTAACAACTGATCATAGTTTTTTTTTAATTTTTAAATTTTTTAATAAACATATAATGTATTTTTATCCCTAGGGGTACAGGTCTGTGAATTGCCAGGTTTACACATTTCACAGCACTCATCATAGCACACACCCTCCCCAATGTCCATATCCCCATCACCCTCTCCCGTCCCCCCTCCCCCCAGCAACCCTCAGTCTGTTTTTTGAGATTGAGTCTTTTATGGTTTGTTTCCCTCCTGATCCCATCTTCTTTCATTTTTTTCTTTTCCTACCGCCTAAACCCCCCACATTGCATCTCCACTTCCTCATATCAGGGAGATCATATGATAGTTGTCTTTCTCCAACTGACTTATTTCGCTAAGCATAATACCCTCCAGTTCCAACCACATTGTTGCAAATGGCAAGATTTCATTTCTTTTGATGGCTGCATAGTATTCCATTGTATATATATACCACCATTCATCTGTTGATGGCCATCTAGGTTCTTTCCATAGTTTGGCTATTGTGGACATTGCTGCTTTAAACATTCCGGTGCACGTGCCCCCTCGGAGCACCACATTTGTATCTTTAGGATATATACCCAGTAGTGCAATCACTGGGTCATATGGTAGCTCTATTTTCAGTTTTTTGAGGAACCTCCACATTGTTTTCCAGAGTGGTTGCACCAGCTTGCATTCCCGCCAACAGTGTAGGAGGGTTCCCCTCTCTCCGCATCCTCGCCAGCATCTGTCATTTCTTGACTTATTAATTTTAGCCATTCTGACTGGTGTGAGGTGGTACCTCACTGTGGTTTTGATTTGTATTTCCCTGATGCCGAGTGATGTGGAGTATTTTTTCATGTGTCTGTTGGCCATCTGGATGTCTTCTTTGCAGAAATGTCTGTTCATGTCCTCTGCCCATTTCTTGATTGGATTATTTGTTCTCTGGGTGTTGAGTTTGATAAGTTCTTTATAGATTTTGGATACTAGCCCTTTATCTGATATGTCATTTGCAAATATCTTCTCCCATTCTGTCAGTGGTCTTTTGGTTTTGTTAACTGTTTCCTTTGTTGGGCAAAAGCTTTTGATCTTGATGAAATCCCAATAGTTCATTTTTGCCCTTGCTTCCCTTGCCTTTGGTGATGTTCCTAGGAAGAATTTGCGGTGGTTGAGGTCAAAGAGGTTGCTGCCTGTGTTCTCCTCAAGGATTTTGATGGATTCCTTTCTCACATTGAGGTACTTCATCCATTTTGAGTCTATTTTCATGTGTGGTGTAAGGAAATAGTCCAATTTCATTTTTCTGCATGTGGCTGTCCAATTTTCCCAGCACCATTTGTTGAAGAGGCTGTCTTTTTTCCATTGGACATTCCTTCCTGCTTTGTTGAAGATTAGTTGACCATAGAGTTGAGGGTCTATTTCTGGGCTCTCTATTCTGTTCCATTGATCTATGTGTTTGTTTTTGTGCATCTTGATGATGACAGCTTTATAATAGAGCTTGAAGACTGGAATTGTGATGCCATGAACTTTGGCTTTCTTTTTCAATATTCCTTTGGCTATTCGAGGTCTTTTCAGGTTCCACATAAATGTTAGAATTATTTGTTCCATTTCTTTGAAAAAAATGGATGGTACTTTGATAGGAATTGCATTAAATGTGTAGATTGCTTTAGGTAGCATAGACATTTTCACAATATTTATTCTTCCAATCCAGGAGCATGGAACATTTTTCCATTTCTTTGTGTCTTCCTCAATTTCTTTCATGAGTACTTTATAGTTTTCTGAGTATAGATTCTTTGCCTCTTTGGTTAGGTTTATTCCTAGGTATCTTATGGTTTTGGGGGCAATTGTAAATGGGATTGACTCCTTAATTTCTCTTTCTTCTGTCTTGTTGTTAGTGTAAAGAAATGCAACTGATTTCTGTACATTGACTTTATATCCTGACACTTACTGAATTCCTGTACAAGTTCTAGAAGATTTGGAGTGAAGTCTTTTTGATTTTCCACATATAGTATCATATAATCTGCAAAGAGTGATAGTTTGACTTCTTTGCCAATTTGGATGCCTTTAATTTCTTTTTGTTGTCTGA
The DNA here is from genome assembly GCF_002288905.1 of Enhydra lutris kenyoni. Taxonomy (NCBI): domain Eukaryota; kingdom Metazoa; phylum Chordata; class Mammalia; order Carnivora; family Mustelidae; genus Enhydra; species Enhydra lutris. Next base: position 5,406,201 of record NW_019154154.1, on the reverse strand, counting down.
TTGCTGAGGCTAGGACTTGTAGTACTATGTTAAATAGCAGTTCACCATTGCTTTTAAGTCAGTATTTGAACTACTTTGTTAGCTTGATTCTTTTAAACTGAGTAAACTGGAATATTGATCACCTTGAGAAAAAATTCAATATCATTGTGAAATCTGAGGAGTCAAGGAATTTAAGGAGAGAGTGAATTCTTGAAGGTCATGAAACGGACTGTATAGTCTTCATTTGTTAGTATCTGCCTTCCATTTCTAATTTTTCTAAAAAGATATTTATTTATTTATTTATTTATTTATTTTGAGAGAGAGAGAGCACAAGCAGGAGGAGTGGGAATGGGGTTAAGGGAGATCCTACAGTCCTGGGATCATGACTTGAGCTGAAGGCAGATACTTAAATGATGGAGCCACCCAGGTGCCCTTCTATTTCTAATTTTTATAAGATTTAAACCAGCAAGGAAGCCTTTTCACCATTAGATCATAGGAAAATGGGTTTTTGTAGGAAAGAGGGAGATGTACATGGGGGTCTAGGTTTTCAATGACTATAAGATGCCTGGCATTTATGAATGATAGACCTACATAAGACTTTTTGAATGTAAAGAGAATATCCCCTACATTTGTCCTATGAAGAAACAGAACACCCAAAAGCAATTTATGCAGGAGAATGTTTCATGTATACCTTTAAATACCCTTGGAAGAATATGCTTGTCTGTATTTTATTGAGTAGTTCCCACTTTGTACCTTTGTGGTATTTGGTGCACAGCTCTCTTGTAAGACCTTTTATTTCATCCTGATTGCTTATCTTTTACCACTCTGGTTATGAGTTCCTTGGGTGTGGGGTTTACTTATCCACTATTTATTATGAAATTAGTGCTTTGTGGATAATTGGTTTTCAATATATGATTGTTAACAAATGGTCACCAATTTATAATCCATGCCAGATAATTAAGTATTATGGATACATGGTATAAGTCATTTGCCTGTTTGAAGATGCCAGATCAGAGAAAAAAATCTATGTTGCTATATTTGAGGGCAGACTTCTAATCTTCATGTATGTGTATGTAAAATACTTGAAAACGTAACTGAAAACAAAAACAAGTCTTTGAATTGTCTAACAAATACTTCACACTGTGCATAATACTATAGGTATGACATCTAGTTTACTCCCTGTAACAGTTTAGTGAGGTAGGGATTTGTAGTAGGTACTTCTTCAGTGAGCTGCTGGCTCAAACTAATCTCCCCTTTTCTGGGAAAAAATATATGAACCTGTAGTGATTACATTTCTACTCTTAACCTTAAACTTCTGGCCATAGTTTGTTCATCCAGGGTTGGATATGATCCAAGCAGGGATAGTCAGATTTTCTCTTCCAGGAACTGGAAATATGAGACAGAGAGAGACTAGGAATTGTTGGAGAGGAATCACGTTAATGGCAGTCAACAAAGAAGTTTTCTGCATGGAATTGTTGAATCTCTGTACTGTATGCCCAAAACTAATATGTTAAGTATACTGGGATTTAAATTAAAAAAAAAAAAAAAAAAAGGAAGTTTTTTTTTTTTCTCATTCATTCACCTGACATATATATATATTGAATGCCTTCAATGTTCCAGGTACCAAACAGAGGCTAGGGTTAAATAACAGCAAAATCAGGCGTAATCTCTGTTTTAAGGAACTCATAGATGATTAAGAAAGAGAAAGACTATAATTAAACACCCACAAAATTAATTAAAACTATAAACTAGTGTAAATGGAAAAATGGAAGATAGTCCTATGATAGTAAATAACAGTAGAATCAGTGGCACAAAAGATTGGGAATTCTATAAAGAAGTAAGATTTACTTTTCTATCTGACCATTTAATGTTTAGAAAGAATATTAAGCAGGTGAAAAGGTGGGTGTGGTTGAGCATGAGACATTTAAGTGAGAGGAAAAGCATGCCAGATACACTAGGATATAAGAAGGGAGCATGGTACGGTATACCAGTGCACCCGGACAATGAGAGCTGGGAAAGAGTGGGAGTTAAGCATGGAGGGTCTTGACTGACATGTTGAGATTTTCATCTCTATTATAAGAACAATGGTATTCAAGGGAAGGCAGGCATCTAATATGATCAGGTTTAGTTCAGTGAAGAGTTGATTTTAGTTTGTTATGGCAGAAGCAATAGAGAGGGACAAGAAATGGATGGGTTTGAGAAATATTTAGCCAATAAAGTAACAGAATTTGGTGATAAAACCAAACTTGTGGATAATAGGAATAGAGGTGTCAAGTATGATTTCCAGATATTTGGTTTGCAGAATGAGAGATAGAAAATTCACTGAATTAGGGACCTTAAATAATATTTAAAATATATAAAATATAAAAATAGAGTATTTCAGAATTAAACAATGTAGGATCTTTGTATGTCCATTTGAGATGGTGATGATGGTCATGGATTTCTGTTTCTAGTATATATAAAGGGTTAGCTGTGTCAATTTTAATGTTTGGTGTTTAATACTAAAGAGTTCACTAGTAAAAGGTGATGGCTAAGACTTAATTTTCTGAACAGTCTCCAGGAAAAGAAATACATGAATTGTCTTCACCAAAGTGAACCAGAGTGCCATCTGGTGACTGTTTATACAAATAGCAGGCACATGTTCCCTGAGGACAAACTTAAAGAGCTAAATTTATTGAGAAATTATTATGTGCCTGGAACCCCTGTGCTAAGATTTATATATAGCATCACATTTATTAGCCCATTATAAAATATTTAAAATTAAATAACAATATAAGGTAATATTAAATATAAATAAAGTATATAATTAAATGGAATATATATGGTTTAAATTAAAAAAAGTTATAATAAGATTGATGATGAACTACACACTTTCTTTCTTCAAAAGACACACGGACATTCACATCTTTTATTAATTTAGGAGAAAACCTATAATTAATTTTGTTATAGGAAGAGTTCTAAAAAAAAAAAGAGTTGTCTGTAGCTCTTGAGTTACTCTTTACAATGTAAATCAGGCTTAGGAAAAAAGTCCAATGTTGTTTTGCACAATACAGCCATTCATTTACACAATAATTATGGTTATATTTTCAGCAAATATTATTATGATTCTATTGAATATTGAATATTCTACCGAAGATGCAACAGTGAACAAAATATGTCAGAACTTGTATCCTTATGGACTGTCCCATGAGAGGAGACAGAAAACTGGTGTCTGGTAAAATATATAATAGGCCAGATAGAGCTAAGTGGTGAGGAAAAGAAAAAAAAGAAAAGAAAAAGAAAGCAAAGAAAGGGAATAAATAGTGTGGTTAAGGTGTAAGGTTATTGCTATTTTAAATATAGTCAGATCCCATAGAATAAAAACTTCAAGGAAATAAAGAAATAGACCATATGGACATTTTGAGGTAGAATGTCCAGGTATATGGGAGAGAAAGTGTAAAGACCCTGAGGAAGAAGTGTGCCAAGTTTATTTAAGTAAGACCAAAGATGCCAATGTGGCTAGAGTAAATTAACCCATAGAATGAGTTAGGTAGTATTCCTTCCGCTTCTATTTTCTGGAAGAGTTTGTGAAGAATGGACATAATTTCTTAATTAATTATTTGGTAAAATTCATCTGGCCTGGTCCTTTCCTTACAGAAATTTATTAACTACTGGTTTAATTTTTTTAAACTAATAGGTTCATGCTGATTATCTAGTTATCTTCATATGTCTTTTGGTAGATTGTGTCTTTGAATTGGTTCATTTCCAATTCATGGCTATAGTGTTTAAAGGGCTTCTTTATTATCTTTTTAGTGTCTAGGTGATCAATACTGATGACCTCTCTTTAATTTATGATGTTGATAATTCATGTCTTCTCTCCTTTTTAACTTGTTGTCCGATATAGAGGCTTATCAGTTTTATTACTATTTTCCAAATAGCAGGCTTTTGGTTTTATTGACTTAAAACATTTTTTTTGCGGGGGGCACCTGGGTGGTTCGGGGGTTGAGCCTCTGCCTTTGGCCCACTTCATGGTCTTGGGGTCCTGAGATCAAGCCCTGCATCGGGCTCTCTGCTCAGCGGGGAGCCTATTTCCCCCTCTCTCTCTGCCTGCCTCTCTGCCTACTTCTGATCTTTCTCTCCATGTCAAATAAATAAATAAAGTCTTTAAAAATTTGTTTTTTTTTCATTGATTTATGCTCTACTTTTTATTATTTCCTCCTACTACCTTAAGGTGTAAATCACTCTACTTTCTCTAGTTTCCTAAGATGGAAATTTAGATTATTGTTTTTAGGTCATTTTTTTTTCTAATACATGCATTTAATGCTTTAAATGTCCCTCTGAGCACTACTTTAATTGTATTACAAAAATTTTCATGAATTGTAATTTTTTAAAGTAGGCTCCATGATGGAGCCCAATGTGGGGCTTGAACTCATGACCCTAAGATCAAGACCTGAGTTTAGATCAAGAGTTGGACACATAACTGACTGAGCCACTCTGGTGCCCCTTGATAAGTTATATTTTTATTTTCTCTTAGTTCAATTAAAATAAAATTCTCTTGAGATTTCTTCTTTGACCATTAGAAGTATGCTATTTACTTCCCAAACATTTTGGAACTTTTGCCTTTCTTTCTGATTTATAGTTAAATGCCATGGTGGTCTGTGAACATACATTGTATGAATTCTATTCTTTTAAATTTGTTAGGGTGTGTTTTATGGCCCAGAATGTGGTCTATATTGTTGAATGCTCAGTGTGAAAAGAATATGTATCCTGCTGTTTTTGGGTGGGCTAATCTGTAAATAGCAATTAGATCAAACTGCCAGGTAGTGCTATTCAGGTCCAATTATGTTCTTACTGATTTTCTGCCTGCACGATTTATCAATGATTTGAAAGAGATGTGTTGAAGTCATGACTAATAATGGTCAAATTGTCCATTTCACATTAAAGTTCTTTCTTTTTTGCCTCCTGTACTTTAATGCTGTACCACTGGATGCATACACATTAAGGATTACTATGTTTTCTAGATAATCGCCCCCTTTATCATACACAATGCTACTCTTTAAAAGACCCTTGATAATTTTTCTTGTTTTAAAGTGTGCTTTGTCTATAATTATAGTTATAGCTTTCTTTCATTGCATGCTAGCATGCTATACCTTCCTCCATCCCATTACTTTCAACTTTTCTGAGTCTATATTTAAAGTGAGTTTCTTGTACACAACATACTGAATCTTGTTTTTTATTTCTAAGCACTCTGACAATCTCTGTCATTTAATCGGTATATTTAGATCATTCAAATTTAAAGTGATTATTCATATAGTGAGGTAATATATCTTATATTTGAAACTATTTTCTCTTTATTACATTTTTTTCTTACTTCTTTTATTCCCTTTTTTATGCCTTCTCTTATTTTATGTTATTCCATTTTATCTCCTGTCTTTGCATATCAATTATAGTTCCTTTAAAAAAAAATTAGTGATGACTCTGAAAGTACATTTTTAACTAATCTAAGTCCATTGTCAAATAAGACCAAGTCACTTCATGGGTGATGCCAGTAAGTTACAGAAGAGTATTTCCAATTTTATCTCATTTCTTATCTATCATTCATTTGTTTTCAGTTTCAGTAGGAGTTCAACTTTTACTTATCATAAAGATGAAAGTCACAGCTTTTATACTCTCTACTAGTTAGTGGATCATCTTTTTTAAAAAAAATCATCTGCTGAAATAACTGTTCATGATTTTTTTTGGCTATGGGTCAAAACAATTTCCTTGATTTCAATATCCTTTTATTAGAGCAAATAGCATGGTGGAAAACATGTGTCCTGGAAATTCTAAGATTTCAAGTCTATCTATCTATCTGTCTATCTATTTACCTATCTGTCTACCTAACTCCTTTTAAACAGGAGTTTTAAACCACTATAAATGAAAAAGTTGGGTCATGAACAAAATAATACAGCTTAAAAGATATAATAATAAGGCTTACATATTTATCCACTATGATTAAGTATTCTACTTTGCTAGTAACTTCAGTTTCACATATATTATTCTCTTCTAAGCGCTGTAAGTATATTAAAAGCATAGAATTCAAAGCCCTTATAGATGTAAATAATTAGAAATTTATGGGTAAAATAACCAAAATAAAGTTGCACTTAGAATTGTTGATCAACCAGTTATAAGGATAAACATTCACATTTTATGTTTTAAAAAACATATAAGCCAATCCTCTATAACATTTTAAAAAATTCAGTGTCTTTCTTTTCTTCATTGGATTTTTTTTTCATGTTTCCTACTGATCAGAAACAAAGGTATTTATACAGTGGTTGAAACCCTAAAATTTTTGTTTGCTGCCTGCACAGTATGCCTAAAGAGTCTATAAATACTTTGAGTGAAGCTTAACTGATGTTCCTACTGAAACACACATGGACTGGGGCACCTTGGCTGAGACTGGCCTCTATGGTTTTTAAAATCTTAAGAAGTTAGGACTCTAAAAGCCACTTTTTCAAAGCTCCAAGCAGTTTGATTGTTCAGAATGGAAGCCTTCAATTCATCCTGAGTGGAATACCACTGCTAATACTTTCATTTCAGACTAATAGTTCTAGTGTGCTATTTCTGAGTCTGCTTTCTCAGGAATTTTTTTTCTTTTTTGTAGAGAAGAAAAAAAAAATGCTTTCTATGTATTTAGAATGCATTCTGCCATATACAAACCATGACGTGTCCAAGCAGAATTTTGGGCGTTTTTCATTTGTCCCGATTTAGCGTACAATGAAAAATACAAGTGGAGAGAACTATAGGCTTAACTCACTCATGCTGGATTTAAAACTATAAAAAAGGAACTGGCATATTAACATCTTATATCCTGTATTAATAAAGAATGGATAATCCAGAAAAGAGTGATTATGGATTATTGGTGTGGATATTATCATCATCATCATCATTATTTTATTAACATATAATGTATTATTTGTTTCAGGGATACAGGTTTGTGAATCATCAGTATTACACAATTCACAGCACTCACCATAGCACATACCCTCCCCAATGTCCATCACCCAGCCACCCTATCCCTCCTCCTCTGCCCCTGAGCAGCCCTCAGTTTGTTTCCTGAGATTAAGAGTTTCTTATGGTTTGTCTCCCTCCCTGGTCCCATCTTGTTTCATTTTCCCCTCCCTTCCCCCCATGAACCCCCACCCTGCTTCTCAAATTCCTCATATCAGAGATAATATGATAATTTTGATTCTCTGACATTTCACTTAGCATAATACCCTCTAGTTCCACCCATGTCATTGCAAATGGCAAGATTTCAGGGTTTTTTGATGGCTGCATAGTATTCCATTGTGTGTGTATGTGTGTGTGTGTGTGTGTGTGTGTGTGTGTAGAGTGTGGATATTATTATCTAGACTTAAGCCATAACTAAGTGGGTGTGTAGAAGATAGAAAATATAGTATATTTTTCTTTAATCATGTACTTACAAGAAGTTGGGCAACTCATGTCCTACTCTCCAAATTTGTGACTCAATTTACAGCTAATAAGAAAGTCTGGGGATCACCAGCCAGGATTCCTATCTTTAGTAGCCATTAGTGGTGGTAACTGATAGCAGTTGAAGAGAAAGGGCAATTCCAAATGATGTGGGAGGCAAATGGTGGGTAAGAAATTCTTCCTGTCAAAGATTAATTGAACATGTAATTGTGGGTTCATTTCTGGGTTTTCTATTGTGTTCCACTAATCTATATATCTGTTTTTGTGCTGGTACCATACTGTATTGATCACTCTAGCTTTGTAATATAACTTAAAGTCTAAAGTTGTGATGCCTCCAGATTTGCTTTCCTTTTTCAAGGTTGTTTTTGCTATTTGGGGTCCCTTGTGGTTCCATAAAAATGTTAGGATTGTTTGTTCTGTGACAAATTCTGGTATTATTTTGATAAGGATTACATTAAACGTGTAGATTGCTTTTGGCGATATAGACATTTTAACAATATTTGTTCTTCCAATCCATGAGTATGGAATGTTTTTCCATTTCTTTGCATCATCTTCAATACCTTGCATCAGGGTTTTATAGTTTTTAGGATACAGGTGTTTTAGCTCTTTGGTTAGGTTTATTCCTAGGTATCTTATGGTTTTTAGTGTAATTGTAAGTAAGATTGTTTTCTTACACTCTCTTTCTCTGCTTCATTCTTGGTGTGTGGAAATGCAATAGATTTCTCTATGTTGATTTTTATATCCCGTGACTTTACTGAATTCATTTATCAGTTCTAACATTTTTTGGGGGGAGTTTTTCGGGTTTTCTTTAGAGTATCATGTCTTCTGCAAACAGTGAAAGTTTGACTTCTCCCTTGCCAGTTTGTGTGCTTTTATTTCTTTTCCTTGTCCAGCTGCTGTCAATTAATTTTTGACAAACAGTAAAGAAGTCTCTTTAACAAATGGTATTGGGAAACTGGACAGCAAGGTGCAGAAGAATGAAACTGGACAACTTCCTTATATTATATACAAAAATAAATTCAAAATGAATTAAAGACCTACATTTGAGACAAGGAAATATTAAAATTCTTGAGGAGAACACAAGCAGTAATCTTTTTGACATTGGCTGTAGCAACTTCTTACTAGATAGGTGTTCTGAGGCAAGGGAAAAAACAAAAATGAACTATTGGGATTTTTGTCAAGATAAATAACTTCTGCACAGCAAAAGAAGCAATCAACAAGAATAAAAGGCAACACAGGTTGGGAGAAGATATTTGCAAATGAAATATCTGGTAAAGCATTAGTATCCAAAATCTATAAAGAATTTACCAAACTCAACACCCCAAAAACCAAATAATCCAGTTAAGAAATGGACAGAAGGCATGAGCAGACATTTCTCCAACGAAGACATACAAATGGCTAACAGACACATGAAAAAATGCTCAACATCACTCATCATCAGAGGAATACAAATCAAAACTGCAATGAGATATCATCTCATACTCGTCAGAATGGCTAAAATTAATAACACAAGTAACAACAGGTGTTGGTGAGGATATGAAGAAATGGGAAACCCTCTTTCAGTGTTGATGGAATTACAAACTAGTACAGCCACTGTGGAAAATAGTATGGTGGTTCCTCAAAAAGTTAAAAAAATTGAACTACCCTATGATCCAGCAATTGCACTACTAAGTATTTACCCAGTGAATACAAAAATATTCGAAGGGATACATTACATATACCCCAGTGTTTATTGCAGCATTATCAACAAAAGCTAAATTATGGAAAGAACCCAAATGTTCATCAACTGACGAATGGTTAAAGAGGATGTGGTTTATGTATTTATACAATGGAATATTACCTGGCCATAAAAGAGAATGAAATCTTGCCATTTGTAACAACATGGATGAATCTAGAGAGCATACTGCTAAGTGAAATAAGTCACTCAAAGAAAGACAAATACTGGGAGGAGGAGTCAAGATAGCGGAGAAGTAGCAGGCTGAGACTACTTCAGGTAGCGGGAGATCAGCTAGATAGCTTATCTAAAGATTGCAAACACCTACAAATCCAACGGGAGATCGAAGAGAAGAAGAACAGCAACTCTAGAAACAGAAAATCAACCACTTTCTGAAAGGTAGGACGGGCGGAGAAGTGAATCCAAAGCGACGGGAAGATAGACCGCGGGGGGAAGGGCCGGCTCCCGGCAAGCAGCGGAGCAACAGAGCACAAAATCGGGACTTTTAAAAGTCTGTTCCGCTGAGGGACATCGCTCCAGAGGCTTAACCGGGGTGAAGCCCACGCAGGGTCAGCGTGGTCTCAGGTCCCGCAGGATCACAGAAGGATCAGGGGTGTCTGAGTGTCGCAGAGCTTACAGGTATTAGAACAGGGAAGCCGGCTACAGAGACAGAGCCGAGGAGTAAGCTCTAAGCTCAGGGTTACCTTGAGCCGGTCGCAGGCTCGGTCAGCTCGGAGCACGGCCAGAGGCAGGGTGACGGGAGTAAATCGGCGCTGTTCTCTGAGGGCGCACTGAGGAGTGGGGCCCCGGGCTCTCGGCTCCTGCGGACCGGAGACCGGGAGGCCGCCATCTTCATTCCCGCCCTCCGGAACTCTACGGAAAGCGCTCAGGGAACAAAAGCTCCCGAAAGCAAACCCGAGCGGATTACTCAGCCCGGCCCCTGGTAAGGGCGGTGCAACTCTGCCCGGGGCAAAGACACTTGAGAATCACTACAACAGGCCCCTCCCCCAGAAGATCAACAAGAAGCCCAGCCAGGACCAAGTTCACTTACCAAGGAGTACAGTTTCAATACCAAGGAGAGTAGCAGAATTCCAAAGGAGGAGAAAGCAAAGCACGGAACTCATGGCTTTCTCCCCATGATTCTTTAGCCTTGCAGTTAATTTAATTTTTTTTCTTTTTCAATTTATTTTCCTTCTTCTAATTTTTTTTAACTTTTACCCTTTTCTTTTTTAACGTTTTTTAACTAGTTTATCTAATATATATATATATTTTTCCTTTTTATATTTTTTTCTTTATTGGTTTTCTTTTTTTAATTGTTTCTTTCTTTTTTTTTTCATTTTTTTTTTTCTTCTTTCTGAACCTCTTTTTATCCCCTTTCTTCCCCCCTCACGATTTGGGATCTCTTCTGATTTGGCTAAAGCATATTTTCCTGGGGTTGTTGCCACCCTTTTAGTATTTTACTTGCTCCTTCATCTACTCTTATCTGGACAAAATGACAAGGCGGAAAAATTCACCACAAAAAAAAGAACAAGAGGCAGTACCAAAGGCTAGGGACCTAATCAATACAGACATTGGTAATATGTCAGATCTAGAGTTCAGAATGACGATTCTCAAGGTTCTAGCCGGGCTTGAAAAAGGCATGGAAGATATTAGAGAAACCCTCTTGGGAGATATAAAAGCCCTTTCTGGAGAAACGAAAGAACTAAAATCTAACCAAGTTGAAATCAAAAAAGCTATTAATGAGGTGCAATCAAAAACAGAGGCTCTCACTGCTAGGATAAATGAGGCAGAAGAAAGAATTAGTGATATAGAAGACCAAATGACAGAGAATAAAGAAGCTGAGCAAAAGAGGGACAAACAGCTACTGGACCATGAGGGGAGAATTCGAGAGATAAGTGACACCATAAGACGAAACAACATTAGAATAATTGGGATTCCAGAAGAAGAGGAAACAGAGAGGGGAACAGAAGGTATATTGGAGAGAATTATTGGAGAGAATTTCCCCAATATGGCAAAGGGAACAAGCATCAAAATCCAGGAGGTTCAGAGAACCCCTCTCAAAATCAATAAGAATAGGTCCACACCCCGTCACCTAATAGTAAAATTTACAAGTCTTAGTGACAAAGAGAAGATCCTGAAAGCAGCCCGGGAAAAGAAGTCTGTAACATACAATGGTAAAAATATTAGATTGTCAGCAGACTTATCCACAGAGACCTGGCAGGCCAGAAAGAGCTGTCATGATATATTCAGAGTACTAAACGAGAAAAACATGCAGCCAAGAATACTATATCCAGCTAGGCTATCATTGAAAATAGAAGGAGAGATTAAAAGCTTCCAGAACAAACAAAAACTGAAAGAATTTGCAAATACCAAACCAGCTCTACAGGAAATATTGAAAGGGGTCCTCTAAGCAAAGAGAGACCCTAAAAGTAGTAGATCAGAAAGAAACAGAGACAATATACAATAACAGTCATCTTACAGGCAATACAATGGCACTAAATTCATATCTCTCAATACTTACCCTGAATGTTAATGGGCTAAATGCCCCAATCAAAAGACACAGGGTATCAGAATGGATAAAAAAACAAAACCCATCTATATGTTGCCTACAAGAAACTCATCTTAAACCTGAAGACACCTCCAGATTTAAAGTGATGGGGTGGAAAAGAATTTACCATGCTAATGGACATCAGAAAAAAGCAGGAGTGGCAATCCTTATATCAGATCAATTAGATTTTATGCCAAAGACTATAATAAGAGATGAGGAAGGACACTATATCATACTCAAAGGAACTGTCCAACAAGAAGATCTAACAATTTTAAATATCTATGCCCCTAACATGGGAGCAGCCAACTATATAAACCAATTAATAACAAAATCAAAGAAACACATCGACAATAATACAATAATCGTAGGGGACTTTAACACTCCCCTCACTGAAATGGACAGATCATCCAAGCAAAGATCAACAAGGAAATCAAGGCCTTAAATGACACACTGGACCAGATGGACATCACAGATATATTCAGAACATTTCATCCCAAAGCAACAGAATACACATTCTTCTCTAGTGCACATGGAACATTCTCCAGAATAGATCATATTCTCGGTCCTAAATCAGGTCTCAACCGTTATCAAAAGATTGGAATCATTCCCTGCATATTTTCAGACCACAGTGCTCTGAAGCTAGAACTCAATCACAAGAGGAAATTTGGAAAGAACCCAAATACATGGAGACTAAACAGCATCCTTCTAAAGAACGAATGGGTCAACCAGGAAATTAAAGAAGAGTTGAAAAATTTCATGGAAACAAATGATAATGAAAACACAATGGTTCAAAATCTGTGGGACACAACAAAGGCAGTCCTGAGAGGAAAATATATAGCGGTACAAGACTTTCTCAAGAAACAAGAAAGGTCTCAGGTACACAACCTAACCCTACACCTAAAAGAGCTAGAGAAAGAACAAGAAAGAAACCCTAAACCCAGCAGGAGAAGAGAAATCATAAAGATCAGAGCAGAAATCAATGAAATAGAAACCAAAAAAACAATAGAACAAATCAACGAAACTAGGAGCTGGTTCTTTGAAAGAATTAATAAGATCGATAAACCCCTGGCCAGACTTATCAAAAAGAAAAGAGAAAGGACCCAAATAAATAAAATCATGAATGAAAGAGGAGAGATCACAACGAACACCAAAGAAATACAGACAATTATAAGAACATACTATGAGCAACTCTACGCCAACAAATTTGACAATCTGGAAGAAATGGATGCATTCCTAGAGACATATAAACTACCACAACTGAACCAGGAAGAAATAGAAAGCCTGAACAGACCCATAACCAGTAAGGAGATTGAAACAGTCATCAAAAATCTCCAAACAAACAAAAGCCCAGGGCCAGATGGCTTCCCGGGGGAATTCTACCAAACATTTAAAGAAGAACTAATTCCTATTCTCCTGAAACTGTTCCAAAAAATAGAAATGGAAGGAAAACTTCCAAACTCATTTTATGAGGCCAGCATCACCTTGATCCCAAAACCAGACAAGGATCCCATCAAAAAAGAGAACTACAGACCAATATCCTTGATGAACACAGATGCAAAAATTCTCACCAAAATACTAGCCAATAGGATTCAACAGTACATTAAAAGGATTATTCACCACGACCATTGGGATTTATTCCAGGGCTGCAAGGTTGGTTCAACATCCGCAAATCAATCAATGTGATACAACACATTAATAAAAGAAAGAACAAGAACCATATGATACTCTCCATAGATGCTGAAAAAGCATTTGGCAAAGTACAGCATCCCTTCCTGATCAAAACTCTTCAAAGTGTAGGGATAGGGGGCACATACCTCAATATTATCAAAGCCATCTATGAAAAACCCACCGCAAATATCATCCTCAATGGAGAAAAACTGAAAGCTTTTCCGCTAACGTCAGGAACACGGCAGGGATGTCCGTTATCACCACTGCTATTCAACATAGTACTAGAAGTCCTAGCCTCAGCAATCAGACAACAAAAAGAAATTAAAGGCATCCAAATTGGCAAAGAAGAAGTCAAACTATCACTCTTCGCAGATGATATGATACTATATGTGGAAAACCCAAAAGACTCCACTCCAAAACTGCTAGAACTTGTAAAGGAATTCAGTAAAGTGTCAGGATATAAAACCGATGCCCAGAAATCAGTTGCATTTCTCTACACCAACAACAAGACAGAAGAAAGAGAAATTAAGGAGTCCATCCCATTTACAATTGCACCCAAAACTATAAGATACCTAGGAATAAATCTAACCAAAGAGACTAAGAATCTATACACAGAAAACTATAAAGTACTCATGAAAGAAATTGAGGAAGACACAAAGAAATGGAAAAATGTTCCATGCTCCTGGATTGGAAGAATAAATATTGTGAAAATGTCTATGCTACCTAAAGCAATCTACACATTTAATGCAATTCCTATCAAAGTACCATCCATTTTTTTCAAAGAAATGGAAGAAATAATCCTAAAATTTATATGGAACCAGAAAAGACCTCGAATAGCCAAAGGAATATTGAAAAAGAAAGCCAAAGTTGGTGGCATCACAATTCCGGACTTCAAGTTCTATTACAAAGCTGTCATCATCAAGACAGCATGGTACTGGCACAAAAACAGACACATAGATCAATGGAACAGAATAGAGAGCCCAGAAATAGACCCTCAACTCTATGGTCAACTAATCTTCGACAAAGCAGGAAAGAATGTCCAATGGAAAAAAGACAGCCTCTTCAATAAATGGTGTTGGGAAAATTGGACAGCCACATGCAGAAAAATGAAATTGGATCATTTCCTTACACCACACACGAAAATAGACTCAAAATGGATGAAGGATCTCAATGTGAGAAAGGAATCCATCAAAATCCTTGAGGAGAACACAGGCAGCAACCTCTTCGACCTCAGCCGCAGCAACATCTTCCTAGGAACATTGCCAAAGGCAAGGGAAGCAAGGGCAAAAATGAACTATTGGGATTTCATCAAGATCAAAAGCTTTTGCACAGCAAAGGAAACAGTTAACAAAACCAAAAGACCACTGACAGAATGGGAGAAGATATTTGCAAATGACATATCGGATAAAGGTCTAGTGTCCAAAATCTATAAAGAACTTAGCAAACTCAACACCCAGAGAACAAATAATCCAATCAAGAAATGGGCAGAGGACATGAACAGACATCTCTGCAAAGAAGACATCCAGATGGCCAACAGACACATGAAAAAGTGCTCCATATCACTCAGCATCAGGGAAATACAAATCAAAACCACAATGAGATACCACCTCACACCAGTCAGAATGGCTAAAATTAACAAGTCAGGAAATGACAGATGCTGGCGAGGATGTGGAGAAAGGGGAACCCTCCTAACTGTTGGTGGGAATGCAAGCTGGTGCAACCACTCTGGAAAACAGCATGGAGGTTCCTCAGAATGTTGAAAATAGAACTACCCTATGACCCAGCAATTGCACTACTGGGTATTTACCCTAAAGATACAAACGTAGTGATCCGAAGGGGCACGTGCATCCGAATGTTTATAGCAGCAATGTCTACAATAGCCAAAATATGGAAAGAACCTAGATGTCCATCAACAGACGAATGGATAAAGAAGATGTGGTATATATACACAATGGAATACTATGCAGCCATCAAAAGAAATGAAATCTTGCCATTTGCGACGACGTGGATGGAACTAGAGGGTATCATGCTTAGCGAAATAAGTCAATCGGAGAAAGACAACTATCATATGATCTCCCTGATATGAGGGAGAGGAGATGCAACATGGTGGGTTAAGGGGGTAGGAGAAGAGTAAATGAAACAAGATGGGATTGGGAGAGAGACAAACCATAAGTGACTCTTAATCTCACAAAACAAACTGAGGGTTAATGGGGGGAGGGGGGTTGGGGGGGTGGGATTATGGACATTGGGGAGGGTATGTGCTATGGTGAGTGCTGTGAAGTGTGTAAACCTGGCGATTCACAGACCTGTACCCCTGGGGATAAAAATATATTATATGTTTATAAAAAATAAAATTTAATAAAAAAAAAGAGATGAGAGAGCTAGAATATTGAAAAAATAAAAATAGAAAAAACCAAAAAAAAATAAAATAAAAAAAGAAAGACAAATACTATATGGTTTCACTCATATGTGGAATTTAAGAAACAAAACAAATGATCATAGGGGAAAAAGAGAGAGGCAAACCAAGAAACAGACTCTTAACTATAGAGAACAAACGGATGATTACAAGAAGGGAAGTGGGTGGGGCATGGGTTGAATAGATGATGAGGATTAAGGAGTGCACTTGTGATGAGTACAGGATATTGTATGTAAGTGTTGAATCGGTAAACTGTGCACCTGAAACGAATATTACACTGGATGTTAACTAACTGGAATTTAAGCAAAAACTTAAAAAAAAAAGATGTGTTTGGAAAACTGTGGGTATCAACAGTGATTCTTCTTAACTGGGAGTAATTTTGCCACCTAAGGGACATTTGCAATGATTTGAGACATTTTTGGTTGTCCTAACTTGGGGTCGGGAGAGGAGGGCTATTGGTATCTAGTGGGTAGAGGCTGAAGATGTTAAATTAAACATCCTATAGTGTACAGGACTATCCTTCACAATAAAGGATTATCTGGCCCAAAATGTCAATAGGTTTGAGGTTTAGAAGCCCTGAATTTTAGATATTCTGAGGGGATTCCTATATGGGCAAGGGTAAGCCTCAAGCCAGTTGTGATTTATATGTTTACAGGAATATATTTTATGTTCAAGGTCTATGTTCTAGTTACAAAGTAGAGCACCTGACCATATGTACATGTATGCGTGTGTGCATGCACACACACAAATAATGTTGTATACCTAATAGTCCCTCATCATCACTAGAAAAGAAACCAACAAAGCCCAAGTTAAGCTTGTGGGAATAAAGCTTATTCTGGACTTCTTTCCTTATGATTTTGTTTGAAGTAAATACATGTTTTACTTTGCTTTGAAACTTTCTTTTTAAAAAATATTGCTCAAGCCTCAGCTTTATATTCTCATTGTGCCTGAATACTCTGTGTTATTATTACAAATGTTGACTTTTAGTGAATGACTATATAATACAATGAAGCCCTCTCTGGACCTTCTATAAATTGATGATAGGAATTCCTGCAACAGTGACAGAATTTGAGATAAAACATTCCTTGGAATAGGACCTTCTAATGAAACCCATTCTTCCATGTTCAGCAGCAGAAGTAAAGTTTTACTTCCCATGAGTGGTAACTGGAATGGTAGAAGTCAGTCTTTACTACCAATTATTTGATCAATTTGACCTATCAATAAATTAGTTCATTATGGTCTAATTTTAGGAACATTGGAACAGAAATCAAACCTTATGTTCTGTTTTAATTTATGTGATTATAGTAATGTTAAGATTAGTGAAGACATTTTGCAATTATTTAGAAATTAAAAAGAATTCTAGAACTACTAAAAGTCTTCTTTTTTCCTCCCTGGTGTGAGATAGCATTTTCAGAAAGAGAAGCCCAAGATGCTATGACTGTTAAGGTAGTTTGAGAGGCCATATTGTGACTCTCCTGGTGGTAAAGAAGCTGTTGTCATGTGACAGGTCTCCCATGGATAACCATTACCTCCTGTCAGTGAGAAATGTGAAGATTAAAAACAGTGTCACCAAACACTGACACCATCCTATATTTTTTATTTAAGAGCTGCTGAAAGATTTCCCGCTGGCTGATCAAATATGTGAACAGCTGGCTCCTGACCATAATCTGTCACTTGCAGCACATTTCAGACTGCCCATTTAAGAGCAGCATAACATCCCTGGGACCTTCAAGCTAGTCAAAGGGGCAAGAGAACTTATAAGGAAGCACGAAGCTAGTCTAACCCATGGGTAGTCCAAAGCCCATTAAACGGTTTGTGAGTATCAGTATGATGGGTAAACCAGGGACTCATAGATTCTCAAAGTTTTTTTTTAATAGCATAGATAATAAATCCTGGGATTGGGGTTGGGTCTTTGGGAATCTAAATTCTTTTGGTTGATTAAAAGAGGATTATATGATAGTTTGTTGTTACCTGAATAGCATAAGCAATGGTCTGGAATTTTTGAAATGAATGTCCTAGATATGCTTGCTTATTTATCTAACTGTCTAAGAACATATAATCTCTTTAAGAGATTTATAAATAAAAAGAAGAATGGTTGTTTTATTCTTTTTTTATGACCCACAATTAATCCTACTCTCCTCTATCAATCAGTGATTGGAGTGCCAGTTTGGCTGATATCCCTGTAATAGAAAGTCTCATTTGAGTTGATTGATCAGCTGGATAACAGATAAAATGCAGTCTGCTTTTATTCATCTTTCTATTTAATAATGAGCTGTCTGCAATTTCTACTCCTCTAATATATGTTGTATTCTAATAAAAAGCAATCAGCTGCAGAATTTGTTCAATTCTGTGCTCTTGGTTCCTTGATAACATCTAAACTTCCTTGCTTATTTTTGTGCTGTTAAAATACTCTTTTTTGAATCAAGTACTGATATCAGCCTTTTTAAGTGAATATTTTCAAAATATTGGGATTCCATTCTCAGCCAAAATAGGACTGACCCTCTTTGGCTGCTCTCTCAAAGTCAGCCTAGAAAATTGCCATCTACCTTCGCCCAAAATGAGACTGGAAAGGTAGATAAGAGCTCATTTGTGAAATACCTTACCTTGGCAAGACAGAATGCTTGGATCCTGTCCTGTGTGACAATGAGCCAGGTGAAGTTTTTAAGAAGGGACTGATATGTAGCATTTCTGGTTGGAGTAAAAAATAGTAATGATAAAATGAGAAAGCAGCTGTTTGAAGTACCCAACGAAGGCTTTCTCAGTGATTGAAAATACCCTATCTGCGATCCCACCCCCGAGTTTGTCAGTAAAATGTATTAACATTTTTAACTATATGATACCTTTTCTTCCAGCAATAAATGATATTTGAATATAGAACAGGAAAATACTTGGGAACACAAATCTTTTTTTTTTTAAAATATTTTATTTATTTATTTGACAGAGAGAGAGAGAGAGATCACAAGCAGGTAGAGAGACAGAGAGAAGGGGAAGCAGGGTCCCCGCTGAGCAGAGAGCCCAATGTGGGGCTCGATCCCAGGACCCTGGGATCATGACCCGAGCCGAAGGCAGAGGCTTTAACCCACTGAGCCACCCAGGTGCCCCGGGAACACAAATCTTATGGAAGACCTATATTCATTAAACATACAGTATCTCTTCTATATTTCACTTTATTTCATTCATGTTTAAGTTAATCTTACTGATGGAAAAAATGTCTTTTTCAGGACATGAAGGGTTACAGACAGGATGAATGAGAAATAAAAGTTTGATCGTTACTTTGTATGATCATAATTTAGGATTAACATTTATGATATAATTAAAATACCTGAATATTTGAAAATATTAATATTGTTGTCTTTCCATCAAAGTTATAGGGTTTTTAAAAGCAAACCTCTCATTTTATACTTTGTTTATTCTCTGTAATGCATAAGAATCATGTATGATACACAGAAGATTGTCAGTGATTATTTGATGATTGACAAATTCTTCATTTGCAATTTTTTTGAGCATTAACTCTGGTTCTATGAGGAATTGAAAAAGGCATAATACAGTCACTATTCATTCTACAGGTGTTACACCTGAATCAAACCAAACAGAACTGAGAGACACAAATGTACTTTATGTCCACATAGCATAATAGTAACATCTGTCTTTCTTTTTCTGTCTCTCTAAGGAAAACATGAGGGCTACTCACAATAGCCAAAAATCTTAAGAGAGATTGCTGTGAATCTAGTGAAATTGTATATATGTCTTATGCAGTACATGCTTAAATTTCATTAAAAATATATCAATATGCCCACTTAATATTTGAGGAAACATTTGCAATAATATATTCACAAAAGCAGAATTGGTAGGAGGATTAGATTCCCTTAAAAATAAACAGAACTGATTTTCATGTTAGTAGATCACTGTTACTCCTTCCATGTATGCCAAAACAACTCAATACACTGAAATATCTCAAAAGAACAGTTGGGAGAAGCTTCTAGGGGATTGGATACAATTTTCCTATAGCAGAAGATTTTTATTTACCATCCATTAGAGAAAAGCAAGAACTCTTTGGGCAATTGCTCTTTTTGCCATTAATACAGAGCTAGAATGTACTTTGTTAAATAAATCTTGGGGGCATTTCAGATCCTCCTTCAAACTATGCTGGAATTTTTGCTCCCTTTCCTAACCATGTTGGGTTGTGTAATGATAACTTTTAAATGAATCGTTATAATACAGAGACATGTCCTACAAATTTGATAATGGTCACCATGAACAGCAGTATGCAATAAGGTTTCCTCAGCAGGGACATATTCTTTCTGGAAGGGAAATTTAATTATCTGGCTTGACTACTGTGTAATTCAAACGCTAGCTTTTGCAGCTTTTTTATACTACACAACGGTGTTAGTGGCAAACAGAAAAGTGATGGTCACCACCCCATAGGCCTACTCAAAGAACTGAACTAACCAGTGCTTTGCTTTTACTCAATTTTTGAATTAATATCCAGCTTTTTAGGCATTCCTCTCTCATAAACCATGTATGATAGATTGAAACGGTGGGGACTTTAATTATGTGATGATCGCATGACACCTTCTTTTTCATGTTCTACTTTTTTGGTAGAGGCACGGAGTCAGAAAGAGAAAATACCATGGAGTCAAATAACAGCGTAGAGGGAAAGACAGATACACTACAAAAACTCCCCACCAATTCTCCGTAAGCAATTACAAAAGTAGTTTGAGTTTCCAAAAAAGAAAGATACTGTATCAATTTAAAGCTTATTGTTATTAATGTGTTGATTAGACTTCTGATTTTTCTTTATTTTTTTTTTTTTTAAGATTTTACTTATTTAGGGGTGCCTGGGTGGCTCAATTGGTTAAGTGTCTGCCTTCAGCTCAGATCATGATCCCAGGGTCCTGGGATTGAGCTCCCTGTGGGCCCCTGTTCAGCTGGGAGTCTGCTTCTCCTTCTCCCACTCCCCCTTCTTGTGTTCCTGCTCTTGCTGTCTCTCTCTATCTCTCTCAAATAAATAAAGATTTTATTTATTTATTTATTTGAAAGAGATAAAGCAGGAGAACACAGGTAGGGGGAGCAGCAGAGGGAGAGGGAGAAGCAGGACCCCTGCTGAGCAGGGAGCCTGATGTGGGGCTCCATCGAAGGACCCTGACCTGGGATCATGACCTGAGCCACCCAGGTGCCCTGGCTTCTGACTCTTGATTTCAGCTCATGTCATTATCTAGGGGCTGTGCAATTGGGCTCTGCACTCAGCATAGAGTCTGCTTTTCCTTCTCCCTCTGCTCCTTCCTGCTCTCTCTCTCTCTCTGTCGCTCCCTAAATAAATAAATAATCTTAAAAAAAAAAAAACCCAACAAAACAAAACAAAAACAGGTGGTAATTCAATGGGAGGAGATGATGAGATGGAAACGGGAATATTGGGGGAAAGTGGTACTGATATCATAGGGAGTGTCTGGTGGGTTTGTCTTCAAGATGATCTGTTTACCTGAGCATCTTTGGTTGCTGAGAGCACAAAAAGATTGGAAAACTTGAGGTAAGCTTCCTCAATCCATTGAAAATTAGTTAGCTTGATTTTCTTAGTTGTTAAAGCAAACGATGTGAACAAATGTGTCATTTTGTACATACGTAGTATTGAGTAATTAAAAAACCCCAATAAGCCTAAAGTTTGGGGACATGGATTCAAGACCCACTACTTGGATTCTGCTCTTTCTGCTAGCTTCATGGCCTTAGTTTTGACATACATAAGAAATGGAGATAAAAGAGTAGGCCCTATTTCACTCTCTAGGTCATTACATGAGATGTTGTATTGATTATATGAGATATTAAATTTTAAAATAATTTATAATTTATAAAGATCTAAGAAACATGTGATATTATTATTGTTTTAACTAAAGAAAGAATGGTACCTCATGTGGAATTAAAGCCTTTTGACTCTCATTCCCTTTAGAAAGAATATATATTCTGTGATTTTTTGGTTGAGGGTGCTAATTTATTTACTCTGGCATTTTCTTGTGCACAAATGTCACCCTCTCCATCCAAAAAAAAAAATGCTTGCTAGCATTTCTTATAAATCACTTCTTTCTTTAGCTATTGAAGTGAGTCCAAGGACAAGTGTGTGTAAGTCTAGACTATTTTTGATATTGTAAGTGATATACAGTCATTGTACTTCTCTGTGTAAAGTAGATAGCAAACGAGGGATTGTTTAACATAACTGGCCCCCTATCCTGAGAAAGCTGTTCCCTGAGCCTTCTGATTGAGGTCGTCTTTATGGTCAGACTACAGTGCTAATCTGATCACACCCTCCCTTGCTTTGAAACTTTCATTGTAAGTCATCACCTTCAGAGAATAAAGTCTGGTATTATTTGCATTGCACACAGCTCATAGCTGGAGTTCTTATCCACTAGACTCATCCCCTGCTTCTTACACTTGAGACTTCATTAATATTTTTTGTAGTTATTCAAGAAAATATTGCCATTTCATGTGCCTTTGCACATGCTGTTTCCTTTACCAAATGTATTCTTGCTGCTTTGCCTTCATGTATTTATATTTATTTAAATATTAAATATAAATATATTTATATAAATATAACATATATTTATTCTTTGAGAGCAAGTTCTTCTAGTCTATTAAGTGTTCTTTTCTTTTCCGAGGCAGAGAGTTTCCCTGCCTCCTCTCTGCCACAGTGGGCCTTGTACATGCTTCTGTTATGGCACTACCATTTTGGACTGGTCAAAGAAGAATTTCCTAAGTCTAAGGATGAAATTAAAAGCAGGTGTTTTGCTCTGATTAAAGAGAGAAAGAACAGAGATTCACACTATGAGATCAAAACAGAAAGCAAGGAACTCCTACCTCTCACTTCTTGGAAAGGGGGCAGGGTACAGTTTCCCACTGCTCCATGCTAATGTTGGACAGAATGTTGTTTAGGCAAGACAGAGACTGTTCTTAGCACATTCCTGTAGATGCAACCACAAAAGGGAGGATAAAGATGTGTCATGCTGTGTTAAGTTGCTCCAGGGAGAGGACCCAGAGGACTCTTTCCTTTCTGAAGCTGATTGTAACTGTTGCTCTTACTGATAGCGGAGAGGGATTTCAGAGATGGGCTATGCATATATGTAGTTAAAACAGAGGTTCTCTTATATCATCAAAAATATCATTCTCTTATGAGTCAGACATAACATTTATGCCTAAATTCAAATTATTTTATTCTAATTAAATTATACATATATTTTATTTATTTATTTATTTATTTATGGGGGGGCAGGGACAGAGGGAGAGGGAGATTCCTAAGCAGACTCCACTCCAGCATGGAGTCTGATGCGGGGCTCTATCTCATGACCTTGAGATCATGACCTGAGCTGAAATCAATATTTGGACACTTAATCTGAGCCAACCAGGTGCTGCACTAATTAAATAATATTTTGATAATGTAGAACCTCCATAGGCTGTGATTACTCTGGATTAGGAGATCATTTTGTGACCAGTGGAGACTACCACTTATAGTAGCATTTTCTAGGAGGTCCTGGATCTTGTAGGAAAGTTTCCCCTTTGTGGAGGAAATGCACGTATTTTTATCTCCAGTTGGACTGTGCATATCCTTTAGTTTAGTTCCTGAAATGCATTCCTGTAATGCTGGCCCTAATGATGATGCTAATTTTCTGACAAAGGATGTTTCATTTCATTCAAGAATTGGGTTTCTTTCAAATCACAGAGAACTGTGAAATACTTCAGGGAAGTCATTTCAATACACTTACAGCTTTGCACTGTATGGTTGAGAAGAAAGCCAGGTGTGATCTGGGTTAAGTATTCTGCAATCTGGTGAAGTCACCTCAAAACTGCACACTCTGAGAGAAGGCAGACTCTTCTTCTGACCTCTTAGCTTTTATACTTTTCTTGGCAAACTGAGAATGAATATATAGTTACATGCCTCCTGAGTTTCTGTCGTAAATGTGGAGATCTAAGTGTATCCAATTGTTTAAAATAATGATGGATTTCTACATTAAGCAATGACAAGCCCCAAAATGGTTTTATATTCATGTGAATTATTCAGGTTAAATCTCCCAATTTCACCTCCTTAAGAAGGTACAATGGAGAGAGCCCTCCCATAATTTAACCTTGAGAGCTGAGAGAGACTTGAGAAATCTGCCTTCTGCCGTCAGTTACTTGGTTGGACCTCTCTATATTGCATACAATATAGTTGTCTGCCACTGCTTAACATGCTGTATATGGATGTGCACAAAGGATTCCTCTTAAAAAAAAAAAAAGGGATTCCTCTAAGCCACCTAAAACTCTGGTTATTAGCCCTGTAGTACACCCTTAAGGCCAAGGGAGTGAAACAATTTCTATAATCCTATTTTTGGAAGGTCAGAAAAATGGTTCTTCTATCCTGGATGGAAATTAAGTTGGGTCTATTCTTCTTTGTGGATTCCCTTTTGTGTTTTCATTGGTGTCTCTCATGACTCTCTTGGGCCGTCTTCTATCTATAAACATACTTTTGGAGTGAACTCACCCATTTTCATGGCTTTAATTACCCAATGAAGATGTCAGCAGCCCAGATGTCTCCCTCGGATCAAACTCCTAATATCTATTTTCTTGACATTTTTCACTTGAGCATACTACAGGAACCCCATTCTCAGTATGGTCAAAAGTGAACTTGTTGTGTTTTCCTGATGCTCTTCCAGTGAGCACTGTCTGCTGGGTTTTCTCCATCAAGGAATGGAGCCAGCAGCCAGCTGTTGGCCTAGTCAGTCATAAGAAAAAGAGTCATCCTTCTTCCACATGCTTTACACCTGTCCAGCCTATCTCTTACTTCTTTTGTACCAGTCATTATATTTTCCACCTCTTTTGCCCCACTTTGTTCAGGTTTCTACTGTGCAGATGATACTCAGTAAGTAAATGAATCTAAATGTATTTACATTGGTAGAGGCTTCAAGTTAATTGATTACTATAGGAATCAGGTTTTCTGCCACAACCCCACCCTCAAGCCCTGATATTGCTTCCAGGAACTAATTTTTGTGTCTTTCTGTTTTAGTGTTACTCAGTCTATAATTTGCAGATTTATTGGGAAAATAAATGGCTCATTTAACTGAATTCTGTGGGTCTTTGTTTTGTTTTGTTTTGTTTTTGGTGAGGCCTTTGAGAAAGCCAGTCATGTGAATAATACTATTACCTCTAAATCTATTTTTATTTTAATGGTAAATATGGACACTTAGATTCATCTTTTCTTTTCTTTTTTAATATTATTACAGCAAACAGAGTATTTTGTAATAGAGGAATATGAAAAACATTGGTTTTCCGGTTTAATATGGTAGTAAACTAAGACTTTAGCCCAAGTAATT
The DNA here is from genome assembly GCF_002288905.1 of Enhydra lutris kenyoni. Classification (NCBI taxonomy): domain Eukaryota; kingdom Metazoa; phylum Chordata; class Mammalia; order Carnivora; family Mustelidae; genus Enhydra; species Enhydra lutris. The sequence goes on along the minus strand of NW_019154154.1, from coordinate 5,381,098 downwards.
CTCTTTTCTGTTAATAAGTACTATCTGTTCTTTAAATAGTCAATTGCCAAACCCTCAGATGTTAGAACAGAGCTCATTTTACTAGCCCAGCTATATGCCTACTACTTATGTAGGCACAAAATGCAATGACTGTGTGCTTTGTCTGTGTTGACATTGGGTTGAGGTTTCTATCAAAAGCAAGAAAAGATTTTTTTTTTCTTCCATTGAACTATGTGGGGAATGGAGAGTGAAAGGTCTCTTGACTTTTGGCTTCCAATTTACAAATTAAGACCTTTTCATTCAAGAAAAAGGAAAATGATCAGTACTAATGGAAACACATCCAGGACAGGTTAAATGCAAGATAAGTTCTAAAGCAAGATCTTTATCAGCCCACATGTCTAGTAGTCTTAAAGTGATGACATCATTCGGAAAGAACATAAAGTCCTAAATTGCCCTTCACAATGTGCTAATCTACCTGTATGTCCTATACCCATATGTCTAATTTTCAAAATAGCAGATTGTCATGAACTGTTAAGTGAAGTATGTAAATCTATTTTCTCTGATTTTACATTCAAAAAAGAAAAAAATTATTAAAATATGTCACTAAGTATTTTTCACTAAAACCAACTTTTTTATTTCATGAAATGTAGAGATGGATTTAGAGTATTTCCTTGAAATTTGAAAATTTTAGGGTCAATAATCCATATTTTCCCTCTACATTTCTTCTTGCAGTGTTTTTTTGGTAGAATTTCAAATTCCTTTGGGTTATATTCATAATGTTTTTTTGATTACCTAATTTTGTTAAATACTCCTTTTTTCCATCTTTCATTAACTTTAGTAATTCCTCACTATTTCTTTCCTATTCAATTTGTTGGAGACATTATTTGTAATCTGTTAGCACATGCAGTCTTTAATCTCAGTTATTTTGTTAGGCAGTTATCCGTCTTTTCAAATCATTAGGACAGTTTTAGCACTTACATAAAATTTACATATGTATATATTTATAAATATACATTAATGTATAGATAAATTATATGTTTGTGCTATTATAGAATAATGCAATATACCATTGATACTTATAGATGTTTATTATATGCATATTTACTTATAGTCATAGAGTAGATATATAAATGGAGAATATAGTATGTAGAATTTTCAAAATTTATTTAATCACAAGCCTGTCCTATTCCTTTTTTTAGTAGAGCATCTCATAGGAATGGTGTTCTGTGGATTGTGTTTTGGAAAAATGTCATTTATTCATTCATCCTATGAATAAATATTTATATGTCAGTCATTAGGAATACAACAGAAATTAAAACAGTAGTAGAAAGAATCCTTACCCTCACGGAAGTTACATTTTTGTGGAGGAGACAGTCAATAAGCACAATAACAATGAAAATTGTGAAGTGTATTAGAAGATGACAGGAGCCATGGTGTGAAATAAACCAGGGAGGAGATGTGGAGTGCCTGAAATAGGTCTAGAATTTGAAGTAGGCGGTCTTGCAAAGATTTCTGGAAAGAGTGATATTTGAACAGAGATTTGAATGAAGTAGTGGGGGGAATCATGCTGATATTTGGGGACTGGGAGATGTTTCCAGTAGGACAAAGAGCAAGTGCAAAGGCCCTGAGGTTGCAGACTTTTAAAGATTGACAAAGAGGCCAGATGGCATATTAGGGGACGGATAAATTTCAGAGCTGAAGATTAAGAGATAATGGAGTCAAATTATATAGATGATTTTAAGCTTCTGGCTATTAGAAGTTTTGGGACATGGAAGTAATGCATTATCTGACATATTTAATATGGATAACTCTGGCTGCTGAATAGAGAATAGATTATGGTGGGATGGATAGAAGAAAGGAAACATCTTAAAAATCTTCTAAAGTAATTCAGGCATGAGTTGGTGGTAACTGAGATCAGAGGAGTAACTAATGATGAACTAGTGAGAAAAGGTCAGATTATATGTATATTGTGATAATAGAGAAAACAGCATTTGCTGAAGGACTGGACAAAAGACAGGGAGAGGAAAGGAGAAAAAAGGAAGGAGAGGAAAGAAAGGGAAACGGGGGATTGGGGGGGGGGGAGGGAAGGAGTAGGGAGGAGAAGAGAGAAATATGCCCGAAAACAACCAGAAGAATGGGGCTGACCTTAATGGAGATGAGGAAGACCGAAGAGAACAAGTTTAGATGGCCATGAGCAGAGAAGATGGGATTTGGGTATGTTATATCTGAAATGTGTATTCTACATCCAAGTGATGATGTTGACTAGGTAGTTGGATATACCAATCTTGACTTGAGGATTGGGGTTTCATCTGGAGATAAAATTTCTCCATTCTAAATTACCGTTAAATTGTGTCATTTTACAGTCTGGCAATGCAGAATGAATTCTTTGGTGAGATACCTTGGAAGCTTTACTCACATATCTGCTGCCTTGTACACCATACTGGAGAATCATGGGCTGCATGACATTGAACAATTGCTGGACTGATACAGATATTTACAATAGAAACAGAGAACATAATTATGAATATGTTCTCAATGGAATGTGGTAGAGGCAGTATAGCTTAGCAAATGGAGGGACCTTGATTCAAATCCCAGATCCTTCACTAACTAGTGGTATGGACCTCAATTTTTTCATCTAAAATCATAAGCCATATTATCCTTCTTATAGGATTATTGTGAGTATTAAATTTTACATGTACATCTAAGCATACTGTTCATACTGTTCAAACAGGCACTCCATAAATTAAATAATTACACAAATTTTGAGGTGTTTCAAAGTGACAAAAAACTAGTAATAGTAATGTTATTAATGTTATGTGATAGCATATGCTGGCAATTGTGATGAGTAATGGTGTAAAAACACATCCAGGTGCTTCCATTTTGTAAGTGGTTATGGGTGAGAATGTATTGACAGAGATTGAATGATGGTTGATGGCTAATTTCTAAATTATTGTCAGTAATTTTTTCCTTTTACTTACAGATTTATTTATTTATTTAAACTAAGTAATTTTTAAATAGGTAATATGTAACATATAATAAATATAATTAAGTGTAGAAAAATATAATGAAGATTAATGAGTTACATTTACCTAGCCCTCCCACTACCTTCCTTTTTTTTTTAATGCAGCCATTATTGCCAGTATAATCTATACTTATTTATCACATATTTGTAAGCCTATCTGAAATAGGAAATGTAACTGTTATACTTAAGAGTATATGTGCATTTACAAAAACAGACACATAGATCAATGGAACAGAATAGAGAGCCCAGAAATAGACCCTCAACTCTATGGCCAACTAATCTTTGACAAAGCAGGAAAGAATGTCCAATGGAAAAAAGACAGTCTCTTCAACAAATGGTGCTGGGAAAATTGGACAGCCACATGCAGAAGACTGAAACTGGACCACTTCCTTACACCACACACAAAAATAGACTCAAAATGGATGAAGGACCTCAATATGAGAAAGGAATCCATCAAAATCCTTGAGGAGAACACAGGCAACAACCTCTTTGACCTCAGCCACAGCAACTTCTTCCTAGAAACATCACCAAAGGCAAGGGAAGCCAAAATAAACTATTAGGACTTCATCAAGATCAAAAGCTTTTGCACAGCAAAGGAAACGGTCAACAAAACCAAAAGACAACTGACAGAATGGGAGAAGATATTTGCAAATGACATATCAGATAAAGGGCTAGTATCCAAAATCTATAAAGAACTTATCAAACTCAACACCCAAAGAACAAATAATCCAATCAAGAAATGGGCAGAAGACATGAATGGACATTTCTGCAAAGAGGATATCCAGATGGCCAACAGACACATGAAAAAGTGCTCCACATCACTCGGCATCAGGGAAATACAAATCAAAACCATAATGAGATACCACCTCACACCAGTCAGAATGGCTAAAATTAACAAGTCAGGAAACGACAGATGCTGGCGAGGATGTGGAGAAAGGGGAACCCTCCTACACTGTTGGTGGGAATGCAAGCTGATGCAACCACTCTGGAAAACAGCATGAAAGTTTCCTCAAAAAGTTGAAAATAGAGCTACCCTATGACCCAGCAATTGCACTACTGGGTATTTACCCTAAAGACACAAATGTAGTGATCTGAAGGGGCACGTGCACCGGAATGTTTATAGCAGCAATGTCCGCAATAGCCAAACTATGGAAAGAACCTAGATGTCCATCAACAGATGAATGAGTAAAGAAGAGGTGGTATATATATACAATGGAATACTATGCAGCCATCAAAAGAAAGGAAATCTTGCCATTTGCGACGACATGGATGGAACTAGAGGGTATTATGGTGAGCAAAATAAGCCAATCAGATAAAGACAATTATCTTATGATCTCCCTGGTATGAAGAATTTGAGAGGCAAAGTGGGGGGGTAGGGAAGGAAAAAATGAAACAAGATGGGATTGGGAGGGAGAGAAACCATAAGAGACTCTTAATCTCACAAAACAAACTGAGGGTTGCGGGGGGCGGGGTAGGGGGAGGGAGAGGGTGGTTGGGTTATGGACATTGGGGAGGGTATGTGCTATGGTGAGTGCTGTGAAGTGTGTAAGTCTGAGGATTCACAGACCTGTACCCGTGGACTAATAATACATTATATGTTAATAAAAAATTAAAAAAAGAGTATATGTGCATTTAAAATTGTTGATAGATATTGTCAAATTACATTTCCTGGATGTTACACCAATTCACAATTCTAACCTCAGTGTATGAAGCTGCCTCTTTCCCTACAAGCTCATCAAGAATAAAATTTTTAACCTGATTTTTTTCTATACTGCCAGATGAAGCTAATTATTTCATTTATTTTTAATACTATTTACTTATATTTTATGGATATTTTTATAGTAAAACAACTTTGAGTGTTTCAAATCAATGGCAACATATCAAGGAAATTTGAAGTGCCAAAACTGCTCTCTTGAAATCATGGCTAATTATTTGCAGTTATTAAAAGGTCACTGCAATAGTTGCTGGTTATCAACAGATAAATTTATACAGTTGTTGCTCTCAGATATGTCTTTTTTTTTCCTATTGTTTGCTGGGCATATTTGCAAATGCCAAATTATTCTTTGTCTTTAGCATTTCACTAGGAACATTTTAAGATGTCATTTCATGTATGTATATAATATATATATATATATATGGAAGATACATTTATGACTAAACAGTAATAATGAGCACAAGTTGATGATTCATATTCGTTTAAATAAATATTCAATAGATTTTGGTGACAAATGTGTTTCCTTTTAAATCAAGTATGTAAAAACATTTTGAGCTGGAAAAAAAAAAAAAGAGATGGAAGACCATATGAAAGAAGATAGGGGCCAGATCTAATAAATGACATTCAGCATAAATTCTGCACAATTGTTATTTCATTGCTTTGTATCATTCATCGATTCTCTTCTCAATGTCAGGTCAGAGGGGTTTGTTTCTGTTAGGTAGAAATTCCTGAAATCCCTCAAATTTTACTTCTGTGATATGACTGTAATGTAGTTTGATTTGGGAGCAAAATTTTAGGTGCAGAGGGAGTGCCATTTCTATGAAAATTTAAAAATATCCCTATGCTTTAATTACTACTGATGGGAGTAGGAGAAGTTGTCTGCTGAGGAACAAATTCTCTAGTTCAGGTAGATGCTTCCTTAAAAATTCTTAGTAATATCCACAGTACTGTAAGGTCTTGCACATAGTAGGTTGTCAATAAATATCTGTTGAATAAATTAAAGAATTAGATAAAAGAAAAAATAAAGACAAAGGGAGTGCTTTAGGTAAAGTATTTAATCGGTTTGGTCTTCAGTTGCCTCATCTATAAAACGGAGATAGTAACAGTACTTACTTTAAAAGGATTGTTGTTGGGATTACATTGTACAATACAGGCAAAATACATTGTAACTTGTCAAACACATGGTAAAAGGTCAATAAATATTAACTGTCATGGTGATGATTTTCTTTATAGTGAAGGAGAGAATTTCATAATTTTCATTAGTACTTTCATTTATACTATAAAGGGGGAAATAATGTTTCCTAGAATAAGTCAGGGCTTTGTAACAAAGATTTCAAAGAGGACCAGAAAATTTTCATTTGTTTTGCCAGATTTCTTCAGTGTCTTCATTATTATTGGTTGCCAAACTGACATCTTAAATATTAAACCATTTAGTCACTAGCTTCCACTTTAAACCCGTATCATTAATGCTGGAAGAAGCTGTATTATTGAATGGATTTCCCACAAAACTGACTTGAATCTAGTGTATATATTACTCATGTCAGTGCATTCTTAAATTTCCCAAATAGTTTCTTTCATGGTTGACTATTTTCACCTAGCTTACTTCTATAGAAAAGTGGGAGTATGTAAAAATAAATTTTGAGCATACTAAGCTAGATAACTATGATTATAAACTCATTAATAATTAATAATGGCATATGGTAAACATGAAATAAATCTTTTCATGCAAAGTCCAAATTCTCTATGCTTCCAAAATTTTAATCTGTTGATACTCTTCGACTCAACCATGTATTTGAAAGGGCAGGACTATTTCATGGGTCAGCTTGATTCTCATCTATCATTCAAGAACTTCTATCTTGTATAGTCTATGATGGAGGTTCCAAAACCAAAATGATAGTCCAAAGATGAGAGTCTGGCAAACTGCTCTGGTCAGTCAAGAAATTAGAAAAAAACAAAACAGAAACAATATAATGTGTTCTCCATAAAGTAAAATTTAGTCCATTTTTATAAAAAATTTAAGATATCATCTCATTTTTGATGTTTAAATATCCACTATAAAAGGGAATAATGATCATAATACATAATTATAATCATTATATATCAGCCAAAGAAAAATGGTTTATTGTTCCACGTGTGTCCCCAAACACTTTTTTTACTTAGCTGGTTGGAGAGTAAATTCTAGTCTCTTTAAAGATTTTTTATAAAAAGATTTTATTTATTTATTTGACAGAAAGAGATATCGCAAGTAGGCAGAGAGGCAGGCAGAGAGAGAGGGAAGCAGGTGCCCCGCTGAGCAGAGAGCCTGATGTGGGGCTCATTCCCAGCACCCTGAGATCATGACCTGAGCCAAAGGCGCCCCAAGGTCATGGGCACCCCAGGTGGCCCAAGATTTTTTTTTTTTAAGATTTTACTTACTCAATTGGCAGAGAGAGATTGAGAGCATAAGCAGGGAGAAAGGCCAGCAGAGGGAGGAGTAGCGGGTTCCCACTGAGCAGAGAGCCCGATGTGGTGTTCCATCCCATTACCCTGGGATCATGACCTGAGCTGAAGGCAGACACTGAACAGACTGAGCCACCCAGGCACCCCTCTTTAAAGATTTTATTTATTTATTTTATTTTAAATAATCTCTACACCCACCATGGGGCTTGAACTCACAACCCAGAGATCAAGATTTGCATACCTACTAACTGAGCCAGCCAGGCACGCCTCTAGTCTCTTAGAGTTGTACTTCCCATTTTACCAGCTAAAGACCATCCCTCCCTATAATATTCTATTAAAATCATGCTACATTTATATTTCTTTTTTACTTGAATTACGTCAAATCCATTCCTTTAATGAATATATATTGAGCTTGTTTTCTCTCTTTTTCTCTGTATAGGTATATATATGTATGTATGTGCATGTTTATTATACATATGTAATATATATATATAATTATAATATATAATATAATATATATAATATAATATATAATTCCAGTATTGTGGTTGATACCTTTAGGTGAAAAGCAAGTGCTGTAGATAAACTGTTATGTTTTTGGCTTATCTTATGTTTTATATATATACATACACACACACTCATATGTCTACACACATGCACTAACATACTCTAAATAAATAGCATATCATTAGTGTAATGTGTAATGACTGGGTGTTTGATTACTACTGCCCAGCATTGCATCTAATTTGACATGTTTTGTTGATTTGAGCTTTCCACTTTCACCTTTTTAATTCTCTTTATTTCCTGCTATCGTGTTCAAATAAAACCAATTGTTTTATAAGCACATAGTTGAAGCGTACTTAGAAAGCTAAGAAACAAGTCACAGTCATAATCCCAGTTTATTTTATATTCACTGAGAAATAAAAACAAAAGCAAAGAATGAAAAGTACTAAAATTAGAAGTATATCTTAACCAAACCTTGCAAAAGTACTATAGAGTTTGAGTTATTTTTCTTAAGAGGAATAAAGCCTACACATCATTGAGCTCCAGATTTTGGGGAGAAGTTCTAGCCCACTGCTTTTCAGCACTTGAATCGGCTTAAAGGGAATTGTCTGTCGTGCTTGATGGTTTGGCAGATTCTGGAAGCTGCTGGATGTTCTGGGCTCAATGGAGTAGAACACCATAGGCTAAAACTGATTCATGATCCACTTAGTGGCGAAGGAAAAAGTTTTCACCTGGGGGAGTTATCTTTTCCTTTAACACTATGTCCTGAGTTGTGGCTCAGAGTAATTTCACAAAACATTCCAAAGTGGAAACATTTTTCCCATGCTTCCAGTATAGTGGTTGATGCCTTTAGGTGAAAAGCAAGTGCTGTAGTTAAACTGTTATGTTTTTGGCTTTTCTTCACAGCTTATTTCTGTTGTTGTTTAGTAATATTTAAAATATTCTGAAACAAGATTGATAAGTCTAGAAAAATCTGTCCCCTTTTCCAGGTCATAAACTAAAAGTGAATTCCAGAAGTCTGCAAAAGTGCCTTTGACTTTTGTAGAATAGTTTGCAAAATGTCTTCGGCTACACAATTCTTTTTTTTTTTTTTTTTTTTAAGATTTTATTTATTTATTTATTTGAGGGAGGGAGACAGTGAAAGAGAGAGAAGAGCACAAGCGGGGGGAAGGGGCAGAGGAGAGGGAGAAGCAGATTCCCTGCTGAGCAGGGAGCCCCACATGGGGCTCAGTCCCAGATCCCTGAGATCATGACCTGAGCTGAAGGAAGAAGCTTAACTGACTGAGCCGCCCAGGTGCCCCAAAGTATACAGTCTTATTTGATAGACAGTGCTCCCATGAAAGAGACCCAAGAAGTGACTTGTCTACGTCGGCTCAGCTCTTAAGTGTTCCAAGATGTACTCTCTAACTCCAAGTTTTCTGAGGACACACTGTTTCTGATGTATTGTATTATTTTTTTCATCTAAAATATTTTTTACAGGGTGCCTGGGTGTTTCAGTGGGTTAAAGCCTCTGCCTTTGGCTCAAGTCATGATCCCAGGGTCCTGAGCTCAGCAGGGATCCTGCTCCCTCCACTGCCCCCGCCTGCCTGTCTGCCTACTTGTGATCTCTATCTGTCAAATAAATGAATAAAATCTTTAAAAAATATTTTTTACCCATATATATTTTACCTATCCATCTTGACTTGATGATCCAATGGAAAAATTATAAGGAAATCAAACCTCCTTAATTATTTGATACACACGTTAGAAACTTTCTCATATATTCATTTCCTTGGATATTCATTATCTTTCACCTTTTTAATTCCTTTTCTGTGTTTAGAGAAAAATCGTGGTTTATGAAAGTCACTGAGAGATAATTATCTGCCTGTAATTGATGGTAACTGCTTGGAATTTTCCAGGGAGTATGTGGGTTATGGCTGGTCATCACATTAGAATCCATCTCATGGGGTTCCATCATGCTGTTTGAAAATAGTGTGAGAAATAGTAGGAAACTACTAAGAATTTCATGCTAAAATGACCCCAGCGGCTTACTCTGGATCCTGTCTGATATTTTTCATTTTTAATATGAAGACTGGGATTTGTGATTCAAATTTTATTTGGCCAAAAACTTCCTGCTGAAAACTTGAGCTCTAGTTTGTCTATTCTTTATTTCTATGCTTCCTCCCTTTTTATTATTAGAGAATTAGAATAATTATAATGCAAACAATCACTTCCTTTGTAAAGTCTTTTTTTAATTTTTTTTTAAAGATTTTATTTATTTATTTGACAGACAGAGATCACAAGTAGGCAGAGAGGCAGGCAGAGAGGGAGGAGGAGGAAGCAGGCTCCCTGCTGAGCAGAGAGCTCGATGCGGGGCTTGATCCCAGGACCCTGAGATCGCGACCTAAGCTGAAGGCAGAGGCTTTAACCCACTGAGCCACCCAGGCACCCCTCCTTTATAAAGTCTTTTTGATGAGTGCGACTTCCCGTTCTTCTGTACTTGTTCACTAGCTTGCATGATCATGAATTATCTTTCATTTTCTAGTTAACCTATTTTTACTTTGTGCATCTTTTCCCCTTCCCCACCCCAAGTTCAGCTTTGTTTCCCTAATAGTTCAAGTGACAAAATTTTCTGACTTCTTGGTCTGGTGAGATTCAGAGTATACAAAATAAGGATTGAGGATAGTAAAATTAAAAAATGGATTAGGTATACCACAGTGCAATGCCATATAAGAGACCACAATATGAGATAGGTAAAAGCAATTCTCAATGCTCCTCAAATTTCTTTAGCTTAGAGATGCCATTTCTATCCAGGCAGAATTTTTAAAATTTTATTGTATTGTGAATATAATGGATTAGTAGGAAAGTACATAAAATAAAAAATGCAGGTGCAAAAAGTACATCAGTGTCACACCACCTTGGTTAAGAACTAGTACATTGCTAGAATCCCAGAAAATCTTGGTATTATCCATTTCAATGCTGCTGATTTTTATGCTATCTGCTTCCTAGCATTCCTTAAAATTTTACCTTGATTATGCAGTCTGTAGTGGATGCTGTTAGCCCTCTACCCTGCATCTCACATTTCCTTTAGCAGATGCTGTGAGTTTTGCATGGCAAAAATTCACAGCTGTTCACTTATTTGGAGAATTGTCATTGGCCGAATGGGAATCTCCACAGCCTCAGTACTAACTGACTAGCACTATGGCAGAAAAGGCCATTCTGGAACTCAAGGTGGAACTAACTATGATGCTCCCGTGCTTCACCCTGGGATCAGACAGAAGCTAGTCTTTAGCTAAGACCTTATTCTTTTTTAAATTTAATTTAATTTTATTTCTTTTCGCTGTTCCAGAATTCATTGTTTATGCACCACACCTAGTGCTCCATGCAATATGTGCCCTCCATAACACACACCACCAGGTTCAACCAATCCCCCGTCTCCCCCTCCCCTCCAAAACCCTCAGTTTGTTTCTCAGAGTCCACAGTCTCTGGTGGTTTGTAAGACCTTATTCTTATAGTAGTCTTTCCCTTACCTTATCTTGCTTCCTTTACTTCCTTCTCCTGACAGCATAGCTCCAATGAATGAATCCCTTGAACCAGAATCTCTGTCTCAGGCTCAGATTCTAGGTAGTTGGAGCTAAGACACATTCTGTATTAGTTTTCTACTACTGTTTAACAAATTGCAACAGACTTTGTGACCTAAAACAACACTTATTTATAATCTTACGGTTTCTGTGGGTCAAGAGAGTCCAGGCATGGCTTAGTTAGGTATTCTGCGAGCCACAGTCAAGATGTTAGCAGAGGTGGGGGTCTCATCTGAAAATTTGACTCTGGAAGAATCCGCTTCCAAGCGAACTCAGTCTGTGGGCAGAATTCAATTCTTTTCAGTAGGAATGGGGGTTTTATTTTCTCGCTGGCTGTCAGTAAGCTAGAAACCCTTGCAGGAACTCAACTGGAAATCCTTGCCACATGGGTCCCTCAAGATGGTGACTTGCTTAATCAAAACTAGCAAGGGAAAGAGAGACTCCAACAGGACAGGTGATATATTCTTATGCAACATGATCAGGTATAGTCCATCACTTTTGCTGTATCCTGTTGGTTAAAAGACAGTCACAGGTCCCACCCACATTCAGAAGAAAGGGGTTTAGACAAGAGTATGAACATTAGGAGGTAGGGAGTCTGAGAGCTACTTTAAGAGTCTGCCTGGGGCACCTGGGTGGCTCAGTGGATTAAGCCGCTGCCTTCGGCTCAGGTCGTGATCTCAGGGTCCTGGGATCGAGTCCCGCATCGAGCTCTCTGCTCAGCAGGGTGCCTGCTTCCCTCTCTCTCTCTCTCTCTCTCTGCCTGCCTCTCCATCTGCTTGTGATCTCTCTCTGTCAAATAAATAAATAAAATCTTAAAAAAAAAAAAGAGTCTGCCTGCCACATATCTCAAGCCAATTTTGAATAGTTTGGCTGTTTTTGAATTTCATGTAGTTGGGATCACACATTATATGTTTGCTGTCTATTTTATTTTATCCCCCTCTCATTTTTGTTCATATGCTTACCAGTTTTCTCAAATCAATTATTATGTTTTTAAGATCCATCTGTGTTTTGCAAGTGGTTATATTCATTTTTTAAATTTTTATTATTTTTAATTAACATATAATGTATTACTAGCCCCAGGGTACAGGTCTGTGAATCCTCAGGCTTACACACTTCACAACACTCATCATAGCACATACCCTCCCCAATGTCCATAACCCAACCACCCTCTTCATCCCCATCTCCCCCCAGCAACCCTTAATTTGTTTTGTGAGGTTAAGAGTCTCTTATGTTTTCTCTCCCTCCCGATACCATGTTGTTTCATTTTTTTTTTACTTCCCTACCCCCAAACGGCCCACTTTGTCTCTCAAATTCCTCATATCAGGGAGATCATATGACAATTGTCTTTATCTGATTGGCTTATTTTGCTCACCATAATACCCTCTAGTTCCATCCATGTCGTCGCAAATGGCAAGATTTCCTTTCTTTTGATGGCTGCATAGTATTCCATTGTATATATATACCACCTCTTCTTTACTCATTCATCTGTTGATGGACATCTAGGTTCTTTCCATAGTTTGGCTATTGCGGACATTGCTGCTATAAACATTCCGGTGCACGTGCCCCTTCAGATCACTACATTTGTGTCTTTAGGGTAAATACCCAGTAGTGCAATTGCTGGGTCATAGGGTAGCTCTATTTTCAACTTTTTGAGGAAACTTTCATGCTGTTTTCCAGAGTGGTTGCATCAGCTTGCATTCCCACCAACAGTGTAGGAGGGTTCCCCTTTCTCCACATCCTCGCCAGCATCTGTCATTTCCTGACTTGTTAATTTTAGCCATTCTGACTGGTGTGAGGTGGTATCTCATTATGGTTTTGATTTGTATTTCCCTGATGCCGAGTGATGTGGAGCACTTTTTCATGTGTCTGTTGGCCATCTGGATATCCTCTTTGCAGAAATGTCCATTCATGTCTTCTGCCCATTTCTTGATTGGATTATTTGTTCTTTGGGTGTTGAGTTTGATAAGTTCTTTATAGATTTTGGATACTAGCCCTTTATCTGATATGTCATTTGCAAATATCTTCTCCCATTCTGTCAGTTGTCTTTTGGTTTTGTTGACCGTTTCCTTTGCTGTGCAAAAGCTTTTGATCTTGATGAAGTCCTAATAGTTTATTTTGGCTTCCCTTGCCTTTGGTGATGTTTCTAGGAAGAAGTTGCTGCGGCTGAGATCGAAGAGGTTGTTGCCTGTGTTCTCCTCAAGGATTTTGATGGATTCCTTTCTCACATTGAGGTCCTTCATCCATTTCGAGTCTATTTTTGTGTGTGGTGTAAGGAAATGGTCCAGTTTCATTCTTCTGCATATATGGTTGTCCAATTTTCCCAGCACCATTTGTTGAAGAGACTGTCTTTTTTCCATTCCAGAAACAGACCATTCCAGGGTCTATTTCTGGGCTCTCTATTCTGTTCCATTGATCTATATGTCTGTTTTTGTGCCAGTACCGTACTATCTTGATGATGACAACTTTGTAATAGAGCTCGAAGTCTGGACTTGTGATGCTACCAACTTTGGCTTTCTTTTTCAACATTCCTCTGGCTATTCAAGGTCTTTTCTGGTTCCATATAAATGTTAGGATAATTTGTTCCATTTCTTTGAAAAAAAAATGGATGGGATTTTGATCGGGATTGCATTAAATGTGTAGATTGCTTTAGGTAGCATAGACATTTTCACAATATTTGTTCTTCCAATCCATGAGCATGGAGCATTTTTCCATTTCTTTATGTCTTCCTCAATTTCTTTCATGAGTACTTTATAGTTTTCTGAATACAGATTCCTTGCCTCATTGGTTAGGTTTATTCCTAGGTATCTTATGTTTTTGGGTGCAGTTGTAAATGGGATTGACTCCTTAATTTCTCTTTCTTCCGTCTTGTTGGTGTATAGAAATGCAACAGATTTCTATGCATTGACTTTATATCCTGACACATTACTGAATTCCTGTACAAGTTCTAGCAGATTTGGAGTGGAGTCTTTTGGGTTTTCCACATAGAGTATCATATCATCTGCAGAGAGTGATAGTTTGACTTCTTTGGTGATTTGGATGCCTTTAATTTCTTTTTGTTGTCAGATTGCTGAGAATAAGACTTCTAGTACTATGTTGAATAGCAGTGGATATAATGGACATCCCTGCCATGTTCCTGACCTTAGCTGAAAAGCTCTCAATTTTCCTCCATTGAGAATGATATTTGCTGTGGATTTTTCATAGATAAATTTGATGATATTGAGGTATATACCCTTTTTCCCTACACTTTGAGAGTTTTGATCAAGAGATGATACTGTACTTTGTCAAATGCTTTTTCAGCATCTGTTGAGAGTATCATATGGTTCTTGTTCTTTCTTTTATTAGTGTATTTTATCACATTGATTGATTTGTGGGTGTTGAACCAACCTTGCAGCCAGGAATAAATCCCACTTGGTCATGGTGAACAATCCTTTTAATGTACTGTTGGATCCTATTGGCTAGTATTTTGATGAGAATTTTCGCATCTGTGTTCATCAAGGATATTGGTCTGTAATTCTCCTTTTTGATGGGGTCTTTGTCTGGTTTTGGGATCAAGGTAATGCTGGCCTCATCAAATGAGTTTGAGTTTTCCTTCCATTTCTATTTTTTGGAACAGTTTCTGGAGAATAGGTATTAATTCTTCTTTAAGTATTTGGCAGAATTCCCCGGGGAAGCTGTCCGGGTGTGGGCTCTTATTTCTTGGGATATTTTTGATGACTGCTTCAATCTCCTTCCTGGTTATGGGTCTGTTCAGGTTTCCTATGTTTTCTCTGTTCAGTTTTGGTAATTTATATTTCTCTAGGAATGCATCCATTTCTTCCAGGTTGTCAAATTTGCTGGCGTATAGTTGCTCATAATATGTTTTTATAATTGTTTGCATTTTCTTTGGTGTTGGTTGTGATCTCTCCTCTTTCATTCATGATTTTCTTTATTTGGGTCCTCTCTCTTTTCTTTTTAGTAAGTCTGGCCAGGGGTTTATCAATCTTATTAATTCTTTCAAAGAACCAGCTCCTAGTTTCATTGATTTGTTCTACTGGTTTTTTTTTTGTTGTTGTTGTTTCTATTTCATTGTTTTCTGCTCTGATTTTATATTATTTCTCTTCTCCTGCTGGGTTTAGGCTTTCTTTGCTGTTCTTTCTCCATCTCCTTTAGGTGTAGGGTTAGGTTGTGTATTTGAGATCTTTCTTCTTTCTTGAGAAAGGCTTGTATCGCTTTATATTTTCCTCTCAGGACTGTCTTTGCTGAGTCCCACAGATTTTGAACCATTTTCATTTGTTTCCATGAATTTTTTCAGTTCTTCTTTAATTTCCTGGTTGACCCATTCATTCTTTAGTAGGATGCTCTTTAGCCTCCAGGTATTTGGGTTCTTTCCACATTTCCTCTTTTAATTGAGTTCTAGCTTCAGAGCATTGTGGTCTGACAATATGCAGGGAATTATCCTAATCTTGGTATGGGTTGAGACCTGATTTGTGACCCAGGATGTGATCCATTCTGGAGACTGTTCCATGTGCACTAGAGAAGAATGTGTATTCTGTTGCTTTGGGATGGAATGTTCTGAATATATCTGTGATGTCCATCTGGTCCAGTGTGTCATTCAAAGCCTTTATTTCCTTGTTGATCTTTTCCTTAGATGATCTGTCCATTTCAGTGAGGGGGGGTTAAATCCCCTACTATTATTGCATTATTATTGATGTGTTTCTTTGATTTTGTTATTAATTGGTTTATACAGTTGGCTGCTCCCATGTTAGGGCCATAGATATTTAAAATTGTTGAATCTTCTTGTTGGACAGACCCTTTGAGTATGATATAGTGTCCTTCCTCATCTCTTATTATAGTATTTGGCTTGAAATCTAATTTATCTGATATAAGGATTGCTATGCCAGCTTGCTTTTGATGTTCACTATCATGGTAAATTGTTTTCCACATCCCCAATTTAAATCTGGAGGTGTTTTGGGGTCTAAAATGAGTTTCTTGTAGACAGCATATTGATTTTTTTTTTTTAATCCATTCTGATACCCTGTGTCTTTCAATTGGGGCATTTAGCCCATTTACATTCAGGGTAACTATTGAGAGTTATGAATTTAGTACCATTTTGTTGCCTGTAAGGTGACTGTTACTGTGTATTGTCTCTGTTCCTTTCTGGTCTACTACTTTTAGGCTCTCTCTTTGCTTGGAGGACTCCTTTTAATATTTCTTGTAGGGCTGGTTTGGTGTTTACAAATTCTTTTAGTTTTTGTTTGTCCTGGAAGCATTTTATCTCTTCTTCTATTTTCAATGATAGCCTAGCTGGATATAGTATTCTTGGCTGCATGTTTTTCTCATTTAGTGCTCTGAATATATCATGCCAGTTCTTCCTGGCCTGCCAGGTCTCTGTAGATAAGTCTGCTGCCAATCTAATATTTTTACCATTGTATGTTACAGACTTCTTGTCCCAGGCTGCTGTCAGGATTTTCTCTTTGTCACTAAGACTTGTTAGTTTTACTATTAGATGATGGCGTGTGACCTATTTTCATTGATTTTGAGGGGGATTCTCTGTGCCTCCTGGATTGTGATGCTTGTTCCCTTTACCATATTAGGAAAATTCTCTACTATAATTAGCTCCAATATACCTTCTGCTTCCCTCTCCCTTTCTTCTTCTTCTGGAATAACAATATTCTAATATTGTTTCATCTTATGGTATCACTTATCTCTCAAATTCTCCCCTCGTGGTCCTGTAGCTGTTTGTCTCTGTTTTGCTCAGCTTCTTTATTCTCCATCATTTGGTCTTCTATATCACTAATTTTCTCTTCTGCTTCATTTATCCTAACAGTTAAGAGCCTCCATTTTTTTATTGTACCTCATTAATAGCTTTTTTGATTTCAGCTTGGTTAGAGTTTAGTTCTTTCATTTCTCCAGAAAGGGCTTTTATTTCTCCAGACAGGTTTTCTCTAATATCTTCCATGCCTTTTTTGAGCCCAGCTAGCACCTTGAGAATCATCATTCTGAACTCTAGATCTGATATATTACCCAAAACCGTATTGATTAGGTCCCTAGCCTTCAGTACTGCCTCTTGTTCTTTTTTTTTTTTTTTTTTTTGTGGTGACTGTTCTGCCATGTCATTTTATCCAGATAAGAATATAAGAATGAGAGAATAAAATACTAAAAGGGTGGCAAAGATCCCAGAAAAATGTACACTAACCAAATCAGAAGAGACCCCAATCAGGGGGAGAAGAAAGGGGGTAAAAGGAAGTTTAAAAAATTCAAAAAATTACAAAAAAAAATTAGACCGGTGAATAGAACAGAGCCACCCACTTGATTTTGGGTGTATTTTGGTCTCTTAGAAGAAACTACCTCCCAAAATTTTAAAGAAAGAAAAACATATATATACAAAAATAAGGGTAAACATGATAAAGTAATGGAATATGACTGTAATGATGAAAATTTTTAAAAAATTCTAAAAAAGGAATTGATAAGTTGGTTGGAAAAAGAAAGAAAAAGAAAGTAGAGAGAATTTTCTCAGGCTGGAGACTAGAACAAAGCCATGTGCTGGATTTAGGGTATATTTTGATCTACTAGAAGGAATTGTATCCCAAAAATTTTTAGAAGATAAAACCCTATGTGTATACAAAAAATAAAGTTAGGTACAATGAAGGATAAAATATGACTATAATAATGAAGTTTTTAAAAGAGTTTTTTTAGAAAGGTTTTGTTAAAATAAACTAGTTAAAAAATGTTAAAAGAGGAAAGAGGAGAAGTCAAAAAATTAGAATAAAAATAAAATTAAAAAAATTTAATTAACTTTGAAAGACTAAAGAATCATAGGGAGAAAGCCATGAATTCCATGCTTTGCTTTCCCCTCCTTTGGAATTCCACTGTTTTCCTTGATCAATGAGCTTGGTCTTGGCTGGATGGTCTTGCTGATCTTCTGGGGGAGGGGCCTGTTGTAGTGATTCTCAAATGTCTTTGCCTGAGGCGGAATTGCAGTGCTCTTGCCAGGGGCTGGGCTAAGTAATCTGCTCTGATTCACTCTGGGGAGCTTTTGTTCCTGAACGCTTTCTGTAGAGCTTTGGAGGACAGGAATGAAAATGGTAGCCTTCCAATCTCAAGCCTGGAGGAGCTGAGAGCTCAGGGCCCCATTCCTCAGTGTGCCCTGGGAGAAAAGCATTCCAACTACTCCCATTTCCCTGGTCTCTGGCTGCACTCTGAGCTCACCCAGCCTGTGACCGAGTGTTTCTGTCTCTGGCACATAGCCTCATTTGGAATCTTCAAACCCAGCAGATCCTGCCACTCTGCTCTTTTGGTGGATGAAGTTTGGTTTCCCTGGATCTGCCACTTGTGGGGTCCCTGCTCAAAACGCAGTGGTCTGCCTGTGCCACGGATCACAGGTTAAGATAACCCCAAGCTGAGAGCTCACTCCTCGGCTCTGTCTCTGTAGCCAGCTTCCCTGCTCTGCTACCTGCAAGCTCTGCTACACTCAGACACCCCCAATCCTTCTGTGACCCCATGGGACCTGAGACCACACTGTCCCCATGAGGGCTCCACTCCTGCTTAGCCTCTGGAGTGAAGCCCCTCAGTGGAGCAGACTTTTTTAAAAGTTTGAATTTTGTGCTCCATTGTTCCACTGCTTGCCAGGAGCCAGCCCCTCTTCCTGTGGCCAATCTTCCCAGCGCTTTGGATCCACTTCTCCGCACATCCTACCTTTTAGCAAGTGTCGATTTTCTGTCTCTAGAATTGCTGCTCCTCTTCTCTGATCTCCTGTTGGGTTTGTAGGTGTTCAGAATTGTTTCATAACTATCTTGCTGAACTCCTGCGACCTGATAGCATCTCCATCTGCCACTCCCCTGCCATCTTGACTCCGCCCCCATCTTTGTCAGTTATATTCATTTTTATTCCTGTGTAGTATTTTATCTAATGAATAACAATAAATTATTTTTTTCATTCTAATATTTAGTTGGAATATTAATGGTTTTGATTATTTCCACTTTTCTTGCTATTGCAAACTATGCAATTATGAAAATAATTGTGCATATGTCCTGATGCACATAGTCTCCCTATCTTGTGGAACTTGCTTCTTAAGCTTCAGAAGCTTCTCAAGCTTCTTGTGCTTAAGAATCATTTGATAGACTTGTTGAAACCCAAATTCTGGGACCCAACCCTAGAGTTCTGTTTCAGAAGGTCGCAGGGGAGCTTTGTATCCTGAGGTCTTCACAGGTGATGTTGGCTCTGCTTGTTGGGGGTCCACACTTGAGGAACCAGTGCTGTAGGGTAGCATTAGTAGGTGTGCAATTGCCGAGTCTAGAGTATTGGGGTATCTGTTAATACAAAGTTCTGGTGAGTTTATCATTTTTTCCTCATATATACCATTTTTCTAATAATTCTCATTGCCTTAAAATTTGCTTTGTTTGATATTACCATAATCACATTAGCTTTTTTGGGGTGTTTGATTTATCTTTTTTAAAAAATCATTTTACTTTCAAGCTTTTAATAAATTCCAGTTTCAAATGTATACCTTATAAAGGGCTTATAGCTAATTATTATTTTAAAAAAATTAGTGTAACAATCTGTTTTTAGCTTGAGCATGTAGCTAATTTACATTTAATACAGTTACTAAAATATTAGACTTTGAGTTGATTATATTCTTATGTTGTTAATAATTGTTTTCTTACTTTATATTCTTTCTTATTTTTTCTATATGTAACACATATATATATACGCATACACAAAAATACATATATATTCACAATATGTAAATACACACATATTTATTTAAGAGTTTGGAAGTTATAAAATTTTCCCTTCCAAATGTTTTAACGTATGTACTCATAGCTCTACCCTAGAAATAATACTATGCACCTATGATTTATCAAAGATTAATAATTATCTTTATTTGAATTGTCCTTCCAGAAAAGGTAAGGATCTTAAAATACTTTTTATTCAATTACCTGTTTCCAATTTATATGTTCTTATATTGTGTTTTTTAATTCTTTTCCTCTATATCAAACCCCATAAGACACTTTTAATTTTATTTTCTATTGTTCATTTAAATTTACCACATATATACTATTTTACCACGTTTATACTATATACTAATTTCTCTGTTTTTCCATCCTCTGAGGTCCTGACCATGCTACCCCTTGTCCAAAACCAATTAGAAGCCAGGGGACATGGGAGCCTGAATGATGTCGTCAATTAAGAGTCAGTGACACTGATTAAAGAGCAGGGAAGGGAAGGGCAGAAAACAAATCCGGAGTGGAAATGTGAAATTACAAGTGTAGTGGATGTAGTTTTGCTTCTCTTGCTCCTTGCTGGGGCCAATGCTTGAGTTTTTCTGGGACATCTAAGTAACCTATTGGAATAAAGTCCAACTTCTCACTGTCAAGGTGGGGACCCTCCAGGGCTAAACTCAGAGGGGTGGTGACTCACTGGAGTTTCCTCTCTTGATGAGCACTGTATGCCCTCCTCTGCTGACTGAGTCCACTGAAAGTAAAGCTTCAGCTTCCAGCTGTCTTTAGTCAATCTTTAGTGTCCAGGGCAGAAACAGGACTTAGCTATAATGTTCTTTGGTCTCTACCTGATTGCCCACTTCCTGTAATATTTGTATTAGAAATTTTGGGGGGAGATGGGGAGGACCTTACTATTTTGTTGGTCTTCAGTAGAAAGGTTGGACAGGGACTGGCAAGCCAAGGCCCATGGGACAAATCCAGCCCAATACTTGTTTTTGCAAATACTATTGGGAAAAAACCCTTACCTATTTATTAGTATATTGTCTGTGACTGTATTCATGATGCGATGACAGAGTTGGATAGTTGAGCTACAGACAGTAGGATCCACAAAACCTTAATACTTACAATCTAGCCCTTTACAGGAAAAGTTTACCAAATTCTGCTAAACATGCCCAGCATTGTCAGAAACCACCCATCCTTCCCACAAGAAAATTTAAAATATATATAATTTACAATGTGAAGCATCTTCATATATACCCTGTAATTAAATTTTAGTGGCAAACTTGATTGAGTTTCTTTGCCTTATTATTATAGATCTATCTAATAATGGTGATATTAATGAGATGTTCAGGGCTCAAATTGAAGTTAATTGGAAGGAAAATAAGTAGAAAGAAGTGGTGTAGATTACTGGAAAAAGCTAATGACACTGCCATTGATAGAGATAAATGGAAAACTATAACTCTAAAGTGATTAAAAATATGATTAAGGGATTTAATTAATGTAAACACAAAGAAATATTAAGCTTATAATCATTTAAATCATGTTTTGATAATATCTAGCACCTACTATGTGGCTGAAAATGTGCTAGGATTTTTATGGGCACTATCCCAATCAATTTCTAATCTCTATTGAGTTCATTCTAATTCTTCTCATTTAACAGATGGGTAAAGTGAGTTCCAGAAAGTGTAACCAATTTGATTGTGATCTCAAGCTTGTAGGTAACAGTCTTGGGATTTGCATCCTCTTTAGGGTAAAAGCATCTGATGGACCATCTGGGGCCATTTCATGTACTTCTTTTAGAAAACAGGATTGTGCAGCCCCAACAGTTTTTTTGTTCATGTTATAAACACAGGGACAATCCTGTCTCTGACTTTTTGATGCTGCAATGCTATACTGGAAAGAAAAAAATCAAATAGCAAAGACAGAAATGTTTCCCTCTAAGAAACAGTAGGACAAATCTGATTGATTTGGGCTGAGGCGTACTGACAATTCAACAGTAGCCAGCTGAAATTACCTTTCCAACTGAGGTAGTTCAGCCTGGCCTGGAGCACCATCGTCAGCCCGCACCTGCCACGGGAATCCTTCACGGTATTTCAGAGGCAACGCGAGGCTTTGAGGTATCTTAGGAGTCTGTTATGTATTTATTATGTTCATGAATATCAAAGAAGTGGAGAACATGTTGGAAAGCTTCAAATAAACTACAGATAGGCTCTGGGAACTTCTAATTGCATTTTTCAAAAGTTGTGTTTTATGTGTACTCTTTATAAAACATTTCTTCCCCGTCAGTTCCTATGAGACTCTTCCTTAGCCTGAACTGAACAACTGGGAAGTTTTGTCTCTTAAAATCCAATTGATGTTTAGGTTTCAGTGCCTTTCTAATGTCCTCAATTGCTTTCCAAGCAAGATATTTGTACTTAGGACTTTGTTTCGCTTTAACTTTGGCAAAGATTTGCCCCAAGTCTGAGGCCAAGAAGGAAATAATTCAGCCCCCAGAATGACTTCATCTTGACTGGTAAGTTGCAGGAAATGGGTTTGTTCCTGTAGAAAGCTTACAGGCTTCACTTTGGCAATTGTGAATACTGCAATAGATTTAAAATGTTTTTGTTAAAATAATTAACTGTAGAAACAAATGCATAGTTATATTCTAAATAATGTTATGCCAGTAGGTGTGTTTACATATTGTAATCAGCCTGAGGGGAAAGAAGAGCCAGTTAGGTTACTGAACCACTAGAATACTGCAGGGATAGAATGCTTCTTCCTTTCCTTCCCTATTTTCTGCCCCAGTCTCCTACTTTCTTACTTCTTTGTCTTGAAGAGAGAGAAATATAGGAGAAGAAATTGTAGAAAAAGAGAGGTTGGTACTTTTTAGCAATGGAAACCCGAGTCTTAGGACATCACTGGAGAATCTGTTCACTTGGAGATTCTAATATGTGATCTCTATATAATGTAACATGAATGATTACTGAATGTTGATCTATGTGTTTTTTAGAATGTGTCCTCTAGCAAACATATAGTGAAGTGCATAAAGTCTTGTCTCAGGCAGCTTGAAAACATTGAAAAATATTTTTGTGAGTTACTTTCACATTTCCTATGTAGGACAAAGACAAAATGAGGGGATGACCTAGAATAATGAAATGGCTTTCTTAAGGGTGGAGAAAAGGATTGGAACAAAAATGTATCAGTACATTTGACTTTAAGTTTGTTTGCAATGATTGGTTCAGTTTTAAACCCTCTTCTGCTTCATTACTGTTCTGCCACATACACACCCTTTACCCAAAGGTTACTACTATCTTGAAGGTTTCACTGTTGTAGATTAATGTTGCCCTCTTTGGAAAATTATACACATGGAATTGTATAGTCCATACACTTTTATGTCTTTCTTCATTCATGAGATTCATCCACATCATTGCATTCAGTTTTAGTATGTTCATTCTCACTTTGTGACTGTACTACACATTATTTCTTAATTTTACTGTTGAAGAATATTTAGCTTGTAAGGCTGCCTCTATGGCATGTGAAGTTTAGGACAAACGGGTTTTGTTTGTTTTGTTTTGTTTTTTTGTTTTGTTTTGTTTGTTGTTTGTTTTGTTGCAGGGTCTATGCTGATATAAATGATTAGAGTAGACATGAATTACAATATTCATGAACTCATATGAATATACTGATGTATCAATAAACATTTAGAATAATAGGGAGAGAAGAGGTACTTACATATTTGTTTATTGTCCAATCAGAAGTCATAAAGATTCTTTATAATGTCCAGATATCTTCTTGATAAGGTCCAAGAACTATGTCTTAGTGTTCTTTATTGTCACATGTTTTATTCCTGGATAATGTTTTTGTTCTTACTGCAAGGAAATTTAGCAACACTGTTACTAGCTGCAAGGCCATGGCTCTTCAGACTCTGTTGATACTGAAACAATATAGATCTTCTTGCCTTTGGCTTTTCTTTAATACCTTTTTATTAAACGCTGGTTACCTTATCACCCATGGTCTTGCATCACCCCTTGCATCATCTGTGAACACTAGCTTCCAATGCCTCTCTCAAAGATCGATTGTTGCTTTACGTCATTGATTATGACCACACGTGCAAGGCTTATCCATAGTATGCAATAAAGTATCAACAAGAACTCATTTTTTAGTCATGGTAAATTTACCATTCAGAATTTTATAGGATAAACATAAAACAAGACATCATGTAATTATGTCTTCTTTTTTTTTTTTTAAGATTTTATTTATTTATTTGTCAGAGAGAGAGAGAGGGAGAGAGAGCAAGCACAGGCAGACAGAATGGCAGGCAGAGGCAGAGGGAGAAGCAGGCTCCCTGATGAGCAAGGAGCCCGATGTGGGACTCGATCCCAGGATGCTGGGATCATGACCTGAGCCGAAGGCAGCTGCTTAACCAACTGAGCCACCCAGGCGTCCCTATGTCTTCTATTATAGTCTTTTTTTTTATTTGGAAAAGCATCTTTTTTCTTTTTCTTTTTTTTCTGTATAAAATTTTTTAAATTAAAGAAGTTTTTGAAGTATAATTGATACACAATGTTACATTTGTTTCAGGACTATAACATAGTAGACCTGAACTCCTCTATATGCTTCTCTATGTGCTGTGCAAGTGTAGCTACTACCATCTATCACCATACAACACTATTATAATACCATTGACTATATTTCTTTTGCTGTACCTTTCACTCCCCATGTCTTATTTATTTTATAACTGGAAGCCTGTATCTCCTTCTCCCCTTACCTATTTTGCACAAACCCCACCTCTTCCCTCTGGCAACCATCAGTTTGTTCTCTGTATTTATGGATCTGTTTCTGCTTTTTATTTTACTGGATACATTGCATGCTGTGTTGTGAAACTGGTCTGCTTTTAAGGAAGACACTTTCAGAAATACTCACGTGGCAGCAAGGCCAAGGTTGCTCAGTTAAGGGAGAAATAGTCAAAGGCTGACTTGGAGAAATAAATACAGAAATGGAAAAGAAGGGAAAATAAGGAGATTTATCTTGGTGGTAAAATTGGCAGAGATTATAACAGGTCATTTATGAGAGATTTCTGATTAATGTATTTTTTCATAATTCTAAAAACATATTCAATAATTGTGAAATATATGATAGGAGATCTTTTGCCTTTTATATGACCAAATGCTGCCCTTTCTGTTTGGAACCAAGAGCCAAGAGCCAAGAGCCAAGAGCCAAGAGCCAAGATTCTAAATATTATGATCTTGCACTATGACCTGGTGGTACGTATGGCCCCCTACACAAATATCAAATGTCATCAGCATAAAAATCTAGAAAGAAGAATCAACATAATACATAATTTAATACCCAGCAAAGTCTATATAGTATTTCCTCAACTTCCCTCTTCCCTTGCCATCTCATTTATACATTTGTGATTTGTTTTCAGATTATCTGCAGTGCCTGAAGGTGAGGGCCAGCTTTCCATACCATTTTTTCAGCATTTCTGTTTATTGTACATATCGCAATTGGCTCCAATCCACACAATTCAGACCCACAGTTATGCAGTTTCTGATTTCAGCAGTGCCTCTCCAATACTTTAAGACACCACGTGACACCCTGGCCAGTTTCTGTTGTCCTGAGCAAAATGGCATCCTAGTTTTATTTTCTCATAATTGCCGTCATTACCCCACCTCTCTATGAAGCTTTTGTCCTTGAAGGAGAGAGTATCTTCCATTCCCTTTTCATAGATTCCCCCCCCATTTAAACCCTGAAAGATTTCTGTGCCCATAAGCTCCATCCCCACTTCTTTTTTTTAAAAAAGATTTAGATAGATAGAGAGAGAGAGAGAGAGAGCGAGCAGGTGGGGTGGGGGCAGAAGGAGAGAGAGAGAGAGAATCCTCACTGAGTGTGAGCCTGACACAGGGATCCATCTCATGACCCTGAGATCATGACTTTTTTTCTTTTTTGTGAGCAAGTTTTTTATTTTTAATCATGTTATATTAGTCACCATAAGTACATCGTTAGTTTTTGATGTAGTGCTCCATGATTCATTGTTTGCATGTAACACCCAGTGCTCCGTAAAGTCCATGCCCTCCTTAATACCCATGACCAGGTCATCCATCTCCCCATCCTCCTCCCTTCTAAAATCCCTGGTTTGTTTCCCAGAGTCCATAGTCTCTCATGGTTTGTCTCCCACTCTGATTTTCCCCCCTTCATTTTCCCCTTCCTTCTCCTAATGTCCTCCGTGCTATTCCTTATGTTCCACAAATAAGTGAAACCATATGGTAATTGACTTTTGCTGCTTGTCTCTTATAGACCTCTAACCATAATCACTATAATCCTATCTTTCAGTGTTGGTTATAACCCCTGCCTTGTACATCCACCCACCACTGGGGATGATAGGCTAGGAGTCTGTCAACTTGTACAAGCAATGTGGTTCCTATTCATACAAGGAATGTCCTTGCCTTGTTTGGTACAGCTTAAGAATAATCAAGGGAAGCATCAAAGTGACCCTTTGGCATTACAGAGCATCGATCTGGATAGTCCATGGAGGAGATAGACATTACAAGCTCTGGAGGACTTGCTGATATACCATATATGTTCTGTGGAGAAAGTAGATGGTATACTGGGTGTTCATGGTGGGATGTGTGCAGCCAGGTGCAATAGACTAGAAGTGGCACTGAGGTAAGAGCTGATACATGGTTCTACAACCATGCAAGTGCAGAGGTTGGCAGTGGACTCTTAGTAGCCTAGAGCCTGTGTCTATCATTCGCCACCCAAAATCACAGTACTAGCATCACTCTGGTGACTTAATCTCTGATGACTCTATAGAAAAAAAAATCCAGCCAAAGAGTCTGGGACCTCCTTGGGGTATCTGGTCAACCCCATGAGTGGGGTAGAGTGTTGGAAAGCCCTCAGGAGAGGGGAAATAGGGAGCAGGACCCACGAGTCTTAGTTTGGGCTAAGACACCCCACATGGATGGCAACACCAGCTCCAGCTATCCTACTCACCAGAAAGAAACAGATAATTTCAAGGAAGTCGCTCCAAAGCATGGGGTTCCTTGAGGCATTGCTAGGTACAGTCCTGCCTGTCTAAGGACAATACTGTTGGGTTGTTGCTAGTTTTAGCCATTACAAATAAAGCTGTTAGGAATATTCTTGGTACACATATGAACTGATTTCTACTGGCCCTATACCTAGGATGGAATCAACTATAATTATTTAGTTATAACTGAATATAAGATGAATGCTCACTTTAGTAGATGCTGACAGTTTTTCAGAGGATTTGTGTCAAGTCACATTCCCAGAAGCTTAGCAATATCAGATCTCCACATCCTTGTCAACATTTGATGAGGTCATTGTTACTATTTATTTATTTATTTTAAAGAATTGATTGATTTATTTGACAGAAAGAGCAAGCACACAAGTAGGGGGAGCAGCAGGCAGAGGGAGAGGGAGAAGCAGCCTCCCCACTGAGCAGGGAGCCCAAAACAGGGCTTGATCCCAGGACCCTGGGATTGTGACCTGAGCTGAAGACAGATACCCAACCAATTGAGCCACCCAGGCATCCCTATTGTTATTATTTAAAACAAACAAACAAACAAACAAACAAACAAACACAAACAAACAAAATTGGCTGTTCTGATGGATTCAGTGGTACTTCGTAACGGTTTTTGTTCAGATTTTTCTTCTTTCTTATTTTTTTTTTAAAGAGTTTATTCACTAATTTTACAGACGGAGATCACAAGTAGGCAAAGAAGCAGGCAGAGAGAGAGGAGGAAGCAGGGTCCCTGCTGAGCAGAGAGCCTGATGCAGGGCTTGATCCCAGGACCCTGGGATCAGGACCTGAGCTGAAGGCAGAGGCTTTAACCCACTGAGCCACCCAGGCGCCCCAGATTTTTCTGATGAATAATGATGTAGAGTACCTTTTCATATGTTTATTAGCTGTGTTGATAGCTTTGCTGATTTTTTTTCAATTTTTCTATTGAGTCTATTCACTAGAAACATGTCTTTTTTTCTTATTGCTTTGTAGAAGTCTTTTTCTTATTGATTTGTAGGTCTTGATATATATCCTTAACATATTGGTCTTTTATTGGTATTTATATTGCATATATCTTTATCCTTTGTAACATTTGCATTTGTATTTTCTTAATGGTGTCTTTGAGTGACAGAACATTTTAATTTTAATACAATCCAACTTATCAACATTTTCTTTTATTAGTGCATTTTTCTCCTTGAGAAATCTTCATTTAACCCAACGATATAAATAAACCCTCTTGTTTTTCTGTAGATGTTTTATTATTTTATTATTCTCACTATTCCAGTTGTTCTGGCATCAGTTATTGAAATGAACATTCTCTCCCCTTCTACCTCAGCATAGCACTGACATTTGTAGAAGAACAAGTGAATGTGTAAGTATGATTCTGGAATCTCTTTTCTGTTACAGTGAATCTTTTCCTTTTAACCTTTTGTCAGTACCAGTGTTTTAATTAGGGTAGTCACACAAGAAATCTTATTATCTGGGAGTGTATTCTCTCCAAATTTATTCTTTTTCTTAAATATTTCCTCTATTCTCTTGACATCATTCATATTTTTATGTCAGGATTCCATCTAGGATCATTTTTCTTATACTTAAAAACTTCCTTTAGTTATTTTCTTTCAGTGTATGACATCCTGGCAATAATTAAACTCAGATTTATTTGTCTAAAATGTCTATACTTTGCCTTCGCTTATGAAAGATACATTTGCTAGGTGTTGAATCCTAGCTTGGCAGGGTCTTATTTTTAGATGGTTTTAAATTATTATTAAGAAGTGTTTTTGTTGCTGTTGTTGTTGTTGTTTGCTCTCATTATTTCTGATGAAAAGTTAGCTGTGGATCTCATTAGTCCTTTTGAAGATAATTTTATTTCCCTCTCTGGCTGCTTAAAATTTTTTTTTTTAATATTAAAACCGCTTTAGATTAACAGAAAAGTTACAAAGTTAATACAGAGAGTTTCCATATTCCCTGTACCCAATTTCCCCTATTATTAACATCCGACATATGGAATGTTGGTTACAATTCCAGAGCCAATATTGATACATTATTTACTAAAGTGCATACTTTAGTTAGCATTTCTTTTTTTTTTTTAAGATTTTTATTTATTTGACAGACAGATCACAAGTAGACAGAGAGGCAGGCAGAGAGAGAGGAGAAGGAGGCAGGCTCCCTGCTGAGCAGAGAGCCTGATGTGAGGCTCGATCCCAGGACCCTGGGATCATGACCTGAGCCGAAGGCAGAGGCTTTAACCACTGAGCCACCCAGGCGCCCCTTTAGTTAGCATTTCTTATCAAACCTCTTAAATTCTTTAGTTGCTGTTATATTCTCTGGTGGGATTTTCCATTTTACCTCTTTTCTTGACATTTTAATCACAGTTATTTTAAAACCTCTGTCTAATATCTCCAATATCTCTTCTACCAGTGGCTGCTTTATGTTTTTATTTTTGTTCGTGATCATGTGGTCTTCAATCCTGATATGTCTTTTGATTGAGTGCAGGACATTGTGTATGAGCTCTTAGATGATGTTACTTTTCTCCAAAGAGTTTGGCTTTCTTCTCACAGGCAAGTAAAAGAAGGACTGGTTATCTTACTAGAGTCAAGGCTTGGTTTCAGCCTTTCATTGGGCAGTCTTTTTTTTTTTTTTTTTTACTTTTTATTCCAATGGGGGTAATCCTTTAGGGTCTCTTCTGAAAATTTGGATTCTTTATTGTGAGAACCTTCACCTTGGCAGGTCCTAAGCCCTAACCTTGTTTTTTCAGCACCAAAAAACGTCAGATAGTTTTGCTCATCATTTTAGCCTCTCGGTCTTACTCTCCACTTGTCTTTTTGGTGACATGCATATGAAGCTTGGGTGTCAGCTAATATCTTGTTGGGAAATTGCATGTAGAATTTTCTAACTCAATTCTAGTGTAGTTCCTTCCTCTCTTTGATCTTGGCCCTGCAAATCTGGGCATCTCCAAATTCTAACTTCTCTCTCTCCAGCCCAATAGGACTGCCTCCAGCTTTAGATTGTTTTCTGCTTCTCTTGGGCTACAAATTGGTTAATGCCTCAGGGAAAAAGCAGAGGCAAATGTGAGTCTCACCTCAGTGAGCTTACTTTCTGTCTGTGATATCAATCTTTCAAGTCCTGTTTTCTTTAGATGATTTATGATGCCTTCAAATATTCATTCATTCATTCATTCATTCATTTTTGTATTTATTCAAAACACATCTGCTTTTATTGCTGATCTGAGAGAGAGAGTTAATCTGATGCCTGACACTTCATCATGTTAGAGGTGGAATGAAGTCATAGTTATTCCTAAAATAATCCTTTGACCATGCCACACCAAGGAGTTTCATTGCTCCCAGTTAGTATCTAGTTCCAACTTTTCTCTGACTTTTTGGCCCCTATATCCTGATCCCTTCTCTCTTTCTTTCCTCTAGCATTATTTTTTCCTCTTTGGCAATAACAAATCCCCCCGCTTATCTTATGCAGAGTACTGCTGCTCTTTTTTGTTTGTTCATTTGTTTGTGTTGTTTTTGAAGGCTTGAACTCTGTTGTCACCTTAACTAGCAGGAATCATAATCCACCCCAAGCTTTTAACTTCCATGTGAGGGCAGTTCCTATTTTTTTTTTTTTAAGATTTTATTTATTTATTTGACAGAGATTACAAATAGACAGAGAGACAGGCAGAGAGAGAGGAAGGGAAGCAGGCTCCCTGCTGAGCAGAGAGCCCCGTGGGATGCAGGGCTCCATCCCAGGACCCTGGGGTCATGACCTGAGCTGAAGGCAGAGGCTTTAACCCACTGAGCCATCCAGGCGCCCCAAGGGCATTTCCTATTTAAGAGGAACTCTAATTTGGTTGTTAGAAAATTCTCCCCCTACTCCTACCAAATTTCTACAAGGGTTTTTGTGTATAAGTGTTTTTATAAAAATGTTGCCTAGTTCCAAAGAGAAATTGAAGGCGCTTGACAGAAGGAAGTCAAAGTCCTTAAACCCAAAGTGTATTTTTTAAAAAATTTATCTTGCTCTCAATTTGAGGAGTATCATTTCATGTATGTATTCCACTATGTTCTAAAATCTTAGAGAATATTTAAAATTTCAAGCCTGACTTGAAGCTTCTTAAAATTGAAGGAGACTTATTTATTTACTTACTTATTTACTTATTTTTTAAATTAACTTCTAAATGAAGCATTGATACTATGAATATTGCTTTGTTAAGCCCAAGTTCCCTTTCCATTTTATTTTCTTAGGCTAATGTTCTGAATTCACTTAGATAACTTATCATTTGAGCAGATTCTCCATTTGTAGATGCTGTTCACCCATTCATCAAATATTTTTTGAATGCTAACTCAGTGCCATGCTCTGTGCTATGTGCTACGCATACAGTGGTGAGCAAAACACACAGGATCTCTGTCCCCAGGGAGCCTACTGTTCTGTGGGGAAGAGTAGATATTAGTAAAATGACATAAAAATGCAACTACAAACTGGAAATTGTTGAAAAGTAAATGTGTAGCCTCTGTGAGAGCAGAGAGGGATTACATCTTGGCTGGGAGTTGCTAAACAAAGCCTCGTTATGTTGAAATTTTACCTAAGGTTACATGTAATTTCTGTAATTACCCTGAATAATCAGGAAGGTGAATGGTTTTGTTACAACTGGAGTCAAAGCTTTTTATCTGAATGTAGCATAAAACTTCTAATCATCACGAGATCATCACATTAATAAAATTCCGGTGAATGGGAGGTATCCCACAAGCCTACATCTTGTATGGCTAGGATGTCCTTTATTTTGAAGATCACTCTATTTAATGGCATAGGTGGGTGGCACAGGGATTGAGAAAAAGAGAGTTCTTTGTTTCACAGGACTAAGTAAATTTAGATAGTATATTATTTTAAAATTTCTTTTATGCTTCTAGCTGGTGTTGATAGGTAGAAAGAACGATGTGCTAATATTTTCCAGGGAAAACCATGTTCACGCCTGGTCTTTGAGCATAAACTTCAACATATATGCAAAAATGATGAAAGTTGAATACCTCAGAAGAGAATACCTGCCAAACACTATTGTCACTTGAAATGCTACTAATTTTGTTCTCACAGCTTTGCCAAGGGAACAGTACGAACAAAGGGATGGAGGCATGAACGTGTGTAGTATTCTCTGGGAATGGTGAACAAAGTAGTGAGTACAGTGACAGGGAGAAGGGAGTGGAAAAAATAGAGGGTACCCACATTACAGGTCGAGAGGTGTCTTACTAAGAACTTGTAGTTACTAAGGGAGCCACTGAATTGTGTGTGTGTGTGTGTGTGTGTGTGTGTGTGTGTGTGTGTGGCAGGAAAGATATCTATTATTTGGTAAGATTATGCTGAGAAACCTGATAAAGTGGATTGAAAAGAGGAGAGCTGTGGACTGTGCCACGTGGAGCAGGTAATGTCTGGTAACAGGTGATGCTCAAGAGTCTCATAAATTTCACCCCTGGGCGCCTGGGTGGCTTAGTTGGTTAAGCCACTGCCTTCGGCTCAGGTCATGATCTGGGAGTCCCAGGATCAAGTCCCATATCAGGCTCCCAGCTCTGTGGGGAGTCTGTTTCTCCCTCTGACCTTCTCCCCTCTCATGCTCTCTCTCTCTCTCTCTCTTAAATAAATAAATAAAATCCTAAAAAATAAAAAAGAAATATCACCCCTGATTAAAGATAGTCTCGTTGTTTGTTGTTTTGTTTGTTTGCTTTTTACTTCTGGAAGAAGCTCAATGACTTTTAATGAATCTGGTAGGATTGTGAGATACTAATTAGCAACATTTGATCTGCATTTAATATTTTGGGGTTCCTTAGGTGACTTTCATATTACTTTAAGCATTATACGTTCTGACTTTTTGCTTTTGACTTCCTCAAACCCTGCTGCCCACAATTGAAGAATACATTAATGTAACTATGCAAGGAAATCCTCATCTTTATCATTTGCTCCCGAGCCTTGAACAGTTCTGATGTAAATCATTTTAGAAGCCTCCCTAATTAAAATGGAAACTCATTGTGTCAGTTTGTCTGAAGGAACTAGGGTGATGTACATTTGAATGTTTGTTTGAATATAGCTTTTAGGCTATTGACAGAAATTTGAGGAGGAGGCCAAGTTTAGCAGCATGGGCCCAGAGAAAGACCAAAGCCAGGCATGAATATTTACTGACAGGCAGTTAAGCAAAGCAGCCAGTCTGCTGTTTGTCTTTTCACTGTCCTGGATATTTGCTTCTTATTAATCTTTTAGGATGTATTCTTCCTTTGCTGAATCCATTATTAAACAGAGAACAGACATTGTGTTAGCATTGTTTGTTCTTGCTCAGGTTGATGGATAAAAAATATGTTGGAGGTAGTTAAAAGAAGTTGTATTACTTTTCTAATTATGTGCATTTACAAACAGAACAAATTTCTAAGAAGACACCCTATATTTTTAGTTGTTTTTAGGTGAGCAAAATGTATGTCTTAACACTAGACTGCAGAGAATTGTCTTACAAATTCTTTAAAATCTGCCCGCTGCTTCCTGGGAGTGTTAATAGAATTAAAAAAGCTATTATGCTGATGTGTTTTTGTGACCAAAAAAAAAAAAAATACAGTGGATTTTGTATTTCATGGACCAGCTAAAGATTGCTATTCTAGGATGATTTTGCTGTATTTATCTGCAGTATTATTGTCCTATAATAATGAAACATTATATTATTTTATTAAAATCAGGTATCTGTGTATCTGCAATTTTCTCTTTTAACAATCTTGCACAAGATTAGATAAATTAGAGTTTATCTCTAAACTCTATCTGCAGTTTAGAGATAAAGTAGCTGAGGCCCAGAGAGTGTAAGTAACTTGCCCAATATCAGCAAACAATAAATAAAGACATTGGTATTCAAATTTAAATCTGTCTTCAAAGATC
Organism: Enhydra lutris kenyoni; assembly: GCF_002288905.1. Classification (NCBI taxonomy): domain Eukaryota; kingdom Metazoa; phylum Chordata; class Mammalia; order Carnivora; family Mustelidae; genus Enhydra; species Enhydra lutris. Next base: position 5,347,296 of record NW_019154154.1, on the reverse strand, counting down.
CTATTTTTTCTAATATACCTTGAAGTTTTTTTCAGAGAGATAGATGTCACACCAAATTATTTTTCTTCTACTAAGGAGAGGAGGTTGAGGCATGGAGGAATTGTGTCTTGACAATATGAAGCAATACAACCTCATTGTGGTAAAAAATGGCAGCCAGTCTTTCGATGGTTTGCTCATTAGTGTCTCAAAATAAAGATTTCAGTTCTGATGATGGCAAATTCTTGGCAACTAACAAAAAGAAACAAGATACAAATATTTTGAAGTAGTCTTCCACTGATACTTCTATCTGAGAGATTTATACTTTTGTCTTTTTGTTTTCCCAAATTGTCAGTTTCAGGAAAACCAAATCTCCACTTCAGTTTGACCTGAATGGGTTGTGTGAAGCCTTGTCACTTACTGCCTGATGGACGATGTCATGGTGAGTGACATGTACAAGGATGGAGTCAGTGATCTCAAACTTCCCAAAGCTTGATTTGTATTTTAAGAATGTATATGTCTAGCCAAAAGGAAAGATACATTCAGTGGCGAAGAAGCAAATTTTGGCATTTTTAAAAAGCCCATATTGTTAAATCGTGCAGTTGAAACTACATCAGGGATTAACACGCTACAAGCACTCAGACCAAATCTCCATCATTTAGGGCCTGCCTTTGCATGGCTCTCTAAGTTAAGAGTGGTTTTTACATTTGTAAAGGGTTGTAAACCAACCAACCAACCAACCAAACAAGCAAACTCAAAAAGAGCGTCTCATGTGCTCCACAAATCCTAAAATAGTTACAATCTGTCCATTTGTAGGAAAAGTTTGTCTATCCCTGAACTATACAATGAAAGTTAAGATATACCAATTCTATTTCATGTAGGTAGCCTTAGAGAAACAATAGATTTGTACTTGAATTCTATTTACTGCTTATGTGAACTTGGATAAAATAGACAATGTTCTTGAGGCACTCTTACCCATTCTTGAAATAGGTATAATATTATCTGTGTTGTAGTGTAGTCAGAAAGATTCTGTATGTAAAGAAAGTTTTAAGTGTCAAAGATCGCAAAGTTGGATGTAGAGTATAATCTCATCTTTCTAAAAGTTGAGGGAACATGCCCATGCCCAAAACATGTTTATTTTTATGATTGTATTCACAGGCAAAATGCTGGGAACATAGCCACTGAATTGTTAACAGTGGCAAATGCTAGAGAGTGAGAATAAAATAAAGATGGTTACTCTTTATTTTATATAGTTCTATATTAAATTTTTAAAAGGTACTACTTTGTTAATTATAGATTAAGATAATTTAAAAACTTTTGGCGTATAATAGGGATAGACTAAGTGTTCATCCTTCCTTGTTCCTTAAAGAAGGGTAAAAGATTCTCCTGATGGCCAATTCTAATTTGTGGATTAGAACAGCATTACAGAAAAGTCTTAAACTGAAGACTAGAATAGCAGAGCTCAGATTTTTTAGGAGAATAAATATGTAAGTATTTTTAAAAGGTACTTTATCATTTAACAGTTTGTAACGTCTTGACTTCTGAAAGGAAAATCAGTTTCAACATTTCAAGTTTTAGCCTCTATATGGTGGGATGGGGTATCCTCAAATAGGATGCCATCTTCTCAGCATCTCAGTTCGGGGAAATTCCACCACTAATGTGTCCTTCCGGACTTTCTTTTATCCCTGAAGTCAAATTCATGGAAAGCTCAGCCTGACCTCAGTGGACCCAACACTTCTGGTTTTATAGACTGTTAATATGACTGAAATTATTTCTGTAATTAATAACAAATAAAATACATAATTAGCCACCTTTCCCTTCCATTACAGCCCAACTGGGGCTTTATCAGGTCTCTAAAAATTTTTGATTCTCTTAGGCAGTAGGCAGTGCTGTTTGTCATGGTTTGGCTTCACCCAGATATACAATGTAAGTTGAAAGAGTCCAGTGTCACTTGAAGTTGAGGGAACATGCCCATCGGCATCAGCCCTAAATTCTATGACTTTTTACTAATGCTGCTTTGACTGGTGAAGTTCCAAGACATTCAAAATCTCCCCCATTGAATATACTCAGACATCCTCGAGGCCCCACAAGCTGTGAGATCCTAGGTAAGGTCAGTTTAGCAGGCTCTCACCAAGATTGCTGGTTACCCGTGTCCTTTGTAACTGCAACACTCTTTTGTTGTTTGCCTAATGCACAGGCCCTGCTTATCATTCCCTAGAAATCCCACTCTTTCAGGAGCAGCTTGCCTGCCTCAGACTCTTCTCATACCCGTAGTTCTGATTGACCCTCACGCTTAGTCTCCCTGATGTGTGGGTCAGCCATTTTCACTATGGCTCCTGCCTGACACTTGCTCTACTGTCTCTAGGAATACCATGACTCATCTTTTAACGTGTTTGGAAAAGGCTTTCTTTCTTGGAGATGTTTCTTTTTCAGGATACAATGTAGTTAGTTTAATTGTATTACTCACTTCTCTTGAATAGGATTATCTCAGTGGTATGACTCTCTCCTGTCAAAGGGACACAAACAGTCTAGAGATGGGGAAAGGAGATAGGCTGGTTTAAATTCAGGTATAATTTCACTTTGCTTCCACTCAAGACTCTACTAAGGCCTGAAGAATCTCATTCCTCACCTCTCAGTGGCTGTTCCTCAGAATGCTGTGTTGTTTTCCTGAATCTGACCCACCACCATTGTTACCCTTTCTCAGCCAGGCCTTCAGTCATATCTCTCATCTAGAACTGTGAACAAGGTTTGGGCCTTTCCTGTAAGAACTTTGTTTCTTGGAAAAACTTTGGGAGAGATCTAGTCTTCTGATAGAGTTCCTCTCTATATACTGTGACTTAAAAAAAAAAAAATTATTTGAGAGAGAGAAAGAGAGAGTGTGTGCCAAATGGTGGGGGCGTGGGGACAGGGGCAGGCAGAGAAGCCTACAAAGAGGGAGAGAAAGAGACTCTCAAACAGACTCTGTGCTGAGCTCAGAACCCTACATGGGGCTTGATTTCATGATCCTGAGATCATGACTTAAGCTGCAATCAAGGATTAGAACACTTAACTGGTTGAGCTACCTAGGTGCCCCTATGATATTTTTTTTAATCTTTAAAAGTTTTTTTTTAATTTATTTTACAATACTTTGCTTTACTAAAAGCTGCAAAAGCTAGTACAGACTTCTCATATACTCCTTGCCCAGTTTTCCTTATTGTTAACATCTTATATTACTATAGTACACTTGTCACAACTAAGGAACCAACATTGGTAAGTTACTATTAACTCAATACTTTATTTGTATTTCACCAGTTTTGTGACTCTTTGGAGATATTTTTGCCAAAACACAATAAATATATGGGACAGTGTTTCCTGTTATATTTGGATTCAGCTCTATTCATTTCTTTTTATTATTATTATTATTATTATTATTATTATTTATTTTTCTTTTAAAGAGAGCAAGAGGTTGTGTGCCCACACCAGCATGAATAGGAAGGAGAGGGAAAGGAGAAGGAGAGAATCTCAAGCAGACGTCCCACCGAGTGTGGAGCCCAAGTGGGGGCTAGATCCCATGACCCTGAGATCATGACCTGAGCTGAAACCAAGAGTCCAACACTTAACCAACTGAACCACCCAGACACCTCCAGCTCTGTTCCTTTGCAGGGGAAACTTGGGATGATGGGTTGCTTGGTTGAAAATTAACTATATCATTCTCTACGTGTGTCCTGATCAAATGATTTGAAAAAGATTTTCCATGAGGGACAAACATTATTTTTTCACACAGCAGTTTTTTGCATTTTTAGAACTCCAAAGTAAGAGGACAGGTGGGGTAATCTGAGTCTTTCTTCTTTTAGTGAAATCTTTTGCTGAGAAAGAGTGGGCTGAGGCAGCTGCTCACGTGGCTCTCCCTGCCTTGGGGTTTTATAGAAATGGTGCTGAGCTCAGTCAAAACTATAGTAACTGGCAAAGCAATAGGGGGCTAGGTAAGGCTTACAAGTGGGAAAAAAATTTTGGAGAAAGTAGAATGAAGTGAAATCAGGATCAATTGAAAAACATATAAAGCTGTTAAAGTGCCCAAAGGGATTTAGGTTAGTAGTCATAGAAAATTTTGCATGTTTACTGTACCTCCTTTAAATGTAAAATCCATATCTGTGAATGCTGGGAAGATGCTGTGTTTGTTTGTGTGTGTGTGTGTGTGTGTGTGTGCATGTGCATATGTTTGAGCTGGCAGGATGACATTCATTGAGTAAATAAATATTGAACAGCTAGCTGCCTGAGGACTAGACACTGGGATAGTTGCTGGGGATACTGAAGGCTGTTCTTGCCCTCAAGAAGCTTATGGCTGGCTGGTGGTAAGCTTACACGTATAAAACCTAGCAGTTTTTCTTTTTGACTATTTCTCTTCCTTCAATTTATATTTGATTTTATTTGGCATGGCAGGAGATGTCCAGCCATTGGCAATATGACCACTGTTCCAAGTTTGTCATGATCTGTTAAGAGAGAAATAGAAATACAAATTACACCTTCATTGGGCGCCTGGGTGGCTCAGTGGGTTAAAGCCTCTGCCTCCGGCTCAGGTCATGATCTCAGGGTCCTGGGATCGAGGCCCGCATCGGGCTCTCTGCTCAGCGGGGAGCCTGCTTTCTCCTCTCTCTCTATGCCTGCCTCTGTGCATACTTCTGATCTCTCTCTCTCTGTTTCAAATAAATAAATAAAATCTTAAAAAAAAAAAATTACACCTTCATTAACAAATATTAAGTTCTTGCTATTTATAGCACTTTTGCCAGCCATTAGGCCAACCCCACCCCCTCAAAAACCCAACCCCAATATAAGACATACGCCACCCCTTTATTATCCATTGTATTTTTCTAAGAAGAAAAACAATGCTGCAAGTTCGCCTTAGTTCATTTCAAAGACTGTTTTAGATTTCCATTCTCAGGGAGATTAGAAAAGGATGCAATCACTCCTAGTTGGAACTGGAGATGAGACTTTATGGAGGAAATCTTCAGATTATGCCCAGAAATAAAATCTTATATATGCACAGGGTTTTCAAGGGTTGAACTAGACCAGTCAAATTTATGAAACACCACCCCCTTTTCTTCGGTGTTGCTCATTTCCTTGCCTTCATGTGCCAAGATGACTGACTGATGATGGTGAACCATCATTCATTTCTCATTAGCTGCATTAGGAGAAATGGTTAAGATAGATTAAGATGGGCAGCAGCAGGCCATGCTACCCTGAGAGTTAATTAAATGTAACACAGCAAGTGTGGAGATCATCCTGGTTTCATCATTTCTCTGGGTTCCAACGCAGGCATTGAAATCCCCTATATTGGTGATTAACGAACTGGTTTTCTGAATATTGTGCCACAATACAGACTTTTGGCCTGGAGTCCTAGTTCATGGTAGAAATGAACACTTATTTTGTGCCTTTTCTTGAGGTCTCCAAATGTTGTTTCACCCACAGGATATAATTGGAGAATATCTGTCATAATTCCGTCACAATATTCTAAGTTTAGTTTTCTAATAGTCTTGGTCACATGCATTTTTATTTTTAAAATGTAAATGGCATATGATTTATTATGCCATAGTCATATGTATATATATGTGTGTATGTGTATAATTTCCTATCCCCTAAAGAGGTGAATTCTTTAAAGGAAATGAAAATAAAAATTTCATAGGGTGTAGGGCAGAGCAAACGCTCATCACAGACTTATCTGACAAGTCTCTTTCAAGAGCCTGTCCACAGATTGAAGATTCACTCTTTGCTCAATTTGCATCCTTGGCCCAATAAATGTTTTATGACCTCCCTCTATGAGCACTCACAGCCAGAAGGAGGTAATGCAAAATTGATCTGTATATTAAAACTGCTGAGCCAAGCGGGCTTGCTCTTGGAATTACACTGATTATGTGTATGTGTGATTCAACAGGCCCTATTGAGACACCATAGTATTTGAAAAGACACCCATCAGCTGCATTTTTCATACACACAGTTTCTTCTTTTTCTTCCCCTCTTAACCCTGTGGACCAACTCTTATATTCACATTTTTAACTCCCTTTGGGTTCATGAATAGCAATAAGTGTTTTCAGAAAAGAAGATGCTTCACTATTATGCCCAGCAGTCTATTATTTCTAGAGTACAAGGAAGGACATGGACCTTTGAATCAAACACACAGAGGTTGGAATCCCAGCTTTACCATTTATTTGCTATGAGGATTTGGGAACATTATTATATCTTTCTGGGCCTCATATTGCTATTTTAAAGTAGAGATAATAACATCCACCTGCCTGAATTGTTGCAAATATAAACGGTATAGTCAGGCTTTGGCTGTCTGTGAATACAAAATGAGGTCCATTTCCTTTAATATCCATGTTATGATGGTGGAGTTAAGGCTGGCATGATAGATCCCCTTAAAGCATGCCCTAATTAGTTTCTGGAAATGACACCAGGTTCTCTTTTACATGGGCTAAGAACAGATTCATTCAGGTTTTTCATTCTGTCCTTTTTTTGGCAAGCTGCCAAGATATTCATTTATATAACAACTATTTCTACTGATATCTATTTTGTGCTAGGAAATTTTTAGCACATAGGTTATTGGTGAAGACACCGTCCTTGTTTCCATGAAACAGATTATGGCAAGTAGGGGGTGAGGGAGTCAGACCACCTAGAGAAATAATTATAAATAAGGGTAAATACTTTGAAGGAAATAAGAGCAATCCTGTAGAAATTGAAGGTGGTATAAAGGAACAACATTAGAGATGGTAGTCAGAGCACTTTTCTAAGGAGCTGACGTGTAAGCTATGATGTAGACGGTGAGATGGAGCCTACCAGGTGAAGATCAGAAGGGGAGGAAGAACATTCCATATAGAAGGATCAATAAAGGCAAAGTTTTGAGAAAGAGCCACTGAGTTAGAGCAACTGAGGGAAGAGGAATATGATTCTGGTCACAAGTTCTGACATGTCGGTTTCTTCCCACACCACCTAGCAATTCTTTGACACCAGCTGAGTGTCTTATAATTCAGCTCAATTTTGACACCATCTACGTGTGAGATCGCATCAGATTCCACAGGTTAGGGGTTCAGTCCCACAATGCCCAACACTCCCCCCACCTGACCTTTTGCTTCCGATGCAGGTTGTTACCTCTGCTTCCGACTGACTGGCTGCTGTATATCATAGGTTCCCATGACCCCCTCCTTTGGTTTGACTAAATGCTAGAGCAGCATACAGAACTCAGGAAACCAGTTGACTCACTAGATTACTAGTTTATTATGAAGGATGTTAAAGAATATGAAGAGATGAAGAGATACATAGGGCAAGGTATGGGGAAAGGGCATGGAGCCTCTGTACCCTTTCCTTGCACACTATTCTTCCTAAATCTCCATGTGCTCACCAATGAAGAAGTCGTCTGAACCCCATCCTTTTGGGTTTCTATGAAGGCTTCATTATATAGGCACGAATGATTAAATCATTGGCCAGTGGCAATTAATTCAAACTCCAGCCTCTTCTCCCTTTCCAGGGAAGTCAGGTGAGTGGGACTAAAGGTTCTAATCGTCTAATCACATGGTGGTTTACTCTGGTCCCCAGCCTCTATGCTCAGATGACCCAGGGGCTTTCCAGGAGGCACCACATCAGCATAACAAAAGACACATTTGTCTTCTCATCACTTATGCAATTCCAAGGGTTCTAGGAGCTCTGTGCCAGAAATGGAGATGAAGAGCAAATATATGTTTCTTATTATAAATCACAGGGAGTATAAATAAAACAGCAAGAAAGGGATAAGGTGGTAGGTACAAGGTGAGTCAGAATTGTGCAGGGCCTATTTTGTTTGTCCCTGCAAGGCATCAAGGGGCAATTGGATTGACTAGAAGATATGGGCATGTTTTAAGCAGGTAAACCACAGGATCTAATTTACTTTTTAACAAGATAATTCTGGCTGCTGAGTGTGTAAGACTAGGAGTGCAACGGTGGAATAGGGGAAGTATTTTGGCTATTATCTTAGTCCAGGTAACAAAAGATGGTGGCTGGTTTTGTTTAAGGAGGTAGAAGCAAAGAGAAAGATATGTCAAAGATTTGAGATCTACTTTGACTTAGAATCAATATGATTTGTTGATAAAAGGGCAAAGAGAATTCAGAAATGATACCTAGGTTTAGTTATTTAATAGTATTTATGTTTGTCATATTATTTATTTAGTAGTATTATTTTCCTGAAGGGAAAGGGGAAGAAGGGATAAAAATTTTGTTGGCAGTGGCTGGGTGGTATAGTACAGAACACAAGTTCTGTTTTTTACAAGCTATGCCTAGTCTTTTTATAAGCTTTGTCATGTCAAGTAGTTAGATATACAATCTGAAATTCAAGTTTTAGTGAGAAAGGGGGATTTAAATTTAAGAGTAATGAAAATATGTATGGTATTTAAAGCAATGGATGTGAATGAGTTATTGGGGAACATGAACGGGAGATAAAGGAAAAGGTTATGGGATCAATGTCTAGAATGCTCTAACATTTAGAGGTTGGCTACAAAGAGAAAAAATAAAGAATATTGAGAGAATCAATGAAGTCAGGAGAAAATGAAATAATGTATGATGTTCTGGAATTCAAGAAAAAAGTTTTTTTTTTTTAAAAAAGGTAAGAGTGTTTGAGTGTACTGCTAAGAAGTGAATCAAGAGGAGACAGAGAAGGAATTATAAAATTTGGCAGCATGGAGGTCACTGACAAGATCCTGACAAGCTATTTCATTGGAGTCATTGATGTATAGAGAGTGAAAACCCCCTTGAAGTGAGCTGAGGATAAGGCAGGAGCTAAGGAAGTAGATATAGACAAGAATTTTGAGACATTCGGGCTGTTGAGGGAAATAAGGAAAGGAGATATTTTTCGGCAGGAAATGAAAGGTCCAGAAGGCTTTTTGGGTTTGTTTGTTTGCTTGTTTTCCTAATGTCAGATCTAGAACCTGCATATTTGTCAATGTTAATAACCCTTGCAGAAGAATAAATTCAGTCTTGGAGAGAGAGGGAATAATTGCCAGAGTGAAATCTTTGAGAGAACAAGAGAGGATGTCTCTAGAACATAGGTGCTTTGCCTGGCATTTGTTAAATAGGGATTGGTCTTCCATTGCAGGAGAAGAGAAAGCAGAGGCTGGAGGTTCATTTTGTGGGAAACTGAAGACAATTCTATCTGATTATTCTGATTATTTCTATTATCTCAGTGGAGTACAAGGTAAGATTATTATTTGAGAGTGAGCAGGGAGGAAGAGAGTGTTCGAAGGGTTTGAGGAGAGAAGAGAAGATGTGAAATAATCTCTGAGGGGAAAGGGAGTGTCAGCCTTCAAAGAAATGTTCCAGTCTTGCTGGGCAGGCTTGAGTATCCTTGGAAAAGGAAATGAATTTAAAGTAAGACCTATATTGTAAGGTGGGGCACTCTGCTCCTGCAGGGCCTCTTGAAAATGCCACTCAGCACACAAAGCTCTACTGGTGGCTACTGCTGCATTTCTCTTCTGGGAGGTGCTTGGTGAGGGACTAGTCCCTTTGGGATCCCATTCCAAACATAAAAGGAGCACCCACACAGCAAGATTAGGCTACCATTTTCCACAAAATTTTGGATCTGGTAGAAGGAAGTGACGATGGTATGAATTTAAAAGTATTCTTTAATATAGCTACTCTTGCAGTTGACAGGAGCATTTCCCAGGAAGGTCTGGTGAGTATTTTGATGCTTATAAATCAGTTGGCTTCCATGAAGATAGTGAGGATCAGTTCATCCTCTCCAAAGAGAGTGCCCTTGAGAGAGACTATTCTGTGTCCAAGAACCACATACTCCAAGGAGATGAAAATACTCCATTCTCATTCCAGCCTGAGTTCGGTCTTCCAATTCCGCATTTTCTGTCCCCAGAATTTTCCTCTTCCCAGGTTGACTGACAGTAGTAAAATCAAATCATATTTGAAGAAAGTCTGTCTTAATGAAAATGGATGTAGTCTCGCCTAATGGTCAGAATGAGATAATAATACTAGTGCATTTGGATTACTCTCTCAATGACATCACATAGCATCAGTGGTCGACTCAGATCATATACTTTTTAAGTCAACTAATAGTAGCGCAAGGGGGAAAACCATGTCTGTATGCTTTTCTATACTTCTATCTCAGCTTCACACTTCCCATTTCAGCTACTCAAGAACATACATGACTCCAATAAGCAATGCTGTTTTTTAAATCTACACACCGTCCAGGAATACAGTTTGCAGAAACACAGTTTTTATGCAGGGCAATTTACATTGCCAAATAGAATTCATGGCAGTGAATATTTTACATTTTTTCCCTAAAGAAAATATATGTGTGCTGGTTTTATGTTTGCAGAATTATGGCTCATTCAAGAGGTTTTCTCCCATCCCCCAATCACAATAAATGTTTTCTATTTCCTTCCATAAAGAAGAGTTGAGGTCTTGATGGTACATTGATGGATAACCCCAGTAACTTTTAAATAGCAATTTTCTGAGATCTCAAAAATGTTTAGGGTTGAGCTGCAGTCTAAGGGCCATGCTAAATGAATTTTAAAGATCACATATTTAATGTGGCAAGCACATACCTACAAAATAACAGGGGCCCTATCTTATAGATTTTAAGTTATATCCAAGGAGATATAAACTTTTATTATAAGTTGATCATACAGTGTTATGGTACCTAGATCATTGGTAAATACCTAGAGAACATGTAGATTCTTTTACCTATAATAATCATTGTTACTTTCAAAATACTAAAATAGATTATTGTATATTACTATGAGTACAGGTGCCTAAATTTGTATTATATACTGCATTTCTGCTACTCGATTGGCTCTTCTTCAGATGCTTATTACCCCAATTTATTAAAAATTGACATTTGGCATAAGATGGATTTGTCTCAAAGCTTTCCCAGTGGATCTATCTATCAAAATGGCTTAATTTAACTTCCAGAATATATTAAAAATAATTAATTGTAATAGGAAATTTTTATTATGTCAATTTATTAAAAGATATATTGTTGGCCATAATGAGAATCCAAATTAGTGAAAGGCTTACACTGGTAGGGTGATTACAGTAGGGTCAAAGAAAGAGTGGGAGAAAAAAAAGAAAGAGTTTACCATAAATGACAGCAAGAAAGTAAAGCACTAGTGTGTGGCCATGTAGGTTAGCAACTATAACCATAGAAAAAGAAAAAAAAAAGGAAGCTGTCTTTAATGACTGGAAATGAGGTAATTGCAAATAATGCACCAAACTCAAGGGTGCTGCATAAAGAATACCATGAAGCAGAAAATATTGGCCTATTGTGGAAAACATTAATATTTCTGATACTCCTTTGTTCCTTCATTTAATCATTTATATATCAATGCTTGCGTCATTTTTAGATAAGAAGTTGATGTCTAAGTTCTGAAAAAAGGTAATGAAATAAACATATCTGGTTATACATCTTTCCCTTTAGAGGCATTGGTATACTTGATTGGTAATTACAATGAATTCTACCACTTTACAAAATGTTAAGGATGAAAAACTATAACACTTCTAGTAGAAACATAGAAGAAAATCTAGGGATGCCTGGGTGGCTCAGTCAATTGTCTGCCTTCGGCTCAGGTCATGATCCTGGGATCCTGGGATGGAGCGCTGTGTTGGGCTCCCTACTCAGCAGGCAGTTGGTTTCTCCCTCTCCCTCTGCCTCTCCCCCTTCTCTCTCTCACTCTCAAATAAATAAATAACATCTTTTTAAAAAATCTAGATGTTCTTGGGTACAGTGATGCCTTTTCAGATATAAGACTAAAGATATGATCAATGAAAGAAAAAGTTGATAAGCTTGACTTTATTAAAGTTACAAACTTGTGCTCTGCAAGAGACAATTCCAAGAGAATCCAAAGACAAATCACAGACTGGAAAAAATATTTGCAAAAGACACAGCTGATAAAGGACTATTAACTAAAATATACAAAGAGCTTTTAAAACTCAATAATAAGAAAATAAACAACCCAATTAAAAAATTGGCTGAAGACCTTAACAGACACCTCACCAAAAAAGAGGCACAGATGACAAATAAGCACATGGAATGCAAATCAAAACAATAATGAGATACCACTACACACTTATTAGAACGGCTACAAGTCAGAACACAGACACCAACTGCTGACAAGGATGAAGAGCTACCTGAACTCTCATTTATTGCCTGTAGGAATACAAAATAGTACAGCTACTTTGGAAGACAGTTTGGCAGTTTCTTAACAAACTAAACATATTCTTATCCTATGACCCAGCAAGAGTGCTCCTTGGTATTTACCCAAAGGAGTTGAAAAGTTATGTTTACACAAAAACCTGCATGTAAGCGTTTATGGCAGCTTTATTCATAATTAACAAATTGTGGAAGTGACCAAGATATCCTTCAGTAATTGAATGCAGAAATACACTGGTACATCCAGACAATGGAATATTATTCTGTGCTAAAAAGAAATGAGCTACCAAGCCATGAAAATACATGGAGGAAACTTAAATGCATATTATTAAGTATTATTAAGTGAAAGAAGTCAATCTGAAAAGACTACACACTGTATAATTCCAACTACTTGACATTTTGGAAAAGGCAAAACTATGGAGACATTAAAAGATTAGCAGTTGGCCGGAGTTTGGGATGAAGGGAGATGAATACACAGAACACAGGATTTTTAGGGTGGTGAAAATACTCTATGATGTTATGATGATGGGTATCTGTCATTACACTTTTCTTTAAGCCTATAGACTGTACAACACTAACGGTAGAACCTAAGGTAAACCATGGACTTTGAGTGATTATGATGTGTTGAGTAGGTCCATCTTTGGTTAAAAAAAAAAAAGTACTGTTTTGTTGAGTGGTGTTGATAATGGGGAAGCCATGCGTGTATGGAGGCAGCGTTAGTGAGAAATCTTTGTACCTTCCTCTCAGTTTTGTTGTAAACCTAAAACTGCTCTAAAAAATACAATCTTAAAAAAAATCAGGCCCTCAGCATCATAAATCCATATTACCTTTGTTCTCCTGGGCTAATATGGTTACTGTGAAATGGAAATGGAGATGTGCTGACTCTAAGTATAAAACACTTAACTGATTTTTGAAGTGTTAGCAATAATAAAAAAATATAAAATACCTCAATTTTTATGTGGATTATATATTAAAATGGTATTATTTTAGATATACTAAGCTAAATAAAATACATTATTAAAATTCATTTCACTAATTTCTTCTGCTTTTCTTCAATGTATCTAATAGAAATTTAAAAATATAAATGCAGCTTAAATTATATTTAATACATATATTTTTAAAAGGATTTTATTTATTTATTTATTTATTTGACAGAGAGAGTAAGTGAGCGTGTGCACAAGCAGGAGTTGAGGGCAGCACGCAGAGGAAGAAGCAGGCTCCTAGCTGAGCAGGGAGCCCAACATGGGGCTCGATCCCAGAACCCTGGCATCTGACCTTGCCCGAAGGCAGACCCATAAACGGCTGAGCCACCCAGGCATCCCTTAAGTTATATTTAAAGACAGTACTGCTCTAGACCATTCTGTCCCCAAGTAATAATTGTTGGAAATAATGTAGGAAATCAAAATACACATGCATAGGTATTTAAGAGAGGTTATGTGACTTTTAAAGTGCAAGTCACACTTCTCAGATTAGATGAATTTGCAGATTTATTCTGATTTTGACTTAAAATTTATTTCTTACAGATTTGTTTTACAGATTGTGTTGACTTTTTATCTCTTCTAGTAAATTAATTGTGCTTACAGAATTTTTCTTCATTTTTCAGTACATCTCTCCTTCCTTTCATTTTTGTTATCTACTCTCCATCCTGTTTCGAGGATTTGGAAAGGGCTCCATATATGACACTCCACATGGTAAATTTTGAGGATCCTTTTAGAAACTATGACTCTAGAGCTGGATCTCTGTTTCTCACTGCAGAGTTGTTTATAGCTTTCTACTCCGAGCTGTCCCTCGGGCATTGCAGTTCTGACTCCGTCCACCACCTCCTTCGCTCCTTCCCTTCATCTTTGTGTGGTATGTGCATGTGTACTTCGGATTTTGTGGATTTGCTGAATGTGATGTTTAAGAATGGAAACTAGTCTATGTTAAAAAGCCTTTATAGGAAATAAGTTTTCAGACAAATGCTGTGGAGGATTTTTTGAATATCAGTAAGGAACCCTGTTATGTTTGAAGTGAAGTAGCATCCAGCACTATTGACATGAATGAAACTGACACTTGGATACAGAAAATTGACTGAATATAAATTTAAATATTAAAGAATAATGAGGTCATAAGTGCCTGAAAAATTGCTTTTGCTTGTGCCCAGTAGGAATTTTCATGAGCATGGAATTATGCAACTGTTTCTGTATCTAGGAAATATTGCAAAAGTTTAATTGGCAGTTGTATAATTGGGTGGAAATTTTTAGATTTTTTTCTATAGACTGAAGTCTTCCTTATTACAAAATGTCTTCATATATTCAATAGCAACAAAACCCAGACAAAATGAAAATATTGCTAACTTAAGAAACACAAGATATTGGTCAAATTTATACATATGGAAGGATCTGTTAAATATCCAGGAATGTTAAGGTTTTTACCCTCTACTTATTTTAGACAAAAATGTAGTCACAAAAAAAAAAAAAAAAGTAGTCACAATTTGTAATTGCTTATATTTAGACTATATTACATGTGTATTTATATGTGTATAGCAGTCTGTAAAATAAATGGCAGGATATGTTATGTCATTATTGTCATATCTTCTATGTCTTTATATTTTGAAGTTAGACATTAATTTGGAGGTTAATGAATGAAATATTTATATGCAAATTTACTGCATAGGCTTCCCCATTTATATATGTTCCTGTAAATCAATGAACAAGTCTTTTTGAAATATTTTTTAAAATCATCATTCTTAGGTTATTCACTCATTATACCTAAGCTTGGGAATGGAAATATTTATACCTTAACTATCTTTTGTTCAATGAAATTTGGAAATATTAACTGATGTCTACGATGTGCAAGTGTTTCTATTTCCTAACGGAGACACAGATATGAATGGTTGTATTGTGGTCATGTATGAAAATGTCCTTGTTTTAAAGCATTTGGGTGTGATGGGACATCAGGTGAACAGTTTTCAATAGTTCAGGAGGAAAATCGTTTTTTTTTTTTTTTAACTTATACTACAATTTTGTACCATACTTATAATTTTTCTGTAAGTTTGAAATGTCTCTAAAAAAAATAGAAGGAGAAAAAAGACTCTCACTTGGTAGCTGTTTGAGCTTGGAAAAGCCACTTCAATATTCCGAGCTCAGTTACCCCCTGTATATATTAGGAATACTAATATCTTAAAAAGTTGTTTTAAGGATTGGGATTGTAGGTTAATCGCAGATTTATGGTTTCCTGTTTCATTCAGTGGTTTATAAGTTGTTTGAGTCATTATTTACTTTGATGTTCATATTGTCCAATATTTGCTAGTGGGGGCCCCTTCCTAATGAAAGCCTGTTTCAACATCCTTGCAACAATACCACTTTGTGATTTTAAAATCTTTAAATTGTCAGTATATCGCATTAAAATATACATGAGATAAGGGCATTTTCAGACATCTCAGGATAGAGATGCAGACAGTGGTTTGCAATCACACAAAACTATTATAAAATCCCTGAAGAACCACCTTGTTACAGAGGATGCAGCACCTGTAGGAGGTGTCTGTGATAGCAAGCATTGGAGGAATAACCTAAAGTGTTGTTTGCTCTATTCATGGGTGGCAGGCAGGGATAACCCTCTGATTTGAGAGGGAAAAAAAGAAGTTTTCTGACATTTCAAAAAAATATTAATCCCACAGAAAAGGAAAATCATGGTTAGAAAAATAGAATTCTGATATTTTTGCTTAGAATTCTCTGGAAATTGAAGAGATGAAATGAACAGAAGGAAACATGGGTGGGGAAGGGGTTGTAATCTCCTTCTTTTTCCTATCTTTAGGAAAAATCAGACTGAAGCTATTCCAGATACATGACGGTATTGCTTAAAGACTTCCCCAAATAGGACATCCCATAACCTTCTCAGTCCATTTCAACTTCTGCTGATACTTATAGCCTGGAATTCTATGTCTCTAAACTAAGGATCATGTACTGCTTCAAGATGAAACCTGCTATTCCTGTTCTGTAGTCAAAAAAATAAAAATTGTGGTCATCATTCTCTTCAAGGTGTCTGTAAGAGAGTAGTTTTCAAATTTTTAAAAATATTTTTTTTATTTATTTGACACAGACAGAGATCACAAGTAGGCAGAGAGGCAGGCAGAGAGAGGGGGAAGCAATTTCCCTGCTGAGCAGAGAGCCCGATGCAGGGCTCAATCCCAGGACCCTGAGATCATGACCTGCGCCGAAGGCAGAGGCTTAACCCACTGGGCCACCTGGGAACCCAGTAGTTTTCATATTTATAGCTGCCTTGTTCATTCTCTACTTTCAAGGAGAATGGACCTAACATTTTATGGATTTCTATTCTCTTCCAGAGAGGCAATTTTACTAACGTTTACTGAGTACTTACTATATGCCAAGGATGGACCTTATCTAATTTGTTAAAAGTCTGGATAGAATAAAAGGCTGGGTAAGAAAGAATTCTTTCTCTGTTTATTTTCAAGCTGCAACATTAGTCTTCTGCCTTCACACTCAGACTCAGGTTGGAATTTACCCCATTGTGTGGATCTGGACTTCACAGCCCCCATAGTTGTGTGAGCCAACTGCTCATAATATCCAACCATCCATCTATCCATCCATCCATCCATCTGTCCATCCATCTATCCATCCATCCACTATCTAGTTAGCTCCTGTCAGCTTGGTTTCTGTGGAGAACCCTAATACAGTTAACAAGTGGTAGAGCTTTGACTCCAGGCAGTTTTACTCCAGCATCTTTGCTCTTAACTAACACACTGAATTGTCTCTGACCCAATAAACATTGTGTGATCTTCACAACTCAGCAAAATTGGTGGGACTTTTCTTCTCCCTTTTACAGATGAGGAAATCAAGACTTAGAGAAGTTAAGCAATTTACATGTGATCAAATAGCTGAGCTAATAAGTGGCAGATATAAATTAAAAATTCAGATAAACATGGCTCCCAAACCCATGGTATTTGTCTCCTAAATTTATTGCACTCCTTCCAAGCAGTATTTATTTATTTATTATTTATTTATTTTGGAGGTGGGAGGGGGTTGGAGAATGTTATCTACAACGAAGGGCCTGCTCAGAGAGGAGCAAACACCATTACTTTGGCTGGACAAGAACCACATTTATCAGGTATATTCCATCATGTGGGCCCCAAATTAGATCTATAAAAGGCTGCAAAGGTAAGAAGACTTTCAGCTCCCTTCTTAAAGAGAAGATAGTAGTTGCCATTTATCAAAGGCCTATGATGTGGTCAGCACCATTCCTAGGTATAATCATATTTCATTTAGTTCCCCACAGAAACCTTTGAGGTAGTTTATTTTCTTAGGCTGGGTTTCCAAGAGGCAGACCCTACAATAAGGATTCAAATGTGATTGATATATTAAGGTGATACTCCCAGGAGAAACTAAGAAGGGAGTGAGGAAAGGGTGACAGACCAGGGGAAGAAGGAAAGTGAGGACTCACAGAAAGTGACTTTGGCCAGATCCCACAGGGGACACCTGGAATGTAAGGCATGCCTCAGGGTTTATCCCAGCCTGAGGCTTGGAGGAGTGTATTCCTCAGCCCCTCATTGTCTACCCTCAATAAGGGCTGTCCCGGCATTGGGGAAAGGCAGGGATATAAACTCCCCGGCACATATGAAGCTCTCTGCTTAGGATAAGTGGCTTCAGTAGCCTGAGGGCAGACCAAGGAAGAAAAATCAAGCATGTTGGGAACAAAACCACATCAAATCTTGGGAGACTGCACAGAAACAATTGAGATCTGAGGGAATCTGGATAGGTCAGACTTCACATGGAGATCCATCTCTCTGATGCCAACAATATGTATGCTTTGTCCACTATCCTGTTTTGCCTCTTCTTGTTTCCTGTATACTAGTCTGTCTTCCATTATTCCTGGCTCAATTAATAGCCACAGACCTAAGGGTTGAGTTATCCTATATATCTTGGGAACCAATAATACCTAAGGCAGTCTAAAGAATGAGCAAACTCAATTCCACTTCCCAGAAAGTTAGTAGCCTTCCAGGCCTAGAACTCCAGAACTAGTGGTTTAGCAAAGTGTTTTCATATGTTCTAATTTATAAAATTTCAAAACATTTTTGAAACCTCATTAAAAATCATTGAAAAGAATGAAACCTTGTCATTTGCAATGACATGGATGGAACTAGAGTATATTATGCTAAGCAAAATAAGTCAGTCCTAGAAAGACAAACGTCATATGATTTCACTCATATGTGGAATTTAAGAATCAAAACAAAGAACAGAGGGGAAGGGAAGGAAAATGAAATAAGATGAAAACAGAGAGGGAGGCAAACCATAATGGACTTTTAACTATAGGAAACAAACTGAGGGTTGCTGGAGGGGAGGTGAGGAGTGGGGTGGTGTAACTGGGTGATGGACATTAAGGAGGGCATGTGATATAATGAGCATTGAGTGTTATATGCAACTGATGAATCACTGAATTTTACCTCTGGAACTAGTAATACGCTATGTGTTAACTAACTTGAATTTAAATAACAAAGAAAAGAAAAGAAAAACCTCCTACAAGCTAGCCAGATCTCTGCTCCCTCAAGGCAGCAATGCCCTCTATGTGCACTTTGGAAGACTGCCTTTTCTTGGGCATCATAGCATAGCAGCTTCTACCTAGGTTATTTGTGCTCCTGATGGGAGCAGATCCTAGACAAAGATAAGTCCCCTCCCGCCAGAGAGACCAGATACCTTGTGGATTTCTGACATAGGAATGCACAAGACACAACAGATGGGATCTCTGAATTTTGATTTTCTGGAAGTCTCCTTTATTTTTCTCTGACAAATCATATTTATACTTCTCTAGACTTGAATTAAGTAAAGCTTTGTGGTCTTGTGCATGCTGCAACTTGACAAACAGAGACAATAGCACTAAGTAAAGGTGTGAAGAACAACTTTACATTTTTATAGCATTTTTCACAACCATTGTATCCCTAGGCACTTCACAAGAAGTAGCAACACCAACTTTTCCTATAGGTCCTCTTGGGGTGTGAATTCTGAAACCCAATTCTGGCCTTCTAAAGTTCATTTGATGGTGTGGGAGATTAAAAATGGCACTCTTTAGCTTTTTTTTCTTTCTTTTTTCCTTTTTTTTTTTTTTTAAGATTTTATTTATTTATTTGAAAGAGAGGCAGTGAGAGAGAGCATGAGCGAGGAGAAGGTTAGAGGGAGAAGCAGACTCCCCGTGGAGCTGGGAGCCCGATGCGGGACTCGATCCCAGGACTCTGAGATCATGACCTGAGCCGAAAGCAGTCGTCCAACCAACTGAGCCACCCAGGTTTTTTTTTCTTTAAACATTCCTTTGAATTTTTTTTTGATGTTTTTATACATCTCTCCTTTAAACAAATATTTACTTAATATCCGGCAATGTACTAAGCAATAGGACATAAAATGGCAAATGAGAGATAATTTTGAATTTCACTTTTGCTACTTTGTGTCTAAGGTTTCCTTATATATAAAATGGAAATAACGTATTTCCTATGGGGGATGAAAAAGAGCTGCACATAAAGGTCTTAGAATAGTATCTGGGAGTCAGCTAGTGATTAGGTTTTGAGAACTGACTGTGGTGTGTCAGGCATTGTTCTAGGGAACATGAAAATAATACAACGCTGCTCTCCTCAAAGAGCTTACTTTCAGTAGAAGGACACAGATATAATGTAAACATATAACAAATTTAAATGCCAATAAGAACAATGAATAACATAAAATAATAATCCAAGTGGGAAAATTTTAACTGGGGTGGCCAAGGAGGGTGTCTCCAGTGAGGTGAGCTTTTGAGTTGGGACCTGAATGATGAGGAGACAACCATGTGAAGACCTGGGGTTCAGTCATTCCAAGCTGGAAGTGCTAATGCCCTGAGATAAGAATGAGTTTACATATTTAAGATTCAAAAAGAAGGTATGTGACTGGAACACAGTGACTGCGAGTGAGTGCAGGAAGAGGAGCCCAGAGAAATAAGCAGGGGCCAGATCACCCATGACCCCTCTCTTCCATGGGAAGGAGTCTGTATTTTATTGTGTTTACTATGGGGAGCCACAGGATGATTTTAAGCTGAGGGGTAATGATTGGATTTATATTGGATTGTATTGACTTAATCTCCCTTCTGAATGGAAGAAAGAACATAATAGGGTCAAGTGTATGATAAAGGAGAGCATTTGTGATGGTGGTCCAGGTGAGAGGGGACGTTGCTAACTAAGTCGGAATTAAGGAGTAATGATCAGATGTGGGATACCTTTTTGAGGTAGAACTCATGAGGCTGCAGGTGGGATGAAAGTATCAAAATAAATAAAGGGGGATGCCTGGGTGGCTCAGCTGGTTGAGCAGCTGCCTTCAGCTCAGGTCATGATCCCAGCATCCTAGGATCGAGTCCCACATCGGGCTCCTTGCTTGGCGGGGAGCCTGCTTCTCCCTCTGCCTCTGCCTGCCATTCTGTCTGCCTGTGCTCGCTCTCACTCCTTCTCTCTCTCTGATAAATAAATAAAATCTTAAAAAAAAAAAAGAGAGAAAACATCGCTTGAGAAAAATGTATAGCAACACTTTCATGCTTTAAAAAAAAAAATAAAAAATAAATAAATAAATAAAGGGTGATGGATTTTGGTTAGAGCAAATGGATTTTTCTCTGAGGAGGAAGACTTGGATTGAGCTGAAAGGCCTGCTTGGGTCATGCTAAATTAAAGATCCCTATTGTGCATCTAAAAAAATGAAACAGCCAAGTAAGCAGTTGGCTATTAAGTCTTGAGTTGAGGGAAATTTCAAGGCTGAATGAATACTTTTTGAAATTATTAGCATTTAGGTGACTTTTAAAATCATAGTATTAACTGAAATCCTCTAGAAAAAATAGCTATTATTTATTCAGCACCTACCAAATACCAAATACTGTTGTAAGTGATGTACATGCATTAATTTATTTATATTATTTATTTATTTAATTATTATAGTCATAATAATCCAACAAGGTAAGAAATATTACATTATATCAGTTTTACTGATGGGGAAAAGAGGCAAAGAGCAGTTAAATAATTGCTCAGTTAAATACCTACTCAGTGAAAAAGTCAACATGTGATGGTAAGTAATTTGGCCCCAGTTTCTAGGCACTAGAACGCAGAGAAAAAACAAGGGTATAGGATTCAGTTCTAAAGCAATTTAACAGTTCGTGGTCAAATCAAAGGAGCTGCGGTCTGCAAGAGATCTGAGGAGGGGCAGTTGTTGGGGAGGGAGGAGTCTAATTGACCATGAGTTGTGGATGCCTAGAGAAGTAAGTCAATAAGTAAGAGGTTAATGCATCAAATGTTACAAGAGCACCCGTTTTGGCACTAGATATATTAAAATTGGAACAATGCAAAGAAGATGAGACATTATCCTTGAACAAAGGTGATATACAAATCTGTGAAGTGGTCCATGTGTTTTTGTGGGCCCATATCTCACACTTTACAGAAATATAAAATTCATGTGGGTTAAAGATTTAAGTCTGAAATTCAAACTTTAAATCTTTTAGAAGAAAATATAAGAGAATGTATGATGAGCTGGGATTGAGAAAGAATTTCTTAAATAAAAATAGCCAAGGGGCGCCTGGGTGGCTCAGTGGGTTAAAGCCTCTGCCTTAGGCCCAGGTCATGATCTCAGGGTCCTGGGATCGAGCCCCGCATCGGGCTCTCTGCTCAGCAGGGAGCCTGCTTCCCCCTCTCTCTCTGCCTGCCTCTCTGCCTACTTGTGATCTCTCTCTGTGTGTGAAATAAATTAAAAAAAAAATAGCCAATACTTATTAAATACTTAAAATGTTAAGTGTGGTTACAATAAGTTAAACATATTAACACATTTAATCCTCACAACAATCCTATAAGATTATCCCTACTTTTCAGATGAGGCAACTGAAGCATATAAGGCTTAGTACCCAGGGTTGTACAGCTGGTAAAACATGGAACCAAACCCAGGCTAGCAGAAGAACTCTGCAAACCATGCACTTTAAATGCCATGCCTGATGTAGTCCAAGATAAGATACAAGTACACATTCCATTAAGCAAAGTATTAATAGACTTTAGTACATTTAATTGAAAATTTTTTATCAAAAACTGCCTACTGAGAGTGTATATCTATAACACAGGTAACCAATTATTGACTAGTCTCCAGAATATATAGACAGCCCTTAAAAAGATCAATAAGAAAAAGACAAAGAATTTCACAGAAAAAAGGGCCAGAGGCCTAAACAGGCATATTCACAGAGAGAGAACGTAAGTCATCTATCAATTAAAAGTTATTCAATCTCCTTAATAATTACGGACATGCCCATTATAGTCATTCGGTCACATAAGTAACCCTTTGATACTTAGTAGGTTGGCAAACATAAAAACATCTGGTCATAATAAGCTTTGGTGAGAGTATGGAACTGTTTATACTGTTCATGGAATGCAAACGGTTACGATTCTTTAGGAAAACAATTTGGTGTTACCCAGTAAAATTGAAGGTGTGTACCATTTGGCCCCATTAATATCTCTGGTAAGTATTTGATCTAGAAATACTCTCATGCATGTTTATCAGAAGACATGTCTGAAATGTTTATAGCAGATTTAAAAAATAAAAAAAAATCAAAGAAATAGAACCTGGAAATAGCCCAAGTATTCACTGATATGGGAATAATGAAATGAATTGTGATCTATTCATACAATGGAAGGTTTCTCATTGCCACGGTTGTTGCTGTTGTTGCATAGTTATTGTTCTGTTTCGCTTTGTTGTTTTCAGATGCGAAGTATAAGAAAATGCTAGCCTGCTGGTGCAAATAATTGAAAAGAAAGTGCTGAATTGGTGATACAGAGTAGAGGGAAAAGAAGAGTAGAAATAAAGCCCTTAAGAAGGCAAGAGGAAATAAGATTAAAAGCTCACATGCACGTTGGACATCGGAGCAGGCAGATGGGAGATAGGTAGGTGGACACCTCTGCGAGTTGTGAATGAGGTGGCGAGAGGGTGAGGTGGCTCCTCTGTTTGCATCTGTTTTTTTCTATGATGTTTGAAGTCAAGTCATCGTATGGGGACACTGCAGGAAGACAGATTGTTGAAAAATTGAGGAAGGAGGGGAAGTGTAAAAGAAAATTCCCAGAGAATTGGAAAATGGGTAAGACAATTGTCAAGATATTAACACTCCCAAATAAAAGAGAAACACAATGCTCAGAAAGATAAAATAAATTCAAATGAAGTCCCCTGGCTAGGCAGTAACAAGGCTCGGCTTCTTACACAGGTCTCTGTCTCAGCTCTGGTATGTTTTCTCAACTCCAGAGAGGCTGAAATTTGCTTCTTTTTTGGATCCTAATGATCCTTGGAATTTCTGGGTGAATTGGAATTGTTTCAAAGGTCTAATCTGCTCCAGGCACTATTAGGGAAATCAGATACCTGTTGTTGAAAGTAGACTGCCTTTGTATTTTTATTTGGCTTATTTTAAGAGTACAGTTTCAAGCACTCAGCACTTGTTAGTGCTTGTTCAAGGATTTTAATTTTCATTCATGCCTTCATTTGAAATATTGAGTGCCTACTATGTGCTCTAAAGCAACCATGTGCCATAATATATTTATAAGCACCTCTATGTGCTTTTAATATTTATTCATTGAAAACATTGGGCATCCTAGTGTAGGTGGAGAAAAACAGGTAGTTATGCAAATGGTGGTAATTTCTATGGAGATAAATGAAGCAGAGTAAGGGGTTGAGGGAGAGATTAATGTCTTATATTGGCCTGCTGAGGGAACAGGCTTCAGAGGAGAATGGGAGGAGAAAGATTATACATTGTGGGTGTGGGTACCTGCGAATCTTTACAGAAATTTTACTATAAATGAGAGTGAAATGGATAAATAGTTGGAAAGAATATGGAAATCAAGAAAGAGTTTGTTTCATTTTTTTCAGGTGGGAGAATATGATGGTTAATTTTTTTTTTATTTTATTTTTTATTTATTTATTTATTTATTTTTTTAAAAGATTTTATTTATTTATTTGACAGAGAGAGATCACAAGTAGATGGAGAGGCAGGCAGAGAGAGAGAGAGAGGGAAGCAGGCTCCCTGCTGAGCAGAGAGCCCGACGCGGGACTCGATCCCAGGGACCTGAGATCATGACCTGAGCGGAAGGCAGCGGCTTAACCCACTGAGCCACCCAGGCGCCCATGATGGTTAATTTTATGTATCAACTTGATTGGGCCATGGGCTGCCCAGATATTTGTTTAAACATTATTTTGGGTGTAACTGTGAAGATGTTTCTGGATGAGGTGAGCATTTCTACCTATAGACTAAGTAAAGCAGATTGTTCTCCCCAATGTGGGAGGGCCTCATTCAACCCAGTGAAGACCTGAAAAGAACAAACACTGTGCTAGGGAGACTTCATTGTCTTTCTGCCTGCCTATCTTTTTTTTTTTTTTTTTTTTAAAGATTTCATTTATTTATTTGATAGACGGAGATTACAAGTAGTCAGAGAGGCAGGCAGGGAGAGAGGAGGAAGCAGGGTCCCCGCTGAGCAGAGAGGCCAATGCGGGGCTCTATTGATCGATCCCAGGACCCTGAGACCATGACCTGAGACCATGACCTGAGCCGAAGGCAGAGGCTTTACCCACCGAGCCACGCAGGTGCCCCTCTGCCTGCCTATCTTTAAGCCTTGACATCATTCTTCTTCTGCCTTTGGACCCAACTTAGAGTAGAATTTACATCATTGGTTCTCCTGGGTCTCAAGCTTGTCAAATAGGTCTTGGGATATCCCAGCCTCTGTAATCCTGTGAGCCAATCCCTTATAATAAATCTCTTTATTTAAATAAGTTGGAGTGCTCTAGTAGAGAGGGGAAAGTGATGATTTTGGAAACAGACAATTGCTGGTTTAATATTCTTGATTCATAGAGAAGGAGTGGGATTTGGTGAGCAAATGGAGATATTACATACAGATGGTTCATAAAAAATAGTAAGGAAGAACAGGTTCAGGTACAGGTAGGTATATGTTTGTGGATGTCTTAGTGCATGCCTGTGGAAGTTGTTTGATTGCCTCCATTTTCTCAATGGACTAGGAAGCAAGTTCCACAGCTGTGAGTGAAAGGGAGATATGGGTGTGGAAAATTTGATAACAGGGACGCAGGTATTTAGTTGAAAACTAAATAATTGTAAAGGAAAGAATATACTAGCAAATAATGCCTTGGATAAAGTAACTTTCTATAAACTCTAAAGTCTGATTTTTGTCTCTTCAGCTTCCTCAATATTAAAATCGAAAAAAAACATTAAAATCTTACTGTAATTGAAAAAAATTGTACTTTACCCTATATGTAGTGTGGATAATAAGCTTTAAGTATTGAAAAGGCTAGTGGGGAGTCCTTGAGTAACCCACAAAGAGATCCCTCTCCCCTGAATATGTTCATTTTAGACAGAGATTGACTTTGTACTTGGAAATTAGACTATGAGACTTGATATATGTTCAGTTTTTTTTTTTTAAAGGAAGCTCAAGCATGTGCTTTCCATCTTTCTCTAAAGTGGGGAAATGGTTTAACATTTATTTATGTGCAAATATTACTCTTACAATCTTAGAGTGTTGTGGAAACCTTGGTTTATCTACCACATCCCTTTCATTTGCCCATGGGTGGCTTTACCTTCTGTTTAGTCAACATTTCCAAGGATCCCTGCTCTTTCCAGATGGATGGTAACCTGTTTTTTGCATTGATCTCCAACTTTGACCCATGTACCTGTCTTCTTGACAAAAAGGTAGACCAGCATATAATAAAGTATTCATACTGAAACACACAATCCTGAGTTTTAACATTTTTAAAGACTGAAATTTTAACTTCCTTAGTGCTAAGGTATGGGGAGAATCAGGTGCTGAATCGTAACTAGGTAGAAATAAATAGAAATGGATAAATCTAGGTGGAGAAATCAAACCACCCATGGGGATTGCCAGAAATAGTTTGGGGAGTTTAATTTTTTTTTCTTCTACTTCTGCGTTACCCAGCCCCCAAACTTTGTCTATAAGATTAAGATTGGAAATTTGAGCACAAAGAGCTGTTTGCTACAGTTTTACTGTGAGTTTTGCTCATTCAGGTGAATCTTCTAATCCAAAATAAACTTTCCATCTTTTATTAATTTTTAGTAGCATCATTCTTAAAACCAAGCCGAAAATAATGTCGAAAGACATTAGCTTAATTTGAAAAGTACTTTGCTGTAAGTAGATTTTGTTCCAATGACATAGTCATTGATTTTTTTTTTTTTTAACTTGTTCTTTTCTGGTGTATGTGTGTTTGATTAGCAATTGTAGTGTTATTTTTGCTTGGTGGAGGTTTCTCTGGATTATGAGCTATTTTTTGTATGTGATTATAGATGTTTTTGTGACACATTTATGTAAAAAAGAGACATATAAATACCACCCAGGAAATCTGGGACAACAGCACCTCAGAGTTATTTGTTGTTGTTGTTGTTGTTGATATTTAATTTTATTTTGCATATATATTATTTATGAAAACTTTATAAATCCTACCAAAACACGTGATAGCAGAATTGGAAATGGCATCACAAGAAGAATTGCCTGGTGAGGATCAAAAGGCTTTGTGGCCTGTTTTATAAATGTGCCTTTTTGTTGTTTACTTTATAAATCATGTATGTAGAAATAAGAAAAAGAGTGATTTATTAAATGTTTATGAGAAACTCTAGTACACCCTGTTTTTAAAGTGCAAGGAACAGACAATTAGCTCAGGGATTTGTCATTCAGGTTATTGATCACAATGGGAGTCTAAATGGAGGGAAAACGTGAATTTCTCCTCAAGTCAACAGTCAGTGTAGAGATGAAATAACCCTAATTTTGAATTCCTTTTCCTTTCTCAAAAGTTTATTATCACTCAGCTTGCAGCACCGAGACCTTTAGCCTTTGACCGAGAGAGAGAAGAATTTCTGAAGGGGGCTATATTTATCCCCTTTTATCAGTTTCCTTAAGGAAGGAAGACATGTTTTTGTCTCTTCTTGCTTAAGAAAAGGCTGGCACAGTGCTATAGATCTTGTTTGCTGTGAAAGAAGAATAACTATATCAATTTGATTGAAGGTGTCAGAAATGTTTTGGGAAACAGCAGAAGCAGAGATCTGAGGTGGGAAAGGTTTGACATATAGCAACAGCCTTGCCTGCTTTGTTTGTGTTTTGATTTAATGCACCCACTGGGTTTTTAAGCGTATTATGCTAGAAGAGTGAATTGCTTATTTGCAAAGCTGGCTAGAGTGTGTTTTGTGGACATTTGTCCTTGTTTTACCTCCATGTTTAAATAAATAAATAAATGTAATTTTGAGATTTTTGTGAAAGGTCTGGTAGTCTTTTCCCCCTGATCGAAAATGGTAAGCATTTTATGGGTTTTGCTCAGCTGGATAAAAATGAGAGGAAGGGGTGTTTTAGTTAACAGATTGTCTTAGTAAAAAAGTGCCCTTTACCCACAGAGCTTCTCTGTTGTATGCGTGGTTGCTGCTGGAAATATTTGCGTTTTAATGGAAACAAATAGCTAAATATCGGACCTCCAGCTAAAGAAAGTGAAAAACACCCATAATTATCCTTATATTCTTAATTTTTTCATTTGTTTACGTTTGTGCATTTTGATGAGACACTTCACTTTCCGGTGACTTAGTTTTCATATTCACATAGTGGGGTCCATAATATGCTTTTATAACCCTGCTGCGAGGATCAATGAGGTCCGTGTACATGAAGGGGCTTAATAAATAGTATGTGATTTGAGCTTTCTGGATGAAAGGTGCTACGTGAGTACAAAGTAGAACAGCCTCCCACAGGTAATGCCTTTGCCTGGATAACTCTGATTATAGGCTTTCTTTATCTCTTCAAAGCAGAGATTTTTCTCCTTGATTCCTTCCTATATCTTCGTTGCAAAAGCTAAGATGCTTATTTACTCGGTACCGTTTCTTTTTGAGCATGCACACACCAATCAAGGAACACACTTGCAAAAAGATTTGTTTACTTAGTGCACACACGGTCAATCACATACATGCAAAGAGGAAAAAGGAACAGTATGAAAGGAATGTTCACATCGTGTCAAGCCAGATGGCTCTCAGAACCTCTGCCATCTCAGGTGGAATAGAATTTTAGAATACAGATTTTCAAGTAAAGCCATTGTATTCCAAGAACATTGAATAAAGTATTTTTTAGAGTTATTTACATTTCCTGTGCAGCTCTAGATGAAATTGATAACAAGAAATAATTGTAGGGGCGCCTGGGTGGCTCAGTTGGTTAAGCATCTTCCTTTGGCTCAGGTCACTATGAGGGGTCCTGGGATTTAGCCCCATGTTGGTCTCTCTGCTCAGTGGGGAGTCTGCTTCTCCTTCTCCCTCTGCCCTTCTTATGTGTGCGCATACGTTCTCTCTCTCTCTCTCTCTCACTTTCTTGCTGTCTCTCTCAAATAAATAAACAAAATCTTTAAAAAAAAGAAATAATTTTATACAACACTTTAAAGTGTTTAGAAAACATTTTCACAGACATTATTTACTTTGTTCCTCACAGCAATCTTGTGAGGCAGGAAGAACCTGTGTGCTCAGAAAAGTTCTGTAACTTGTCAAAAACTACCCTGCTGTTAAGTGGCAGTATGTAATTTACAACAAACTTCTCCAGTGCTTTTCCCCATTTCCTGGGATGGCAAGTGAGTTTCATCAGACATTTCATATCTTATTAGTAAGTAGTGGTTCTCTGCAGTGCTGTGTTCTGTATCTGCTATCAGAGGGAAAGGTGCCATAATTGACTAGTGATGTCTGTTCTGGACGTGCGTAGAGAGCAAGGTCATAAGTGACATATATCTGCCAACTCAGAAATGTGCTGTAATGTGGGTGCTATGAACTGAAAGTTTGTGTGGGCCTTCCTCACCCACTCATATATTGAAATCTAATTTTTTTTTTTTTTTAAGATTTATCTGTTTATTTGTGTGTGTGTGAGAGAGAGAGAGAGAGAGCGTGCACAAGCCCATGCTCAAGTAGGGGGAGGAGCAGAGGGAGAGGGAGAGAGAATTTCAAGTAGACTCCAGGCTGAGCATGGAGCTGACAGGGCATTTGATCTCATCTCCCTGAGATCATCACCTGAGCTGACATCAGGAGTTGGATGCTTTACTGACTGAACCACCAGGTACCCAGAAATCTAATTCTTAATGTGATGGTATTGGAGGTGGAGCCTTTGGGAGATGATAAATGGGTCAAGAGAGTAGAGCCCTCATGAATGGGATTAGTACCCTTAGAAGAAGAGGCCAGAGCTGAAGCTTGCTCTTTCAACCATGTGAGGACCACACAAGAAGATGTCCCTCTCTCTGAAAGAGGTCATTCACCAGAACCAGACCTTACTGGGCACCTTGATCTTAGACTTTCAGCCTCCAGACTGTGTGAAATACATTCTGTTATTGTAAGTCACAAATCCATGGCACTTTGTTTTAGCAGCCTGAATTGACTAGGCCAGTTAGCTGTTTTTAATCTCTTTTGAGTAATGAATTAGTCCCTGTATTTCTCAAGTAAAAGAAGTATTTGAGAAATTTGTACCAAGGGTGTGGACTGGGCCTGTTAGTCAGCCACAGCATGCAAATATATCTGCCTAATCTGGAAGAATTTAATTGAACTACTCTTTTACCTAGATTTCTGATGTTGACATGTGGCAGATAATCATGATACAGGTATACATTTTTTTGAACTTTCTCTCAATCTGTTGTTTATTTATTTATTATCACAAAACCTTCTTTTATCCTTAAAAACTCTTACAGAGCTTGGGTTATGTGAAATCTACTTAGAAAAACTGATGCATGGAAATGAGAATATAAAAGCACTGGGTAACAAACTGCTTTCTAAATATTGGTTGGTAAAATGAAGGAGAAAGAAGGGGAGATGATTTGAAATAGAAGTAATATGGCAAGGAATCTTCTTAGTTTCCTGACATTATATCAGATGGGTGACAGTCTGTCCTCAGTTTTGTAAGGATTACATTGATTGCCGAAGTAAGTTATTTTAGGAGGGCATTAATATTATGGTAAATAATTTAGGCCTATCAACCACAGGAAGTATCCTATCTTGAAAGACACATCAGAAGACATGTCTTTTGGCTTTTAAGAAAATGATATAAGACTCATGCAGTTAAAATTATTTTTGAAGCTGACTATCCCTAGGTGCATAACTGTACTGATATTTTCCCATCAGTTTGCAGACAATTGGCCCACTTTGGTGATGAGTCATTCAGTTCCACTTTCAATCTTGGCATTGAAAAATACATAGATAACTCTAGTGTGAAAAAAGATATTTCCATATTCTTACCTTAAAATTAGAACTATATGACCTGCTCTTTTGTTTCTTTTACCAGAAGGTTTTTGCAATGAAATTTTTATAAAATTGTTCTAATACATTTTTATAGTTGGGAAGGGCCATTTTAAAATATGAATCAGAATTCATCACTGTGTGATTGGCTTCCAAATTTGTATCTTCTGCCAGATACCTCCTTTGAGTTCTAGAGCATATATACTGATACAAAAGGAGATTTCGGGTGGATGTCATTACTGATACTTGCTAATTCTTGACCCTGCTATAACAACCCATCACTATGCTCCGTGATTTTACTTCTTAAACATCTCTAAAATCTGACTGTGTCACTCTGGGTCCACTATTATAAATGTTAGGCTTAACCTTAAACCAAGCTACTAATCTCTCTCTGGACTTTTGATGATGTCATAACTGATTTTCCTATATCTCTTGCCCTTCTCCTATTCACTGTCCAGATGAGCTTTTGAAATGAAGCTGCTATAGATCCTTCTCCGCAACACTAGAGGGTAAGGCCACTTTTATTTCTATAAACAAATCGAAGCTGCTCACAGACCCAGTCACCTAGGGCCCTGGAAAATTCAGTCTCAGGTCGTACAGTAGATTTAGATCAGGGAGGCCTGAGTCAGACTCCTCTAGCTCAAGTACTGAATTTATAAGCCAGGTGGTGTTGAGCAAATTATATCTTAAAGCCTCCTGCTCTTCCCTCATGTGTAAAATAGGGACAACAGTAGTCTTTAACTTACACATGGTTGTCAGTATCCAATGAGAAAATTCTCATAAAGATATTAGCACAGTCTTAGATATGAGGTAGTGAAGATCATGCTCAAGTCTGCCAAGGACAGTCCTCTCTGCCTTCCCCCAACCCTCAGAGCCTCAAGTGCTTGGCCACACCCACAGGAACTCTCACTGTGGTTTTTCTGGTCATGATTTATATGGTCCACCTTTGGTAGGCATCCTACTTTGCAAAATTGAGACCCGGGATTCTGCCATAATGCAAATGCTATACACCTCTACCCCTAACTTCATCCCTTCTCTCAGTCTGATACTATATAATGGACCTGATTATAGAGTCAGAGAGTGGGGAATAGGCAAGGAGTTAGAGATAAAATCACTACTTAGTCCTTTGGATAAATAGTCCTAGATATTCTTTCCTTATGTTAGATGGAACAGGGAAGCTAAGTTTTATTTTTTTCCTTAATAACGTCTTGTTATCCCCCACTCAATTCTTATTATGTCATGCACCCTGACTCCACATCCTTTAAGGCCAAGATCCATCCAGGCACAGAGCCCATGCTTATGCTATTTCCATGTTCTTCCTCTCTTTCTTTGCCTGCTGAATTTCTACTGGTTTATTTATTTATTTATTAAAAATTTTATTTATTTATTTGACAGAGAGAGAGAGATGGCAAGAGAGGGACTGCAAGCAGAGGGAGAAGCAGGCTCCCCGCTGAGCAGAGAGCCCGATGCGGGACTCGATCCCAGGACCCTGGGATCATGACCTGAGCCAAAGGCAGATGCTTAGCTACTGAGCCACCAGGTGCCCCTCTACTGGTTCTTTATATCTCAGATCAAACTTTCTCAGTTTTCTCTGATGCACCAGGGAAGGACAAATATACCTGTTTGCCACAGATTTTGTGTTTCCATGTATTCCTCCACTCAGTCCTCATCAGTTTGTAATGATCTTTTTAATGTGCATATGCTAACTCTCTCCCACCAGACTGAAAGCCCTAGGTGTGTAGAAACCATATCGGTAAGGACAGAAATTTGTGGAATTCACAGGGTGTTGGCATGTAGTATTAATAAATATTTGTTGTCTGACCGAATAGGTAATTTTTCATAAACACTGAGAATTTATATTGTCTGTCGTGCCCTACGGCCTTTTAACATTTATTTTTACTTTTAAGATTTTTAAATCTGCAAAGGACAACAAATATACAATAGCATATTCTTAATTATGTTACAGCTGAAGAATAATTTTCATGTTTGGATTTTCCTATTGCTGCCACTGACCAAGCATAGGAGTTAGTTATTACTGCTTTCTGTTGTCTGCATTGTTTATTGCAAACTACTGATATTTAGGATTAATCTTTTGATAAAACATTATAAGGTTACATATCAACTCACAAGGGCACACATACACAAATATAAATACTTCCTTTATTTTTTTACAATGACATTAACTATGGATTCTCCAAATCTTCTTTCTTCTATTTTTCCTTCTCTTGCCTCCCTTCCTTCCTCTCCCTCTCTCTCCCTCCCATTTCTCCCTCAGTCCCACCCTTAATACATGCCTCCTGATCTGAAATTTTAACTGTAGGAAATAATGGAAGCAACTACCCATAGGTGGCCTGGTTAGCTTGAAGTTAAGATACATGCAATTTTGAAATATTCTCTTTAAACTTCCAGCTCTCCATTGTGATTTAAAAATTTGCATTATCATTTTAAAGGATTAATTTTATTTGGCAGTTCTTCCAGGATTCTGCTCTTAAAATCACTTTGGGAATTAACAAGTGCATTTGTTTTCCAAATCTGCTCAACTCTGCACCTTCAGCTCCAAAGCGCTCAGAGCTGGCTTCCCTCATTCTCTGCTTGCCACCTCAGTTAACTCAGAGGAGGAATAAGTCCTCAGTAGACTATTAAAAAGTCTGCTCAGAGATCTCTCCTTTTCTCTTCTGGGGGGAGAATTTCTTTTGACAAATTTGGCATAAGTGCTATCAGTCAGTTAATACTTCATAAAACGTGGATTGGAATAAAATTAACCTTCACCGTACTGGCAAATCAGTTGCACTTCTGCTAATTAGGATTCAGTGTGTGTGAGAATCTTATTGGAGACTGAATACATCTGTGCATTGTGTAGTTAATCTGATTGTTCCTAGCCCACTCTACTCAGTGGCATCAGTATAACCCACAGAGCTAAGTCTGGGTAATATGTGTGTCTTACCTTCCATCAATGCTAAGAAAGAATCTGTAGTTACTGTGGGATGAGGTGGTGTTGGAGGTAATTACCATCCTGCTTAACCTCTCAAATATTCAAAAGATTGCTTAACCCTCTGATAGGTTGCCAAACTTTAATGTAAGGTGCTACTTTTAAAATATCAGTTCTGTTGTCTTACATGTAGAAGTACCAGAGAGACATATGGAATGGGAGGAAAAGAAGAAAAATAAAATCACTCTTATGCTACTGCTCTAATACATCTGGTATTGTTTTGATGTGCACTCTTCTAAGTTATGTCTACGTGTATTTTTAAATAGCTGTATTTACAAATTTGTACACTAATTTTTCTTTGATAACATTTCAGAAATGCTCCTACATTATAATTTAGAGGTCTTAAAGTATCAATATTAGATTATCTAGCTAATAGCTATGGCATAATTTGCCTACACTTGTCCTATTGTTGGACATTTGGGCTGCATGCAACTATTCAACATTTTAAATAACATTGTAATGAATAGTTTCGTGAATATTTTGATTTATTTTCTTAAAAGAGATTCACAAAGTGGTATTATCTCTGCTTGACTTATGAAGGGTTGAGGTTAGTAATATTTTTCTTCTTCTTGACTTGCCATGGAGTCTTGGAAGGAGAAAACTGTGAGCTTACATGATAATTCTTTAAGAACTTACTTTAACTGGATAGTTTCAAATATCCTTTCAATTGTGTTTCTTATTTTCCCTTCTTGGAACAAGGTAAATCAATTTCATCTGTAAAACTATCAATGGCAGTAGCTGCAAGTCCATACCGAGTATTTCTGCCAATATGCCAAGCCCTTCATTTACATTGTTAGTCAATCCTTAAGACAATCCCACAAAGTAGACATTATTGCACCCACTTTGCAAATGGAGAAGGGAAGGTTCAGGATGGTTGGGTAACTTGCCTAAGGTCACGCTAGGAAAGTGGTAGAGCTGGGATTCAAGCCTTACTCTTGGGATGCATTTCACAGCCTAATTATATGGACTCTCTGAAATTCTGGACAGTTTTTCACAGTGTTCCTAAGGAGAACCAAAGCTTCATGATCTGCACATTTTAAATACCACTCTCACTGTTTATTGAAGTTAATATATGCCTTTTCATCAGGTGAGTAAAAACTCTGCAGATACAGTAATCACTTAAGGAGAAATATTGGATACAGGTAAATAATGGATCACATATTTCTGGGTATCTAAGTGGCTAGATTGAAAACTTCATGACCAAAAGTCTAAGCCTTTCTGTTCATTGCTACCTTTCTAATCTTGAGTAATAGTATTCAGGCAGAATGGACATTCACTATGTGTTGAATGAATAAATACTCATCTCCAAATACTAACCAATTCTTTTAAAGCAATCTACTACCAATAGCATCTGAGCTATTTACTGAGCCTTGACCAGGCTTACTTATAAGTTACTCCAAGTCCTTTTTTTATCCATGAAATCCCTCTCATAAAACATTAAAATGTGGGACACCTGGGTGGCTCAGTGGGTTGGGGCCTCTGCCTTCGGCTCAGATCATGGTCCCGGGATCCTGTGATCGAGCCCCACGTTGGGCTTTCTGCTTGGCGGGGAGCCTACTTCCTTTCCTCTCTCTCTGCCTGCCTCTCTGCCTACTTGTGATC
Organism: Enhydra lutris kenyoni; assembly: GCF_002288905.1. Taxonomy (NCBI): domain Eukaryota; kingdom Metazoa; phylum Chordata; class Mammalia; order Carnivora; family Mustelidae; genus Enhydra; species Enhydra lutris. The sequence goes on along the minus strand of NW_019154154.1, from coordinate 5,312,314 downwards.
TCTGTCTGTCAAATAAATAAATAAAATCTTGGAAAAAACAAACAAATATTAAAATGCCTCTTTGGAGGATTACAAAATTCTGCCACTTGAAAAAAAAAAATAAACAAAACACCATCAGGCCTGGAGCCTACCTAAGTATTTGTAATTAGAAAAAAAGAACAGCTGAAAATAATTAAAAAAACCAATAGAATCAAAATTGATAAATATTTAAATAGATACGTAAAAGGTAAGAATGCTACATAGTCAAATGCAATTCTACTCAACTCTTAAAGTATTATAAATTGCTTATGGTGATTACTAGGTATGCTTTATTATGTTTAAAATTATGTGGGGTGGAGCCTTCAGTGTTAAGAGTTCCCAGGGATGCTGAAGTCCTAACCTGATATGCCACTGTTATTGGTTTGACTAAAAGCCCATCAACGGCCAGATTCCAGAACAGCAGGTGTAACCAACAGACCCTTGTAAGACTTTCCTACTGTTGAGGATTGGAGGTCAGCAATTGGTAAGCCAAAAAAAAAAAAAAAAACAACCAAACAAACAAAAAAACCCCAAAAACAAAAGCAAAAAAACCCCCCAAACCTTTCTTCTTCTAGTTAAATACTGCAATGACCTAGTACAGATTTTTTCTTTTCTCTTTTTTTTTCTTATTTCTTATTTGTCAAATTGGTGTACATATTTACATTTCCTGAAATTATTTTCTGCTTAGGGATTATCTTTTAAATACTCTTTCAGATGCCTCATGTACTTCATGGATTCTCTTAATCCTGTCACATGTTAATCCCTACCCTTAGTTCTGGGAAATATTTGCCCTAGTGGTGGAAACATTAGACTTCCTGGATCCAGAGCTCATGAAGTCCACCCTATGTCAGTTTTGCTTCTGGGTTTGGTCTTGGATGTCCTAGCTGGGCTTTGCTACTGATCTTTGGTTGTTGTGGTTGTGTTTCTATATGAGGAGCTAGATCGCCCAGATGCCGTCTGTCTGACTGATTGAACTTCTCCTTTTTGCTGGCCCTTAGTCATGGGACAGTAAACTCTGTTCATCTGTGGGGCTCTCTACTTGTTGTCTACTTGTAGACTATATAATGCTTAACACCTGTCTGCCTGAACGTCCTTCCGTATCCTGTCAGTCTTCCTTTAGTTTGCTTCGAGGCTTTTCCTAACAGCCTCTCCATCTGTCCAGTCTGGCTCCAGTGGGATTGCCTAACGTCTGTGTCCAGTCTCCTCCAGATTGGCCATTTGTGTTACTGACAAAATCCCTGGTCATGAAGCAAAAGAGAATGCCATGCAGTTGAAATGTGAAGAGCAGAAAGTGGTGAGTATATAATATTTAAGTAAAACAGGAAACTTTCTTTTAATGTTCTTTTTAAGCCACCGTAAAACCTAGTAGGGTTTTTTGTTGTTATTGTTGTTGTTTTTAAAGACCATCCTCACCAGCTTTTTTCATTTTGTTCTGTATAGAAATCTTTGGTTTCAGACAAATGGAGTCAGAATGAAAAATGAATTTTCTTTCTTTTTGCTTTTTTTTTGGGAGTGGAAGGTGGGGTGTTTAATTACCAAAATATGGTATTGGAGAATTGCTCAGATTTAAATATAAATATAAGAACTTTTTTTCAAAAATATTTTCTGTCTTCGCTTGAGTTCTGAGCGTTTTTTCGGTAACTTTTTTCCCCGTTTCCCCTTTGCTACTCTGGACTGCAGTACCTCAGCCTTGCTTTCTCTCCCTTCTAAAAGAAGTTGCTGCTTCCCTTCCTCGGTATCTGGTTAGCCATTTCTGGTATTGGTTATGGCAGTTTGCTTGCTTTTTCTGGAATTGAAGACCCCTGTATTGACCCAAGCCAGTCATTCTATATGTATGTGTAGTGTATTACAGTGGGAACCCTGCTAGAAAGTGGGATTGGATTTGCATGGAATTCACATGTGAATAGTGCTTCTGATGGAAGGTCAGTCATAGCACCCCTGTGTGAAGGAACGCTTTAATTATTCTTAATGAATCCAGTTTCCTGTCTTGTTTGTCCTTTATTTTTTGTTTGTCATCCACGGATGCCAGATTTATCAGTTGGATGACATGTTTGTGGGAGTGAAGCTTTCTTTGCTCCTATTCTTGCTTGGTGTTTGGCTTTATCTGACAAGTGATAACAATTTTCCTCTTGGATTTGTATATGCTTCTTCCTCACTTCCAGGATTCATATGGAGACAGAAAGCACAACATGGCAGCGTTCAACATATGGCAAGCTATGTGGATCCTTGTGCCCTGGCTTTCCTGCCACCTGATAACTGTCCATTTACTGTCGAGTATAGCCTATTTTGTGGCTCCAACAAGCTAGTTTTTTTTTTTTTTTTGAACATAGTAGTGGGAATGAGGCCAAATAAGCTGAAGCAGAAAAATTATGCTTTTTAATCAGAATTGCCTAAAACTATGGTTGCCCTTACCTTTTGGTGTCCGAGTGGTTGGCTGGTGTTCTATTATCCAAACATCAATTACTCAGCCCAAAATGATTTAGATTTAAAGCAACAGCCGTACCCTTCTGTAATTCTGGCTACTTGATCAATGATCTTGACATTTTTACATTTTCAGTATTGTGAGGAAGAAAACCCAGCATAAAGATTTGCCCTTTAAGAAATTAGAAAATTAAAAATTAATCTGATTGAATATTGCACGTCTGCAAAACAGAAAATTCCAGATGTCATTCTAGCCATTAAAGGACAGGTGTTTCCTTCCTAAGACGTGACATACACAGTGAATACCAACTTTAATATTTTGATAATATCTTGGGATAAAAAGTTTAAAATCTTGTGAAATATTTCCAAATCTCACATAGCTAATAGGATTGAAAAACAAGGCAACCTCTGATGAATGGGTCTTTCCCATAAAAGAGTTCCCTCCCAAATTCTCAGTGGTTCATGAAACGTCTATTGGCAAGATTTGTGTAAGGCAGTGAATCCTAGTTTTCTAATACAGTATGTGAATTATAATTTTTACATATGGGATGGTGTGTAATTTACCAAAAAGTCTATTTGGTAAATAATAGTCAGGTGCAGATTTAGAAAGAAACACTATCTTCTAATTAAATATTTATTTGGGACTCATTTGAAGACTCAGGTGATCTTATTTTCCTGTGAGGTAAAACATGGAATGTTAGACAAGAGACTGGATTATAAAGATATGAGGTTGAATTTTATTTTTGATTCTCACTAGAAATGTGGTTGTAGCAATTTAACCATTTCTTTTACAGTAAAATTTTTCTCACAGGATCATTTTAATTTAATGAGCAAATAATGTATTTTAAGGCAAGTTATAAGCATTAGCTTAGTTTTCACAACACCACTGTAGCATAGATACTATAATCTACATATTACATATAAGGAATTGAACCTGGGAGAGGCTAAGTGATTCTTCCAATTTCCTAGACTGCCAAGGGTCAACATTCAAAGACCATTTCCCCTTTGTGAGAAATGGTATTCTCTTGCAAGTTTGTTGTAAGAATTTAATGAGATAGTGCTATTTTCAGCCATATAAATGCTCTATTTAGGAATCCTATTTGCCCTTTCTATTCTTCACTCTTTCTAATCATTTTCTAATTTCTGCTTTTTATATCTTTTAGCCTTCTTTCCCTCTTCTATTTCTCAGTGTCCTGATTTAGGACATTACTTTACTTTGAATTGTTTTCCTTGGCCCTGCTTCCTCGCATTTCGTGTCCTCTCCATTACCTGTATGTCCTTTGTATCCTAAAATATAGCTTCAGTCATATGACCACCTCTACACTTCTTCTTATGAGCCTATCCAGAAACCTAGACTAACCTCCCATGACTAACAAAGTAGTTTTAGTTCTTAGCATAACTTTTAGGATCCTCCCCAAAGTGACCATGTACTACCTCCTTTCCAAGCTTATATATACTTCAGGGCAGCAAACTTAACTAGTCTCATTCCCTGAGCAAGGTGTGTGTGTATCTATTTTTTGCATCTCTAGCATGGCCCACACTATGATTTCCGTCTGCTATGTCTTCCTTTCCTATTCTCACTGTTGTCTGTCATTTCTGTGCATGAGTTTTATTGGGCTGATTGAAAACTACCTCTTGCATGAAGTGTTTCTTGCCTTTAGCAATTCCTAGAACCTCAAAAACCTGTATTACTTGTAATTTTTTTGGGTATTAAAATAGTTGTCTCCACATTTTCTGGTGTGAATTCTGCCTCCTTGAAGAGAGACATTATGCCTTGTTCAACTTTTTATGTTCTAAGTGGCAACACATATACTCCTTTATATTTACTAGAATCTTGATAAATTCGTCTGAATTCAGTAGATGCTCAAAAGAGAGATGCTCTGGGGTAGGGCAAAGAGCAAAAACCTTAGAAATAGGTATAACCAATTTAAATAAGATATCTGACAATTAAGAGCTTAATTAAACCTCAGCTTTCCTATCTGTAAAGTGGGCTGATCATATATATCTCAGATGACTGTGGGGAAGATTGAGGTAGCATATGCAAGTAAGATATAGTGACAGCTAACGCTCTAGTATGTGATATGTGTCAGGCCTTGTTCTGAGCGTTACATACATATTTGCCCTATGAGGTAAATGCTATTATGATCTTATTTTTGGAATGGACAAACTGAGGCACAGGAGGTATTCGGTCTATATTATTCTTGCCCCAGGCCACACAGCTAGGCAGAGCTGGAACCTGAATCCAGGCAGTCAAACTACAGAGAGCTTATGGCTAAGCACTGCCTTCTTTACTTTCCCTCTAAGTTGAGGATTGTTTGTTTCCGAACTGAAAGGGGGATTATTATAGCCATGGATTCAGCAACCACTTGTACTAGATGTCCGTGTGCCAGGCGAGATGTCTCTGCCCTGCAGGAGCTCGCCGTATCATCGGGTAGCTGGCCAGCAGGTGAACAGTGTGACAGGTCCGGAGGTAGTGGTAGCCACAGTGTGCTGTGGGAGAAGAAATTTTATTTCCTGGACACTCAAGCTTTTCTTTCAAGAGTATTCTTTTTAAGGGACATTTCTTCTGTTTTTTGATGCCATAGCAATTAAATAATTTAGAGAAGTCCTGGTTTAGGTTAGGGCACTAGGCCCTAAATAGCCTATGATTTCTAAAGTCTCCTATCTTTTTTCTGTTACTTAGTTCTTTGAATTGTTCAAATCAGAGGGGCTGCTTCATGGACTATGATCTGTAGATCAAATGAAACCTGAGGAAAGAGAGTTCTGAGACTTTCCCATTCAGACCCTAGTGAGGAAGTTTCTCTCTGTCTGAAAATATAAGTAGGCAAATCTGACTCATTGTGTTTTAAATTGAATATTCTCAGAAAAGTGGAAGAAATAGCCATATATCTATGAGACTCTGTGTGACAGAATTTAACAACTTTAATGGTTCATATTAAGATTTTTTTTCAGTACTCTTTCCCTACCAACTACCCCAAAATAACAAGAAGTGAATACACACAAAAAGAAGTCTATTCTAATAGCACTTATCCAGTCTAATTGAAGATAAAAATGATGAAATATTTTCTGGCAGCCAGCCAGCTACCAAGTACCTGTTTGGCAGAATAGTTGGTTTCCTTTTGGAGTGTAATATGTAAACAATTAAACCTTGAAGGAGGTGAGCGTTGGGAGTCTAAAAAGGTCTTGTTTAGTGTAAATACAACCCTCAGTGCTTGTCATATCGGCTTTCCCTTTTCATACCCTAAGTTTGCATATGTATCATGGCTCTAAGCATATTGCCTTGCAATTTTCAGTCTTTTACATTTTTTTCTGTCTGTAGGTGTCCTTGTCAGAGTGAGAGGAATTCTACTTGTTTAATAGGTTTCTAGGAATTGACAACAGACTGAGCACTTGATGGTATTCCAGAAGTAGAAGTTTAGACAAATCAGAATTACTCCCAAAACTACCCCAGAAGGAATGGAAAACTTTCCCAAGCAGACAGTTTCTGTATTTAAATAGGTCTTCTTTATATCCAAGACATCAAAAAGACATGAAAAATGTCTTTTTTCCCCCTCAGCATGTTTTTTTGCTTCTTATTTCCCTAGTCTAGGTTCAAGGGTTAGATATGACTTGGTGATGTTAGATGAAGGACATCATCCTATGTCTTGGGAGAACAGTGATGTCAAAACTGAGATGAATATTAGATTTAAGATGCTTCTAGGAAAAAGTTCCATGGGCCCCACACCAAGTACATGAATTCTGTTGGTCAGGGTGAATTATGGTGCTGAGGAGCCTGCTTGGTGATTTAAATGATCAGCTGTATTTTAAAACCATTATAATCATGAATTTGGTATTTTTAAAGTTTCATGATTCTACTCCTCAGGAATGAGAACTACTATTTATGATAGTTGGGAAGTCAGATATAGGGGTAAAGTATATGCTAGTATATAGATGATTGGGCTAAACTAAATAAACTTATCTAAAGACTAGACAAAGATGGTAATTGATTTGGAATCAGCAGTCTTTAAAACTCCAAGGTTCTTCATAACCCTACAGCAATTCATTTATCACCTATCTCCATAACTCTATAGCGTAGGAGTTCTGACATAACTATATTAGTGTGGTTGACACGGATGGGGAATGTGCCAGACTGTGCAAATGGAAGAGAAGATCAAGGGTCCCCATATTTGTTCAAAATTCAGTGAGGGAGAGAGGTAATGGAAAAGAAGGGATTTTTTTTTTTTTTTTAAACTGGGTAGCTACTGTGTGATAATTATTTTACCACACTACTATTAATAAAAAATTCATAGTAATAACTAATATTTAATTTTTAAAAGATTTTGTTTATTTGACAGAGATCACAAGCAGGCAGAGAGGCAGGCAGAGATGGAGGGGGAAGCAGGCTCCCCACTGAGCAGAGAGCCTGATGCTGGGTACGATCCCAGGACCTTGAGATCATGACCTAAGCCAAAGGCAGAGGCTTAACCCACTGAGCCACACAGGCGCCCCAATAACTAATACTTTAATGGAGTTATCTAATATGCCAGACACTATTCCTAAGCATTTTATTATGTATTAACTCATTGAGTCCTTGCAAAAACCTTGCAAGTTTGAGACTGCTAGGTTCTCCATTTATAGCTGAAGCAGCTGAGGCCCAGACATGTTGTGTGACTTGCTCCAGCTCACAGAAGTAAATAATGGCTGAGTTTAGATATCTTTTAGATCTGCACTTTCCTTGGGTCCCTGCTTTCAGCTTCTTTCTTAGATAATGGACTTGGGTGAGGGCTTTATAATTTGCATATAGACGGATGAAAGACTGAACTGCTTTCTGAGGAATGCGTGGAATTCTGAATGTTGATCACATGACACCTTACTATGTGTCTCAAGGACGTTTTTAAAGCAAAGGCATGAACAACCACAGCAGTGGTTTTAGAATTTCAAGAATCCTACTCATGGTGTCAGTGCTTTAAATTTATTAGCCTGATTTATTTTCCCATAGCCCTCATCCTTAGTCTCTATCCAAATCTCCTTTTAGATATTTGGCTTTCTTGTTCTGTTTCTTCTTTCCATGTACTATTTTTCTACTTATCACCTCAGGCAAATATATAAGAAGGTCAAACAAACAAAAACAAGCACTCTGTATGATATCCATCCAAAATAATATAAGAGATCCATCTTTATTCATTCTTTTTTTTTAATGATTTTATTTATTTGACAGAGAGAGTGGGGAGAGAGTGTGTGTGAGCAGGGGGAGCAGGAAAGGGAGAAGCAGGCTCCCTGCTGCATAGGGAACCTGATGCAGGGCTTGATCCCTGGACCCTGGGGTTATGACCTGAACTGAAGTCAGATGCTTAACTGACTGAGCCACCCAGGCACACCAGCTCATCCCTTGATAGCACATAATATATTCTGATTTAATATCTCCAGTTTAGTCCTCTGTATTATGTCATTGTGGGCTTTCTATGCTCATTAGTAAGAGACCTGTTCTATGTGTATTACTACAGCATTGGCTGGCTGGATATCCTATACCCTTTAATGTTATAAACAAGCAAGTAAGGCAAATCCAGACAATCCTGCCATTGCTATCACCAACTGGCGATATGCCCATTTTGGTGGAAATACCATCCTTTACTTCCACCCCTAAGAATTTCTGGATGGCATAAATTTCTTCCCACACCCTTGCCTAGATTTCTTCTTTCTCTTTAAATTTTTAAGTCTTTTGTGTATCTCATTTTCTAAAACTTTTTTTTTTTTTTTTTAAATCTATGTCAAGTCAATCCTGGCCCTTTTGCTAATGTAACATTAGCAAAAACGTTTTTGCATATTAAGATTTTATTGAGGGTTTGAGGACATCAGAAGCTGGTTGTCTCCCAGCCCTGCAAATGAACTATGTTTACATAGGAGACAACCCTATTTTTCAAGTCCCCAGGCATTATTGCCCCACGTATTTCTCAGCAATCATTTTTCTTCTCTGGGGCTTCAGCGTTCTCCCTGGACAGGCAGCTTCCATTCTTTTTATATTGTGTCGCAGTGACCCAAATTCTCATTTTTTCCTCTTATTTTCTCACTGCCTATTTGTGGATTCTTGGAAAAACAGGCTGTTAAGTTTTATGGCATGACAACCCTTCCTTCATCTACAGACAGATTTGATCTATTGTCATTAATGCTCCTAAAACAAAGAAGCTTCCACTTCCCCCAAATACATTTGCATAAATTCCAACTGAGAATGAAGAAATCTTACCAACATATTTCTAGGACAGTTATATAGGCAGTATCTGATTATTCTTTAATATTCCTTTGAGTAGAAAATTTAAAAGACTTTATTGAAAAAATGTTTTGACTGGTATCTGTGTCTTAGAGTTCTAAATCTTATTCAATCCCTCATAAAAGGAACTGACCAATTTTAAAAGGCATTGGTCAAGAGAAATCTATCTGATATTTGGCCAAGAATTCCTAAAACTTACCCCAAGAGTCAACTTCCAAGTCCCGCTCATTTCTATATCTAAAGTCACCCAAATCTCTCATTTCTTCCTTACCTTCTAGTTCTTTCCCTGGACTGACCTTTCACATCAGAATTACCCATCAATATGTATTGTGCATCGAAAAATAAATTCCTAACATTCAATTCATTGTGTGGCTGTTTTCTATAAATAGGTTTTACCCCTCAGTGTGGCAGGATCGTACAACACTGCACTGCGTACTTATTTTGGACACTGTGGTCTCCTGTAGCCCACTTACTCTGACATTATTTGTAAGCCCCCTTCCTCTCTTCACTCTTTACTCTTCTTTGGATGATTCATTTTTTAGCACCTTCCCACCCCATTCAAGTATTCTCATCTGAAAAATCAGAAGTCCTCATTAGGGTATTTTTAGAAACATTGGCCAAACGAAACCAAACCAAAAAGCATGTGAGCACAGGAAATGAAGCTTCAATATTTGGATTTCCAAGATGGAGTTGACAAAGACTGGCAGGGCCGCCTGCTGTATGCTCACTGTTTCCTGACCAACATTCTTCATTCTGTGAAATGAACTGAGTGAATTAGTCTCATGACATAGCTGAGGTAGCATGAACAATGATGAGCTTTAAATAACGAAACATTAATAATGTAAGTTGTGAGGTGCCTGAAGTTTCAAAAAACTTATTTAATCGTAGTAGATGAAAAGCATACTTTTGATGTAAACCACTCCTGTGAACATTTTTTTTTAGAATTTGGTCAATAGAAAGTATTCCTCCAAACGAAATTTCACTTTTTATTTCTTTATTTTGCCATTAAAATGACAAACAGAATGCTATGAAGCATCTGTTACCACCTTTTATTCTCCTGGCTCTTTGATGTCCTAAAAAGTTTTAAGTTCGCCTTATACTTATCAGAATCGTAACTCTAATATGGTTTTCTCCCCACTGCCTTGTTGACTACACACACTACATGCCAACAACCTAGAGTCAAAGCCATCCAACCTTCTGCTGGTTGGTTGGCATTGGCCTGGTAAATCTGCCCTTTCACCCGTCCCCAGTTTAGGTGTTAATTCTCCACCCCCCCCACTCACTTTTTTTTTTCACCAGCTTCTTTTAAATAGAAAAAAAATAAGATTAAGCAGAAGTGTCTTTAGAAAATAATAGAGGAAGATTCCATAAGACCAATATGCCAATCTAAAATCCTAAATCCAACTGTTCTAAAGAAATGCTAAATAGTTTATTGAATGCCCCCCCTCAAATAAAATGACAGTAGAGGAATAGTTTAGTTTAAAATAACAGAATTTTTCAAATACCCCAAAACCTGGAGGAAGGAAAGGAAATTGTGGTTAGTGAGAAGAAACAATGGCTCTGCCTATTAAGTAGGATTAAATAACTTAAGTATTCATTACATGTATATGATATACAATATAAAATCAGTGCACTCCATCCTGCCGCTTCTCTAAAGTACTCTGGAAAATAGAGATTTTCCGAGGTATCTCAGTGAATTCTATTTTCCATCCTTTAAGTATTTAATAGTATAAACAAAATAATGATTGCAATGGTAGCGTTAATGACAAGAATTGGTACTGGAACTCATTTATGAAATCCTCTGTCCACATTGGTGCCAGTTTAAGACAAAAATAACAAAAAGGTTTAAAGGGTTAACAAAAATCTCTTCAAAGGATTCTCTTGTTGCCAATAAAACAAACTTTAAAATTCTCTGTGTTCAAAAGTCAATTATTGCCAATTTCATGGACTCCTCAAACATGGGATTTTCATTTAGCAGAGCAAACTTTACCTGCCAAAAGCTTATAAAATGGCCCCTTTCCATCTAGTAAATGTTCCACAATGAAATTAGAACTGTTGGAAAATAATGGAAATCTATGGACATATGTATACTGTGACTGAAATGGGAAAATTTGTCAGTGATAACTGGTATAAATTACTTAAAGACCAGTGTTAACTCTTCTAGACCAGTAAAACTTGGGTTCCTATTATAGCTGATGCAATTTCCTATCTTTAGGTAGAAGTAATTCAAACACTTTTAAAGAAATAAGAGCCCCCACACTGCCAAACAGTGGTTCTTAAATATTTTTGGTGAGTATCATGACCCTTTGGAACATCAAATGACAACTATACACATTCAACCCAGAAAAGAGATGCTATGCAAAAAATTAGAAGCAACTTGTGCATTTTAAAACAGAAACAAAAATGATTCCAAGTACTTTTTTGAAAGAGGGGTTCTACAGAGTCCCTTAATGAATTTAGCCTTTCTGAAGATCTTGAGTCCAACATACAGGTTTAAATAATTTCCCATAGGTTTATCTACCAACTCTATTTATATTACCGGCTTTTTCCCCTTTGATGATTTGAATGAATTTCTCATAATTTTCTATTACTTTATGAATGAGTCACAAAGGAGACAACTTAACTAGTGAAAAATGGTTTGCCTTTTTCAATATACCAAGAAAAGGAAAACTATAATTAAATGTTTGTGCCCGTATGCACACCTATGTGTAATTCAGAGAAGGTGAACAGGCATAAGTATGTAGACAAGGTAAGAACCTAAAGAGAATATATGCATTTTAAAATTTATGAAATGTAATATATATGTGTATGCTAGCTCCTTTATCCCAAGTTCTTCTGGGGGAAAAAACCCTCTTCTGATTCATGAAACTTTTTATTTTATCAAATGTTCTTTATTGAAGTAAAATGATCTCCAAGGGCAGAAAGAACGTTCTAACCTCACAGAAGAGGAAACATTGTGGGGGTAGGGGAGAAGGGGACAATGGATGGTGCTTGGCAAAATTAGGTTAGAGAAATGATTATTCTTCTAAAACAGGAAATAGGCTTTCAGTACATGCTTCTGGAAACTAATCTGGTTTACATTTAGTTGCTCAATTTGTTCCTAAGCTCTTTGAATGATTTCTTTTATGATTCTGTAATATTTTGTTTTCCAACCATATTGAGGGCCCTGTCAACTGAATGGTTTCCAAGACACTGGTTTTATATGGTGAGGATGAAGAGAAGTCCTTTCAGACTTAGGGGAACCACATGATTGTTTGCACAGTTGGCTGCTGGGGAATTCCTACCTAGCAGTCGACCGCCACATCCTTTCTCTTGATTCATAGCATAGGGAATTCCAGCTCACTTTGAAGTATATTCAAAATGCTTTTGCCCATCTCATTTTCAGACCTGCCCTTGGTTAGATTTGCTTGACAAAAAGGCTTTGGAAGCCATTGCAATCTTATTTTAGGAAGGATTGAAATCTTATCTGAGTTCTTCAATCTGTTTGGAGACCAAAGGCTCTATGTTGAAAGACTTGTAGATACCTGTACTTGCAACGGGCACTTCTATGGCAGATTTACAACCTTTGGGTTATTTGAGGTTTCTAAGTTAAGACCTTATGGAGAGCGGGACATAGAGAGACAGCTGTAATATAGACAATGTACCCATCAATTTTTCCCGGAAATAAGTGTATTCTCTAGATCTGTCATAGTTAATACAAAAACAGAGTAATACAAATGAAGACTTAAATTGATGAGGCACATGTGTAAATTGATAAAGGAAGCTTGATGCATCATAACATTGAAATTTATCTAAATTCAATATTGTTAAACATTCTTAAAGATCAGATGAATTATACATGAAGTATATGGATTATTTGTCCCTGGCAAACAATGGTGACATTTCTGTCTGTCACTTAGTATGACAAGGTTAGCATGTTTTATTCAAAACTTTTAAACAGTAAAATGATTTGTATGCATTACTCTTTCTTTGGACTGTCAGGGAAGGCAGAAAGCAACACAGTTATTCTATGACATTGAGTCAGCATGTGCATTAAAAAAAAAAATGACAGAACACGATTGCCTCCGACATCTATAAAGCTCATACTTTGGTTTTCTAATCACCTGGTGGGAAAACAATAAAACCATAAAGATAAAAATATTTTCCTTCCACTCTAAAAAGAAATATTCCCTTTTATACTGAAATATAATATTGGTGATATAATAAATATAGAATATTGATGAATGGGAAAAGCTCTAGAAATAGTATGTTTTGAGTTTTAAGGAAATTCAATGAAAGAATACTCTTTTTTTCAACAAATAACAATAAGGGTCAGATTTTATTGTTTGTTTTGTTAAAATACTCTTCAGGGATGGGATGGGATGGTAATTTGAGACTTCTGAAATTTGTGCTGTGTTTATGGGATGGGCATATAGAAAGAAAGTAGAAGGCACTGTTCAACACGTAGATGGTGATAGACGACTTCAGTGATTTGTCTACAGTTTGTCATAGCTGACACTAAAGTGTAGTGATGATTTATGATAGGATGAATCTTGGAGAAGGGGCAACCCTTAGGCAGCCCTAAAATTGTCCCTGAACCCACTGTTTCCTTATCCATCCAGGTCACCAGAGGAACACACTCTTCACTGTTCTGTTCTTCCTCTCATGAAGATCTAAACAAAAAGGAGTTTTGGGGAAATTATGGGAGGCTGGAATAAGGTAGGACCTAGGGATCTTGGTGCAATATTTATACCCAGGGAAAGATAATACCTGAGACTTTCTGTTCAGTACTTTACATTCACAGGTGGCTCTAGGAACCTCAAGGTTGTAGCAGCCATTCCACAAACAATGTTCCATGGACACTTTCTGAGAATAAATTACAAATTAGTGACTGTGAATAAAATGATGACTAAAACAAGTTCTTGCCTTTGTAGTGTTTGCAATAGAGGAAGAAAGGCACATTAGCAAGTAGGCACAATGGTGATACAGGTGCTACTGTGGCTTATTGCACAGGGTGAGTGGGTACCATCAGTGGGAAGGGGTCTGCAAACTATACCTTACTGTTTCCTGTTCCTCCGCTCCATACCTTGGAACGTTAAGCACAGTTGATACTTTATTTCATAGCATCAGCAATATATTTATTGTAGCTTCAAAAGCACTACAATTTCATGTATCAAGCATATGCATTTTGTATTTCATACCTGCCCATGACCTAGAGAAAAATAAGTCCTCTAGATTATGTATTAAGCTTTCCTGATCATTATAACAACTAATGGCTATATTTGATGACACCATGTCTAAGGCAAAAGATTGAAGTGTGCATTTTTTCCTGGAATTTTTTAATAGAGATCTCTTTATGAAAGGAAGAAGAAATTTTACAGTAAACTCCATATTTGGAAATGGACACTTATTCTCACATTAAGCTGAACCTCATTGATATTAATACATACCATACCAAGTACAAGATAGGTAATTACTGGTTGCACTGATGAATTGTATTTTCATTTTAGTTATACACAGAAACTGTCCAACCTATTTCAATCCTTTATCTCCATTTTCCCCAAGCCCCCAGGACATCTAGCATCAATCCAAATGGTTAGAAGGAATAAAAGAACAGTACAGTTTTCAAAGATATTTATCCTGACTCAATAAGCAAATTTATAGAGATCTTTGGAAGCAAATCATAATAACCCAGCTGAAAGGGGATTAGAGGTGCCGCCAAACTTTTGGGATGCTATGCAGCCTTGCTGGGCTGTCATTTTAAGAAATGTTGTCTCCCTAGAGGAAAATGTTTCCAGAAATACTCTGACCTTTCCATTTTTTAGCATGAAAGTGAGGTGATCTAAGAGAAGCCATCTTCCAAGTAAACGTGGTGAGGCTTAGTGTGAAATATTCATCGTGTTTCTGTTGTGAATAGCCAAACCAGTGCTAAAATTCAGTTTGCTGGTCTATTCAGCTTATTCATTTCATGCAAATCCCAATGTGCATGAAATGAACAAAAGACTTCCTATTTGTATGCATTGTTAGTTTGCTATTCCATTTTTATTCCCAAACTTGTTTTTCTCTTTCAGTATTAGTACTTGATTCTTTCAACAAATATTGGTAGCATCCTTAGGCATGACAAGGCACCAAAAATGAATACCATTCCAGCATGACAGCATGACCCACAGGTTTCATTTTTTCCTGCTTTTTTAGATGCACCATTTAAAGAGGTTTGGTGATTACCTAAGGGCCACATCTATGAAAAGGGGAAAGAATGAACTGCTCAACTACATGTGTCTGCTGTGGGCATGGCATGGGGGCTCATTGCCTTACCGACTCCGGGAATGGGAAGAGTGTGCACTGGGGAGTCAAACAGATATGGATTCTAATTCTTGTTCTGACACTTGCAAGCTCTAACCTGGAGCATATTACTCCTCATTCTGTGGAAGGGAAAGGGGAGGAAAGATTCTGTGGTGATTTAAGACGATGATTCTGGATTGAAGCATCTTGCTACTTAGAGCTTCCTTATATGTAAAAGGAGAATACTTGCCTTATAGTGTTGTTGAATGAATTACCAGAGACTCAGCATCTAAGACTCCGTCAAAAAGTGATCATGCTCAGTGACTTTCCTAGCATCTACAGTCTAGTATTTATTCAAATGAGTAAAAACTTTAGTAATAGTGAAAGGCTAAAATGTCCTATTAATGCAGGTACAGGAAAGTGTTCTGGGATTTCCTGAAGGATGTGTAAATTGTAGACTGATTATTATTTTTCTTCAATTTTTGTCTTTGATGTAATGGTTCCCATCATGGGAGTTTTTAACTCACGTAAATTCAACTACAAGTACACAATGGGAAGACAGAGAAAGAATGAGTTTAAGGAGTTTAAAATAGCATAGTTGATTACACATACCTTTCTACTCAAGGAGTACTTGTATCCTCATTCATCTGGGGGGAATCTCCCCACACTGCGTTTGCTCCTATTGTTGGAAAGACATGTTTTTTATACTATATGGCCCTACAGTCAAACTAACTCAAACATTGATTTGTGCCAATGCTGGAGGAAAAAAACTGACTTTGTTAGACTTACTGAGATATGGCATATTTACCTCCATTATGGTACCTTTCTAAGGCATTATGAAGGGTATTTTTGACTATGCATGGCTATTAACTTTTTTTGTGGTATAAAATTTAACCTTACTATACTTCTTTGCTTTTATTCTTGGTAATTCCTTTCTTCTTTTACTTACCTTGACTACCTTGGTTTTTGTTTTTGTTTTTGTTTTTTCCACATAATTTCTGCAGGTGAGTTCATCCATTCTTTGCCTGGGTTATTTAATGGCTATTTAATTATTTTTCCAAACATGTGATTGGGCTGTGTCTGAAACTGAAATCACTGTATGTAATGTCCCCAGTGGGTCTTGATGTTGAAGGCATTATTTCCGTAGGAATACCTGGTAAAGTTTGTGTTCTTAGAGTGGTATGTGACAGTTTTGCAGGTTAGAATGAGTGCAGGGCTTTTTTAACGCTAAAATAATTACTCTTTGCTGCCTGACCCTTAGCTCTCTTTATACTGCCAATACAAAGGATCTTTAGACTGTTAGTACAAGGAGGCAAGGTTCTGATCCACAATAAAATGCAAAGAACACAGGGACGTAAGATCCCTTTATCAGTTATTAACATCTTTGTGTGAATCAAGTGTGGTAAGGGACAGAGGAAAAGGCCTAAAGGCTCTTGTAGCAGGTTAGGAAGAAGGAGGCCCCTCTCACAAGGCCTGGGATGGGGTGTAAGGCCAGCTTTATTACTTCACTCACACCTTGCCAGGTGCGGCTATTTACAACGATCAGTCTCACTGATCTTGTCCCCTCTTGTCCCCATTTTACTTTTGTTCTTTCTTTTGTTCTGTCCTGTGTGATTTTTGGTTTTCAGTTCACTTTCTTTTAGGGAAATTGTTTTAGGCTCTTTCCCCATATATATTAATATTGAATATTCTTTATTAATTATAATGACACCAATGATTGAGTGTATGAAATGCATGAATTATGAGGATAGAAACTTCATAAACATCTCTAATTTTCACAATAATCCTCTAAGTATTTTTCTTCCGTGTACCAAAAAAAAAAAAAGAGAAAATAACTTACCATATAATTTAGCAAATGGTGGAGCCAGATGAGTATCCATATGTCTGTATTGCTTGTGCTCCCTCCACTATCATACCCTGCCTTTATCAGTACACTAAATATGTTTATAAGTGTGTGTGTGTGAGAGAGAGAGAGAGAGAGAGAGAGAACACGTGCTTATCAGTCTTTGTATACACATATATATATATATTTTAAAACAGTGACTGACTTTCAGATTTTTTTTTTTTGTGGTGCTTGCAAACCAATGTTGCTAGACCTTTCACTCTAAACATGTACCCCCACCCTCCAGTGACTTGAAATTTTACAAGTTGCAATTTATACATCCGATGGATTCTTCTCTGATACAATGTTTACAAATAAAATGAAACTTTGTATCTTATTAAAAAAAAGGATTCTGGGGCTAACAATTGCTTTACTTCTCACTGGCTGGTCTTTGATGGCACTAATACTATTTCCTTTAACATTATTTGCTCTTTGCTATAAGGAGCAATACCCCTTTCCTATTGTGTCCATTGAAGCAGTTTCTCATTTCTGAAATTTTAATGCCTTATAAGATAGGAAAAAGAGGGGAGGAAAGACCCTGTGGTGATTTAAGATGATGATTCTGGATTGAAGCGTCTTGCTACTTAGAGGAACACCATATTTCATAGTGTATTTGCAGAAATGCTTCATGGCACAAACTCCTATTTCATGTCCTTGAAGGCCAATGGAGTAACAGAGTTTCTGTTTCAGTGCCTATCTGATCAATAATTCTATGACTTTTTGGAGTTGTCATTTATCTTGTGATACATTTTTACTGTGTTGATGTGCAATGACTAATACCTACAAGTATATACATTTTTTTGTCTCTTGCAACTTAAAATATTTTAAAAATATTTCTATAGGTGCTTAAATTATATAAAACATACTTTCCTTCATTTCATTGGTGATATGCATAAATCAATTTCACTAGAAAAATATACTTGGAATTTAATTAAACTTCTCTTGAGTTTAGGCTTTAACTCAACATGCAGTAGCAGGCACCAGCTATGTGGCTGGCAAATTGTTAGGCACAGGTTACAAAGTTGGATAAGACATGGACCCTGCTTTTCTAGAGCTCACAGGCTTCAGGCTTGAAATAGTAGTTAAGAACATACATGTTGTTACCAATATGCCTTAGTTTGTATCTTCTTACAACTTGGTAGGTGCCAGACAAATTATTTTACAATGTCTCAATGATCTCCTCTGTAAAATGGGGATAATGATAAATGTTATTTAAATGTTTATGTGAGAATTAAATGAGTTAATAAAGGTAAGGCATTTAAAGTGTGGCCAGGCACATCTCAAAAAATTGTGAGCATTATTACTGACAGTAATATTATCACATGAACCACAAACATTTAGGTATTATAATATTCTACAATAAGTATAAAGTAGAAATGTGTTCAAGAGAAGAGTTCCAATCTCCTTCATGAACTGTCAAGGAATCTTTCCTAGGAGAGATAAGACTTAAAAATCTTAAAGAAGTTCTATTTCACTAGACATATAAGGAAAGTTATCATACCCTAGGTGCAGAAATAGCATTTAAAAAGGCAGGAAGTCTTGAGAAAGTAGGCCCCATTCAACAAACTGTGGATGGGGCCATGTGTGTAATAGGGAGTAGAATGTAAGGTAATGAGTAGAGTCATGAAGAGCCCTGCATGATGTATTAGGAATTTAAGACTTAATTATATTGGCATTAGAAGCCATGAGAGGATTTTTCAAAAGGAAGCTAATGTGATCAGATTGATATTTTAGAAATATTCCCTTAGCATCACTGTAGGGGTTAGATTAGAATGCTAGCTGGAAGAAGCTAAAACTTGAGGCTGAAAGGCTTTTGTGATCAGTCATAAGAAAGTTGGCCAGGTCCTTAAGGCTGTGGTTATGAAAATGGATAAAAAGAAACACATTTGAGATCTATTTAAGAGACTGTTGACAATGCCGCAGGATCCTTTGGCTGGAAAGGGGAAATTAGAGAAAGAGAGGGATCTAGAATGATGCTCAAGTTGATGTTCTAGGCAATTTGGTGGTTGACATTGCTAGTAATAGAGATAAGGAGTAGATCTGAAGGGCAGAACAAGGGGTGCAGTATGGTGGGTAAGGATGAAACTCTGGGCAATTATCACTTACTCATTCATGGGCTGGTGGAGAAGGACCACTGGGGTGGGGGCGGGGGGGGAAGACCTTTAAGAAATGTACAAGGAATAGGAGAAGAACCAAGTGTTACAGAATCTAGGGAAGGAAAAAAATGTCAAGAGAAGGTTTTGTTAAGATTAGGAAGCTATGGGCGCCTGGGTGGCTCAGTGGGTTGGGCCGCTGCCTTTGGCTCCGGTCGTGGTCTCGGGGTCCTGGGATCGAGTCCCGCGTCGGGCTCTCTGCTCGGCGGGGAGCCTGCTTCCCTTCCTCTCTCTCTGCCTGCCTCTCTGCCTACTTGTGATCTCTGTCAAATAAATAAATAAAAAAAAATCTTTAAAAAAAAAGATTAGGAAGCTATGTGTGATCTTGGTGAATATATTCTAAAGGTATGAGGAATAAAATGAACAGAAGGAAGGGAAGACAAAATTATTGTCAAATAGCTTGGTTAGGGAGGCACATAGAAATGAGTTTTTTTCCCCCTTTTAGGAAAATGGTCTTGAGAACTTTTTTTTTTTTTAAAGATTTTTATTTATTTATTTATTTATTTATTTGTCAGAGAGAGAGAGGGAGAGAGAGCAAGCACAGGCAGACAGAATGGCAGGCAGAGGCAGAGGGAGAAGCAGGCTCCCTGACGAGAAAGGAGCCCGATGTGGGACTCGATCCCAGGACGCTGGGATCATGACCTGAGCCGAAGGCAGCTGCTTAACCAACTGAGCCACCCAGGCGTCCCGGTCTTGAGAACTTTTATATGCTATGGGGAAAGAGTCACCAGAGAGGAGAGATAGAGAAAATAGGAAGTAAAGAATTCCTTTGAGATAAAAATGGGTATGGAACCAGAACATTAAATGATTCATTTTCAACTGAGGAAGGAGTCCTGTTCATATCTATATGGGGGACAAGAATGAAATGCATGGGATAGATTATGTGGATCTGGAATAGGAATTTGGAGGGATTTATATATGATGGTTTCTATTTGTAAGGTAGAAAGTGAGGTCATCTTTATGAGTAGTCAAAATTTGCTCTCCCCCCCCCCTTAAGATTACATTGTTTTAACTAATTCACTCCAGTAACCAAGTAGTAAAAGCAATAATGTGTATTTTAAAGAATCTCCAGGTCTTGAGGGTTTCCTAGTATTTCTAGACTTGTGTGCGTCTCTTTTCTAATGAAGCTTTAACAACTGAAGTGTTAACAGTAAGATAATTTCCACTGCCTTGACCCTATGCCTCTTCCATTTCTTCATTTTATTGATTGGCAATATAGATCTCTGTAAGGACCAACCACTATGTCATTATTTTGGTCAAGGTCACCTGTGTGCTGATGGAAATTATTAACGGAGAGAAAAATGACCTTTAATATTTGGGACCAGCAGTATCTCCAATATGGATTCTTTATTTAAAATCCTGGGACAGCATGTCTTGTACTTGGAACTAAGCACTCTTCATACCTACTGCTTGCTAAAGGACCACTCAAGAAACATTTCAACTTAGAATCAGGTTTAAAAAATTAGATGAATCCATCTAATCCAAATTAGATGAAGAACAAAGATGTTAAGTACATCATTTCCTGGTTTTATGTGGGTATATGTTTCAGGTTTGCTTTTGATTACTACAAAGTTTAAGTTTTTAACCTTATGGTATTAACTCCCCTGTCCAGTCCCAAGCTTTGTGCTATATGACTCTAGTTCTGTCTTCTGCAGTAAAACAAAAACAACTCTACCTTTTCTTCTGTAAGAACATCACTACAAGTAATTTAATAGTACTGTAATTGTCCTCTTTAAGTCCCTTATGTTTTCCTCATAGGTAATGTTTTGCAAATCCTTTCAATGTCCAAGTGGTCTCTGTGAATAAGCTTTCCTTCCCAATTTGAGGAAAGTGCTCATAAGATGGAAATTGCATTAGATTTGAACACAGAATGGATTCTGTTTTTAGCAAATTCCAGAATTTAAATTTAAAAAAAGACTTCTGAATCTTTATTTGTATATAAGAATGGTACCTTAACAAGATTTTTTCTTTTTAAACAGTTTGATTTGTCTATAGTTGACATACTATAAAGTTTACCCATTTAGAGTACATAATACACTGGTTTTTAGTATATTTGTAGTGTTTGCAAGAATCGCCATAATCTAATTCAGGGATATTTTCATTACCCCAAAGAAACACTATAGGCATTAGCAGTCACCACTCATTATTCCCATCCTATCTGTCCCCACCCTCAGTCCAAAGTAAACACGAAGTCTGCTATCTTTCAATATAGATTTGCCTATTCTATAAATGTCATACTTTTTTTTAAGCCTAATATGCTCAAGGTTCATCTATGTTGCAACATGTGTCAATACTTCATTTTTATCGCCAAATATTCCATTGCATGGCCATGCTACGCTTTATCCATTTTTCAGTTGATGGACATTTGGATTGTTTCCACTTTTTGACTATTATGAACAATTCTGCTATGAACATTTGTGTACAAGTTTTTATGTGGACATATGTTTTCATTTCTCTTGAGTAGAATCCTAGGAGTAGAATTGCTTCTTACGGAAATTTTGCATTCATATGGTAACTCTGCTTAGCATTTTGAGAAACTGCCAGACTGTTTTCCAAAGTGGCTGTACTATTTTAAATTGCCACCAACAAGGTTTTGATGATGACTAAAAGATTGAGTCAGAGGGATAGTCAGAGGAATAAGTAAATGCTAAAGTACTACCCGTGGACTCTTTTATTATCCTGTTTTATCTAACTCTTCCCAGAGAGCAAATGGTAAAGAAATATTTAGCATGCATTTAAAAAAAAAAATCTCCAGATCACTCTGTGGGTTTCTTTAGGTATTTACTTGACCTAGTGTTTGATTTTGAGCTCACATTTTGCTGGGAAGCCTCTAGTGAGGCCAAGAATGGATGTGTGTCTGCTATATTCGACTGTTTATTTAGCTGATTGTTTTCTCCATTGTTATTACATTTCATTTAAAGGTTTTCAGAGATGAGTGGCAGAGCTTACAAAGGTTATTTGAATCTTTAGAAACCACAAAGTTGAGAGAGCTGTTTTTTAAGTAGATACCAAATAGCTTTTAGGAAGATGACCCTGTATTAATCTCCTAAATTGTTGAAGCAAGCAAAAGAAGATTTAAGATCTGAAGAGTAAAAGTTATAAACATGCTAAAGAATATATTAAAAAAATAGAATGATGAAAAATACATTGTTTAATAGGTTAAGTTTGATCATAAATGAACACCATTTGTTATGTTATGAAACTTTTTAAGATTTGAGAGCATGCACAAGTGGGGCGGGGGGTTGGTGTGGGGTGGTGGTGGAGTGGCAGAGGGAGAGTGAGAAGGAGACTCCCTGCTGAGCTGGGGGCCCTGCCTTTGGATCCCAGAACCCCGAGATCATGACCTGAGCCAAAGGCAGGCTCTTAACCAACTGAGCCACACAGGCACCCCTGAAACAACTAACCTCTTACTGTGTACATTTAAAACTTTTGGTTGGACCTTTGAATTTCCCTCTGAAGAAATGAGAAAAAAGTATTGGGTGTCCTATCTCCTCCCTCACCAGCCCAGTAAGTTCCTGCTGTAATTTCTGTTGCTTTTGAATCTTGAAGTAACTAGCAAAAGAAAGGGCATCAAGAGTTAGTGTTGAACAATGGCATGGACTGGGCTGCGGGCATGTCAGGTGGAGCATCCCATGTCTGGACAGTCTCCAGATGTTGTGAGGAGAATGTTAGGTGGAGAACCCCATGTCTGGACAATCGCCAGGTGTTGTGAGGAGAATGGGAGCGCTCGTTACTGTTCTGGATCCTTGGGTTGGTGGGGATAGGTGTGGCATCTAGTCCCACTCAGGTGGTGGGGGCTGCTGGGAAGGCTACCTTCAATTTGTTTAGGAAGTTGCCAGGGGGCTGCAATGCCTTCTTTAGGCCTTTGCGATTGTGAGTCTCTGCTAACACCTGATGGGGGGGCTAGGTCTGTGGAAGGGTCTGGATTTGCTGGTGGTTGAACATGCTTTGGGGGAAGACACTGCTGCCTGTGTGGGACCTCAGGTTGGTAGCGAAGCCAAGGGATTCATTGATTGACAGGTAGGCCTTCAGACCAACCTAATAGGGGTGCTGGCCACTTGGGACTCCTCTAAGACAAGGCCCCATTCAGGACATGTTCCTGTGTACAACATAGTATATACCATCAACCACTGGTTCCAGACACTGGATCTCCACAAGGTAGACGAGCTCCATGAGCCAGGGCTAGAGCATCAACACATGGGTATAGAGGCAGCGCCTCTATGAGGCTGGATGACCTGGATACTGTCCTGTGCACACCATGGACAGGAAGGTACATGCCTTGCTCATCCTTTTTGTGCAGGGCCACTTCTGTGTGATGTTCCTGCAAGGTAAATCTTCTATTGGCTCCATGTAACAGCCCATCCTAATGACTGTTCTGTGGATCAGCTTCAGGTACAGGTCCTCCTTCTTCTTGGGCATGTGGTTGGTGGTGTGTATTGTGGTGATCATTTTGAAATACATAGGGTTATCTAATCATTAGGTTGTATACCTGAACTAATGTCCTCACCTTGTGAGCTCCCAGGAACATGCAAATGATATCATAGATGTGTGGGTCAGACAGCAATTATGGTCAATCTGACCCCAGAAATGATGGTGGGAAAAAAAAGTTATCATCCTCCTAGTGATGGAAGGTGGTTAGTAGTATGTTACAGATTATATTAATTAAAACATCAGAACTGAGGAATTCTAAGGAAAACATGACTGAGCAGGGACTAGTCTTCCATTGTCTTTCATTCCACATGAGACTGCATTCTTTGGGGACAAAAATCTCACCGTAGCCATTTGTTTCTGCAGTGCTAATGGAGTGCCTGTTACTTAATATGGTCATGAGTATTAAACAATCAAAACAAGTTCTGCATCTGTTAAAAATTTATATTTCAACTATGGTTAGCCGTATGTATTTAGAGGGCAAGGATTACTGTTACTAACCTTTTCCAAAAATATTTCTCCTTTAGTACCCAAACTATAGAAGTGCTCTTTATTCTTTCTTTCTTTATTTTTTTAACAGATTCCACTCACTTGTATATCCAGTGTCTGGTGCAGATTAATATCTGTATTAATCTTATTAATCTTATTAATTAATCAATCATATTAATTTCTGAACTATTAAACCAAAGAATCAAGCAAGAATACAATCACTTTAATAATAAAAATGATCCCATTTTAATACTTCGTCAAGTAGGGAACCATTCTGGGACAAATTTTATTATCCAAGACAGAATTTTTTTTTTCTTTTAAATAAGTTGACTAGATAAAAAAATCAGTTGACCAGATAGAATTAGAGTTTTTCTTAGGTTATTAGGATAAGGAGTTTTTGAGATTAAATATGGAAAACATGGTTTTCTGTAAATGGTGATTTGAAATACTTAGATTCTGGTTTTTAATTGTGGGTACATAGCAGGATCATTTAGGAGATTTTTGTTTTTGTTTTTTATCCCCCAATACATCTTGCAGGGCACTAGCACAAACCAGTTAAATTAAGATCTTCAGTGGTGTTCTCATACCTGTTTGGTACACAAATCAATGTAATAGAAACACTTTATGCCATTTATGTTAAATATCTCTGCTAAATCTCTCTTGTTTGAATTCAAACACTTGATCGTAACTTACTGTTAGCTTTACTGAGTTTAGTGTGTTATTACCTTCATGGTTATAATCCTCCCTTTCACTGTCTGGACAATACTAATTTAAAAAAATCCAGATTTTAATAAGTATGATATGTGGGTTTAAGGATGTCTAGCCAAAGACAAAGGCACAAACCATTGAATTTCATAAACAGAATGGGTGTGGACTTGGAGAAAGATGGCAAGGACATCACAGATATATTTTAATTGGCTGAGAAGTGAGGAAGTACAAGAAAAAGATAGGCCCACATCATGGAAAAAGTTTCTGAATAAACTTGAATGATCTAACGTATGGTTTTCTTCTTTGTTCTTCATCAAATAGAAGAAATATCAAAATATAGGTAGGTGAGGACCTCATAAATGAGTACAAACCTTCTCTAAATAAAAATAGGAGAGACAAATATGTATTTTGGATGACAGAGATGGGGAAAAAAAGGAAATATAACACCCTGAATGAAACATGAACATCTGTGTGCATAAATTGTAATCTAGCACCAGAGTTTCGGGTCAGCTACCTAAGCAAAGACTGGGTAAAACCTAGTACCGTGGGAATTCATATTAAAAATATCCTACAGTTTACTGAAAGATAGTAAGAATTTCCAATGTGGCATAGTTGTTTTCTGTTCTAGGATAGGAATATAGTAGCCTGAACAAATAGAGTAGTAGTTCCGTTGTCTGTTTTGTTGAAGTTTATATTTGTTTTAATTCTATTGTGCACTAATGTAGCAGTGCTCAGAAGACTTCCTGGTCAGAGGTGTGTGTCCTAGAAGTTCCCCTTTCCAATCTCCTGAGATATTAGTACCAGCAAAGCTGTCATCTTTTCTTCAGTGGTCTGAGTCCTAGCTTTCTGGACACTCTCACAAGCATATAATTTCTAATAATTTTGTCCTCTTCTTTTGTTCCCCCAGTCATAGGGTAGTAGCTGCAGTTACTACCTTCATGTTCCCTTTTGCCTTTTCAGTTTTCTGATACCTGGGTGATAGGTCTTTTAATTAAATTCTATTAAAATAACTTGTGTAGTTTCTATCTTCTGACTGTGCCCTGATGATTACAGCCAGGGGTTAGTAGATTATGGAATATGGGTAATTAATCTTCTCAAATATTAAAGGCTTGCATGTGAAAGAAAATGTATCAGATATGCCTCAGAGTTGGTTTCTTTACATTTCCTTCTGGGAGATTGTCTGCCCCTATTTTCTACCAATGTGGATAGTCATGTTCTAGATAGAGCACGTGACCTAGTTCTGTGGGCACAGCTAATTGGCCCAGATTGGGCACTTTACTTAGCAGAGATTCTAGGCAGATCAATTTGCCTATGACAAGGTTTGGCATAAAGTGCTCTGCCTAAAGATAGATGAACTCAGCCAAATGGATTCTTTCTTTTATGATTTTGAACCAAGAGTCTCAGTTCAAAGCTGGACCCAAAGAAGCATGTGATGTAGTCAAATCGATTAATTGCACAGCATTAGTGGCTCATGAATTCCTGCCACGGAGTTTTTCAGAGACATTTGACCCATGAATCATTCTCTTCTACCCTCAGCAAAAACATTTCCATAATTAAGACTGGGTTTACTTTGTGAGATGGATAGATCTCTATCATTTGAATGTTCAAGCAGAGAATGGGTACCTATTAGGTTTGCTTTTCATGTTAGAATATAAGATGTGCATGTATTTCTGGGCTCTGCTCTAGACCCATTGAAGAATAATATTCTAAAAATGAAGTCAAGTTATATACACGAAAAATAGCAATAAGAGCAACTCCCTCCTCCATGTTATAATGAAGATCAGTCAGATATGGGGGGGGAAAAAAAGGACTACAGGATTTAGGCTATCAGTTGTTGAATAATAAACTGCCAGCACATAACATCTCCCCATTTTTATTTTGTCTTATGACTTTATAGGTCAGGAATTCAATTGCCCAGTTTCTCCTGGGTAATTCTGTACTATCTGATATTAATTAGGGCTACACGGTGATATTGACCTGGAAGCTGGTTTCATCTGGAGTATATAGGATGGTTTCACTCGTACACCTGGCATTGTAGCAGGGAGGGCCAGAAGTTTTCTTTTTTTTTTCTTTAATTTTTTTACACTCCATATAGTTTCAAGACTTCTTGTAGTCTTTCCAGCAAGGCAGTTGAATGTCTTACATGGTAGCTCAACATCATGTGGTAACTTGGGGCTCTCGGGCGAGGCAAAAACTGGATCTGGCAAATACAGCTTCTGTGGTTCTCTATTGGTTAAAACAGGCACAGGCCAGCCCAGTTTTGAGGGAGGGAAATTAAACCCTATCTCCCAATCAGAAAAGAGTTAAAGAATTCGTGTCTGTCTTTAATCTGTCAGGAAGATCTCTTAAATTATGGTAAACTCCCTCTTTAAATCCTGAAGAGAGGGCATTCAAGAAGGACAATTCTGATGTCCGGGAGCTGCCTGAGAAGACCCATCAGGCAGGGTATGGCTAGCAAGAGGGATGTCTGACTTGTCCTCTGGGAGAGAAAGTAAATAATGAAGAGCATACAAAAAGAGGGAGAGTCATTAAAGATAATCTTTTTTAAAAAAATTATGTTATCACTATACACTATATCATTAGTTTTTGATGCAATGCTCCAAGATTCATTTTTATGCATAACACCCGGTGCTCCATGCAATCCGTGCCCTCCTTAAAACCCATTACCAGGCTCACCCATCCCCCCCCATCTCCCTCCCCTCTAAAACCCTCAGCTTGTTCTTCAGAGTCCACAGTCTCTCATGGTTTGTCTCCCCCTCCAATTCCCTCCTCCCCCATTCACTTTTCCCTTCCTTCTCCTAATGTCAGTTAAGATAATCTTACCCTAAGCAGAGTTTTATTTGAGACTCTTTTCTAATTAGTCTACTGGAATAGGATGGAAGAATTTGAGTCTATAGGCTACTTTTGGATTGGAAGTAGGTAATATTTGCTGAATTCTTAATTGCCAGTAAATGTTATCAATCACCAGTAATAGTGATAGTAACTATTACATTAATGAATTCTATTTGTCATTCTTTCAGTATGAATATATGCATTCTTTCTACTGAAACAGGTTTTGTCTTTTAACTGAAAAGGAAATAGAAATGTTTAGTTAGAATTCCTTTAGATTTTAAAAAGGTATCATAAAACATAATAAGGTCACTGTTAGAATTTTTTCTGGAAAGCTAGACTGATATCATTTTTCCTATTGTAACTTAAGTTTTAGAATTGCCTTTCTTAAAGTTATAGCAACTTATTTTTGAAATATGAAGCATGCTGTGATAAACTTGTTTTCCTCCTTTATTAAATTATTTCCTAGAATCGCATTTCTGAGCTGTGACTGCTGTTGATGTTATTTATACTTGAGAACAGATTAAGCATGTTTTTGTTTATATTAATTATGAAACTGAGGCACTTGGGATTATTATTATTTTTTATTTAATTTTTCCTCTTGTAGGGGTTGGTTATTACTTTGCTCTAAGCTGCTGTGAGTGACTCAGAAATGAAATTGACAGAACTATTCAATATCAAAATATGTTGATTTAAATTAACAGCACAAAAGAGTTTCAGTGAAAATGCTATGTCATTTAATAAATTAACAAACTAATGCTAATGTTTGGTTTAACAAAGGTACTTAAAGTTTTGTTTTATTGAGCAAAGTCTAGGGAACTAAAATGATTCTATTGATACTCTCCCAAGATAATAAAACAAAAGTTCCAAGAACAAAAGGTTATGTCCTAACTGCCCCCTTACCAACCTCCTTAGGTTTAAAAAAATTAAAAAAAAAAATAAAAACAAACAAACAAAAGATTGTTTCTGGCAACTATTCTGTTGGTGACTTGACCGGTTGGAAAAGTAATGATCTCTTAGGGGAAAGTCCTATATTTCTTCTATGGAAAATAATTACTATGGACAGCTTTTGCATATGAGTTTTAATCGTCTGGCCAGAGTTTCTATTCCAGCCACTGCTGTGGCAGTGAATTTTTCACAGGCTTCTAGCATCTTCATGCAGGTAAACCGGATAGCAGCTTGCCACTTCATTTCAGAGCCTCAGGCCCGAACTGAGTGCCTTTAACTTCCTGGGCCTGACCTTCTCTCATATGATATCATAGGAGACCTATGGTAATTTCTTGTGTGTAAAACCTAAAAGTGCAGGGATGCAAAGCGGAGGGGTAAATGCCTCCCTCTCTCTTCCTGTGGGCAGATGGTTCCTAGACACATTTCTTAAGCTCAGAGTCCTGAGGGATGGAGTAACCAGGTTCCCATAGTAGCAAACACCTACCTCCTGGTTAGCACTCTTTTACTTCCCTGTTTCATTCCTGTTACCTGTGGTCATATCCCCCAGTTGTTTACACATAAACTTCAGTGTCTTAGATATGCTTTTTGGGGGCAGAACTTAAATGGGCTCTTTAACCTTGTTTCCTCCTTTTACATTACCAGTAATGTGTTGGAATTTAATTAGGGCATGTTTTCTCAAAATTGAAACCAGGAATATCCTAGGATAGGAGACTGTTCAGCATACTGTATCATCCGTTCTTATCTTGTTTCAGTTTTCTCTGTTGGTACATCTCTGATCTTTGTTCCATTGGCACACTGACAAGAACTTTTGGATGAACACTGTCTTCTTGTGAAGTCATATTTTGGAGAAAGATGTTTTGAATTTCAGAGGTCTGGAAATGTTCATGAAATTTTTAATTCCACCCCGAACGATAGAATGGCATCAAGTCTGATTTAAAAAAAAATCATACCATGTTTTCTCCTCTCTGAAACCCTAAGTATTATATAGAGGAGAAATAAACATTAATTGAGCTGGAGTTTAAGTTGGAGATGGCCCAGTTGCCAGCTTTGCAAATCATCACAAATTCCTTCTTAGACCCAACTTTCACTTGTTGAGATTAGTTGTGTGTCTTATAATTTCAGTTTTTCTCAAGTGTTACATAGAAAGTATCATTCTAAGATTAAAAATAGTTTTGAGTATATAACTGGAAGAAATGTACATACAGTTCACTGCAATAAAGCTTTTTAGGATCCTAGGCTAAAGTATTTCAAAATTACATAGTCTCATGAAGATATAGTGTCACCCTTGTGAAATCTCGGTAGTATAGCATTTTATTTATTCATATTTGCAATATCCTACTCATGTTGGTAAATACATTTTAGAGGACTTGATAGGTAGCTTAAGAAAACTGTATGCTTTCTAATGTTATTAAAAAAGATATAGAAGAATTTTGAAGTTTAGTGCTAAAGACCAACATTTTAATTACCTAGAACATCTCTGTTTATTGGTTGGACAGATTTCTGGCTGTTTTAGAAACTTAGGATGTTATAGAATCCAGCAAAAAATAGCATAGTTGGTAGTTTACATTGGAAAATAAGCATCAAAATTATTGGGGACATAAACTGTTTCAGGAACTAGACATTGAGAGAAGTGCTTTAGATGTATTTGTCTCATTTAATCTTCAAAGTCTTACAAGATCAGTCTGATGAGATCAATGTTACTATTAGTCTTTGAAAGAGACAAGAGAACTGGAGCTTTAAAGAAATTAATAATTTTGATTGAACTTACCTAGCTATTAAGTTGCAGGCCAGTATCCATTTCTTTTCCACTTCTAGTTCTGGTGCTCTGAATGGTCACTCCCCTTGAGAAGACCTAAATCTGATGGCCACTCCAAGGAGAAACTGATCATTGGTTTGCTGGCCAAATGGAAATCAGATTTACTTGAAACAAAAACCAGGGACTGTAAGAGAAAATCCAGAGAATGAATAGGAATTACAGGATCTAGAGTTCAAAGAGAACGATAGAAAGAAGAAAGTAGAAGGTAAGTATCTGGTCAATAATAAAAATGATAATAAGAGTGACCATGGCCATACACATCAGAAGATGAAAGGCAAATCTGTAACAGGAGTAGTTCTATGGAGCAGTAGCAAATGGACCTGTTAACTAACTTACTGGTTATCAGAGTACAAATTGGTAGTGGATTTTAAGTTGAATATGCTGCCTTCTGTTTAAGAAAGTGGAGAATAATATAGTAGGAGTTAGGCATACACCAATGGCTTATATCATTAAAATAGAAATCTTTTACATAAAAAGTTGTCTTTCAGATATCTGAAAACCTGTATCACAAAAAAATAGCCCTTCTTTCAGTAATTCTGTTCTTTGGATATCATTATTTAAGGTTCTTGACATAGAAAAGATTGGGAAAACTTTAAGTATCACACTTCAAGGCATTGTGTTTTTCCCATTTATTACTGTTTAGTTCTCAAATGAATAGGACACCAAAAGGTAATATCAATTTCTATTTAAAAATTCCTTCAATGGAAAACTTTATATTTAAACCACAGTAAATGTTGACTACTACTGAAAATTTTATTACTCAAGAAATGAACGTAGAGATTTCAGATGATTATTTCAAGGGACAGAATCGTAATTGGTTTAGGCAAGAACACTTTATACAATTTTATTATTTCCTTTCATATTTTATCACCAAGCCTATTCCCCATGCCTTCTTTCTATATATCTTATCCCTCATTCATCCGCTGTATGTTCTTTTAGTTCCTATTCCATATATGTATATCTGTAAAATATGGGTAAAACGGTTCTATTTAATCTTCATAATAGTGATGTACTCTGAACTTCATTTTCTCTAAAAGATGTTCCTTAAATTTTAGTTACTGTATGTAGATCTAGTTCATTCTTTTTCCTTTTCTTTTATGAATATAGCATGTATTATTTATTAATACCCTCCTATTTCCTTCCTCCTTAGGCATCTCTGTGTTTCTTGGGTGGTAACCCACAGCCTGAATAGCTATGTTACAGGTTACATGAACACCGTGTTTTACTAAATATGAATACATTATAGTCCAAAATAACTGCACATATTTGCATCCCACTGACAAGATTTCCTAGATATTCACTAACCTATTTGATATGCTGTTTTTACCTATTTAAGGATGTAAAATACTGCATTACCCTTAATTTACATTTGTCTTATTAGTGAGATTGAATATTGCTTTATATAATTATTGTCAGCCACAAATCACCTCTTCACTGGCCCGTACTTCTGCTTCCTTGACTAAGGAGGGCCTTAGTAACTCCTTCAGTTGTAAATATTGGTGTGTCAGAAGGCTCAATATTTGAACACCTTCTCTTCTTAATCTATAATCACTCTCTTGACTTTTAAAATCCTCAGTTTGGATTAGATTACCATCTATGTCCTGATGACATTTAAATACTTATCTTTAGGTAGGACTCCAATGAGTAACTTAAGACTTACATGTCCAAAAGTGAAATTTGATCATATTTTCCTATCGTTACCTATAAAAAAGATTCCTCTTGGTCTGAAAGTTATGTATTATATTCAAGGCCCGTATTCTATATTTTTCTGTCAGTATTGTCTGACCCAAAGGAAGTCTTTGGTCCTGTGCTGATATTGTAAGGAGCTTTAGGATTATAATGTCATTCCTCATTATATTGAAAATAACTTAAATTGTAACTAAATATTTATTTTCCATTCAATTTTCTTCCTGCAGGAATCTCTTTTAAAGAATCTTTCACCGCTGGGGCAAATAATACCTTATATGTTAATAAAAATAATTAAAAAAAAAATCTTTCAAAGATGATACTTATATGATAAAACTTCTGAGAATTTTTCTACTGAAACTTTTATTTTATCAAAAAATTATACAAGGGGAAGGGTAGGAAAATATACTCTTCCATTGTGCCCAGGAGGTGAGAAAAACAGTTTGATACAAACAGAATCCTCTCTGCCACAGAACACTGTCAAATTGAAGCCTAATATAAAGACTTTTCTAGTTTTGGAAAGAGTTTTGCTTATAATTTTATCAGCTATTTTATCCCCTGCCTGCACCATTTATTTTCCCTTTTGGCTTTCCAACTCAGTGGATTTTGACACTGCTATTTCTGTTCTCCAAAATTCTTGTCCTTTTCTTCTCATTTTCTCCCCTGCTCATATTCTCTTGTCTTTTGGGAGAATGCCCTGACCTAATATTCTAGTTAAATGAGTACATTCAAAATTGCATTACTTATCTACTCCATTGGATTATTTAATAAATCTTACCTTGTTTGTCTGATGTTTCCATTTTAGAAATATGTGATTATCCTGCTGCATGTTGCAAATAAGTTCCCTTTTCTGTTTTACATATATTTTACTTGTTTGTTCAGTTTGTTTTAGATTTCTGTACTTGTCCCTTCCTTTGAATTAATTTTCCCCCTTTAAAAGTTTTTCTCTGTTGTCTTCTAAAATAGTTTTCATGTTTCTCAACGTCTCTTAAAGATTTGCTTACAGAGAAAAATTATTTCCTAGAAAGAAAGGAAACAACAGATGGCCTGGTCTGCCATCTGTTGGGTGGGTTAGAATTATGAAACGATACTGGTAAGTTTGGGGCTTATGCTTACCATTCCCTTTTTTCACCTACTAGAGTGTGCTTTTCAAACCTTGCACTCGGGCACTGCTCTAGTCCTCAGTGGCAACTTGTCTTGGTAGTTTCCCAGTCCTGCAAACTGGGAGGAGGACTTAAGGAGCAGCTGGCTGGGGGCAATCCTTGTTTTGGCTCTCTGTACTAGCCAGGGCATTTCTGCTACCTGGTGGTTATCCTATACCTTCCAGGTGGAGATCTGGCCTTCCTGCCCTGTAGTATTAACAGAATGGACAATGACTGGGGAATAAGAATTTCAGAGTAATATGAGAAATGGGTTTGCTGTTTTTAGAAATAATAAAATATCTGAAGTTGTGGAGAAGTATATAGTGAAGACATCTAAGATTTTGAAGGAGAGAGGAATCTGTGTCCATTTGCCCTTTTATTTGTTCATCAAACATCTATTTAACAAATATTGATCAAAGAGTTATTATGGGCCCCAAACTGTTAAACTGTTACATTGACTGTGCTAGAAATTCAGTAGTGAACAAAATAGAAAAAACACCATGCTTGCAGACTGTGGATGGAGAAGACCAAAGAAACTGACGTATAATCTGTTAGGGGAGGATACGTGCTATGAATGAAAGCAAAACATTTGAAGGATAGAGAATGTCAGAGGCTAAGAAGGCAAGAATAAAGGAGAATGAAGTAGGTTCTCTCTCCTTTCCTGAATGGAAGGAGAATTCAAGTAGGTTCACTTAGTCTCTATCACTTAGAATCCATGTAATTGTAGGCAAGCTTTGTGGTGGAGATTGAGTGGGACAATGCATGTGAAGGTCATTGTACAGCATAGACTAGGGACTCAAAGAATGGGAGCTACCAATAATACACATTATTAAAAAGCCCAGATTAATAATTAAAATACTGCCTTAGCATATATAACTTTCCTGTTATTAAAAATTGCTTTTCATTTGTTAAATTCCTGTGGGATTGGCAGCAAACTCACATAGCAAATCTTCTTATTCACTTTGTTTTTATATCTGAGGATCATCAGTCATGGTTTTGAACATGTATGGTGAAGTTAAGATTCTACTGGCAGGAAACAGTGATTTTCAAGGGCCACTCAAGGAAGAATATGGATTAGTGAAATATATAGAGGAGAACTAACAAACATTTGCTAAATTCTTTCCAGTTCTTGAAAAGGAAATAGGGGTATTGCTTTTCTCCCCCTTCTATCTCTCATCTCTCGTGTGCTCTCACTTACACATGCACACACATGTGCGTGTGCACGCAGACACACACATATTAAACCAACAGAAGACTTAGAATAATTTGGTCATATACACATAATTAAACATTTCCTGTCCTGTTCAAGATTTTCATCAGCATAAATATGTAAGCAACATCAAAGGACATATCCTTTCCATCTTCCAACATCTCCCTGGCACCATCCACATGAGAATAAACATCTCCTTGTTTTATAGTTACATTTGATCAAACATGATAGTAATCATTCAGCTTAATCTCCTACCTCGAACATCAGAACAGGTCTGAATAAATTGACTATTCTGTAAGACTGTCCACTTTTAAGAGTAGAATATCTTGCATCAGAGATGAAGCTATAAAGTTTGGGCCACTTTGTCTAAAGACATTTCCCAGAGAGGCGTCTAAAAGACTTCGAGTGGCCACAGCACTTCAACAAATGTATGATTATTCAACTTTACTCCTTTATAGGGAATAGAACTCCTTTAGATAAGTGATCACCAATTTTTAGAATCCAATTTTTTTTAAAGATTTTATTTATTTATTTGACAGACAGTGATTACAAGTAGGCAGAGAGGCAGGCAGAGAGAGAGAGGAGGAAGCAGGCTCCCCGCTGAGCAGAGAGCCTGATGTGGGGCTCTATCCCAGGACCCTGGGATCATGACCTGAGCCGAAAGCAGAGGCTTTAACCCACTGAGCCACCCAGGTGCCCCAGAATCCAATTTTTTTGTTCCAAACGTAATTTTATTTCAATTGTTATATATAAAATCTGAAAAACAGTTACTTTTTCTGGCTGAAATTTGGTGGAAAGGGATGGTAGTTATGAGAAGCCCAGATGCCCTCTATTCAGTTTTCTCCTGACTTCCTGAGGCAGCTTCCTTGGGGTCTGGGAACACTATTTGGAGACCACTAATTCAAATGTCTGAATTCTCTAATTGTTAGGTGCAGGTAAATAAGAAAAAAATAGATGTGGTCTCCACTGATTCTTTATAACATGGGCTTACCATGCCCAGATTATATTTCCTATTACATATTTTGATTGTAGAAGGATAAAACAAGAATATTCAACTACCAAAATGAAGTATTCCAGTAGCATGGGCAGCTTCTAGCTATTCAATAGTCTCTTACTGAGGAATAGATTTACCTGAAAAGGGAGAGTTGAGAAATAATCATCCTCTCTGTGCCGGATGCTCGAGTGGGCACAACAGGTTTGCAGTGTTTATGTGTAATTGTGTCCTCATATTCCAATCTTCATTCATTTATCAACACTTTTTAAAATCCTCTATACACCAGGACCACTGTGAGGGTTTAAAGACAAAAAGGAAATAGAAGAAGAAAAAACACAAAGTCTGTAGGCTTTTGATGTTCAAACTGTATGACTTATTTGATACTGAAATATATCTAATTATGAAAGAAAAGTACCCACTGGCAGTGAAAAACATTTTTTATTTTCAGGTTGGCTAGAATTGCCAGAAAAAAAAACTATGTTACAATATCATCGAATTAATGATCCTCATTGCTTTAATGATAGATTATTTTTTAATGTGATAGTTTCTACTTTGAAGTTTTTGGGTACTGATTGTTGGGGG
This sequence comes from Enhydra lutris kenyoni, assembly GCF_002288905.1. Lineage (NCBI taxonomy): Eukaryota > Metazoa > Chordata > Mammalia > Carnivora > Mustelidae > Enhydra > Enhydra lutris. The sequence continues at coordinate 5,276,503 of NW_019154154.1, read as the reverse complement.
TATAAAAATAACTTACACAAACAACCATTCTGTATTATTTATTGGTGTCCTCCATCTGTCCCTTAATACTATGTGTGAGGTATGGCCTGGGTACTTCTCAAGGAAAGGCTAGACATTTCTTTAAGAGATATATTAAATGAAATCCAGCCTACCCAATTATATACTTGAAAACTATGGATGGGAGACATGATCCTGTAGAAAGCAATCATGTCCTTTGTGTTGCTAGTAGCACCAATATTATGGTAAATAATTGGTATTCAGTGCTTTATTCACTGGCTAATGGGTTGAAGCCAAAAACTATTGGCCGTGAAGATCCTACAAAGAGGGCACTATTCTAAGAGGAATAGCTTGAGGGTCATTAAGTTCCACAACTTTCACTGTCACTTCAAAAACCAGATATTAAGCAAAGGCATTCTGTACAATTTATTTCCTGAACTTTGGCCAAAGAATATGATTTTCTCCTAATTCAAACACTATCAGCTCCAGTAAATGACAGTTCACAGCTGCTTTCTTAGCCTTGTTTGCACCCAAGTTTTCAGGAGGGCACACAATTGCCCTTAGACTCGGTTCTAAATTTTAAGGATTTGTGATTTGTTAGCTAGGATGACTCAGATGAAACCCCCTTCTGAAGAGATGACTCAGTGGTATTTAAAGAAATACTGTTAGATTAACTGGAAAAATAAAATCTTTGAAGATAGTCCTTCTTTGTACTGTTTTATGACATTAGATGACATATTGCTCTCTGTGACCTATTTTTATATCTGTTGTGGTACTATTGGTGCTTTAGGTGGTGGTTGCAATAGCAACAATACATTACCTCTGACCTTGCTGATTCTTGATTTGGGATAATTTCCAAAGGGATTGGCTGACATTGACTTACTCTTGTCACCCAAAGACCTAGATTGCTGAGCTGAATAACAGTCTTAATAAGAGTATTATTTTCTATATACCATATATATATATATATATATATTTCTATACTTTCTAGAGTATTTTGATTGAGAAAGAAAATACATAGGCATTTTAAACATTTGTTGGGTTGGAAATCATTATTAGCAGATCACAACCTGTATTTTTCCAGTTATTGGTTGTATGATCTTAATTTTCTTGTCTGTGAAACAGTGATCATAATATCTACTTCTTGGCGTTTCAACTCCTTTGTCCATTAAATGGTGGTACTAAGTAAGTCTACATCATGGAATTGTAAGTGGTAGTGGGTTAATAAACATAAAGTGCTTAAGCAATACCTGGGATATCAGTTCTTCCAATGTTTCAGCTGTTTCTGAAAATTATTTTTAGCAGTATGATTATTACTCTTTGTTAAAACTATAAAACATTATTTCTGGGCCTTCTTTAAATATCACAGGAAAAGTTTAGTCTAGACCTTTATTAATTACAATGATATGGATCAAATGTGTGTATTTAACTGTAATGTAAATATTCTAAACTAGAGAATTCACTAATGTAGACTCCCCCAGATTAATGAAATTTCCTTCCATTAGTCTAGGTCTTATGCTAAGAATTTGAATTGCACTCACAGCTTGTGCCAAGCATTATTATATATATTAAAACACTGTATGCTGGAAAGTGCATCATAATTACAATTGTCATAACTTTTATTCCGAATGATTTTTCTAATTTCCTCTTTTCCTTCTTAACTTTGTTAATAGTTTTGACTCTTCTATGGTAGTGGTATATGAGTAACTGTTAAACTTGCTTTGGGCAAATGTTGTTTGAACTTAATCAGCATACATTCTTCTTTTATCAACAGCTGTTTTTCTTTGTTGTTGTTTTGTTTTGTTCATTTAGGCCTAACATCTTTACTGTGAGATAGTTTTGATGCCAGTTGTCCCCCCCCCCAAAAAAAGGTGTCCTACTCCCCCCGCCCTTTTTTAAAAAAAGATTTTATTAATGAGAGAGAGAGGCAGAGGGAGAAACAAGCTCTCCACTGGTCAAGGAGCCCAATGTAGAACTGGATCCTAGGACCCGAAGATCATGACCTGAGCCAAAGGCAGACACTTAACCATCTGAGCCACCCAGGTGCCCTCCACCTCTTTTTTAGCAAATTTCAAGAAATGGATCCCTGGAATTACAAACTTGAGCAGAGACACAAAGACCAAAACTGATCCTAGTTTTTTAATCATCCAGAAAGCATCAGAGAGCTACTGTGATTACTTCCTGTTACCCTATCACTGGCACTACTTTTGTTCCTTCTCTTTATTGACCTAGTTCTTTGGTTCTTTGTTTTTCTCAGTGTTGCCATATTCTTCCAATAAATTCTGTTTGAATATTGAAGATAGCCAGAATTGGTTTTTGTTGCCGGCAGTTAAATTCTGTAGTGGTATGGTGTCACAAAAATAGACCCCGAGTTGGTGAGAATGCTGTGGTCCCAGGAATTTGTTGAATTTAGCCCTGTGAAACTCACTCAGCTGGACATAGCTGCTGCTTCTAGAAATGGAAATGTTTGCGCTTCTTCGTTTTGGAATTTTATTCTAGCTCAAATACCACAAAAACATTTCTGGGATTTAAAAAAAAAAAAAAGTATTAAAGATGGAAGCCCTCGGGGCGCCTGGGTGGCTCAGTGGGTTAAGCCTCTGCCTTCAGCTCAGGTCATGATCTCAGGGTCCTGGGATCGAGCCCCGCATTGGGCTCTCTGTTCAGCGGGGAGCCTGCTTCCCCCTCTCTCTCTGCCTGCCTCTCTGCCTACTTGTGATCGCTCTCTGTCAAATAAATAAATAAAATCTTTAAAAAAAAAAGATGGAAGCCCTCTGAGCAAGCCAAAAGTACTTAAATAAAGGAGACACCCGACTAGGTCCATATCAATGATTAAAATACCCTCGTACACTAACATGTTAGATCAAGACAGCACTGAGGAAATGTGTTGGAGGAAATGGCTTGAAACATAGAGGATGGCCACATCAGATAAATGGAGAATATGTATAACTTTTCCCTACTGAGGGGAAAAGAAGATTCAGGAATTATTATCGGTAGCAACAAATAAAACTTTGCTCCTGAGGTGTTGTTTTTTATTCTCCCTCTGTGGCCTCTAACATTAACTGTAAAAGAGCGGTGAGGACAACTCCTCATTAGTTGTCCTGTCCTCTGACCAAGAGCAAAGTCAGGAAACCAACCCTGAAGTGCATGTAATATTGGTTGCCAAACCTTATAATTCTACCAAATTGTTGTTGTTTTTGGATGTATATATCAAAAAAAAATCCAAAAGACAAATATATATCATATATATTTTTTATATATATCATATAGATATACATACATCATATATATATATATACACACACACATATATATATCATGCTGTTTTATTTCATTTTTTGTTTCAAACCATTTTATTGAGGTAGATTACCATATGGAAAGTTTTACATATTTAAGGTATAAATTTGAGTTTGGGGTAAGTTTAAACCTGTGAAACCATCACCATCATCAAGGCTGCAAACCTGTCCATTTCCTTCAAAAGTTTCCTCCTGCCTCCTTTATTACTATTATTTTTGTGTGTGGTAAAAACACTTGATGTCTATCCTGTTAGCAAACTTCAAGTATGTGATATAGAGTATAGAGATATTTAACTATAGACAGAATACTATATAGTCCATCACCATAACTTCTTTATCTTAGATGACTGAATCTATATACCCTTTTCCTCTTCCCAGCCCTTGGCAATCACCATTCTACTTTCTGCTTCTGTGAATTTAACTATTTTAGATTCCATATGTAAGTGAGATTATGGAGTATTTGTCTTCCTGTGTCTGGCTAATTTCACTTAGTATAATGATTGCCAGGCCCATCCATGTTGCTACAAGTGGCAGGATTTTCTTGTTTTTAAAGGCTGAATAATATTCCATTATAGGTGTATACCCCATTTTCTTTATCCATTCATCCAATGATGGACATTTAGATTATTTGCATATATAAGCTATTAAAAATGTTGTGATGAACATGGGAGTGCAAATATCTGAGATACTGATTTCAGTTCCTTTGCATAATACTCAGAAGTGGAGTTGCTAGATCACAGAGTAGTTATATTTTTAATTTTGGGGGAACCTCCATACAGTTTTCCATAATGCCTGTAGCAATTGATATTCCTCTAATGTGTGCCACAGTTCTTTCCTACTCCTCTTTGCTGAGATTTATTTTTTTTTTAATGGATATCCTAATGTGAGTGAGAGATCTCATTATGGTTTTGATTTGCATTTTTCATAGTTACTGATGTTGAACAGCTTTTCATGTACCTGTTGGCTCTTTGGAAAAAAGTCTGTGCAAGTCCTTTGCTTATTTTTCAATTAGGTTACTTGTGTGTGTGAGGGGGTTTTTGTTTATTTGCTATTTGTTTGAGTTCCTTATATTTTTTTGGATATTAATCCCTTATTCAATAAATAGTTTGCCATATAAGTAAATTGGTTGAACATATAAAAATTTTCTGCCATTGTGTAACTTCCCTTTCCATTTTGTTCATGAATTCCTTTGCTGTGTGGAAGCTTTTTAGCTTGACATAATACCACTTGTTTATAGTCTATGTTTTTGTCACCTATATTTTTGGTCTCATATCAAAAAAAAAAAATATCACCAAGACCAATTATCAAGGAGCTTTCCCCTGTCTTTCTCTCCTAGGAATTTTACAATTTCTGTTCCAACGTTTAAGTCTTTAGTTTGAGTTGATTTTTTTTTTTTCTTTTAAAGATTTTATCCACACACTTGAAAGAGAGTGCAGGAATGGGAGCACAAGTGTAGGGAGGGGTAGAGAGAGAGGGAGAAGCAGACTCCTCACTGACCAGGGAGCCCAATGTGGGGCTCCATCCCAGAACCCTGGGATCAGGGTCTGAGATGAAGGCACATGCTTAAATGATTTGAGCCACCCAGGTGCCCCAAGTTTGAGTTGATTTTTATGTATAAGGGTCCAATTTTATTCTTTTGCCTGGGGCTACCCAGTTTTCTCAACTCTGTTTATTGAAGAAGGTATTCTTGTTTGTAGGAGGTTGCCGAAATTGGTGTTTCTGTGTGGTAATGAGGGCTGCAACCTCTTATTCCACCATGTTGTTGATATCATTCCTCAAATTGTTGATAAAAGCTTATTATCAGTCGACTTATTAATATCTGTGATGAGAGGAGAAATTGTTACTTCAAAGAGGAAGTTGTTACTTAACCTTAGACTCGCTAATAGATTACTAGTTGCTTCCACCATTGTTTCAGAAATAAATTGTTCCGGGGATGGAGATGGGGTGGGAAAGTGTAATCCTATACTACATGGCTTTTTCCTAAGATGTACTTTTTTATATATACATTTCAAAGGATGTTAAAAGGAAAATATTTTAAAACTAGGTCTAGTATTCATTTATTAATATGTGTATTTATTTTACCTATCCTATTATTGATGTACATCTAATAAAAATGATATCTTAGGAAATGTTCAGTGGATACAGGACATAAATATGTACATACAGAAACAAAAATATAGCTATAAAATATATGTAATGCTCTAATATGCACAGAGCAAACTACTGAGTTAACACCTGCTTTTGGAAATGGGAAATTTGAACTTCTATCAAGTAGAACAAAACTTCCAAAATAGTTAGAGCTAATGGAAGTTCTATATCACTGAATCCAACTGAGTTCACTTAAGGTGATAGACATAGTTTGTGGAACTCATGATTCCTCAAATAATATCAAGGGCTCTGTAGGTATTCAGTCATCTAAGTTAATGATGATAATTCGGCCACATTGGTGTTTAATCACATCACCTATAGTTTGGAAATGATACCATTGTCCTTCATTTTCACTTTGTTGGGATATGCTAAATTGTTACTAAAATGGTATTCATCCTAAGCTGTAATCTAAAACACCTGTATCTCATACCTTATTAATATTTTGTAACCCAGATAACAAGGAGATCTCATTTAAGTTTTTCTTATCTATATGTAAATCCTACAACAAAAGCATACATGGCAAAATTTTAACAAGAAATTGATACTTAAAATAAGTGTATTCATGCTCATTTTAAATACTATTTATTGGCTAAATTGTATATTTTGAGAACATAGTATTGGAATACTTCCCAATTTAGAAAGTTTTACCATATTCTCACTTGCCTTGTCTTGTTCTGTCCCACCCAACCAGACTCTACACAATCCTGAACTGATTTAAGAAAAAGAGTTAATTCTGATTCTGCAAACCTTGAAGCAACTAGCCTAGCTATTTCCATGACTGGTTCAACAAGAAGCACAGAAAATGATAGAAAATGCATGCAAGAATAATTCTTTCATTTTTAGAAGAATGCCCCAAAGTTCACCTAACTGGCTACGTTTTAAGGAAGGCAGAGCAGAAGGGCTGAATGTGCTCTCAGTTTCCCTGTGCAAAAGAAGAGAAAAGCTCTCTTCTATCCTCAACAAACTTTTTGGAAGACTTCCTGACATCCCTTATAAATGCTGGTCTTGGATCATCAGATCAGAGAATTAGAACAGTGACTGAATCTTTTATAACCTCAAATCATTTGTCATTGATCTGCCATTTCCCCTAAAAACAAACAAACAAAAAAAACTAGACAATATAAGAACTATGGGAAAAAAAAAACAAAATAAAAATACATAAAAAAATCCTACTCAGAATTTTTTCTGTTCTTGACATATTGTTTAACATAAAGATGGAACTCTAAAGAAAAGCTCTAATCTTTCTTTTAGAAACAAAATACCTACGTGAACATAAAACTGACCAACAGTGCCCAAGAAATTACCCAGGGCCACGAATACAAAAACAGAGCTTTATTTTATAAATTCAAAATCGGGTGACAGAACCGTAGAAAATTTGTGCTCATTAGGATGATACCAACAGGTTTCCAAATTAGAAATAATCCAGAATGCATGGAATAATAGTCAGCCTAAACTTTGCAATAAGGCGAGGAAGGAAACAAATATATTTTGGAAAGATTTGGTAGTCAAAATTGAAAAAAAAACTTAATTTTCAATTAACCAGGTGACCTTAATCCATGAGCATTTTAGTTTTTAGTTTGGAAGTATGAGAGTAAAGGGTAGTTCTAAAGTAAGACAAGTAGAAATTTCAGGTAGACAACTTCTTAAATGTCAGTTCTGTTTTAATTATTATTTTTCTTTATATAGTGATTTGGTAATTATGTACATCACCTGGTCCTCATCAGGACAAGTGTACTCCTTAATCCCCATCACCTATTAAACCCATTCCCCCACCCTTTCCCTCTCCAGTAATCATCAGTTTGTTCTCTATAATAGTCTACTTATTGTCTCTCTCTCTCCCCTGCCCCCACTGTGTGTTTGCTTTGTTTCTTAAATCCCACCTATGAGTGAAATCATGGGTGTTTGTCTTTCCCTGACTAGCTTATTTCACTTAGCATTGCATTTTCTAGCTCCATCCATGCCTTTGTAAATGGCAAGATTACATCATTTTATATAGTTGAGTAATATCCCATTTGTGTGTGTGTATCACTACTTTATCCATTCATCAATTGATAGATGCTTGGGCTGCTTCCATATCTTGGCTAAACACAGGGGTGTATGTATTCCTTTGAATCAGAATTTTTGTATTCTTTGGGTAAATACCCAGTAGTACAATTGTTGGAACATAAGGTAGTTCTACTTTTAACTTTTTGAGGAAACTGCATTCCGTTTTGCAGAGCAGCTGCATTAGTTTGCATTCCCACCAACAGTGCAAGAAGGTTCCCCTTTCTCCCCATCCTCACCAACACTTACTGTTTATTGTGTTGTTGATTTTAGCAACTCTGACAGGTGTGAAGTGATACCTCATTGTAGTTTTTATTTTATTTTTATTTTTTGAAGATTTTATTTATTTGATAGAGAGAGATCACCAGTAGGCAGAGAGGCAGGCAGAGAGAAGGGGGAAGCAGGTTCCCTGCTGAGCAGAGAGCCCAACCTGGGGCCTGATCCCAGGACCCTGAGATCATGACCTGAGCCAAAGGCAGAAGCTTAACATGCTGAGCCACCCAGGCGCCCCACTCAATGTAGTTTTAATTTGCCTTTCCTTCATGGTAAGTGATGATGAGTGTCTTTTCCTGTGTCTGTTGGCCATCTGTATGACTTTAGAGAAATATCTGTTCATGTCTTCTGTTCATTTTTTTTTAAATTGGAATATTTGTTTTTTGAGTGTTGAGTTGTGGAAGTGCTTTATGTTTTGGATACTAGCCCTTTATCAGATATGTCATTGGCAAATATCTTCTATAGGTTGCCTTTTAGTTCTATTGTTTACTGTGCAGAAGCTTTTTATTTTGATGTAGTCCTGAGGGTTGTTTGCTTTTGTTTCTCTTGCTTCAGGAGATCTATCTAGAAAAAAGTTACAGTGGCTGAGAGGTTACTGCCTATGTACTCTTCTAGGATTTTTATGGTTTCAGGGCTCACATTTAGGTCTTTAATATTTTTTTAATTCATTTTTGTTTATAATAAAAGAAAATGATCCAATTTTTAAGGGTTTTTTCTTTTCTTTTCTCTCTCTCTCTCTCTCTCTCTTTTTTTTTTTTTTTTGTATGTAGCTGTCCAGTTTTCCCAACACCATTTGTTGAAGAGACTTTTTCCTGTTGAATATTCTTTCCTACTTCATTGAAGATTAATTGGCCGTATAGTTTTGGGTTTATTTCTGGGTTTTCTACTCTGTTTTATTGATCTATGTGTCTGTTGTTGTGCCAGTACTGTACTGTCTTGATCATTATAGCTTTGTAATATAACTTCAAGTCTGGGATTATGATGTTTCCAGCTTTGCTTTTCTTTTCAAGATTACTTTGACATTTTGGGGTCTTTTGTTGTTCCATATAAATTTTAGGATTGATCTAGCTCTGTGAAAAATGCTGTTGGTATTTTGATTGAGATGTATTAAATCTGTAGATTGCTTTAGGTAGTATAAACATTTTAACAATATATTTTCTTATCCATGAGCATGGAATGTCTTCCCATTTCTTTGTGACCTCTTCAATTTCTTTCGGCAGGGTTTTAGAATTTTCAGAGTACAGGTTTTTCACCTCTTTGGTTAGTTTTTATTCCTAAGTTATCTTCTGGTTTTTGGTGCAATTAATTATAAATGAGATTGTTTCCCTAATTTCTCTTTCTGTTGCTTCATTATTGGCATATAGAAATGGAACAGATTTCTGTGCTTTGATTTTGTATCCTGCTACTTTACTGAATTCGCTTACCAGTTCTAGCAGTTTTTTGATAGTATCATGTTATCTGTGAATAAGGAAGGTTTCATTTCTTCTGATTTGGATGCCTTTTATTCCTTTTTTTTGATTTCTGTGACTAGGGCCTCCAGTACTCAGTTCCATAAAGATGGTGAGAGTGGACATCGTTTTCTTGTTCCTGACCTTAGGGGAGAAACTCTCACTTTTTCCCCATTAAGAATGCTGTTAGCTGTGGGTTTTTCATAGACGGTGTGTATTATGTTGAGGCATGTTCCCTCTAAACCTACTTTGTTGAGGGTTTTTAATCATGAAAGATCTACTTTGTCAAATTCTTTTACTACATCTATTGAAATGATTATATGGTTCATATCCTTTCTCTTACTGATAGGATATATCATGTTGATTTACTTGTGAATATTGAACCACCCTTGCAACCAGGAATGGTGATTTTTTAAAATGTATTTTTGAATTCAGTTTGCTAGCATTTTTTGAGGATTTTTGCATCTGTGTTATCAGGAATATTGGCCTGTAGTTATCTTTTTTAGTGGTGTCTTTATTTGGTTTTGGTATCAAGATAATGCTGGCCTCATAGAATGAATTTGTAAGTATTCCTTCCTTTTTTATTTTTTTGAATAGTTTGAGAAGAATAGGTATTAAATCTTTTTTAAATGTTTGGTAGAATTCACCTGGGAAGTCATCTGGTCCTGGAATTTTGTTGCATGTTTTTTGATTACTGATTCAATTTCTTTGCTGGCTATTGGTCTGTTCAGATTTTCTATTTCTTCCTGTTTCAGTTTTTTTAGTGTACATGTTTCTAGGAATTTGTCCATTTCTTCTAGGTTTTCCAATTTGTTGGTATATCCTTTGTATTTCTGTGGCATTTGTTGTTATTCTCTCTCATTTGTGATTTTATTTATTTGGGTCTCTCTCTCTCTCTCTCTCTCTCTTTTTTTTTTTTTTTTGATATCTGGCTAAAGGCTTATCAATTATAGTTCTTTTTTTTCCCCCCAGAGAACCAATTCCTGGTTTCATTGATCTATTTTTTTTCTTATTTTTTATATCCTTTATTTTTGCTCTTTATTATTTCCTTCCTTCTGCTGGTTTTAGGTTTTGTTTATTCTTTTTCTAGCTCCTTTAGGTGTGTTTGAGATTTTTCTTCTTGAGGTAGGCCTCAGGTTATGAACTTTCCTCTTAGAACTGCTTTTGCTGCATCCCAAAAGTTTTAGACTGTTCTCATTTTCACTTATTTCCATGTATTTTTTTAAATATCTTTTTTGATTTCCTTGTTGACTAATTCATTGTTTAGTAACATTTTATTTAACGTCCATGTATTTGTGGTCTTTCCAGGTTTTTTTTTTCCCTTGGGGTTTATTTTTACTTTCATAGTGTGGTGAGAAAAGATGCATAATATGACTTCAGGCTTACTGAATTTGTTGAGGCTTGTTTTGTGGGCCAGTAGGTCACTTATATACATGGAGAATATTCCATGTGTACTTGAAAAGAAGTCATATTCTGTTTTAGGATGGAATGCTCTGAATATATCTGTTAAATACTTGTGTTCCAGTGTGACATTTGAAGCTATTGTTTCTTTGCTGATCTGCTTAGATGATTTGTTCATTGATGTAAGTGGGGTGTTAAAGTCTGCTATTGCAATTTTATTGAGTAGTTCCTTCATATTTGTTATTAACTGTTGTATATATTTTTGTGCTTCTATGTTGGGTGCATAAATATTTATAATTGCTTTATCTTTTTGTTGGATTATCCTCCTTATGATCATACGGTGATCTTTTTTTTTTTCTGATAGAAGTATTGCTAATGTGGCTTTCTTTAATATCCATTTGCATGACAGGTTCTCTATCCCCTCACTTTTTTAAAAATAAATTTTATTTATTTATATGAGAAAGAGAGAGAGCACTAGTGTGTGGGCAAGGGGCAGAGGGAGAGGCAGTAGGACAAGCAGACTCCCTCCTGAGTGAGGAGTGATGCAGAGCTTGATCCAAGGACCCTGTAGATCATGACCTGAACCAAAGATAGATGCTTAACCGACTGAGCCACCCAGGTGTCCCTTCATCCCTCACTTTCAGCCTCAGGTGTCTTTAGGTCTAAAATGAGTCTCTTGCAGGCAGCATTTGGATGGGTCTTGTTTTTTAATCCATTCTGATACCCTATATCTTTTGGAGCATTTAGTTCATTTATATTCAAAGTAAGTATTAATAGATATGTATTTATTGTCATTTTCTTACGTGTGGTTGTTTCTGAAGATTTTCTCTGATTCTCTTTTATGTTTTGCCGATTTTCTTTAGTGATATATTTGGTTTTCCTTCTCTTTATTCTTGGCATATTTGTGGGTTTTGATATATGGTTACCATTAAGTTTGTATATAACCTCTTGTGCATATAGCAATCTATATTAAATTGATGGTCATTCAAGTTTGAATCCATTCTTTACACCTCTCCATGTTTTAGGTAAATGTTGTCACATTTTACATCCTTTTACTTTGTGGGTTCCTTGACTGTTCTTTTTTTTTTTTAAGATTTTATTTATTTATTTGACAGAGGGAGAGATCACAAGTAGGCAGACAGTCAGGCAGAGAGAGAGGGGGAAGCAGGCTCCCTCATGAGCAGAGAGCCCAAAGCATGGCTTGATTCCAGGACCCTGAGATCATGACCCAAGCCAAAGGCAGAGGCTTAACCCACTGAGCCACCCAGGCGCCCCCCCCCCCCATTTTTTTTAATAGAAATTCTCATTTTGACTGCTTTTGTGTTTCTTTTCTTCATACTATCACTTTTAGTTTCTCCTTTGCACTCAGAGTCCCCTTTAATATTTCTTGCAGGGCTGGTTTAGTAGTCATGAACTCCTTCAGTTTTTATTTGAGAAACTTTTTATCTCTTCTTCTCTTCTGAATGATAGCCCTGTCGGATAAAATATTTTTGGCTACAGACTTTTCCCATTCAGCATATTGAATATATTGTGACATTCCTTTGGGTCTGGAAAGTTTTTGCTGAAAAATCTCCTTATAGCCTATGAGTTTTCCCCTGTAAGTTACTATTGTCTTTTTCTTTCTCCTTCAAATTCTTTTCTTTAATCATTATATTTTGCCAATTAAGTTATAATATGTCTTTGTATGGGTGTGCTTTTGTTAAATTTTTTTTTAAAGATTTTATTTATTTATTTGACAGATCACAAGTAGGCAGAGAGGCAGGCAGAGAGAGAGGAGGAAGCAGGCTCCCCGCTGAGCAGAAAGCCCGATGCGGGGCTCGATCCCAGGACCCTGAGATCATGACCTGAGCCGAAGGCAGAGGCTTTAACCCACTGAGCCACCCAGGTGCCCGTGCTTTTGTTAATTTTGATGGGAGTTCTTTATGGCTCCTGGATCTGGATATCTTTTTCCTTCCTGCAGATTAGGGAAATTTTCAGCTATTATTTCTTCAAATAAATTTTTGTCTTCAAATATTATGTCTTCAAATAAATCTTCGCTCCCTTTTGTCTCCTCTTCTTTTTCTGGGACTCTTCTAGTAGGAATGTTAATATATTTGATGAAGTCACTTAGTTCTCTCAGTCTATTCTAATTTTGCATAATTCTTTTTTTTCTCTTTTGTTCAGCTTGATTACTTTCCCTTACTCTGTCTTGGAGGTCACAGATTTATTCCTCTGCTTTTTCCAGCCTGCTGTTTATTCTAAAGTATATTGCTCATTTCATGTACTGAGCCCTGTATCTTTGCTATGTTATTTCTTATCAGTATGTTAAGGGTCTCATATCTTCCACTCTTAAGTCCAATGAGTATCCCTATGATCATTACTTTATCATACTTTATCATACTTTATGATCTATCAGTCATGTTATCTGTATTTGCTTTGCTTAGATCTTCAGCCAAGGCCTTGTTTTGTTCTTTCATTTAAATTAAATTCCTCTGTCTTCTCATTTTGTCTGTCTCTTTGCCTGGTTATGTGTGTTAAGAAAGTTTGTTACATTTCTTGTTTTGAGGGTAATAGCTTTCTGAAGAAGAGGTCCTTTAGTACCCTGCAGTGTGTAGTGTCCCTTGTTCCTCAGGGCCTAGCTCTACTGAACATGTTTCCAATGTGTCCTGTGTATGCTCTGCTATTGTGTCCTGGCTACTTTATCCTTTAGGCCTGTTATCTGTAGAGGCTCTCCTCGCCTATTGTGGGAAATGTTTGGTCCCTGGCCTAATATGTGTGTTTCAACTAGATTGTGTTCTTCTCTGTGAAATGTTACCTCTTGCCACTGGAACCCAGTCTCTGAAAAACTACCTGGGTGGGGAAACATAGTGTTGGCAAGGGGTTTAGGTTGGTCTTCTAGGGAAGGTGACCCACCATGCTTGGACTGAGGCAAGCATACCTGGGAAGTGTGGTTCCACCAGAGTGCAGCTGGGGGGTAACTTGGGGGCTTGGTGCAAGAAAGTCAGTATTGGTGTTGTGCTGGTTCACATAGGTGGCTGGCTCTGTGTTAATGCTGAGGGATAGGAAAGGGAAGTGGCACCCCCCAGTTCCCTTCTCCTTGAAGGGTCTCTCCATGAGCACTGTCTCTCTGGAACATGTTCACAAATGAACAAATAACTGCACCACTATGTGCTCCAAGCACCCTTCATATATTTCCACACTGTATATCTGCAGGCAGTTTGCCCTGTCTTTCCTCCAAGGATAGCCCCAATGTCCTTTGAAATTTCCCAGAACCAAGCTGGCTGACATTTATAACTCCAGGTTTTAAGCCCCACTGGTTGTAAGAACTTATAAAATGTGGCCCCTTTCGCTTTCCAAGCCAGAGGGAATTGGAATTCATTTTTTCCTGTCTACTAGTCTGTCTTTTGCCCTTCTCCATGGCTGTGGCTCATTTTCCATCTCAGCAGCCACGTCTGTTTCTCTCTCAAACCAAGTCTCTGAACGTCCTACCTTCTTCCCTGTGGCCTCTTCTCTGTATTTATCTGCACAGTTTATTCTGCCAGTCTTCAAGTCAGTTTCTGGGGTATTTAGGATGATTTCATAATTAACTAGTTGTATTTGTGGGATGAGGGTGAGCCTACTCCTACTCTGTCATCACCTTGGTACTCCTGTTTTAGTTATTCAAGAATACTGGGCAAGTCACTTCATATCTATTAAACAAGGGGTTTAGATTAGCATTCACTTCCAGATTTAAAGGTTATATGATTTTAGAGCATTTTCAATATCCTCTTCTTTGTGTTATGAAACCTCTTTGTTTTATAGACTGTATCTTTTTTTTTTTTTTAAAGATTTTATTTATTTATTTGACAGAGAGAGAACACAAGTAGGCAAGAGGCAGGAAGGGTGGGGGAGCAGGCTTCCTGCTGAGCAGATAGCCCATTGTGGGCCCGATCCCAGGACCTTGAGATCATGACCTGAGCCAAAGGCAGAAGCTTAACCCACTGAGCCACCCAGGTGCCCGAATGTATCCTTTTTAAGAATAGACAGGAGGAAGTTTTCAGTTTTTAGTAGATAGAGCAATGCTAATGTACCAAAAATGTAGACTAGATCTTGTCATTAACTTAAAATGGCAGTACTCTAGATAAGATTTTTCATTTTCTACACTCCATAGTAAGCTTCACTTTATGTTACCAAAAATTTAATATTTTGTAAATAAAATACTATTAAAATCACTGAATCTTCATGGCCCATTTAATAGGAGAAATCAGTTTTACAAGTACAATAATAGCTTTTCTCCAACTCTCCTGCTTGGAGTTGAACCTTCTTACTTTCATATATTATTTATAATTGTAGTCAATTACAAATTCTAAAATTCAAAGGGCAAGATAGTTTACACAGGGAAATTGCAGTACCATTCATATTTGAACTCAAGATGAGACAAAGTACTTCCTTTATTTTGGCTTACATAAAAGGAAATGGAGTTAACTTAGAAAAGTTGTGTGGGAGAAATCAGATTGAGGAAAGAAAATATCAATTATGTTAGCTGTGTGCATTCAATTCAGAAGAAGAAACTGATGCTGTTGGTTGCTACCATAATTCTCTCTCATTCTGTCCTTGTTACCAGAACTTGAGTTGAGAGTGCCTGTAAGTCATGGATATGTGACCTACTGATGGAAAATGCACTTAAGAAAAGTCTTTTGGAGGGCTTTTGGGAAATAATTCAACCCTGAAAAGAGAGAAGGAGAAGGAGAAAAGGAGGGAGAGATAGAGAAAATTCTCTTACCTGTATTTTTACTACATGAGATCTATGAAATTGTGATAACCATCTTGTAACCTGAATAGACAAGGCAAAGGATTAGGGAAGTAATCCAATGGAATGCCAGAGGAGGAAAGTAAAAAGTCTGTGTTTGGCTACTGAACCAATCCCTGAACTACCTGCCTGTAGATTCCTTTTGAGGGAGATGATTTTACTTATCATTTAAACTATTCTAGTTGACTGTTTTTTGCTTGCAGCGGAAAGGGTTGTGACTCCTCCATTTTTAACTACTAGCTGCCCTTTGGGATCATTTTATCTAAAGCTCCCTCCCACATGCTTGCTGTTGCTTCTGTAAGATTGTTTTGCATCAAGGGACCTCAATGGTTGGTGTGTGTGGGAGTGTCTTTTAGTTCCAATATGTGCTTCCTGTTATAATTTGGAGCAGTACTCTCCACTCAGAATATGCATGTATTCAAAACATTTAATTGAATATGCTGTAAAGGAAATAAAGGAAGTTTAATTATTATAATCATAGCAATAGAATTATCTCTAATATTTTGTAACAAAGAAAAGTTGAGTAGATAACATTCATTGTGTTGGTTAGTAACCAGTGCTGTTAAGAAAGTGACTAAAGATGATTTACTGAGGACTAACCATTAATTCACAACATATTATCATGAATGAGTCATTTAAGTTGTTGCTTCCACATTGTACTATCTTGCCCCTATTGGTGTTGATTTTGTTTGTTGTCATCTTAGTCACTTGTTCAGTTATTTTTGGCTCTCTCGTATTTTTCTAATAATTCTTAGTAGAGTTTAGTCAGCTAAATAGTTTTTTTGGATAATATAAGCAAGAATGCATCTAAGGGTTGGACAGAGGATTTTTATGTTTGCTAATTACTGTAAAACTTGCCTTTGGTTTTTCTCAGATGATCAGTTAATTTATTTTTGCATTTCAATTGATTCTTTCTCCAGAATCCACCTCCATTTTGCAGGCTCTATAATGGAGATATTGGATAATTCTAGCTCTTGTCTCTGGTGCCTCATTCATTCATTCTTCCATCCATCCATTCAAAAATATATTTTGAGCAACTGTTCTGTGCCAGTCATAATGTTAAGTGCCAGGACTTAAAATAGTGGAGAAATTAAATTCATTTCATGCCCTCATAGAGCCTATAATGTAATGTTATAAATTCATAACAGGATTTCAGCAAGATTTGGCCTAAGTGATGACAAATATACTTTTTTGGGGGACAAATAATTATTTAGCTCTTATGTCCATGACCACTCCTTTTCAGTTTGTTGTGACATAGGCATTACTAACAACTAACAACTAACAATTTCAAAATAGTAGAAAGTCACACTTCTACTATAGACTGGAAAAAAACCTACTTGAAGTTAAAAAAACAAAAACAGATATTGTGACCAGAGGTTGCATATGTATGCATTCCAAGGTATCAGAAAATGGTAGAGGATGCTATGCTAATCAAATGGTTACTCCTTAGGCTTTTCATTTGAACTTCCAATAAAATATAGCACAATTGAACATGTCATCCTTGATAAACTTTTCTTGGTTCTCCTTAGACCATATTTTTGAATTTTCTATCCATCTTACTGTCTATTTCGGCTACTCCTAAGTAATTTTAGGATCCTCTTCCTTTGTTGGCTTTCTTTCTAGTTTACATCCTTTACAAGCTAAAATTGGGCAATATTGGTCACTCCCATGACTTCAGTTACTGTTTGTGGGTCAGTGTTTCCCAACTCTATATTTGTAGCTTTTTTCTCTCCTGAACTTTAGTCAAGACCCACACATTCCACTGCTTATTTGATACTCAATTTATATGTCCGCTTGGTCACTGAAACATCAATATGTCCAAAATAATTTCTTTAGCCTCTTCTTCCTCCTATGCTAATATCTAAACCATCACTCACATATCCAAAATATTACCAAGTACTTTCTTTTCTATCTCTTTAACATTGCTCAGTTTCAACCACTTTGTTCTATCTACCTATTCATTACTCTAAGACATTCAACCACTTTGTTCTATCTTCCTATTTATTACTGTAAGACATATCCTTCATCTTCACTTACCTGATTAGCCTCCTAAATGGTGTGTCTCATAGTCATGACTCTAACTTGCTCTCAACTTGGAAGGCTGAGTGAATGTATTGAAAGACAAAACTGATTTGTTCTCTTCATGGTTAAAATCTTCTGGTGCTCCGCATTTTAAGGTACAATCTAATTTCTTAGTATGATTTCACAACTTATAATCTTCTACTTTGTATTTCTCTCCACCTACTACAAAGTACTTTACTATGCATTATTCGGCAGTTTCCTGAATGTATGTTACTCTGCCTCTAAAACTTCGCAGGCATGTTTCCTGGAATATTTATTTTCAGTCTGCATGAAGTTAGCTTTATGTGTCCTTGTAGTGATTCTCCCTAGTACTCTTTACTTGTGTCACACTGACAAGTTGCCATACTTGTCCTTATCTTTTACTGGAAGGTATTACCCAAAAGAGCAAGGACTAGGACTGCATTATTTAATACTTTATCCCCTATAGAAAACATGGCACAAGATCAATACTTATTCATTACTTGTTTAATGAAAGTATGAAAATTAAATCAAATATTAAATCAGCTATGGACTGATTAATATCATGCTAGCATTGAAATGTTGCTCTTCCCATTTTTTTTAAGGTTCAATAATATTAAGCATTGAGAGATGCTAAAAATGTTTGTTGAATATGGATCACATTGCTGATTTTTTTCCCCCTTCAGGAATTAATCAGTTTCTCTCTTGTTCATGCTTAGTAAATCCATGATTTTCTAATTGAAGTTAGTGTAAGGTGTGAAATAATTCTTATGTTCATTTTTTTTTTTCTCAAGGAATTCCTGTAGTCAGTGTTTTCCTTTGGGAGAAATTTCCCAGTGTATAGATAGAATGTTAACCTGGACTGCCATCTTCTTTAATTCTTGATGAAGTATGGCTCTCAGATCTCCCATAGGAGGAAAAGAGAAGGAAATGTACAGGAAGTAGACCAGAAGTATGGGGAAAGTGTTGAGTGAGAGAATTTACATGGTGATGTGTGATGACATTCTTTATTTCCGTGTGGTTCCTACCATCTTTAAT
Organism: Enhydra lutris kenyoni; assembly: GCF_002288905.1. NCBI lineage: Eukaryota > Metazoa > Chordata > Mammalia > Carnivora > Mustelidae > Enhydra > Enhydra lutris. The sequence goes on along the minus strand of NW_019154154.1, from coordinate 5,258,054 downwards.
CCACAGAGCAGTCCTTCTAGTAGCAGCTCTTCATTTTTGTCAAAATTTAGATGTTCCACATGGCCTAGGCCAGTGGTTTGTGAAGTGGTCCACAGAGTGACTGTGTCAGGGTTCAGGAATCTATCATTTTTTTTTTTTTAAATTTCCCTGAACAGCTCTGATTTGCAGTCACATTTGACCAACATTGACCAAATAATCCCTTTCCTGAAAACTACAGACTAAGTCTGGGCACCAACAGAGAGAAATTCCCACGAATTTGCAGCACAGGTTACTTGCACAACTTAGGAATTACTGTAAATTTATTCTTCTATCAACTTACAGAAGAATTGACAGGGCATCTGGGTGGCTCAGATGCTTAAGGTCTGCCTTCAGCTCAGGCCAGGATCTCCAGATCCTCAGATTGAGCCCCATGTTGGGCTCCTAGCTCAGTGGGGAGACTTCTCCCTCTTCCTCTGCCCCTCCCACTGCTTGTGTTCTCTAGTCTCTGTCTCTCAAATGAATAAATAAAATCTTAAAAAAAAAAAAAACTTAGAGAAGAGAGAATTATATCTCTGTGTAGAAAATTTAAGTCATAAAATATATTTTTTGGGATTTGTAAACATTTATGAAGTGGTCTATGTATCTACCTGTCTCATTTTCCTTACACAACTGCAATGTTATCAGTAGTGATATCTTGTTTCTTTATCTCTTATCTAACAAAATGCTTGGCATATAGTAGGTTTATAACTAAAATTTTTACATGGAATGGAATGGGTTGATATTTTTTCTCCTTATGGTCCTTTCCTACTTTATACAAATATTTTATGTTATGCTAGGTATGTGGAACTTCAAACAATCCTGCAAGTATGTAGTAGGATTTTTTTACTGAATTAATTGCTCACTCTTCTGAATTTAAACAGTGTGCTCTTTATTGAAGTTACTTAAGTGCATGGTTACGTCCCCCACTATATTTTTAAAATCTCAAGGGCAGAAGTACATCTTTGTACCCTCAAAGAACAGTGCCTTCATTAATAGGAAAGACTCTATTGAATTGATTGATTGTCATAAAGAAAAAGACAAAAGTGTTTTTGGTGCCAATCTATAAAATCAGGTTGTAATTGCTTGTCTCCTGTAAACTTGCCTTTAGAACAGTTATTTGTGCCCATTATATGCCCTTTTCTCATATTCATGATGGACAACATTAGTCCTTGGATGGATCACTGAATGCTATAATCATAAATTGGCAACAAATTTTGTACTCAGTTCTTCATTATACTTTGATATTGGAAGGAGAGTTTAAGTCTAAATGAATTATAGCTACTGGCTCTCTTTTTGCCAAGTCCCACCAATACTCAATTACCCAGGAACTGAGTCTATAGTTTTCAGTTTATACAGGCCATTACCTCTTCCCTCCGTACTTCTTGATGTCTACCTTTGCACCATTTCACTGCTCATTAGAGTGTCTGGAGGAAAGAAAAAACTACTTTGAGAAGGCAATGAAGGTGAAACTCAGGTTGGCCATTTTGTACTTGTTAGTAGTCCTGATAAAAGATTTCATGGAAGATGTGATTAGTGAAAACTGGTGGGATAAAGTCTGGACTATGCTCTATGTGGGTTTGAGTACTTACTGGTCCTTCTATCATCAATTATCTTGGAACATTTTGAGTTTGCTCACAAAATTGTTCAAGGAAACAAAATCTCCTATTTTTCTCTCATAAAAATAATATATAGACATATAAATGTACCTTTAATACCAAGTACAGCTGAGTTCATGCTATTTGATAAGTTAAAAAAAATACAGTGTTTGTGGCAGGATCACTTTCACTTGTTAGAGGGCATAGTGAACCATATAGAAGTTTTTGGAATTTTTATCAGAAAGATTTGTCCTTTGATTCAAGAACTTTGTTTGATTATGTGAAAGTTCATATTATAACTTCATGTTCTATGGCAATTAGCATGGATAAACTATATTTTGAATTTTGATCCTATTTTTTACATGTATATAAAAGTAAGATAAAAAGAATCCATGTATATTTATTTCTGTGTTCTGATGATGCAGAAGAACTTCTCTTTCTCATTCTGATGTAAATGATCAGTGAGGTGGAAACTTTATATATACAGTGAAAATGGGAATTGAACACTGGAAGGTATAATTTATGATTCATGGGATAATTTATGATGAAATACTGCAGAAAGCAGTGCCTACATATTTTCTGTACAAATCATGTGGGCAACAAACATGGGACACAATTTTTTTTTTAAATAATCACAGAATTGGCTGCCTCATTGTGAAGAAGTTCTTTGAATTGTCTTTTTCCTGTTTAAGTTCTTTTTTTTAAATAACTACACAATATGGCATTCTATTTTTACTGAAAAAGTTAAAGAAATGATCAGAGCATCTTCTAGAATGCCATGCATCTCATTTCTCTAGAAGGGCTGCTAGAATTTTACAAGGTCCATACTTCTTAGAAGTGCCATATATATTTTTATTTTAAATACGTGGAATTGAGACTAACATTCCCAGATTATTTTTAAGCAATGTTTGAGTCTCATACTGCTTAAGTAAAAAGTGATTTTGCTCTTATTTTTTCCCCTTCAAATGTATCAAAACAAGATCCTCAAAAGCCCACATTCCTTTTTTTTCCTATTTTAAATTCTGTGTTATATTTTACCGTTTGCAGTGCTTCTCCTTTTTAAGAATGTATTACACTGATACTCCTCTTTAGAAAATGTATGCTTGTGTTTCAGTTAGTTTGCCATAATCTGGGTTTGATCAATCTAGTTATAAAATAATGGGCATAAAGGCAGAACATATAAAGTAAGTCATAAACCAAGTGTCAAGCTTAAATAGCCAGGAAACAAAACTGTTTACTTTTTCCTATGCACTGAGTATTTATGGGTTACTTGGTGTTCTTTAATTCTTTCCTCCTTTTGTGACTGGGACAGTGATGGTGAGCCTCTTCAACTCTTCCCTGTAACCTAATTCTACTCCCTTTTGCCCTACCCTGCTCAACAAACTTTCCTTCTTTGCATACTTATATGGGATTGCCCCATCACCCACCCCTTAATACCCATAGCGCAGTCCAGGCTCTATTTGATACCCTCTTGACTATTTTAACCTTAACTTCCTCAGGCCTCTGTTTCCTCCTCAAATACTTAGGGTGGCATTCCCAAAAGTATTCTATAGAGCAGCTGTTCTATGATGCCTTCTGGTAACAAAAAGTCTCATGCCTAAGAAAGTTTAAGTATTACATACTTTATATATTTCTTTGATACTTAAACATTAGTATGTTCTAAAATTAGACATAGCCTACAATAAACCCACTGACTTTGTGAACTTCTGTTTAATGTTTTTCTAGTCTCCACACAGCCCCCGCCCGGCCCAAAGCATCTGATAATGTCTTCTGTAGACTCTGAAAACTACTACTTTCGAGGTCTGTGAAGAAAACTTTTCTCAGTCACCAAACTGGTGGTTTTACATAAATTTGAAAACATAATGTTTTCCCTTTTCTACTAACATAAAAAATACATCCTCACAATGTAGTTATATCTTTTACTAAAGAGTTAAAAACATCACAACCTCATTTTTCTCCCACTGTTCCTGTTTGGAGAGTTCAATGAGTTGGATCACACATAGGTAGTTCTAGTTAAAAAGTGTGGTAATTATTTTGATAACAATGAAAACACACATTAAAGAATTCCATTTATCAACAAGGGCATGATTCCAATTCTTAAAACAAATAAAACACCCAACAAATTTATTAGATGTAGTGGAGAATGTACTAGGGTAAGAGTGAAGAAACAGGCTGAAGGGGATCTACTACAAGGCTGTTTTAATAATCTGGGAGAGTTTTAGGTTGCATTGACTAGGATGACAATGTTATGTAAATTGAGGTAAGTGAACAGATTCTAGAGATGGTAAGAGATAAAAGGAACATTAGGCATGTACATGGAAGGTTGAATAAGAGGCAGAGAGATGAAGGTAGGAGTGCTACTCTAGTTCTGGCTTGAAAGAATGGAGATTACAACTAAAGAGCTGGAACTGGAGGAGGTATAATATACAGAAAACTACAGATCTAAAGTTTTGCCCAGGTTGAATCAGAGCTGCTTTTGAGGATTTAGGGGTAGAGCTGTCAAACAAGCAATTGGATATACTGACTGTAAGAGTGACCCACTGTAGGGAAAAAAATGAAAACAAATGGGATTTTTCAAAGTATAGATGGCAGTCACATTCAGGGCCTGATGAAAGGTTTTTTAATCTTTAGAAATAAACATTTTATTTTTTCATTTTAAAACTTCATACACCATAAAATTATTGAGCTACATTAACAAATACATTTCTTGCTATTAGTGACTGACCTCCTATGAAGATTTGTATGCAGCTAAGTGGTAATTATCCCTTAAAATATACCAAACATTTTCTAACATGATTTTCATGTTTGATTTTAATACTTGCTATCAGTGCATTCAGCAGAGATGATTGCTATTTTTTGGAAATAAGTTTTAATAAACCCAAACACCTTTGCTTTGTTGTAAATGTAAGTCCTTCACTTGTGTGTTAGCTATGGTACCCTCTGTCCTACTCAAGGACATTGGTGCAGATCTCCTGTCTGTTGCCATGTCATCATTTTTCTCTGTCTCTATTAGGTCAGCATCTGTGTACTTTTGCACTGGATCAATTTGGCTAGCTGTGACTAAATGTTGCAGAAACCTCTTCTATGTATTGCTCCAGGTTAGAGAATTTTGCACGAGATTTTTGGAAAGTTGAAGTAGAGCAGCAGATGTCATTCTTTGGAGGTCAGTGGGAACAGTTGTGGTGTGAGACAGGTATATAGGTTCTTGTAGGTTCTAGATTATCTTTGTTCTCTTTTGTGGTGTGAAACAGATGAAGAAGTTCTGGCCGATTCCAGCTTTTCTCCATCGTCCCTTTTTGGCTCTTCTTGCTGGCCATCATTCCTATTGGCCTCCAGGCCCAATACCAGATGCAGAAAGTAGATTTCATCATCTTCTCCATTAGCTCTTCATTATGGTCTTATTCTGACACCTAGCCATCCTTGGCTTTCCAGGTTTCCTTTCGAGCTTTGATTATCCAATCACCTGGGTGCTTTGGGAAGGCTGGTTAGTGTTTAACTCCAACTCTGTTTTGGTTTTTTGGACACATATTGTCTCAGCCTCTTCCATAAATGTGTGCAGTTGGATCAGTTGGAGTTCTCCAGAGGAACAGAACTGAAACATATCCTACATGCAACATATAACATATATACAACTGTATTCTGTTTCTCTGGAGAATCCTAACTGATATGTGCTATGTAAATGTGTGTAGAGTTGGACATGGGTGGGAGTGTAGGAATGTGTGTGTGTGTGTGTGTGTGTGTGTGTGTGTGTGTGTATCCAACTGGTTCTGTTTCTCTGGAGAACCCCCTCCTCCCCCCACACAAACACATGCCCTTATGTGTGTTTCATATGGTATCATATCATCATATCATATGATGATGGAGGCTGAGAAGTCCCATGATCCACTGAATATAAGCTGGAGAACCAAGTAAATCAGTGGTATAATTCAGTCTGCGTTTAAAACCAAGAGCACTGAAGTCTGAGGGCAGTAGAAGATGGATGTCACAGCTCAAGCACAGAGAGCAAATGCACTCTTTCTCCACCTTTTTGTTCTATTCAGGTTCTCAACAGATGTGGTGATGCCCAGTCACATCCGTGACGGCAATAGTCTCTACTTAGTTGATTCATTGAAATGCTAATCTTTTCTGGAAATACTCACAGATACACCCAGAAATAATGTTTTATCAGCTACCTGGGTGTCCCTTAGTCCAACCAAGCTGACATATATAATTAGTCCTCACAAAAATAATATTCCAAAAAACACTTATTCTATAATTTATAGAATACTTATTCTATAATACTATAATATTTTATAATATAATTCTACAATTATAATTCTATAATTTGCCTCCCTGGTTGAATCTTGATTAATGCAATGCATAATTATATGGCTCTGATATTAAGGTATACAAAATCCCATTCATCAGCAGCCACATCTCATTGCTTTTCTTTGGGTCAAAATCCCTTGCAAGAGTTGTTTATCCTTTCTTCAAATTGTCTATTCTTTCTTAACTCACTCTAACTACACTGTCCTCTCTATCACTCCATGGAAATAACTGAGTTAAGGTAAAAAGTGATATCTACATTTTTAAATAAAATGGCCAGTTTTCAGTCCTGTGTTATGTGAACTATTAGCAGCTTTTTCCTGCTTGGCACAGTTCTTCACTTATCTTCTGGGATGCCACACTTGTGTGTGTGTGTGTGTGTCTTAATGGTTGCTACTATGTGGTCTACTTTCCTGGTTTCTTCTTTACACTCCCTTAATATTTCGGTATCTCAGAGATCTGTCCGTGGTCCTCTTCTCTTCTTTATGAACAATCACTCCTTTAGTGACTTAATCTTGTTTCATTACTACTTACAGATATGCCCAAATGATATATCCAACCCAGAATATCTCAAAGTCCAGCCTATTACGTCTAACTGCATGTGCACCATCTCTCCTGGAATATCTAATAATTTTCTCAAAATCAGCTTCCCTGAAGCCCCTATTTGTAACTGCTTTCTCCCAAATTCAGCTTTCTGCAACCTTCTTCATTTTATGTGATGGCAGTTCCATCCATCCTGTCATTCTGTCCAAAAATATGTTGTTATCCTAACTAATCTCTTTCCTTCACATCCCAAAATACCAGCAAATTGTGTTAACGCAATTGTCAATACATATCTAGAATCCAAACACAAACTCCATAGCTACTTTCTGGCTGAGCCATCATTCATTCACCTAAAGTTACTGCAATAGCCTTCTGACTATTCTTTTTGCTTTCAAATTTGTTTACCTATAGCTTATTAGAAATACCACAGGCACCTGACCTTTTAAAAGTATATGATATATCATTCATTTCCTTTCTCAAAGTTCTGTAGTTGCTTTTCATTTTCCTTTAAAATAAAGCTAAAATTCTTAGTGGCCCACAAGACACCAAATATTTTGAGGTTCCCTCACCTTTCTCTTTGCCCTTATGTCCTCCTCTTCTGTGCTTCAACATTTGCTTCTGTGCTGTACCTCAATCATGGTATATTGTGGCCTTTGATGCCACTGATGCTCTTTCCCTGCACCCGCATATATACTTGGTTGACTCCATCACGTCCTTCAAATATTTTTTTTGAAGACCTTATATATTTATTTGTCAGAGCACAAGCAGGGGAAAAAGCAGGCAGAGGGAGAAGCAGGCTCCCCACTGAGGAGGGAGCCTAATGTAAGACTCGATCCCAGAACCCTGGGATCATGATTTGAGCCAAAGGTAGATGCTTAAACTACTGAACCAGCCAGGGGTCTGGGTGTCTCCAAATATTTACTCAAGTCCAACGTTACTAGTAAAACATACTCTGACATGCGTAATGCTATAAACTGCCTTTGCCTCTACACTGACACTGTACCCACCCCCACCAAACTATTCCACTTCAGTTTTTTTTTATGTAGCACTTATCATTATTAATTCAAGATATAATTTACTTAGTTATTATGCTTGTTTATTTTCTGCCTAACTCAGCTAAACATTTAATTTCATTTGGAGAGTCTTCATTTGTTTTGGTCATTGATGCATGCCAAGTACTTAGGATGGTGCCCGGCTCATAGTAAGCCCTCAACAAAAGTGTGCCATGATACTTTTGTTAACACTGCTCTCGATTACAGCAGCCTATGGATACTAGCTTGAATGTTATTTTCCTGCTATGGAAGGGGTATAATACAGTCTGTTTTTCAGGGTATTTTGCTTTATGAGTCATAACGTTGTCTTCTACATAATTTAGGAATACATTGATATTGCTTGTTTGTCACTATTATTTATCCTCACCCCAGAAAAACATAGGAGAATTGGAAATCCCTTTTGAATATGAGAGCAATTTAGAGTGTATAAAGAGTTGACTTAACAGTTTTTCATTGTCACACCTTTCATACTACTGGTCTGTTGCAGGTATCCATTGTCATATTCTTCAGGTTTTATTCCTTGCATTTTTAAAGTAATTTTTTTTTAACCATTTCACTCTTTATTGTTAAATTGTATCTCGCTGACATTGTAAATACTTTTGATGTATAATACACTCTCTTGCCATTCTCTCAGTTGACATTCCAGTAATGGAATGAACCCTCCAAGTTCTGGTTATGCCCACTGGGTTATGACCTCCTTTCAGTGTAAGCACTTTTAATTTTCTCAGCTGTATGCCATATGCCATACATTTGTGCTTTGCCACTTCAGCCAATGCATAACATTTGTCCCTCAATGCAGGGAGAAATTGTGATCTGTGCTAAGATCTAGAAAATAGAGAATTGTATATTTGGGCTAGATATTTGTGACCTATCTTACCTAAAGCAAAACCATTTTAATATTTCTACATTTTTGGATAGTAAGAAAAGAATAATGCAAAAAAATTTAGTCATTCATAAAATGGCAAACTAGAAATATTTAGAATTTTTTTTTAAGATTTTATTTATTTATTTGAGAGAGAGAGAGAATGGGAGAGTAAGAGAGCATGAGAGGAAAGAGGTCAGAGGGAGAAGCAGACTCCCTGCCAAGCAGGGAGCCTGATGCAGAACTTGATCCCAGGACTCCAGGATCATGACCTGAGCCGAAGGCAGTCGCTTAACAAACTGAGCCACCCAGGTGCCCCTAGAATGTTTCTTTAAATAAGATTTATATGGCAGATATTTCCTGAATAGAATAACTATAAAAATGGAGGTAGAAATTATTATAACAAATCAATCTCTGGAGAAGAGGTGTAGAAAACTCTAGTACTAGATGAAGGTTGTAATAATATTATAACAGACTACTTTTATAGTTTCATATTTTTAAGGGACCCTTTTCTTTCCAGTCTTAACAATGGCTAGGTATGTCTCATATTTTATAATTCAATAAGGCCAAGTTGCACTTAGTTCCTCTAATATCCCGGTTTTATGCCAGATATTGTTCTTAATCTGTGAATTATCCTTTTGGACTCTGACCACAATTGCCCCATTTTCTTGTTGTTGTTGTTGTTTTAAGCACCTTACTTCTCTTTTTAAACTTAGCTCAAGTGTTGACTCTTTCCTAAATCCTACTTGGAAGAAATGACCACTTTTTCTTCTGAAAATGTAGCATAATTAATATCATAATATCCATATAAGATATTGTGGCTTATTTATATATAAGTCCTTTTTTTCCCCACTAGACTAAGTTTTTTTTTTTTTTTTAAGATTTATTTATTTGACACAGAGAGAACAAGCAGGGGAAGCAGCAGACAGAGGGAGAGGAAGATGCAGGCTCCCTGGTGAGCAGAGAGCTTGATGTGGGGCTCATTCCAGGACCCTGAGATCATGATCTGAGCCGAAGACGGATGTTTAACAGACTGAGCCACCCAGGCGCTCCTAGACTAAATCTCTTAAAGGAAATAATAGCTTAATTATCCTAATATGTCCAGAATATAATATACTGAGGATATGTGGTAATTATTTAATTAAACTTTCAAGTGACTGAAAAAAGTGGCTAAATAGGCAAACTGAGTTAACAATAAGTTGAGCTCTTCTGGATTGCAAAGAGCAGACTAGATGTGCTGATAAAATTATCTCTGACTTTCAATAAAGTACGTTTGTAAGCAAAAATGTTAGCAGCTATTTAGAGTAAATCTAATGACCCATCTAAAAGAAAATAGAGAAACCATGTTGTTTCATCACTGTGTTCTGAGGTCTGAAAAAAATCAAAATGCAGAGAAACCATAACCTAATAAACTAAGCAAACTCTTAATTTAGTGGAAACTAACCTTGGTTAGAACCAAGACTTCACTAGTCCATTATCAGCAGTGCTTCTCTTTCCACATCCCTTCAGAGAATAATTTTCCAGAACAAAAACAATAGAGAAGGGGATAGGTGAAAGCCTATGGCAAATTTAAGTGCTTAGTCACATATGGAAAAGCTAATGGGGATGGGACAGAAGAGGGCTGGGATTATGTGTGCCAGAAGAGGTCTTCATGCTTTATGCTGCTGAGAAATGGAGCCAACTGCATCTTACACCCTAGCTTAGTCAGAGAAAGCTGCCACTTTGAGCAAGAAAAGATCTAATTTTAGTCCTATGGAATGTTTGTTAAGTATCACAAACTGCAGTAGATGCTCTTCAAGGCAACTTGATGTTCGGATGAGAAGTGAGATGGGGAAGCCATCAGAATGTCTCCCATGTGGAGAGTAAAGTGGACCAATGACACTTCACCCACACTGTTGCTGTCAAACCATAGACCGACACAGATTTCGCCCATTCAGAATGGTGGGGACAAAGCCCAAAAAAGGAAGAAAGAAACCATATAGAAACAAAAGAGAAAAAGAACATTTCCCCAAAGACATAGAAAAAGCAAATATCTGAAAATGACTTTTTATGGGAAGCAGATGGAGACTTAAGGAGACATCTGCGTGGTGACATCTAAAATATGGAGTAGACAGGAATCATGGATGAGAAGCAATTTGAGCATCACTATATAAATCTTCCCTCCTTGCTAAATCACCATCAAATGAACAAAAGAATATAAAAGCAGAAGGTAAATGCAGCATTTTTAATAGAAAATATGGAAAGGTTCCGGGATTCTTAGGTAGCTCAGTGGGTTAAGCCTTCGGCTTAGGTCATGGTCTCAGGGTCCTGGGATGGAGCCCTCATTGGGCTCTCTGCTCAGCGGGGAGCCTGCTTCTACCTCTCTCTCTGCCTGCTGCTCTGCCTACTTGTGATCTCTCTGTCTGTCAAATAAATACATAAAAAAAATCTAAAAGAAAAAAAATATGGAAAGATTCCATCCATATGTCGGGAACATCAAGAATGGGACAATGCGGGACGCCTGGGTGGCTCAGTTGGTTAAGCAGCTGCCTTCGGCTCAGGTCATGATCCCAGCGTCCTGGGATCGAGTCCCACATCGGGCTCCTTTCTTGTCAGGGAGCCTGCTTCTCCCTCTGCCTCTGCCTGCCATTCTGTCTGCCTGTGCTCGCTCTCTCTCCCTCTCTCTCTCTGACAAATAAATAAATAAAATCTTTAAAAAAAAAAAAAAAAGAATGGGACAATGCTAAATGAAGGTAATGGGGGAATTTCTTATAAACTTTTCCAGAGAAAGTAGGATAGGATTAAAAGAATTAAAGATGATCATGAAAGAAACTAATACCTCCCTAGTCTATTGTATTAAGACTATAGTTGAAGGCAGGCTGTAGAATAGGAGAGAAATCTGTTAGAAATTCTTTATGAATATAGATGAATCAAATTCAAAATCAGGTTACACAGGAAAAATAAGACCAAGAATGTTTGTTTTAAATAGAATGATTACCTGCGGGCACCTGGGTGGCTCAATCTGTTAAGTGCCTGACTCTTGTTCATGAGTTCAGGTTCCTGAGATGGAGCCTGGTGTGGGGCTCCTGGGATAACAGGGAGTCTGCTTCTTCCCTCTTCCATAGCCCTTCCCCTGCTCACATTCTCTCTCTCTCTCTCTCATCTTAAAAATGACAACAACAACAACAACAACAACAACAAAACAGAATAATTACAGGATATTTGCAGACATGGAAGGAGTAGGGGTGGGAGAGAGCAGAATTAGAAAGTTTGATAGTTGCATCATGTGGAAAATGGAAAATAGACCATAGGAAAATAAAATTATCCCCTCTCACAGGAGATTCACCTATGACAACATGACTATTATGGTTCTAAATTAGACCATTAGGTCACACAAAAGGGATAATATAACATGAAACCAGTTTTTAGTCTGAGATCTGAAAAAAGTTTTAAATAGTTTCCAAGAAAACACTAAGATAAAGTAAAATACATCTTTGCAGCTATTGGTCTAGAATGTGCCTTCTCTTCAATTTCGTGTGAACAAAATTAAAAAAAAAAAAAAAGAAAACACAGACCCTGTATATAGAATCCTCTATATAAAAGAAGATAAATGTAACTTCTGAGGTAGAGGAAGACCATAGTTTTGAGGGAAAAATATTACTTGTGGGAATATTTTTAAAGAAATTTATGTTGTGCTCTTAGATAATTAAAAGGGATGTGGACTCTGATGGAGCTCAGACATAGAAAAAAGGCTGGTAGAGTAAAGAAAAAAATAGAAAAAAAACTATAATAGCAGAATGAATGAAATTGAAAGATCAGAAAATTGGACAAGTTACGAGTGTAAAAAAGTTAAACTCTTGTAGAACTTTGCATAAGGAAAGGAATAAAGAGATAGGAGAGACTGGGAAAGAGACAGATAATAAAGATTCAAAATATGAATAATAATTTTTCTGAAGAATGAGTCAAGATTAAAAATGTACAACTAATATACAATGGTATACAGAAAACTCTGACTCCGAATTTGAAAGCAGCTCATCATTTGGCAGGCAATACTGATGTGTGAAAATGTACTTAAACCTCAACCTATTTTGCTGAACTATGTAAATTTCTATTTGTTTCTTTTTATTTATTTATTTTAAAGATTTTATTTACTTGACAGAGAGGGAACAGCAGCTGGGGGGCGGTGAGAAAAGGAGAAGCAGGCTTTCTGCTGAGCAGGAAGCCTGACACAGGGCTCAATCCCAGGACTCATGGTTCAGGGCCTGAGCCAAAGACAGATGCTTAATGACTGAGCCACCCAGGGACCCCTATTTTTTTCTTTTTAAAACCTATCCTAATACTCATCTAAAACTCATCCAGGCAGAAAAGAAAATAAGGTAAAGAAATCAAATTTGTGGGGGTGCTCAAAATTGTGGGTGGCTCTGTGGGTTAATCCTCTGCCTTCAGCTCAGGTCATGATCCCAGGGTCCTGGGATTGAGCCCCACATCGGGATCTCTGCTCAGCAGGGAACTGTTTTCTCTCTCTCTCTCTCTCTCTCTCGGCCTGCCTCTCTGCCTACTTGTGATCTCTGTCAAATAAATAAATCTTAAAAAAAAATCAAATTTGTGGATTTGTTCTAATAACAATCAAAAGGTAAGAAGTATAATCTAAGGAACTGAAGGAGTAGTGCTATGAACAGCAACAAAAGTATGTAATTACTATGTTACATATAAACATAAGAACATTTATAGAATGTATAACCCATTTCTTTGTTTGTAGTCACATTGTTACCAACTGAAACACTAAGTGAAAATAATAATGAATTAGAGTGAACTGTTAAAATTATGGTTATTTAACATGGTACACCTATTACGAATAATCATGGAAGAGAGTTTATAAAATAATACTAATTGTAAGTGGTTTAAAATTGCAGGTTATATTCTCTCTTCCCTGCCAAAAGGGGAAGAGTTAGCAGTAGGATGCAAAGTGGACAGACTTCAAATATGTTCCTGTCTGTGTTTTGGATATTGTCTGGTAAACCCAAATTGAGTGTTTTATTGTCGATGGTAATTGGAAATGTATGCAGCCAGGTATTTTAAAATATCAAGGATATATATTTGTAGAATAGAGGTGATACATGCATGTTTTATATTAGTAGAGTAAAGGAGGGACACCCTCCCTAACCCTGTACAACATATCTTCTTGGCCTACTGCTCGTTCACCATAACTGCAGTAGATGGTTCCTGCACATGCTGATAGCTTTGCACCACAAACACCCCTGTGTCTTACCCTCTTCCACTTTTGCCCAAGGATTTTCTCTGAAACTATAGGAACTTTCTTAGCCGGCTCCTAAGATAGCTCAAGAGTGCCAGAAATTCAACAGTCTCAGACATAATTCCATCCAATGAGGGGGGGGGAATAAGCAGATAAAATCCTGTTTTCTCTTCTTTCAGTGCAACAGCCCGAGATCCATTGTATATATTCCTTGGAGGATTTTAAGTACAATTGATTTTCAGTTCTTCACACTTGTCCTGCCTGCATCCATATGACTCTAATTGCTTAAAACAACAACAAACTATTTCCTTTCTCACTTCCTCATTTCCTTGTCCTTCCTGTGATCGCTTCCTAAATAAACTTGATTCTGTGGTACTTAGGGGGAGTCTCAACTAAAACATAGAAAATAAAATATAGCAATCAAGAAAGCATTAAGAAATGAAAGAAAAATAAATTTATGTATTTTGACAAAGAACATGAATATATGTATTTAATTTCCCAAAAGAAAATAAGACCTTCAGATTGGAGAGAATCTCAGTTGTGTAGGAGAGAGAACAAAAACCAACTGACCAAGATAGGCTAACTATAAAAGAATAGGTAAATTGTTGGTCCTATACGAGGCAAAATAAGGATATGGTCAAATTGATAACAAAATTCAAGGCATAAATGGGTCATCCTATATAAAGGTTACCATTTAAATCTAAAAGATTGATATAAAACACTAAAACTTTCCATAGCTTGTCACTATTATAGGAAAAAACAAAATGTTAACCAATGTGATGAAAATAATAATTAGTATAAAATAGGGCAATTTTTTTTGTTTTTTTTTTTCAGTGTTCCAAGTAGGACAAAAAATTTAAAAGGAAACACAATAGAAATGATAACTGAAACTAGAGGAGGAATCCTTAAAAACAGGTAAAACTTTTCCTAATCATTAAAGAATATTGGTAAAACATATATGCAGATTTAGAGAAGGGATATTACTACAGGCATAGGAGTGATTTTAAAAAATAGGTGTATAAATCTCAATTTGGAATTTTTACTATTATAGATTATCATTTTCCAGGATATAAAAATAACCAAACTTGTTATCTCAAAATAAATGTAGAATCCTTATCAGAATAAAAAGGTAAATATAAATTGAAGAAATGATCAAAGAAATAGTTTCATACCAGTTGAGTTTGTATCATTCTTTTGTTGATTTACTTTTTCTGCAGTTTTTTAAATCTATATGTCTAAAGAACTTGAGATGATTTTAAATTTTAAAGTAACAGATATGCTTCGCTTTATCTGAGCATCTCACAGAAGAAAAGGAAAATAAGTTGTTTTAAAATTAATTTTAAGTAACTAAAATGATCATGATCCCAAAAGCTAACAAGAGAAATGAAAAGCCAAAACTACAGACTTATTTGACATGTTGAAAAAGGGGTAAACTATCAAATAATAAACTTGCAAATAAACTTAATAGCATGCTAACCTTTGAATATTTTAGAAATGAAATAATAGTCTAGCAATTTATTAAGCTTTAGTAATATTAAAAGATACAAGGAGAAATATTTATCATTTTCTTGAATGTTTCCAAAAGGACATTAAATAAAATTGAATATGCTTCTCATTAAAAATAAAACCTCTTAAACTAGGAAGAGAAGGATATTTCTTCAATATGTTAAATTATTTCTTTGTCAAACCATCAGCCAAGAACTCTTTAGTGTTTCATTTCAACAATGAAACACTAAAGAAACCCCCATTAAATGAAGTTTATGACAAAAGTTACAGCTATTAAAATTATTATATATTCTACTTAAATCAATAAAGCAGGAAAAGCATTGAGTACATGTTTGGAAATGAAGGTAAAATTACCATTATTAGAACATCATTTGATTATTACCTAGACACCTAAGGAAAGTGAACAGTACAAAATTTTTTGAGTTTTCTGACAATAAAATTAGTATATAAAAATTAGTAATTGTCCTGCATAGCATATTGACTAAGAACATAGTCTTGGAATCAGACCAATAAGAATTTGAATTTTTATTTTTGGATGATTTGAGGACAATTACTTTAAAATAATTCTAAGCTGTAGTTTCTTTCTTTATTTTTTTTTATTATGTTAGTCACCATATAGTACATCATTAGTTTTTGATGGAGTGTTCCAAGATTCATTGTTTTAAGTATAACTAAACTACAGTTTCTTCTGTATAAAATTGTCCTAATTATGCCTACCTCACAGAATTATGTGATGAATAAATTAATGTCTGTTAAATGAGTAGCAAAAAGTAAGTGCTCAATTAATAGTAGCTACATGCTATTTTACATTGAGAAATGCAGTTTTAAGTATATGATAAATATAATCAGTAGGACAAAAGCATGATTTATCATATCTAAATCACTGTGGATCGCTAAAAGTTAAGAAAACAAAACAGAAGAAAGAAAGAGTAAATCAACAACAGAAATCAGACCAAAGGAATAGATTGACAGTGTTTAAGTGTCATAAGATAGGCTCTACTCTCATGGCTCCTGCCTTCTAGTGTGTCTTCAACAAACAGTTAATAACCAAAAAACCCTCCCAACCCCCCCAGTTGGGATTACAAGAATTGTGAAACAGTACAGCATTTGTTATTAACATCAGGAAAAACTTAACGATTCCCACTATCATACCCTTTATTAAATGTCACTCTGGAAATTCTAGCATGTGGAAATAAGATGTGAACTATTAGGAAGGATGGCACTACATTGTTGCTCAGTGTGGGTAGGATAACTTACTAAACAACAAAACAGAACTGTTAGAACCAAAGTAACCAGAATGGACAAATTTATAAGTGAAAAACCTAATAAAATATAATTAAACTCCCATTCATAGTAACATTAGGATAGATTTAAACAGGATTGTTACTTATATGAGGAAAATTACAAACTAAAAGTCATTACTAAGCGACCTCAAATAAGATTTGAATATGGGAAAAATGACTCATAATTTGGATAGAAAAAACAGAACTGAAAAATAGCAGTACTCCCTAAATTAAATAAGTGGTTAACATCTTTAAATAAAAATCCAAATGGAATTTATTTTGGAACCTGAAAAAGACTTTCCATGTAAGTTTATCTGAAAGTATAAGAAATAGAGAACAGCTGAGAATTTTGGGAAAGAGTGGCATGATAGCTAAATTTTGCTAACAGTATAAAGTGTAAGTTTAATTAAAAAACAGAATACAATTGCAAGAACAAAGAGAGACCATTTTATATGTGAATGTTAATGGCATCAAAAGCCTTAGAGGATCTGAAAAAAAAAAAAAATGTAGTTAAGTATAACATCCAGTGCTCATCACATCATGTGCTCTCTCCTTAAAATACCCATGAACCGTTGAACACTACATCAAAAACTAATGATGTGCTATATGTTGGCTAATTTAACATAATAGAAAATGTGGTTATATCAAGTCCTTAAAATATAAACAGAAGTATATTTAAGATAGAGAAAAACTAAACAAAAAAAAAATATATATATATACAAAGGACGCCAGGTGGTGGCGCCCTCTGGTGGCAGAAGTAGTGGCGCTGGCTGTGATGTAGCTGCGTGTGCAAGGCTGTATCTGCCTTCTGAGCTCTTTCTTGGTAGCAGACAGGGTTAAGGTCAAGAAGAACTTGAAGGGAAGCCATTAGGAAGGACTCCGAGCACTGGACTTCACATACACTAGCCGTCCATCAGCTCAAAATCAGGCATGTTGTATTGATGGTTACCAGTGCTAGTCATCTTAAGCTCTTAGGACTGAAAAGAAAACCGGGAACTTTGGGGTTCTTGCATGTCAGAGCACATTATTTCTTCTCAACAAGGTGAGCCATGGACAGAATAGGAGTAAGTTTTCCAGGATTGTGTACATGAGGATTTGGCTTAGAATAAATGTAATCAAAACTAATGATAAAGATTACATTAAATCATAAATAAACATGAAGGTAAAAATAAAAATCTTCAAGAGCATTTCCAAGAACTGAAGGACATGCATTTCTAGAATTATAAGGGCCAGCCAAATGCCTAGTGCATTGAAGATCCAAACAAATTCCATCATTGGCAAATTTTAGAATACCAAATATAAAGAGAAGGCCCTAAAAGATTATAGAGAAAAGTTGTTCTAGCAATCATACAAACAAAATAGGGTTTAGTATTAAGGATTAAAGTCACAGTGGCATTGAGCTTATGGTAAAATGGGAAACTGGGAAACAATAAAGCAATGTCTTTAAAAATCTAGAATTTTACTGTAAATTCCGTGGAAGCTGGTTCAATAAACAGGACTGCAAAAAAGGAGAGATGGGAAGGCAGTTTATAATGTGATGTTGATACAGCAGGGGCTTGAAGATTGTGTGGAGGGTCTGGAAAGAAAGCGATCATATCTAGATGTGGAAAGACTCCATCTATGGTTGATGTTTCAAATGGGAGGAAATGCTCCCAAGTGTTTACCAAGTGGAAATGAATCTCCATGTTCTGTTGGAGATAAATACATGAAAAACAAAGAAAACAGGAAATCACACAATTATTATATCCAAGAAAGAGAGGTGTTTTAGGGATGCTTGTGTGGCTCAGTTGGTTAAGTGTCCGACTCTTCATTTCAGTTCAGGTCATGATCTCAGGGTCGTGAGGTTGAGTCCCACATCAGCAGTGGGCTCCCCACTCAGTGGAGAGTCTGCTTGTTTCCCTCTGCCCTTGCCCCTCCCCCCACTCAGGTGCATATGTGGGCACTCTTTTGCTTTAAAAATAAATGAATGAAAATCTTAAGGAATTTTAGGGGCACCTGGTTGGCTCAGTGGATTAAGCCTCTGCCTTCGGCCTAGGTCATGATCTCAGGGTCCTGGGCTCAAGCCCTGCATTGGGCTCTCTGCTCAGTGGGGGGCCTGCTTCCCCACTCTCTCTCTGCCTGTCTACTTGTGATGTCTCTATCAAATAAATAACAATTTTTTTAAAAAGGAATTTTATAAGAAAATAAAAATTCTAGTGTACTTCGTTGCTTATAAGTTTTAGTCACATAATTATTTTAATGTAAATGTCATATATTGACTTAAAAGTAAAAGCTTTGTCATATAACTGTTGGGAAGATGAAGCATGGGAAGCATGCATTTTAGGGGAGGTATAGGAGGCTTGATGTTGATATACTAATGTATGTATTAATACACAATATTTAAGCATGTTTTAGCCTCAAAAAGAGAATGATTTTATCCTCCTTTCCTCTTTTCTTTCCTTCTTTCTATCCCTCTCTCCCTCTTTCCCTCTTTCCTCTCTTTCTTTCTGGAAGCAGCAGATGAAAGGCCTTGTCCTCTGAGGTTCATTAATACAGAGGTAGAGGCAAGGTGATAGTGATAGATAAAGGGTAATATATGCAGTGTGGCCTATTGGACAATAAGCAGTGAAAGTCTTACTTATTCAGGGAGGAGGAATAAGAGATGGAGAAATGTCTGAAGCAAGAATGAGTTTCTCCAAATTTGAGGAACAGTAAGAAGGCTGAAGGTACCTATCCTCAGGGCCTGTTGTTGTAGGAGGTTTGGATAGGAGAGAGAAATCCAGATGTGATCACATAGGGCTTTATAGAACCTGGGAACAAATTTGGCTTCTCTGTGTGTGAAGACTGTGGATGGCAAAGCAGAAGCCTGGAGAGCACAGGAACACTGAAGGCCTGGGCAGGGATGGTAGCCATGGAGGTGGTAGACATAGAGCTCTTCTGCCCAGTGTCAGTACATTCTCAGCCAGCTGAGAGAATCCAGCATTCTGAGCTCTTGGTGCCTATTCTCCGAATGAGTTCTTTATCGAGAAACGCCACTGGCTACATGCCTGAAGCTGCCGGAAGTATGGCCTTGGAACTCTGAGGTTGGAGAGGAGGTGATCAGTGAGTGAATCCTGGGGAGTGATGAGATGTCAGAGAATATGGTCTGATTATTCTCAAACCCAGTGCCTTTCAAAGAAAACCATATTGAACCGAAACACTGAATCATCAGCAACAAATCAGTATATTAGAATTACCTGAAACAGCTTCTAAACCTTTCAGCACATGGGTCAATATCATGGATAATCACCAATTAGAAGCATTGCTTCTAGAATGCCAGTTCCTCCAAGGAATGTCTGCTACCCGTGCTATGCATTATGATGGGATGTTTTGCAGAAGTGCTATGTAGACCAGCTTGTACCACCACCGAACAGGGAAATTCTTAACAAACATGTACTGCTTAAGTGCATACCAATGCCACTTTTTCATTTTGTCAATGTAATACGGTATATTTAATGCCTTCAGTCTAGGCTGTTGAAACTGAAATGGTTATCCTTTAGTGTCCCAGAAGTCTAATTACACGTCAGCTAATTCTCTTTATCTATGTTCGGATAGCTTCTCTATTAGAATAAAGAAACTGTAATAGAATGACTTTTGACTGTATGTTTCAATGTTAATAAGATGTGGTTTAACTGCTTCTACAAGTTTCTCTCCTTCCTAACACTCTAGTTGAAATGAAACAGGACAAACTGGTTTTGCTGAATCTTACGTAGTATTTCAGTACTACCTACCACCCAAGGGTAGAAAGCAATTTTTGTTTTCCCTCTTTTTTTTCTTATGATAAATACATGGTGAGCACCTAAGATTCTAAGCAGTGAACAAGGTAGAAACAAATTCTCTTATAATCTCATTCAAGTGGAGAAATAAAGATAACAAGAAGCACTAAATAAAATATATAGTACATCAGATAAGTATTATGGAGAAAAATTCAGCAGGAGGGATGATTAGTTGGTGTATAATTCAATGGCAGGGAGGGGGGAGTATATTTTGAAGTCTGGCTGGATACTTACTAATGTCCGGATTCCAACACTATTCATTTAATATTTAATGTTCTTTACCTTAGTCTTAGAAAAAGGTTCCTTTGAAA
Organism: Enhydra lutris kenyoni; assembly: GCF_002288905.1. Lineage (NCBI taxonomy): Eukaryota > Metazoa > Chordata > Mammalia > Carnivora > Mustelidae > Enhydra > Enhydra lutris. The sequence goes on along the minus strand of NW_019154154.1, from coordinate 5,237,552 downwards.
AGCTTGGTGGAAGCTCACTTTAACAAGACGAGCTATTTAACTTTTGAACTTTCACTGCTCTTAACGGCTCTGCTTTTCCCTCCCTCTGGATTGTGTTATCTACTCCCCAGCTCTCACTAGTATGCCAGGGATAATGACTCTGTTTACTTCTTCCTGATCTGACCGAGGTTGACTTAGATTCCAAGCTCCAAAGTGTGTTGGACTCTCACCCACCGGAATGACCCATAGGCATCTCAAAATCAGCGTGTCCAAATATGAACTCACTACTGTACCATTCATGTCGCAACACATGTGATCATTTTTCCTGAATTCCCTATCTTGTTGAGGGGCATCGTAGTTAAACTTATGTGATCGAAAAACGCTGTCCTTTCTGCACCTTTCCTTTATTTTCATATCCACATAATGTTCCCCAAGTGTAGCTCTCACATGTGGCTTCCTTCCTGTTGCATTCAAAGCGACGGAGTTTAAAAAAAAAAGTTAACTGAGCTGACTCCCCCACTCCCTTAAAATTTCTGGATTGTACCAAGCACCATGTTAAGTTTTAGGAATGTGAATTGAATGAAGATGATTTTGCTAAACCCAAAACAACTAGGCTTGTTTGGTTGGACCCGAGACAGACTAATGGCTGATTTGTGTGGTGGTTTTTGTTCTAGAATGCTAAGGGAGAGCACCTGTAAAGGGTGACGATCTGAGAGCAGTAGAAGAGAGAGAAGCAGTAGAAGAGATGGGATGAGATACTGTCTCTGCACGCGTGGGGCATTTCTGTGGATTTAGGCCTATCTGGAAAGAGTGGTTAGAGGTATAACCTCTGGAAGATAGCTTTTCATGAAGAGTTCTGTGAGACACAGACTATGGCATAAGGGTGGGCTAACACTGTTGATTAAGTCGTTTGGCAATAATGTGCGACACAGGTGGAGGGAGGGGTTTCCCTGCTTCATGGCTGTGCACAGTACCGCTCTGGTACCCCAGGTTGGTAACCCTTTCTAGGGGGCTATCAAGTAAGAAGGAGAATTGCACTAGGGGCACCTTGAGCAAAAGACAATGACAAATGGAGCAGGAGCAAAAAAAAAAAAAAAAAAACCCCAGGAATTTGTTTGTTACCATATGGGTCAAAATTAGAAGCCCATTATTCTAATGAAAACAACATGAAATATATCCAAACTTAAGTTTTAGAGTATTTAGAAGAAATTGTCAGTGGGAAAGGTAAGCATTCTCTGAAATCAGATTGTTCTAAGTGCACATCTCACCTCCTCCCATTTCCTTCTGAGCAATCTGAGAAAGCCACACATCTTTATTTAAAAAATTTTTTTATTAACATATAATGTATTATTTGCTTCAGGGGTACAGGTCTGTGAATCCTCAGTCTTACACAATTCACAGTGCTCACCATAGCACATACCCCACCCCATGTTCATAATCCAACCACCCTATTCCTTCCCTGACCCCCTCGGCAACCCTCAGTTTATTCCTGAGATTAAGAGTCTCTTATGGTTTGTCTCCCTTCCCAACCCCATTTTGTTTCATTTTTCCCTCTTTCCCCCCATAAACCCCCGCCCTGCCTCTCAAATTCCTCATATCAGAGAGATCATATGATAATTGTCTTTCTCTGATTGACTCATTTGGCTTAGCTTAATACCTTCTGGTTGCAAATGACAAGATTTCATTTTTTTGATGGCTGCATAATATTCCATTGTGTCTGTCTGTGTGTGTGTGTATATATATCACATCTTCTTTATCCATTCATCTATCAGTGGACACCTAAGCTCTTTCCACAGTTTAAGCCACACATCTCTTCTGAGTATTAGTGTCTTCAGATGTTTACCCATAACCTATTATAGCTATGGAGAATATTAAAGTGTATAAAGTTATATCTATAACACAGTTTCTGGAGTATTCTATATGCCCAACAACTGGTATTAATAATAATCACAACAGTAAAAACAGTGAGGTTGCTTCTTTGATCCCTAGTCCTGTAGGAGAGTAAGGGATACAATTTTTGACACTATTCATGAAAGCTATTTGAAGAAGGTATGTAAAAGGAAGGACATGTACCTGTCTTATCACCCTTTCGATGAAATTTAAAGTAACAAGAGAGAAAAGGTGGCAAGAGGAAAATGTGAGCTATCCATAGCACTGCCATTGCTCTTTGATAGCAGGTGCATAGCGGGCTCTTGAGCCTGCAAAGTAAATTCCAGATTTTATCTAACCTGGGATTGAGTCCCACATCTGGCTCCCAGCTCTACGGGGAGTCTGCTTCTCCCCTCTCATGCTCTCTTTCATTCTCCCTCTCTCTCTCTCTCTCTCTCAAATGCATTAAAAAGATCTTAAAAAAAAATCTAAAGGACAAAAGTTAAAAAAAAAAAAAAAGAAGAAGAAGAAGAAGAAATGTGAACTCTGGAAAAAGGTCCTCGAGATTTTCCATTTTGTTTGATGCATCATCACACTGATGGTTTTTGGAGGACCTGGAGGCACAGCGCTAAAGGCTCCAGAGGTTCTGTTAGCAGCCAGTGGTCTGACAATAGGTGAGCTTTAAAATAAGACACCCAGCCACAGTGTTTATGATATTTTAATTCCTCCAGAAATTTTGCTGGGCTCCATACTCAAATTTCTAGGTGCCTCTTTTATAAATAATGCAGAATTTTTAATTCCCAGTAACAATGATATAATAGGATAATTAAGAATAAATTTAAATAAATAATTTAAAAATGTATTTAAGATAAAATATTTAATAAAACTGAAAAACTGGTACAAGGACTCTGAAAAGTCATCTGCAATCCATAGTGAAGCTGAATATGTTCATGTACGTAGACCTGTCTTCTGTGTCACCTGAGCCAAATTTTCCTTTTCTTTTTTTTTTTAACCTCTCTGTGCTTCATTTTTTCTTTATTTTAAATGAGGATAATTTTAATAGTTCCTATTGCACAGATTAATTGTAATTATTGGATGAGTTACATATAAAAGATTTAGAACAGTGTTTGGCATAGAATAAATTCCTAAAAAAAAAAAAATTCATGCTTATATCTAGGCATTCATCATGAAATTAAAAAGAAATTTTGTAAGAAAGGAAATTAATGAGCTAATGACTGGGTAAATGAGATTAGACATTGAAAATGGAACCCTCTTCACAAATTAAATCCATAGACAAAGTTTAAAATGAGCTTGGCCTTAAGGGAACTTGCCTCAACCATCTGGTTAAAACTCAGAGTCCATTGCTTCCAGAAAGATACACGCTGGCCCATCTGAATTGACATCTGTGTGCACACTGAAGTCCCGGAGGATAATTAAGAGAGCAAACTCCAACAATACTGACATAAGCCTGGAGAATGAAGCTATAAAATTCTCTATATAAACAAGTGGCCTATATAACTACAGGACTATAAATTTTGGTCTTGCCCCAGGGGCACCTGAAATACCCAGATGATCAAATAAAAATAAACTCATTTCTGAAGTAGATGGCAAACAAGATTTAAAAAATCACACCTTCTATCACTTTTACTCACTATTAGGCAGATGAATTCATGCTACATTTTTTCGTGGCAGTTTTGAATGACATGTCATGACCAAAGCATGGAATATATTTCTCCTGTTTGCCACAGATTTTTAGACTTTTTATTGAGGTCTAGCATACATAAAATGCATTAAGCATCCATGTGTAGCTGAATGAATTTTCACAAGTAAATGTATCTATGTAACTAGAATCTATTGAAGAAAAAGCACCCTTCTGGCTCTCCTAGTTACTAATCTCCCTCGTTTGTAACACTATCTTGCTTCTTACCTACCACTAGACATTGATTTTGTTTAGTTTTGAAGTGGTAACCTGCAACTTGTATTTTTTTTTTTTTTTTGTCTTTCCCTCAACACTGAGATCCACAATAGTTCTATTCTCATTGATGTTTAGAATGCCATTATATAAATAAACCAGAATTTATCCATCCCATTGTTGGGTAAGCCTAGGAATGGTTTCTAGCTTGGGATATTATTAATACAAAAAAATGTGAACATGTATTTGGCGAACATTTTGACTCATTTCTGCAGGTTATATGCTGGGAGTGGAATTGCCAGGGCTATGTACATGAATGTACTCAGCTTCACTGTGGATTGCCAGATGACTTTCCAGAGTCCTTTTACCAATTTTCAGTTTATTGAATGAAGTATCAGAATCAGGTTAATATTTTTCTCATTAAATTAAAACATTGAGGGGAAATGAACAGATAGTGTATAAATCAAAGAATGCAGCAAATGTGTGTATTTGTGTAACCACAACTTTAAACAAGATATCATACATTCTGGGGCGCCTGGATGGCTCAGTTGGTTTAATGGCCAGCTTTTGATTTCAGCTCAGGTCAGGTCATGAATTCAGGGTCCTGAGATCAAGTCCTGTGTCAGGCTCCATGCTCAGCAGGGAGTCTACATGAGGATTCTTTCTCCCTCTTCCTTGGCCCCTCCCCCAGCATGCATGTGCACAGTTTCTCTCTTTCTAAAATAAATCTTAAAAAAGATAGAATACTTTTCCATTACCTGAGAAGGTTTCTTCATGCCCCTTCTGATCATTCTCCCCCTTGTAGGCCACCGCTGTTGTGATCCCTGTCACCATTGGTTAGTTTTGACCATTCCTGAATATTCCTTTAATGGAATGATACTCTTGTGACTGGCTTCATTTGCTCAGTATGATTTTGATAGTCATCTCTGTGTTGTATCAGTAAGCATTCTTTTTTGTGTATATGTAGTCTGTTGTATGACTATGTTATAATTGCTTTTCCATTCCACTGTTGATGAACTTTTGAATTCTTTCAAGTTTGGGCTTATTACAAATAAAATTGCTATGAAAGCTCTCCTAGAAGTATTTTTGAGAACATCTGCTTTGGTTTCTCATAGGTAAATGCTTAGAGAAGAATTTCTTGGTCATCAGGTAGGTATGTTTAACTTTTGAAAACTACCAAATAATTTTCCAAAGTAGTTAAACTATATTCAAACCTCACTACACATATCAGGAAGATCTAGTTGCTATACATCTTTGCCAATATTTGGTCTTGTCATTTTTATTATAATCACTCTCATGGGTATAAAATAGTAAATATCATATTGTGGTTTTAACTGACTTTTTCTCTGATGAAAATGATATTGAGGGGCACCTGGGTAGCTCAGGCCTTGAACATCATCTGCCTTTGGCCCATGTCATGATCCCAGAGTCCTGGGATCAAGCCCTGCATTGGGCTCCCTGCTCAGCGGGAAGCTTGCTTCTCCCTCTCCCTCTCCCCCTGCTTGTGTTCCCTCTCTCGCTGTCTCTGTCAAATAAATAATTTAAAAATCCTTAAAAAAATATTGAATACCTTTTTAATAAACTATTGCATAATCCTTTGGAAACATGCCCGTTTAAACCTTAGTCCAAGTTTTTATACGTTGGATTGTGCTTTTTGATTTATAGGAAATTCTATATCCTGGATTCAAATCTTTTGTCAGATATATTTGTAACAAATATTTTCTTCTATTCTGGCTTGCCTTTACATTTTCTTAATTGTATATTTTGGTGATCAGAAATCCTTAATTTTGAGTGAGTCTGATTTGATGGTTTTATTTTTCATGTTTATTGGGTTTTACAAATTAGCTTCTCAAGAAATCTCTGCTTATCAGAGTTGTTACAATCATCTTCCAGGTTTTCTTCTAGGAGATTTAAGGTTTTATCGTTTATATTTAGCTCCATGACCCATCTTGAATCAAGTCTTACATGTGGTCTGAGGTAGGAGTCAAGGTTCATTTTTCTTTGTATTTATTAGGTTATTCCAGGACCATTAATTTTTTTCCCCTTTGAATAGTTTCAGAGCATTTGTTAGAAATTTAATGTTCGTGGGGCTGCCTGGGTGGCTCAGTGGGTTAAGCCTCTGCCTTCAGCTCAGGTCATGATCTCAGGGTCCTGGGATCGAGTCCCACATCAGGCTCTCTGCTAGGCAGGGAGCCTGCTTCCCCCCCACCCTCTCTACTTGTGATCTCTCTCTGTCAAATAAATAAAATCTTTAAAAAAAAAAAGAAATTTAATGTTTGTGTTTTCCTCTGAACTCTTTATTTCATGGACTTATTTATTTTTTAATGGCAGTAACCCATTGTGGTTACTGTAGCTTTATAGTAAGCTTATAATAAGTAGATCTTCCAACATTATTGTTTTTGAACAAGTATATTTGGATTAGTACATACTGTTCTCCATATGTGATTTAGAACCAACATGACTATTTAGCAAAAAGGCCTGCTGATTTAGATTGTGATTATAAGGTACTATAGATAAATTTGGGGAATATTGACATATTTATAATGTGGATATTCCCCAAATTTATCTATAGATACCGTATATCTATATATCTATATCTATAGATACCAAACATTATAAATATTCAGTCTTCCAATCTAAATCATGATATTTCCCTTCATTTATATAGGTCTTTAATTGATTTCAGTAATGCTGTGTAGTATTCACTGTTGAAGTCTTTCATTTTTGTATTTTTTTAGGAAGATTTATTTATTTGAGAGCAGGAGAGAGAGAGCACACACAAGTGGAGAGGAGGGGCAGAGGGAGAGGGAGAAAATCTTTGAGCAGACTCCCTGCTGAGCTGGGAGCCTAATGTGGGGCTCCATCTCATGACCCTGAGATGATGACCTCAGCCAAAATCAAGAGTTGAACGCTTAACTGACTGAACCATGCAGGCACCCCTGCATGTTTTTAAACTTAATTTTAAGTGTTCTATTTTTAACACTGTTATAAATGAGGTATTAAAAATTCATTATTTTTCTGGGGCATCTGGGTGGTTCAGTTGGTAAAGCATTGGACTCTTGGTTTTGGCTCAGCTCATGATCTCATGGGTTATGGGATTGAACCCCACATCAGGCTCACCCTCAGCCAGAGGGTCTGCTTGAAGATTCTCTCTCCCTCTGCTCCTCCCCTTGCTTGTACTCTCTCTCTAAAATAAGATAAATCCTTTTAAAAAGTCATTATTTTTAGTTAGTTCCTACTGCTATATATAGACAGACAGTTGGTTTTTGTGTATTGAACTTGTGTTCCATGATCTCCATAAATTCATTCATTCTAGTATTTTTTGGTATATTCTTGAGGATTTTCTATATAAACTATTATATCTTTTATGTAAAGTAGTAGGTTTGTTTCTTCCTTTTTAAGCTTTAAGCTTTTTATTTATTTTCCCTGCCCATTGCACTGAGTAGGAACTCCAATATAATAAATACAAGTGGTAAGAGTGTATGTTTTTACTTGTTTCCAAACTTAGGTGGAAAATATCTGGTCTTTCATTATTTCTCATAGAAATTCTTTTTCAAATTGCAGATATCTTCTTTTTTATGCAACGAACATATCATAAAGGTTTTCTACTTTATTCTGTTGTGAATTATAGAGTGAGATTTTGTTGTTGTTGTTTTGTTTTGTTTTGTTTTTTGGTGTTAAATCAACCTTGCATTCTTGGAGTAAATGTCACTTCGTGATGATGTATTATACTTTTATACTTTGCTGAATTCTCTTTACTATTAGGTATGAAGGAATCTATTTGCATGAAGTGTATGAAGTGTATTGGTGTATAACTTTCTTTCTCTTAATGTATTTTTCAGGTATTTGTGTCATAGTTTTCCTGGTTTTTGTTTGTTTGTTTTTTGCTTTATTTTGTTTTTGTTTTTTGTCTCTTAATTAGTTTGAGAGTATTTCCTCCTGTTTAACTTTCTGGACTTGTTTAGAATTTGTATTTCATTCTTAAGTGTTTGATTTCCTGAGTGAAACCATTTGTGTCTGTCTGCTTTTTTCTTTGCAGAAGATGTTTGATAAGGAATTTAATTCCATTGATGGATGTAGAGCTAAACATTTCCAATTTCTGTTACAAATTTGGTAAGATGTGACTTAAGACATTTTTTTTAAAAGACTTTAAAAGACTGATGTATTTGACAGATGGAGATCACAAGCAGGTAGAGAGGCATGCAGAGAGAGATGGGGAGAAGCAGGCTCCCAGCTGAGCAGAGAGCCCGATGTGGGGCTTGATCCCAGGACCCTGAGATCATGACCTGAGCCATAGGCAGAGGCTTAATGACTGAGCCACCCAGGCGCCCCAAGAGATTTGTTGACTTTGTTTTTTGAATTATTGAATTAATTTGATAATATTGCCTTATTTTTAAATATCTGTAGGTTTGTAATGATAGCTCCTTTAATATTTTTGGTCACTTATATTCTTTTCTTGACCTGCTTTCCTATTGTTAATTAATCTTGTTAATTTCTGTAGCCCCAATGTTTGGTTTTGTTAATTTTCTCTTTTGTTTGTCAGTTTTATGCTCTTGATGATTCTCTCCTTTCCACTTACTTGGATTGACTGTGTTATCATTTGTGATTTTTATTTGTACCTTGGATTTTCCTTCTCTAATGTAAGGAATGCAGAAGAAGACACAATAGAGTAAGGGAAAAGCTTCCCTGCCTGTCTTACTAATCTAATGGGAACTTTAGAAAAGACCTTAGTGGTATATGTGCTAATTTAACTTAGTCAATCCGCTCAATACAACATCTGATATAAAGCCATTCATCAACAGCATAGCAGCATCCCTCCTTGTAGGAGAGTGTAGTGAAGTGGCCCAAGAGGACAGTAACCTGCTACTTTTAAGTAAAAGATGGATTTGGCCATAAGCACTGAGAGAATGAACAAAATAATAGCAATACTACCACAGATAATCAAAAAGGAAACAACTATACATTGAATGCTTACTATTTTCTAGGAACTTTACATTATATTTGAAATTATGTCTGGCTGCTTTCTCTCAATACTTATGAGATTCATCTATGTTTTGTAGAGTCGTTCTAATTGCTGGATCATATTTTATTGTATGAATATATTTACCTATTCAGCTGTTGATAGCCATTTGGTGAATTTCTATCTTGGGTCTATAGCAAATAATGTTGCAATGAATATATTCTTATGTTTATATTTTCATGTACATTTGTATACATTTCTGTTGGGTATATACAAAGGAATATAATTGCTAGGTCCAAAGATTTTTGTACTTATGTTCACATTTAGTAGGCACTATTAAATAGTATTCTAAAATGATTAATAAGGAGAAATTTCTTTTTAAAAAAACCTTTACTCTTTTATAAAAAGGAAAACTAATACCACTGACCATAATTAGAAAACTAATCACAAGATAGAAAAATAAATACAAGCTATGTTACATTTCTGCTGCCTTGTATAAATTTTATTGCCACAACATGTGTTGGTACCATACTTTGGGTAATGCAGGTCTGTGCCACTTATTAATAATTAATCATATATTGTCTAGTTTTATATTGCCTTGGCACCTATTATATTTTTGAAATGAAATGTAATGTTCTGTCTTCTTTGCTTACAAATGGTAGAGACATTATTTTATCATTTGTATCATCAAAATGATTTAGTAAAAAGTCTTAATGATTTCAGGAAATACTTAATGTAAGCAATTTTTAAGTTGGCTATTTGCCACAACACGTTTTTTTTAGCCTTAAACCAGTGATGGTATTATATTGTAAGCACATGCATGCTTGTGTCATACTTCTTTTGGTACATCTTAGGGGTTGTTGGCATGTTGAAGCTTAGGAATTGGAGTCAATAACTAGATTTAAATACCTTATTTTCTCCCTTCACCCTATTTTTAGTCATGTAATTTAATCATTGAATCTGTTTTTTTTTTTAAATAAGAATTATAATGCATTGAAACATAAAGTTAAATGAGGGTTAAATAAGAAAATAGGAGTTAAGTTCCCGGCACATAGTAGGTGTTTAATAAATTTCCACCTGTAGACTATTTTTTGCATGACCTTGATTGAAAACTAAATGACTTAATATATATTAAAAAATAAATTTGCTTCTGGAAGTTATTTAAGTGTAAGTAACTATATATTTTAATATGCATAGCTCTATATTTATTTATTTTTAAAAAGATTTTATTTATTTGACAGACAGAGATCACAAGTAGGCAGAGAGGCAGGCAGAGAGAGAGGAGGAAGCAGGCTCCCTGCGGCGCAGAGAGCCCGATGTGGGGCTCTATCCCAGGACCCTGGGATCATGGCCTGAGCCGAAGGCAGAGGCTTTAACCCACTGAGCCACCCAGGTGCCCCCATAGCTCTATATTTAAAAATATGTCCCAATTCTCAAAGTCTATGCCGCTTCTGAGAGTGTCTTACTTATTCCTCCTTTGGAATAATTAAACAGAATGGGAATCTGGCTAAATGAGCCATACGACACCTTGATAATGGCCAGACTTATATAATGGTCAGTGTAACCTGGGCTTTGAAATCAGAGAATGTGGAGTTAAATCTTGGCTCTACACTTACTTGCTATTATGGCAGGTTATGTAACCTCTTTGGATTTAAATTTCCTAATCTATAAAATAGAGATTATAATACCTACCTCAGTGTCTAATACACAACACAATCACTCTTACATGATGAGTTTGTACTGAAACTCTATTTTCTTAGTGGATTCGGTTGTTTATCTTCTGCTTTCCTAGCAAAGTCCTATCTTTGTTTCATGTATTTATCTATAAATTAAACAATGAGAAAAAGACACTGTTCATATACCTGATTATACGTGGTCTTTGTAGGCTGTCACACATAGGATGTGGTGAGTCCTGTGTTCAGTGAACTCACCCTTGATCTGAGGATTTCATTTCAGGAATAGAAAGTACATGGATCTAATGTTTTTAATTGCTGGGAACAACACAAGGTGACTATCTGATCTTTTTCTTTTTTGATCTTTTAAAATGTCAATTTGAACTTGTGAATTTAATAAAGGCAAAGATAAAAAAGAAACCAAAGTAGTAATTTTGAATGTAATCCCAGAAATTTGTTTATTTCAATTGTTTCAGAGAGCTGTCATTCTGAGAAGATTAGGGATACTCATTTTAATAAGTTCAAGTTAAGCAAGCATTCTACATGCACAAAAGCTGGGGTAAAATTCACTAATAAACAGAAGTTAATTGGAAAGTCCGACTTTGTTGATTACATAGCATTAAACATGACTTTAGAAGTAGTGGGAAAGAATACAGGGAAGAAAAACAGATAAAGCAAGTACATTTGAATCTGGAAGTCATCTGGTTGCTGACTTGACACTTCCAAGGCCATCCTCTGGGGACTCAATGAACATTAGCTGCAGTAGTGTTTTAAGTCAGGCACTGCCAAATGCCAGTTTCACTCTTGAAAGCTGTTATTTAATTTGGGTGGCAGGTACCCAAGATGACTTTTTCATTTGCAAAGAGCAGCAAACTACCTGGGTTACTGGTGAACTGTGTGTAACACTTGCTAACCACTGCTTGATTTTTTTGCCAGCATATAATGCTTGTCTCCGTAGATGACAGGAGGGAATTCCTGATTGTGGAAGCAATGGAGAAAAGAGCAGTCGTGTCCATTACCAGCACAAATAATCACCATTGAATGAACTGGCCAAGAATGAGTCTTACTGTTATCTCAAGCGCTTGTAAGTGATTACATTGATCATTTAATACATAATTCCAAAGATAAATATCCCCAAAGTATCCAATAAAATCAAATATACAGGTTTGATATCCGTATTTGGGAGACCATCGTTTATGTGAGAACTTCCACTATTAGGGGAGGTAGTATTGGAGACGTGCTTTCCGTTCTTTCCAGTCTTACTCAGAGAACAGTGCTTTATCTGATTGGAGAGGTGAAGGCCTAACAGCTACTGTTTCATGTTATGCTTTTGAGTATGTGACAACTAGATGGTATCTGTGCTGCAGACCAAATCTTATTGTAAAGTAGGATCCAAGGGACTAGAGAAGGAACAGGGAGCCCATAGGTTTGCGTTAGTGGCAATAAAGCTGTGACATAGATTGCCATTACCCAAGCTCCTGTACCTGGTCTGAACTGGGTCTGAACTTGGAGGGAGAGAGGTAAGTGATTTATTGGTTCTCTTATCTCCCAGCCTAAATGTTATAAAGATATGATTCCAATGGACATATTAAGGGATTATCTGAGAACTCTAGGCTGGCTGTGAAAGCCGAGCTGGTGCTTGGAAGGGAGTCAGTCATTTGCACGCGGCAGCAACTGGGAGGCACAGGGATGGGCACTGCTGGCTGTACTTGATGCAGGATCAGTGGGAAGAGCTCAATAAATCTCTCCTCCTCATAGGAGAGTGGGAGCTATTGATCGCCTGTGGCTCCATTAGCTCTGTATGACTTCACTGAAATTAAAATCTTCAGGGCTCGATCTTCCCTCAGATAGCTCTATGTACACAGGGACCTAATCTAACCTTGTACTGGGTGGTGCTTTTTTTTTTTTTTTTCCTTCTTTCCCCTCTTTCACCTACCACCTAGGTATTTGAGATGAGCAAGCTCCATCCTTCAGAATTTTAATAGGCCCCTGTTTAAAGTAACGCCTCTGACCTTTATGAAATTAAAGAGTAGGGAGAGCATTGCCAGTAAGGCCTAACCGATCATTCTGTCTGCTGGCCAGTCTCCATTTCTGTGTGTCTGCTCTTTCCGAAGAGAAAAAGAGCCTTTCACAAAACCACCTCTAGGGCTCATCAGGATACAGTTGACATGTTGAAATCAGGTAAATCAGTTGTTACTAAATATGATAGACTGAGGCACAAAGATCTGGGATTACTCGTATTTCATGCTGGAGGTTTTATCACCCCGATCCATACACTGTGGCCTTGTTTTATTAACGGCAGGTCCTAAAATGTTTATTTTGCTTTTCTCTTGATTCTTGATTCCATCATTAGGTACAAACTGAAATTGTTTCCTTGATATTATCAGAGGGATAGTACTGTGCAATTGCTATTGAAAATTCAAGAGCCTCTTGATTTAAAAAAAAAAAAAAAAGCAGCAATGCCTTTTTTCTAATGTAGCATTATGTTCCTGTTACCTAAAACTCAGAGATAGATAATGAAACAACTGTTTCTCATGGGAAATAATACTTACTATCTAATGGGACCACTTAAAAGCATGTATATGGAGTCTGAGATTTGGAGTAAGGCTTTCTGCCAAAAGTATACCAGCATCACTGTAGTTGTTTGATGGAAAATCACAAAGCCATGTATTTGTGGAAACCATTAGGAAAATAATGTAATATATCACAGCAACTGTTGGTTGAATTTTAAAAATACAAACCACAAATGCATATTGTGAAATATATTGACCTGTATACTGTCTAGACATCCTAAAGAACCATTTCCTTTTATGGAGATTATGAGGGATATTGGAGGCTATCTGTTGTGAGATTAAAATTTATGCCAAACCAGCGATAAACTAAAGGTAACACAATTTGTCCGTATATTGCCTTAATCAAGTCAGATAGACTAGATGACTTCTGAATTTCCTTTAACTTCACAATTTCTGGGAATCACTTTTCCAAACAAAGAAAACAGCTAGAAGTTTTTATTTGTCAAAACATCCAGGTCAATTCAAAACCATCATCTATGGTGGCCTTAGTTTGAATCTTAGTGATGTTAGTTAAGAACCATTGAGCTAAGTCCTCAGAATAACTTGAATAAAGATAGGAACATTTTTAGTTATGTATCTGTAGTCTTTTTTTTTTTTAAAGGATTTACTATAATTAGAAGTATAATTTCTACATTTTCTAATTGTATGTCTTATACAGAGTTAAAAATTAAGAGCAGTGAGACTCCTCTCCTTCTCTTCCTCCTGCCAAGGACACACACAAATGCAAGTATATTCATGAAAGTTCTGATACACAAGGATGTTTGGGTTCCAAAGCAATTTCTTACGGTTGGTGTTTCAGTTACAACTTAGTGGAGTAAAGGCTGAAAGAAGCATACTTTACTTTGCAGGGAAGGCGTGAGTGATGGGTTTGGCAGGGAGTGGAGAAAAACTGCCTTTAGATTCAGGTCTGATCTAAATCTGCAGGTGACTCTGTGGCCGATTTGAAAGCATTACTGCTCTATTCCTCAGGCTGAGATAAAAAGAGAGATCTTGAAAAAGCAGAAAGGATAAGCCAAGATTTAATGATTTAATTCTCCTGTTGAGACAAGGCATTAAAAAAAGTGAACTTGAGCCCCTCCTCCTATGTTCGAGAAGTGAGCCCTCTGTTTACAATTTAGTAGATGGGGTGCCTGTTGTTTTATAGTCCGGTCCCTCAGCTCGGGTTCTTGTTCAGCACTGAATGGTTGTTTCATGATGGGTAAGTCACTTAACCTTTGTGTGCTGTATTCTTTTCATCTGCAAATAGAGATGATAATGCTCACTGGGGATGTGTTGCTAAGATTAGGCAATATATGATTGTGAAGAGCAATATATATGCTAAATAACAATAATAATGCTGTCTATCAGAGCGAATATTTGGATAAGAGAGCCTAGGCAGTTTTGTGAATAGCATCTCCTGCAGAGAGAGGCTTTAGCAAATGATTACCTGGTCTGTGGGACTCATGTTTTGTAATAAAATAAGACTACCCTTCTCAAACTCTCCCCTCACCCACCTTCTCACCCTCACCCCTGTGAAAAATTTTGGAAATTAAATACCAAATTGTTCTTTCAAGGAGGGGAAATAAATAGAATATCCTGTCAATGTCATTTCTGCTAGGTCCTCTTTATAATTTTCTTTTAGAAATCCTACATTTAGACATTGGGTGCCATTGTAAAATGCAGTGGAAAAGCCCAAGCCTGAACAGCCGGTCTGTGTTTGAAGGTTATCAGTTTATGGAACCTTTAATCTCAAAATCTCTTTTCTATTTCTGGAGAATGTAGTTTTTTAGCAACTTTTTTTATTCTATCTCCGTTTGTCACCTAAACCCACCTTACTTGCTCAGATCCTTAACAAGGTTAAATATGTTAGAGCTCGGAGGAAGAACCTCTCATCCCCAATTCTGTGGCAGAGACCAGCATTTTGTTAAGGGCCAAGAAACTGCTACCACCTCTCACTTGTGTGAGATGTTCCTAATGGCACGCTGCTATGTTCTGAAGTGAGTGTAATGACATAAGGTTACGGCAAGAAAAATACACCTCCCCCCAATAGCAGTGATAGATAGTAAGAAGAAAGAAAGATCTTCAGTTGGGTTTTTAAGAAAACCACACTTGATAGAAAGATGGGGGTCAGAGCAGAGGCATGACCGCTTCATTTCAAACTTGATTTTTTACTTCCTCCTTGAAGCTGACGCTATGATAACAGTATCTCACACCTGCTTAGTAGTTTAACCATTTCAAAATTAACTCCCATGAACTTTCTGACTTTGAGCATTAACACACAGTCCTGTAAAGCAGTTAGGGTGATTTTCTTCCCATTTTACAGTTGAATAAACTGGGACCCCAGAGACAGTTGCATATTCACAGCCTTCCAGTTCTTTTGCAGCCAACAAACAAACCAAACAACAGAACTTTTTTCATTATGTGATACAACTATTTTAAAAAAATTTGTGTCTCTCATCCTAAAGAAAAGTGAAGTCTCTGAGAGACATTTTTTTTTTTTGAAAGATTTATTTATTTGAGAAAGAGCGGGAGTTCAGGCAAGTAGGGGGAAGGGAAGGGAGAGAGGGAGAATGAGAATCTCCAGCAGCTCCCCACTGAGTGCAGAGCCCAATACAGGGTACAATCCCATGACCCTGAGATCATGACCTGAGCTGAAATCAAGAGGTAGAAGCTCAGAGCTGCCCAGATGCCCCTCTGAGAGCCCTTTAAACTTCAACCTTAAATGGAATAAATTCTAGAATAAAATGTGGAGTTTATTCTGAGCAGATTAGACAGCATAATATTTCAAGAGTATCAGAAAAAGTCCTTCTATTCCTTAAATAATCCTACCATATGTTCACAGAGGAATTCTCTTTCCTTCTCTATTAGAGAAAAGGCTCAAACACAAAGACTTCTGATGAAGGTGACAACAATGGCTGAGATTTCTAAGGCCTGATGTGAGGGTTTTTTCCTGTAAGCATGTTAAAGAGGGAGAAGGGCTATATTGGCAGAGGTTTTGCCCTTTAAAGGAATGCCAAGAGTGAAAAATAGTGACTCGGGTGATGTAGAAAATGTTTCACTTAGATTACAGTTTAGCTCAGGGGTATCCTATGGGCACCTTGTCTGAATTGATTGGAGCCCATGCTGTGTCAATGGAATGCCCTTCCTTGGATATACCAATCACCGCATATGCTGGAACATTTGGCAACCCTTGGGGGCCCCTACACTGTTACACAGCCAGTGACAGCACAGGCAGCACAGATGGGCAAAACTTGAAATTAAAGAAAGCAAATATTTTCCTCTTATCTGGAGTCCTCTGCATCAGTTTACTTAGGCAAGGTTTTCAGGTGATGATTAAAAATGGCTGACCTCTTATTTCCGCAACTGATCTGTGTATTCCTTAAGGTTAACCTTAGGGGGTATGGATATTCAGAACTATCTCTAATGTATCAGGCGGCTTCCGCTTTATACGAAGTCTTAATTGTGGGATGTGGTCTGTGACAGCCATCTGCTGAAGCAGTCACATTTATCTCTCATTCAGACTCAGTGAAATTAAAATATTGACAAGAATAATTTCACAAGGTGAGGAAGTTAATAGAATAATTGGAATTGGTATGCTTTTTGAATTTAAGCTGAACATCCAGTTTTGTCCGTGATTGTGCAATGTTTTATGCTGTTGAGCATCAAGTCATTTTGAAATTGATACTGTATCTCTTATGAGGAAGAGCCTCTCATCACCCCAAGAGAAGATGCAGGTAACAAAATGTTTCCATTTTTGTATGTGTGTTGGAGGTTTTTGTTGGGGAGAACATATGTAAATTCAGAAGGATGTTACTCATTTGCCCAAGAAATATTTATTGAGATCTGACCAAGATTTCCAACAAAGGAACTCTTCAGAAGTATAAGTATATAATTATATATATATATATATATACATATATATATATATATATAAATAATATATTAATATATAAAGTATATACTTGGTTGAAGATGATGAGAGTTTTGGCTGGTAGTTAATTGGGTTGGGTAGATAATTAGTTTCCCACAACAAGTCTTATAATTCCATTAAATTCTTTATAAAATTGCTTAAGGAATAAGCAATTTTATAACTTCTTTAAGAGAGATTCAGTACAATTTTTCTTTTATATATGTGATAGATACCAAGTATTTTCTGGGACTACACAGATCAGTGAATGAAATTCTGAGTCCCCTGAAGAACAGAGTATGGTCTGAGTTAACAGAAAAACAACTGTGTGAGAGGAATAAGGAATAACCCATGACAATTCCAGAAAGATTCCAAGGGGGAGAGTGGGAAACCGTATAGTGGGGTCTGAGCAGTGGATCAATTATATGAAATAACTCTTCTTAGAATTCAGTTATGACAGGGAATTTTCGTAAGTTTTTGTCAAGAAGGAAGGAAAATTTGGGAAACTGGAGAAAGTGGAGTTACGAACTTAACTTGAAGGGGCAAAAAAGTTAATATTCTGCATTGTGAAACTTTTGGAATTCTGGGTTCTGTAAGCATTTGCACACTCAACAACAGCGTGGGGTGAAGGCTGGGAAACGAGCAGACCGTTGTTGCAGGACATGAGTTGAGCAGAGTCAGACTGGTCTTTGCCATACTAAGGAATTTACATGTTACTGTGTAAGGAATTCAAGGTATCATAAATTGTGATATAATTTTATTTTTTAAAAGTTTTATTATTTTTAAAATTCAAATATAATTAACATACAGTGTGATTTTACTTTCTGATGTGCAATATGATTCAATGATTATATATCCAGTGTTCCTCATGATAATGGTACTCTAAATCCTCTTCACCTATTTCACTCATCTTCTCCCCAACTTTTGCCCCTAGCTCCCCTCTGGAAACCACCAGGTGTTCTCTATGTTTAAGAGTGTGTGTGTGTGTGTTTGTGTGTGTATTTTAGTCTGTTCATTTGTTTCTTAAATTCCACATATGAGTGAAATCATAGGGTATTTGCTGTTCTCTGACTGACTTATATCACTTAGCATTATATCCTCTAGATTCATCTATGTTTTGTAAATGGCAAGATTTAATTCTTTTTTATGGCTGGGTAATATTCCATTATATATACATATACCACCTCTTCTTTATCCATTCATCTGTGGGTGGACACTTGGGTTACTTTCATATCTTGGCTGTTGTAACTAATGCTGCAATAAATATAGGGGTGCATAGAACTTTTCTAATTTTCTTTGAGTAAATATCTAGTAGTTCAATTACTGGGTCATATGGTAATTCTACTTTTAATTTGTTGAGGAACCTCCATACTGTTTTCCATAGTGGCTGCACCAGTTTCCATTCCCACCAACAATACATGAGGGTTCTTTTTTCTATAGGTCCTTGCCAACACTTGATGTTTCTTGTGTTTTTGATTTCAGCCATTCAGACAGGTGTGAGGTGCTATTTCATTATGATTTGAATTTTCATTTCCCTGATGATGAGTAATGTTAAGCATCTTTTCCTGTGTCTGTTGGCCAATGTATGTCTTGGAGAAATGTCTGTTCATGTCTTTTGTCCATTTTTAAATTGGATTTTGTTGTTGTTGTTGTTAATTTGTAGAAGTTCTCTCTCTCTCTCTCTTTTTTTTTTTACATATTAAGTACATATTTTTTTTTTGCATATAATAAGTTCTTAATTTTACATATTAACCCCTTACCAGATGTATCATTTGCAGGTATCTTCTCCTATTCAGTAGGTTCCCTTTCTTTTCATTCCTGATTTCCTTCACTTCGCAGAAGCTTTTTATTTTGATGTACTCCCAATAGTTTAATTTTGTTTTTCTGTCCCATGCCAAAAGAGACCTACCTAGAAAAATGTGTCTATGGTTGATTTCAAGATTACTGCCTATGTTTTCCTCTAAGAACTCTGTGGTTTCAGGTCTCACATTTAGGTCTTTGGTTCATTTTGAGTTTTCTTTTCTTCTTCTTCTTTTTTTTTTTTTTTCAAGATTATTTATTTGAGAGAGAGAGAGAGAGGTCATCGGGAGAAGCAGATTCCCTGCGGAGCAGGGAGCCCAATGTGGGACATGATCCCGGGACTCCAGGATCATGACCTGAACCAAAGGTAGTTGCTTAACCAGCTGAGCCACCTAGGCGCCTTGAGTTTATTTTTGTGCATGGTGCAAAAGGGTAGTCCAATTTCATTGATTTCCATGTAGCTGTACAGTTTCACCAACATCATTTTCCCATTGTATATTCTTGCTTTCTTTGTCATAAAGTGATAGGCTATATAATCACAGATTTATTTCTGTGACCTCTGTTCTATTCTATTGATCTATGTGTCTGTTTTTGTGTCAGTAGCATACTCTTTTGATCACTACAACTTTGTAATATATCTTGAAATCTGAGATTATGATACTTTCAGTTTCTTTTTCAAAATTTCTTTAGTCTTTTGGGGTCTTTTGTGGTTCCATACAAATTTTAGGATTATTTTAAATAGTGTGACTGAAAATGCTATTGGTATTTTGATAGGGATTGCATTAAATCTGTTGATTGCTTTGGGTACAATGGATGTTTGTTGGTTCTTCCAGTTCATGAGCATGGAATATCTTTCGATTTGTTTGTGTTGTCTTCAATTTATTTCATCAGTGTTTTATTGTTTTTGGAATATAAGTCTTTTACCTCCTTGGTTAAGCTTGTTACTAGGTATTTTATTATTTTGGGTACAACTGTAAATGGAATTTTTTTTAATTGGGGTATCATGCTTTACATTCTGTTCTTGTGCCTTTCTTGACTGATTTTATAGATGCAATTGTTTCTACTGCTTTTGTGCTTTAACCTCCATACTGGTTATATAAGTGATTAATCTACCACTTCCATTATGTTATAGGTACCTGTGAAATTTTTTTCCTATAATTTTCTTACTCCTGATTATGGCCTTTTCTATTCACTCAAAGAATTCCCATGAACATTTCTTATAAGGCTGATGTAGTGGTGATGAATTCCTTTAAATTTTGTTTGTGAACTTCTATCTTTATAATAGCCTTGTTGGATAAAATATTCTTGATTATAGGTTTTTTTTCTTTTTAGTACCTTGAATTTATCATGACACTTTCTACTGGCTTGTGAAGTTTCTGCTGAAACATCAGCTGATATTTTTATGGGAGTTTCCCTTGTTTGTAACTGTCTTTTCTCCTGATGGTTTTAAAATTCTGCTTATCACTAATTTTTGCCATTGTAAAAAATATTATTTGTCTTGGTGTGGACCTTCTTGGGTTGATTTTGTTGGGGGCTCTGTGTGCTATCTGGATCTGGATTTCTGTTTGCTTCCTCAGATTAGGGAAGTTTTCAGCTGCTATTTATTTAAATAAGTTTTCTGCCCTGTTTTCTCTCTCCTCTTCTAGGATCCCTATAATGTGAATGTTAGGCTTAATGGTGTCACTGAACTTCCTTAAGCTATTGTCATTTTTCTATTATTTTTTTTCTTTTATTGTTCAGTGTGTTTGCTTTCCATTGCCCTGTCTCCCAGCCCATTGATCTGCTTTCTCTCATCTACTATTTATTTTCTCTAGTGTATTTTTTAATTTCAGTTATTGAGTTCTTCATTTCTGGTTCTGTTTTATATTTTTTGTCATCTTGCTGTAGGTCTTAATGAGCTCTCCAGTCTTTTCTTAAGTCCAGTGAGTAGCTTTATGACCAGTATTTTGAATTTTCTATCAGACATATTGTTTATCTCCATTTCCTTTAGCTCCTGTGCTGTGGTGTCCTGTTCTTTAATTTGGGACATAATCTGCTGTCTTCTTTCTCATTTTGTTTTACTCTCTGTGTCTCTTTCTATGTCTTAGGAAAGTCAGTTATGTCTTTTCATCTTAAAAGTAGTGGTTTTATGAAGAAGAGGTCCTGTTGTGTCTTGCAGTGCAGTGTCACCTATTCACTGGAATCTGGTGCTTCAGGGGTGTCTCCTGTGTGTGTTGCATGCACCCTACTATTGGGGTTGAGACATATTTATCTTCAGTCCAGTCATATACAGTGGCTCTTTTTGTCTGTTTTAGGCAGGATTTGGTTCCTTTTTTGTTAAGGGGATGCCTTGGGGTTGAATTGACCAGATGCCTGCCCTCTGCTTATTTTCCAGAACTGTTCTTGCCCTGAACTGTCAGGGGCTCTCCCTGCATTTCCCCTGCAGGGCTTTCATGGGTGGGCAGGGTCTGCAGTCAGCCCAGATGTCTATCCCCAATCTCTTTATTGGGGTTGCATTGACCCCAGACTACCCAGCTCTATGTGCTTCCCCTTATGAGGTTTTGTTGGTAGGAAGTACCAGTTGTTGGATCAGCTATCTGCCTTCATTGGGGGCTGCAGTTGAACTGGTGTGTTCAGTTATCTTCCCCTCTCTTCAGGGAAAGGGTCATTGTGGAGTGGTACTTGTCACACTAGGGGCTGCTTGCAGAATGAGATGCATCAGGTCCACTTAGAAGCAACCCTGCTAAATGGAGTGGCTCAGATAGGGGGAGTCTTCAGGAGAACATGGGGACAGGCAGGACCCACAGTTTTAGGAAGGTATGCAATGGTTGCACTTGTTTGCTTGTAGAATGGGACCTGGAGCAGCTTTGGAGGGACTTCAGCCCAGTGGATATTTTGGGTGTAGGGTTGGAGCAAATGGTATTAGCCAGCTAGGTGGTAAGTGCATGGGCTGGTTCCCTCATGTTGGGGTGTGGGGGAGGGAAATGGTGCCCATCAATCTTTCTATTCTTGGAGAGGTCTCCTAAAGGTCTCTGGCCCTCTAGTTTACCTTCAGAGATTAGTAAACAAATCTCCTTCCCATATATCCCAGGCACTTTTCAAACTGCTGCTTCTGTGCTATAACTAAGAGCAGTTAAATGCTATCTGTTTAAGGTCAGGGACTCAGTTTCCTATTGCCCTCCAGCTTTTCCAGAGCCAAGCCCATGATTTTTCAAGTTCTTGGTCTTAAGCCCATTGATTGAACACCTTGTCAAGTTAGGCCCTTGTGATTCTCAAAGCCAAATGCTAGGGGGAGTTGTCTTTCCACTATAAGCCCCCCTTGTCTGAGTTGCCTGGTGTGGTCTCTGTTCCTGTCTTTTCTCCATGCTTGTGATGTCTCTTCCTTTCACCCGGTAGGTTAATTTCCCAGCATTTTTGATACCACTTCTCTACCATTAACTATGGACAGCCTGTTCTACCATTCTTCAGGTTGTTTTCTGGGTAGTTTAGTTACACTGATGCAGGTGTTATGTAGGTGCATCTGTGAGATGAGGTCCTCTTACTCCAGTTTCTGTGTATCTGTGAGATGAGCTCAGGGTCCTCTTACTCCAATATCTTCCCTGGAACTCTGATGATGTACAATTTTAGAGCAAATTTTCAAAGCAGTTTATTTTTTCATTCCATAAATACTTATTGCTTAGTTTTCCCTAAATATTATTTAGGCGTACAGAGGTTAAGAAATAGTATGGCTCCTGCTCTTGTGAAGCTCAGAGTTTAATAGGGAAAAAAAGATACTAGACAATAAACAACTGATGTATGTATAGAAAAAATTGAGTCAATGTTATGATGCCCTCTTGAAATGGTATTCAAATCAAAACCTCAAGAGCTAGTACAGAAGTAATTTGATACTAAATTAGGGGAAGGATATTCTGTCAGCACAGTTAGCGTCTGTGAGTGACAGCTAGGAATCAGGAAAGAACTAGCTGTGTTTGAGGAATTTAAAAAGGCCACCACTGTTGCAGTAGAGTTAGTGAGAGGCTAAACTAACCCAAGAAAGTTTAATTAACAGACAGTCAATGCATAAGTCACATGTAACATATTTATATTTTTATATTTATATTTTCTGTATTGTGAGAAGTTTAGGTAATTATGTAGATCAGGATAGGGGCAAAATATAGCCTGCAGGTCACATCTGGCCTGTTATTGTAAATAAAGCTTTGTTAGAAGACAGCCATGCTAATTCATTTATTGTTTTCTATGGTTGCTTTTACGCTACAACAGCAGAGTTGAATAGTTATGAAAGAAAGTCCATTGCTCTGAAGCCTAAAATGGCTCTTCACAGAAAAAGTCAAGCTCTGATCTTGATCCTTGTAGTTTAATATAAAGTACACCAACATACATCATCACATACACATATACATGTATACACATACACAGAAACACAAAATGTTGCTTCAGCAGTCTCCATGAATATAGACATGAATATCAAAATCATGATTTGTGGTGAGTGGATTCTTCATTAGTGCTACAATTCTCTTTGTTAAAATAGTTTCCTATGCTACGAGCATCAAGGAAAGATCATGATTCTTCTAAGATGATGGTCAAGGAAGACAGAAAAGTCTAGATGATAGGAGAATAATTCAGGGTTTGTAGTTTTATTAAATATGCCTTAGGAT
The DNA here is from genome assembly GCF_002288905.1 of Enhydra lutris kenyoni. NCBI lineage: Eukaryota > Metazoa > Chordata > Mammalia > Carnivora > Mustelidae > Enhydra > Enhydra lutris. The sequence continues at coordinate 5,214,266 of NW_019154154.1, read as the reverse complement.
CTGTGTGATTCTAAAAGAATTATTACAATGAAATCTTCATATTTAACTTCAGCCAAAAAAAATTTAATGTGTAGAGCTTTTGTGGTAGAAAAGTATATGATGCATTAGTATATGTAATTGCCAAAGTATTAGATTTGGAAATGTAGAATTACATGTGTCAGAGCATACTTCATCATTAATAGTGCAGAATAGCTCAAGGTGCAGCAAAATTTCAAATACTACATATTTTAAATGGTTTCATAAAATATTGACCTTTGATTTTTAAGTGAAAATGCATAAAGCCAGTCCGTGTATTTGAGAAATAATATAAAATACATCTGTTTTCAAATGCAGCATTACACTTTGCATTCCCAAAATAAAAAGGAATGGAAAGACATGAACATCTCAGATATTACAATCCTTAACAATTAATTTAGAATACAATACATAAATTCTATTTAATACATATACAGTTTAATGTACAATAATAAACATTTGTGTACTTCTTTCCCAGCTTAAGATATCCCTTGTGAGCTTTGTAATCATATTCCCTCCAATCTTATTCTTCCTCTTCCCTAGTATAACCAATAAGTTCCTTAATTTTATAATGATTTAGTGTTTTTCTTTGTAATTTAACCATATATGCATGTATCTGTAAGTCTTGACTACTTAGTGTCTCTATATCTATTGTGATGGTTGCTTATTTGAACTACCTGTTGGAGATCAGTTTTGTTTAGGTGCTATGAGAAGAATCTCAGCAATAAACCAGATGCTTTCTTTTTCATCTGTTCACATGTACCTAGATGTCAGGTCTTCTGCGTGATGTTGACAGCTAGGATGTAAGCTTGGAGGGAATTCCTTGATGACCTCTCCAGAACCAAATGCTACTGAAAAGAAAAGGATGTTTCTGAAAACAGATGTTCTAGAGAGAAAGAATAATACATCAAACATGTTTTAAGCATGTCTGAGTCTGCATTTGTAATGAGAAGTCAATAGGCATGGTCTTTTTTTGTTTGTTTGTGAAAATGAAAGTGAGTGTTTGACCTATGAGGGACCTGTGTTGCATGACACTAGATATTGCCTAACATGGAGTATAATCATGGAGACTCAGTAGGAACAGTACCAAGTTAGAACACACTGATTGCTTACGAACAATTTCCATACCAGCCAGACTGCTGAAGTTGAGTGGAAACCCATTGTTTGTCAACTATGGTTCCTATCACTATTAGCTGAGGGGATTGGTGCAAATATACTATGCCTCTCAACCCTCTTCTGTGACCAGTAAAAAGTACATGGTCAGTACTTCATGCAGGAGAGCATATATATGCCCCTAAACATTCTTTTTTTTCCCTAACAGATCAAGTGAATAAAAGAAAAGCACAGTATAATATAAAGCAAGTAGTACTGGTCATATATAATAATATCACCCACATTTTAGAGCTAATCTTTCTAAATTAAATAGAATTGAACTAAACTTCAGTGTTTTGTTCAACGTCCTCACAATGAAAAGCTTGGATGAAAACCTTGTGTGGGAAAATTTACATGGACCATCAAATTCTACAGGAGTTGGAGAGTTAACATTTCTTGCTCTGGTGCCTCCACTATATCATTTATTTCTGGATCTAAAAATTCAAATCTTCCATATTAAATGCATACAGGCAATCTTTAAGCAAGAGTATCACTGCATGACTTCATTGCTTTCCAGGAGTAGCTTATTCTTGTTGAGAGAGTTCTGAGTTCATAGCATGGGCAAATGATGTGTGCCAGATTTTTAGGCACAAAGAGTAGAAGAAGAATTGACGAGCATCCTTGTTTTGTCTTGCTAAGTGGTAGGTTCAAGATACTCTAGACTGTTTTAGATTTGAGTAAAATATAATGAGCAATGTTGCAAAAATGAGCCTGGTTTAACAACACCTGGTGACAGTTTTTGCTCACCTAGTCAGCCAGGTCTAGGCACTAGAATGTTGACTACAAGTGTACTTTTGCTTTTCATACACCTATAACCCCCTTAGAGGACTCTCGCCATCCTTGAAAGTTTTTAACAATACATCCTTCAAACACTTACAGTACACAAATCTATAAATATCACTGTGGATTATAACTCCCAAGACATTATAGTAAAATATAACTAAAAACCCTTGCATAAATGTTAGATTCATAATTGTGTCTAGAAGAAAGGACAACTTTCTAGGAATCTTGAACCTTCAGAACTATCTGTTCACATACAATAATTTGAAATGAGTTCACAAAATACAGGTTTAAATATTTCAACATCAACCAAATGGGACTAAGAACTTCCAAAGGTATTTGCCTATTTGGTGGGAAATCCTTTCCTCAACTTTAAATTTTTCATGCAAATAAACCGGAGATCCATGAGTCACATTTCCCCTCAGCAATTATTGCAATGACTTAATGTTTGAGGGTCTTGAAAATGGACCTAAGATACTCCTTTTTCTAAACCACTGTCTCTCGGATGTATCTTCAAACATGTGTCCATGCATATTAAATGAATTAAAATTCACATGTAAATATCCTAACAGTACAATATCAGTATTTTACCAGTGTGTCCTAGAAATTGGTAAAACTCTTATCTAGAAGTAACAAACAGAAATGTGTCTGGCTAGTGTCAGTGCAATATCCTTAATTCTGCTTTTAGTATTCTAGTTTTGGGGTTTGTGTTTTGATCCCCTTCTGTGTTTCAAAATTATCTATGTTTTTTTGGTAATCCATGTTGAAACAATTCATTTTCTTGAATCAGAGCCAGAACTTGCAAATATTCCCCTTGTAGTATTTCAAATTTAAGAGATTTTTTTTCTACTCTAAATTTAGAGCTTTAGTTATTTGCATTTAGGCTTCTTAAAGCCTAGATCCATGCAGTGCTTGAAATTGTACTTCAGCCTCAACTTCTGACTTCAACTGTGAATGTTAAAAGTTCTTTCTCCCCTATTTAACAAACACATCAAAACAAAACATATAAGCATGAAAAGTCACGACTCAATCCTGAGAAGCTTCCTCCAGCATCTTGGTGCTGGTTGCTATGGCCCAGAACTGGATTGTGTAATTAAACTACCTCATGCCAACTTCTGGGAAGAATATCCTGGTCTTGAACAAAAAATATATAGTAGATTTTAGATTAGCTAACAGGATCGATTCTCTCAAACCATCTTTGTATTTGAAAGTATGTAAAAATGACTAGAATTTGTAAAGTAACAAACTCAGTCCCATTATCTTTCTTTAACCATCCTGTCAGTATCCATGGATATTTCTAAAACTGTGATTAAGAATAATTTTGTCCCATATTATTCTTTCTTCTTCACTATATGTTATTACGTTTTTTTATCTGTGTTGCGGAAAACTTCTCCCTACAAATTTCTTTCATTTCTTTCCAGCCCCTTCTTCATGACATCACACCATGTACAGAACTCTTTTTTTCCATAATACTAAATCACAGCTTCTGGGTTTTCAGTGTTAGGTTAAAAAGTGTGTTATTGTTTTTTGTCTTGTTTTTAAAAATAATTCTTCCTGAGGCTTTTGTGGTATTTTCATTCTGTAAATACTGTCTTTTCCACTATATTTCCACTATTGAGAGTCTCATTGTAAAAGGTAAGATAGCAAATACCATCCATGTGAGCAATTTTGCATTTTCTAAATAAATTGCCTCAATTTATTCCTATCATTTTTTCAAGTGCTTCAGGCATCAATGAAAATAGGCTCATTAATTGCTAAGTAAGTAATTTTTCCACAAATACAGTCTTGTTCCAAACACTCATTTGTGCATTTACTGTGCGTGACCGGAGTCACCAAACACAAGCCTAGTTATTAAGTAAAATACACATTTCCTTGGAAAGTGGGCACCAGGGTCAAATTAAAATCCCACACAAATCATAGCATCCTTATGATCACTGCTGGAAAATCAAAATGTTGACTTATTTACTTGCATGGAAAAGCTGAGAGTCATCCGCATTGTTGGAGAGGGTAGTGTGGATGTAAAAGCTTTTTCTCTATTTCTTGACCCACGTTGAATGTTTTCTCCTCCAAATCTTTCTCTGTCCTCAAAATGAAAGATGATCTCTCTGATTCATCATAGCATTTTATCTATGATCTTCTGCCATATATTATGTTTTTGTCTTAGATTTATTTAAATACATCATTTTGTCTACCCATTGGAATGTGACTTTTTTTTTTTTTTTTTTTTGGCTGTGTGGACCTTTGAACCATCCTTGGATTAGTACCTTGGATGGAGTAGATGCTCACTACTTGCTGAAAGCATGAATAATGTAATAGTTGTATAAAAATATTCATTATAGAGAAAAGGGCAAGAATAACAGGGGAAGGAGGAAGTTCTTTGTGTGTGTTTCTTCCTGATTCTGCTTCTATGCAAAGCATAAGTCTCTCCTTTGTTTATTTGGATCTTCATTCACTGGGCAGGAATGATGCATCAGACACAGAAGGACGTGTTCTGCCAGTTTTTGAGCTGCTTAGAATTCATGTGCACAGAATTCTGAAACAGACCCGAATATGTTGGCTTGTCATAGGCAAAACACAATTTCCAAGTTTTTAGGAAAATAAAGGAGTTTGGAAAACTATGAGAGATTTATAAAAGACTCAGCAGTCTCATGGTTCTTGAATGTTGTTAATTTGATTGCTATTGTTACCACTGTACTTCTCATTGACATTTATAGAGAGTTCTGTATTTGCCTTGTGTTTCAAAATAATGTGTGTAATACAGTGGTTGTATTTTAGGGTTTGTTTATTGATCCCCCTCTGTGTTTCAAATTTATCCATGTTTCAAACTTACTCATATCAATTGGTACTCTTGGGGTTTTGTGACATAAACAAATGAATGCAATTCAATTAAAACTTGTTGATTGCTTCCTATATGGAAGATTTTTTAAAATAAATTTTATTTATTTATTTGACAGAGACCTAGCGAAAGAGGGAACACAAGTAGGGGGGTACGAGAGGGAGAAGCAGGCTTCCTGCTGAGTGGAGAGCTCCATGCAGGGCTTGATCCCAGCACCATGGGATCACGACCTGAGCCACCCAGATGCTCCTATGGAAGACTTTTTTTTAAAGTCTGCATGCTAGATGGGGCAGAGAGATGAACAAGAAAGTTATAATCTAGTGGAGAAAACAGGTATACTTATACCTAGCATTATGAGGGAAACAAACGATCTTAAGTGGTATCTGTCTACCTGAAGACAAGGAAATAGACTAGGGAACTTGAGGTCTGTTTAGATCCTACATGGCTCTGGTTTTATAAATCATGAGTCCAGGAAGACAAAAATTTTGAATTCCAATATTGTTTTTAAATCACACAGAATATGGTGGCAAAAGGCAATATTATGGTTACTTGATGGCTTCAGCCAGTATCATGATGCTTTTAGGTAGCATTTTTAGATGTTTCTGGAATGACTTCTATTTTCCTGGTTCTTTGAAAAGCTTGAATATTTTAATCCATAATAACCCTTTTAGATATTACTCTCACTATTTTGGATGAGGAAACTGAGGCTTGGAAAGGCAAAGAAATGTGTTGACCATCCCAAAGATAGGAAAGCAGCAGGGATAGGGGTGAAACAGCATTGGACCCTCAAATCTATACTCTAAGCACTAACGTTTATTTCTTTATCATAGAGGTTGTTTCTATAAATTCATACATTGTGAATCCTAAATTTATCTTTTTAGCTATGCTCATTTAAAAATAGTATAAAATTTTAACTCCATTAAAAAGACAACATGAAGTGAGAAATTGAAACAACTGGAAATTGCATGAAATTTTGGTGAGGAGTATGAATCGGTGCAAGAATTTTGAAAAAACTGTTGGCATTATCTACTACAGTTGGAAAAACAATTATCTTGTGGGCCCATAGTTTTATTTTCTTGTATATAAACCTTAAATGGTATGCTTTTATGCTTACATACCACAGACATGTACAATAACATTTATATCAACATTATTTGTAATATCCCAAATTGGAAACCACTCAGATTTTCAGTCAACATTAGAATGGATAAGGAGATTTTGGTATATTCATAGGAGTAAAATAACAGACGGCAATAAAAATGAATTAAAAACCTGCAACACTACGTTAATTATCCCAAAATATTAAACCAAAAGAGATAGAGTAAATAAATACATATGAGTCCACTTATATACAAATTTTACATATAACCCAAAATAATCTGAGTAGTGAAAATAAGTTTCCTTGGAAGTGGCTCTGAAGTATTAGTGGTATACTCTTTCTTGACCTATGCATTAGTTACCCAGATAAATTCCTTTTTGGATTATTCATTGAGCTGTTATTTATTAGTTACACACTTTTTGAGAAATATTTTTGCTTCAATAAAATGTTAAACATAATAACCATCATTTGTGGGGAAGGAGATGTTCTTTTTTTTTTTTTCTTAAAGATTTTATTTATTTATTTGACAGATAGAGATCACAAGTAGGCAGAAGCAGGCAGAGAGAGAGAGAGGAGGAAGCAGGCTCCCTGCTGAGCAGAGAGCCCCATGTGGGGCTCAATCCCAGGACCCTGGGATCATGACCCGAGCTGAAGGCAGAGGCTTTAACCCACTAAGCCACCCAGGCGCCCCAGAGATGTTCTTTATAAAGAAGTGTTTAATAACAAGTGACACACAAAATATCTACATAGCTCTTGTAATTGGCTTAGTGATGTTTTCTAAGATGGGTTATTTTACTTTTATGTACAAAATACAGAAATAATATCACATTACTTCAAATATTTGAAATTTTTCTTGAAAAAGACTGAAAGTAGAGGATGCTGAGTACATGGAGCAGTGACTCAAACATGCTTCTCTAATTTCCATTTGATTCCCTACCGCTGTCTTCTCTGAGAGTAGGAAGGACCTCAAATTACTGTGGTAATTTTGATTTGGTTGTGTTGAGATCCTACTCAGGTGTCTCATGAGAAATTAGAATGTTGTTGCAGCTCTAAGTATTTCATAATCTGTGCCAAGACCAGATATTTTAGGGACCATTTACTTTATTTATTTACTTTATTATGGTTTATTTGGAAGAATAAACCATCTAATTTTTTTCCCCAAATAAATAGTCATTGCAGCCCAAGGTATTATATACCCTCATTGTGAATGCTCCTGGCCTCCTCTTTCTAGAGTAGAGGTTGGTCTCCAGTGATCTTTGGTGGTCTGACGGACATGAAACTGGCTTTAGTCACACTGGTGGTTGGGTCCACTCACCCCCAGTACAGGCGCTTCTCATGACCTGGGCAAGGTTTTGCCCTGGTAAGAGCTCTGTCCTCTTAACTAAGTTATCCATAGCAAGTGTCAGTTAAGAACAAAAGCTCTAGAACCTAACTAATCTTGGTCCAAATTCCATCTTTACTACTGTCTATATGCTGACTTTGGAAACTTAAACTTTTTAAGTGGGGAAAATAATAGACTTACTGATATGTAGATCTGTTGAAATGATGCATCTAAAACTCCTAGCACAGTATCTGCCACAAAATAAGCTTTCAGTAAACATCAGCTGTCATTGTTAATAGCTATTACTATTACTTAGATACATGCTGCTTTCATATCTAACATAGGACCACATTAACTCATTTGACCCAAGTACACAAACCAAGGGAAATAAAGCAGAACCAACAAAGTGCTTTAAGTAAGATATTACTAATCATGTAAATAAAAACAATATACTTCTTTATAAGAGGAAATTTTATTTAGAATAAAAAAACAATTTCTGTAAAAGCTACACACAATGAACATATATTTCTATACACTTAGATCTAAAACAAGTTAAAACCAGTTTGAAGATCAGTGAGTTCTCGCTAGTTCTTTAAGGCACAAAATGTGTGGGCTTTTTTTTTTTTTTTTTTTAAGATTTTATTTATTTATTTGACAGAGATCACAGGTAGGCAGAGAAGCAGGCAGAGAGAGATGGAGAAGCAGGCTCCCAGCTGAGCAGAGAGCCCCATGCGGGGCTTGATCGCAGGACCCTATGATCATGACCTGAGCCAAAGGCAGAGGCTTAGCCCACTGAGCCACCCAGGTGCCCCCAAAATGTATTTTTAAAGTGCCTTTAGTTAGAAAAAAAGTCACTGATGTACCTTGAAATGAAAGATTGCAACCAAAGATTGAAGAAGATATTTTACCATTCTTCATTTTCTGTTTAAGCTTTGCAGAGATCGATGAATTTCAAATCATTATGCATCAGTTAGTAGGTGCAGAGAAAATGCTTTAATGTCTGGAAATTCCATCAACCTTATTCCTCTGGCGAAAAAGGAATTGCTTAGATGAGTGTTCTTGAGACCAACGTGCTATAATTACATATCAGACATCTAAGTAAATACAAACATTACAAAGGTGTGCAGTTTCAGCAACACATTCTGGTTTTCAGAGAATTAATTTTGGACCAGATCCACTGGTTTCTCAAAAGACACAGTTCACCATTTTTGGCTAGTGCTAGTGCACAACAGTGAAGTACCACAGTATAACAAGGTGCTCTCGGCTATCAGGTACTAAATACAACACATGCTTCCTGCTGCTTTATTGTATGTGCACTTTCTTTCCAAAAGAATTCGGCAAATGTTTGCCCTCCCACACACAAACTGCAAGAATGCTGACTCTCAGGAGACAACTGAAATCCACAGCTACTCGATTCCCCACTACCCACCCCCTCTTTTTAAGAGGAAAAGTTTAAAAATAACCAACTTTTCTCAGCCCTCTTAAGCACATCTTTTCCCTGGGAATCACTTTGTTTTTATATTTTCTGCCTCTCTTTTAAAATTGAAAGCACGAATGCTTCATTGCCTAAGAAACTGAGTAAACTTGCTTTCTGAAATGTACCTTTTAATGTCTTTTATGATTTTGTTTTTCTTCCCTTATTTGTGCTCTCAGCTGTGGATGAATTTCCGTGCAATGCATCATTTCTTTAGGAGTTCACACACCCGAAGAAATAGAAATGGAAAATGGTTTCTATTAAGAGAGAACAGCTTTCTTGAGTCCCCAGCAGATGCTGTCAGTGAGCTGCCCTCTGGTTGCTCAGCACAGCAGATCAGCTCAACCCTCCATAGGGCTGCCAGGAAGAAAGGAACATATTTCTGGCTGTTAAACAAATGAAGGCATTCTTCACTTGACTTTACCCTCTTATTGTTGCAGAATACAGTGTATACCTAGGGGTTTGTAAATTTAAGTCGCACATCACTCCGCTTTGTCTAAAATGATTCCTATTATTACAACCCCCTGGCTTTCGTATGATTGGTTGCCTGTGATTAACTTGTTTTTAAGCTTTCTCCCTGCCATGCCACACATCATATCACATAGCATCTGCATATACCAACACACTGCTTCTGTTGTTATTAATTTGTTCTAATAGACTAAAAGCTATGGTTTCTATCCCTATTTCTCTTCATAGCTGAGGACAGCCTCAATGAATCTTTCCATGGTGGAGGCAGCCAGTTGGTTTGTACGTAGTGTTTGGCCTATCTTCATTTGGAGAGCGGCAGGATGAGATCCAAACATCTATTTTAGCAGATTTGTGATGTGAAGGATAAATTGGACTTGGACTAAACAGAGCATGACTCACACAAGCAGTATTAGAAGGGATGAGGCCAGAGGAGGAATAGGGGGGTGGAATATCTGCTTTATAATCCACACTAGTGTTTTGGTTTTTTGTTTTTTAAATTTATTTTTATATAAGATTTTTATTTATTTATTTGACAGACAGAGATCATAAGTAGGCAGAAGCAGGCAGAGAGAGAGAGAGGGGGAAGCAGGCTCCCCACTGAGCAGAGAGCCCGATGTGGGGCTCGATCCCAGGGCCCCAGAATCATGACCTGAGCTGAAGGCAGGGGCTTTAATCCGCTGAGCCACTCAGGCACCCCTGGTTTTTTGTTTTTAACATTGGCAGGGAAGGTGTGTGATAAAATGGATCTGTGGAGTGTGGCATAATGCTCCGTATTCATGACTATTCTGTGGTTCCTGGCTTGTCCCATCCCTGTTACTAGTGGGGAACTTGCCACCTTCTGTGTAAGCTAAGTTCTCTGCACCTTGCCCCTCAGAGTGCTGTCCTCGGCAAACCAAGAACGGGGTCTCCCACCTCAAGATGCTCTGGGGATAAATGTGATTTCATACTCAAGAGGAGTCAGGAGGTGTCAAAATCACCTGTTTGGACCTTGAAATAGGAATGTTTGTTCACAATTAAGTTGAAAAGGAAGCAGCAGCAGACTTTTAAATCTTCCTTCCTGGTCATTTACTGTGAAATCTAACTCCATTCCTGGAGCAGAATTGATGGCATTTTAGGACTTTAGTGTTTTTCAGGTATCAATAAATTTCCACTAGTGTCTCTCAGCCTCTCTAATAGCCAGTAGGGCCAGTAATAAAACCTAACAAAAGGTTTTAGTAAAAGAAGCTAACATTCCCCTATATTATTTAGACATATTTTAGCCATTCTTTTTTTTTTTAATTTTATTTATTTATTTGACAGACAGAGATCACAAGTAGGCAGAGAGGCAGGCAGAGAGAGAGAGGAAGGGAAGCAGGCTCCCTGCTGAGCAGAGAGCCTGATGCGGGGCTCGATCCCAGGATCCTGGGATCATGACCTGAGCCGAAGGCAGCGGCCTTAACCCACTGAGCCACCCAGGCGCCCCTTAGCCATTCTTTTGACATTCATTTGACTTGAGTAACCATATATTTCTACAATTATTTTTTTAGCCATTTTATTTTAACATGGAGCAAAATTAAACAAATGTATAGCTTTTTGTTTGACAGAAAGCCATCACCTTTCACATCAACAATGTCAAGTAGTAGAATACTACCAAGATAGCAGAACTCACAACTTTTCCGCTTCATTAGCTCATGTCTCCCCCTCACTAATAATGACTCACTTTTGTTTATAATTAATCATCTAAGTGCACATTACTAAACATTAGTGTTAAGCCTTGCCCATTTCTTCAAACTTCATTTACGTGAACTCATATGGCATGCCTTTGTGTCTACCTTATTTTAGAGCTATAGGTTATGTTTGTGAGTTTGTTCATGATGTAGCATGTAGCTACTGTTGATGTGTAATATACTTTAATCTGATTATACTGAATTTATAAAAGCATTTATACTATTGGATTAGCATTTAGAATATTTCCCGTTTTGGGCTCTTAGAAACAATGCAGCGACAAATATTCTTGTTCATGTCTTGAGGTACACAGTTGGGCAGATTTCTCATGGGTGTATAACCAGGTGTAAAATTGCTGTGTGATAGTCTCTATATCTTCAACTCTATTAAATGAGATCAAGCCATTTTTCAAAGTGGTTATACCTGTTTTCACTATTAGCACATGATAGCTTTGTTTTTCGGCTCTGTTTTTTTTTTTTTTCTCCTTGTAAATCTCTTCCCAAATACATTTTCATAATTCTGTGGCTTTAAAATAAGTTGAAATATCTAGTGCAGCAAATTAAATTCCTAAAGATTATCTTGGGTATTCTGGACAATGGTATATCCAAATACATTTTAGAACCCCCTTGCCAATATGTAAACTTTACACACATGCAACCTGTTGAGATTTTGATTGGGATTAAATCTATAGATTAGCAGGAGATTTTATATTTTTGTGGTATTGAATCTTTGCAGTAGTTCATCATTCTGTTTATTAGGCCTTACTTTTCAATAATGTTTTCTAATTCTCTGGGTAGAGATATCCCATATCTTTTTATAGACTAATTCCTAGTTATTTGAATTTTTATTCTATTATAAATGATCTCTTTTTATGTTTTCTTAATATTTGACGTTGATACATAGAAATAGAATCACTTTTTATATATTGATATTTATAAATATATATGTATCATGCAACTTTTGTAAACTCCGTAATTTATGCTAGTAATTTTGTTGTAGCATGTGCATGTTTTTCTTTAAACACAGTTAAGTTTTATATGAACAATGAGAGTTTTACTTTCTCCTTTCCAATCAAACAATACCCCTGATTTGTTTTTCTTTGTGAAAATTTCAGTATTTCATTGTTAAATACAAAATCTTTGTCTTGTGTATCATTTATCAGTTTAAAGCATCTTTTTTGACTTGTGTGCTAAGTGTTCTTTTCGTTCATCAAATCTTTCTGTTGTATGATAAATCTTGTCAATACAATATTTACAATAGTAAATATTGTAAAATACACAGCATAAAATTTACTCTCAACCATTTTAGGTGCACAGTTAAGTTTATTGGTATATTGTAGAACCATCACCACCATCCATCTGTAGAACTCTTCTTCTTATACAACTGAAACTCTGTACTGACTAAACAGTAACTCCCCATACCCTCTTATCCCCCAAACCCTGACAGCCATCTTTCTAATAGAGATGTCTATGAACCTGACTCTTCTAGGCACCTCATAGAAGTGGAATCATATAATATTTGTCCTTTTCTGACTGGTTTATTCCACTTAGCATAAGGTCCTCAAGGTTCATCCATGTTGTAACATGTGTCAGAATTTCCTTCCTATTTACAGCTGAATAATATTCCATTGTAGGTACATACCACATTTCATTTGCCACTTATCCATTTATGGACACCTGAGTTGCTTCCATCACTTAGATTTTTTAAGTAATGGTCCTATGAGCATAGGTATACAAACATGTTTCTGTCCCTGCTTTCAGTTCTTCTGAAGTGGGATTGCTGGATCATATGGTAATTCTATTTTTAATTTTTTAAGGAACCACCATACTCTTTCACATGGTGGTTGCACCATTTTTACATTCCTACCTACAGAGTACATGGGTTCTAATTTTGTGACATCTTTGCCACTAAGCATTTTTCTTAAATTAAGATTAATGTTGAATTTTACAAAAGATCTTTTCAGCATCTATTCCAATGATGATATGCTACTTTTCCCTTTCTTTTGTTGACATGGTAAATTACATTGATTTTTAAAAATAATCCATTTTACCTTTCTAGAACACACATTGTTCATGACATTTTAGCTGTTTATATACTATTGGCTTGAATTTCTAATGTATTGTTTAATGTTTTGGCATTTTTGTGTATGAGAAAGAATTGCTTATAAATTGTTCCTTCTAATTGCATTTTTATATCAAAATCATGCTGCTCTCATAAAATCATTTGGACAACATAATCCTTTTCTGTTCTCTGGGAAAGTTTGTGAAAGATTGACATAATTTTTTCCTTAAATATTTTGTGGAATGTGCTGGGAAAACCATTTGGGCTGAGACTTTGTCTTGTGGGTGATTCTTAATTTTGAATTAAGTATATTTGTAAAATATAAGGCAATTTAGGATTTTTGTTTTATCTTTGATCTGTTGATCTGTTGTTTGCTTGGACTTTGTCCATTCATGTAAATTTTCCAATTTTAGTATAATGGTACTCTATTATGATTATCTTAATATCTTTTGGACCTTTAATGACCTCCCCTATATTCTTGACTTTGTTTTTGTGTTTTCTTTCCATTTTCTTTAGTATTTTCACCATGGTTTACCAATTTTAATAGTCTTTTCAAGCAAACCAGTGTTTGGCTTTTTCAATCCTTTCAATTTTATGTATTCTTTCTAGTTCTTTTTTTTTTTTTCTTTTTTACTGCCTTTGGTTTTAATTTGATGTTGCTTTCCTAATTTTTTTCTTGGATACATAAATAGCGGATTCTTGGTCATCTTTTCTAAAATATACATTTAAATGGTTAAATTCTTTCTAAAAATATTTTATTTATATCCCATAAGTTTTAATCTGTAGAGTGTTAAAATGTATTAATTTAAAAGTATTTTCTAATTTTTATCATTACTTCTTCTGGAACCAATGTACCTTAGTGGAAATTTTTTATCTTGGGCAATTTCTTTTTATTCCTAAGGTAGAGTTATTTACTCACTTCCATTACTTCAATAATTTCTTGGTCTAGATTTCTCTTTATTGGGATATATTTTTTAATTACATATTTTGCTGATAGGATAAATTTTGGAACTAAGTCGTTTTCAAAGCATGGAAAGAAAGGAGAGAGTGCAAAGATGCTAAGATTGTTCTAATGTGCACCATATTCTTTATATGTTCTTCCTTTCTCCTGCACCTTCCTACCACCTCTTACTTATACCCATTTCTTCCTGTTTGTGCTCTTAGTCACCTACCTCATCAAATTTTTTTTCCTTGCTCCAGGAAAACCTTGATATTGTTCTCTAGATCCATTGACAAATTCAGTTTGTAGTCATCACTTACATTTTATTCCTTTGCTTTGATTTATATGATATTTATATCCAAAAATATTTGCCAGGAACTTATAAAGGAGTAACTTACTTCATGAAATCACAGACACTGGACATCATGGTTTTTCTTTTTTCTGGACTTACCTTCTACCTACAGAAATCTTAACTATTGCTGTCATATACCATCTGTCTTCTCAGTCATTCTCTCCTTAGTTCTGTGTTTGTGCCTCTGTTTTAGCTTTCTGCACATTGTAAATTGTTTTATTTTGGGTATTGCCTCTCGATTAAAAATTTCTCAGGGTGAAGAATCACATTTTATGCATCTATTATTCCCTACTGCCTCATAATAACGAACCCTTTCTAACCATGTTAAATGCCCAACTAGAGCCAGAGGACATAAAAGAGAGAGGAAGAAGCTTCCTATGTCTGCAAAGCTTCATACCCATGCCAACTTAATTAATTTTAATGTTTAAGAAATGATCCTGTCATATATATATGTGTGTGTGTGTATATACATATACACACACACACATATATATATAATGTTTGTAAAACACTTTTATTTATGTGCACTTATGAGTGTAGTATTGAAAGCTACAGATATATTTCTTTTTGGTTTACAAATTTCCTACATTTGTTTTCTGCAAATACCTTACTGTCTTTAGCATATCGAGGTGCTTAAAAAAAAACATAATTTCAGCACATAACATATGTTAGAGGGCCAATGCAAGCACTTTGCTGTGTAGAAGGCACTCTGTAAATGTTCCTTTCATTTACTTTTTCAATGGCTATCTACTCTAGGTGTCATGCCTACCCAATCCGTTTCAGCAAATATTATTTTCTTTTTTGTAACTTTTCTCTGTACTCTAAACAAAAAGAATAAATTTTTTGAAAAAGGTTGTGAAAAATTGCCACCAATTTAACTAATTTGATAGAGCATCCTTCCCTGGATTAAATAACTGTTAATTCTTGTATCCACCATATCAATGAAAATATTGTGCTTCTGTTTAAGTAAATATGCATTTTCTTTGTATAAGCCCGGGGTCATACAATAATGATCTATGACCGTAGTGTAAATTGAGGTAGATCTTAATAGCACCCACCTCTGTGTCACAATGTGGGACTAAATGGAGAAGGATATTACAGCCTAAGATGATCACTTCTAACTTTTATATATAAATCTAACATTTGACTCTTGCATATCAGAGCACCAAGAAAAAAAGGAATGCTCAAAATTTTCTTATAAAAAATCTTTAAGAAATGTATTTTCTATGCGACTTAACACTGAGTACATCTTAAATAAGTGCGAAAGAATAATAGCCAAATAATGAAAATATATGGAAGTGTATGTGTTGTTAGGTTATATTACCCACACATAGAAAGGAAAACAGAAGACCAATGCTGAGGGGGAAAAACCCAGCTGTCATTTACTCTTCTATGCTGGGAAAAATCACATAAGAAAGAACTTTGCAAACCTATTCTCAGCAAAGCACATAGCTTAACCATTAAAAACAGCAACAATAAACAAATAGAAACTATACAGCAAAAGGAAAATAACAGTGAGCCTCGTGCCTGATATTATTTATTTAAACATTTTGTAATGCTAAACTGAAGCCTCCCAACAGTGGCAAGGAGCTGCGCACTCTCCTTTGCCTCCTTGCAGCCCTTCTCCTCAAATCTTTGGTTACAGCACTATGACAAATAGGGCACATCCTCTAGCAGACTGAAAGGTCACTTCTTTGTTTATATGACTCTTACAGTCTGAAATTTCAACAGAACAAATCCCACAACAGGCTCTGGTCCCTCCAGGGATGCAGTCTTTTTATGGCATTGTTTGCCTCTCAGAAGTTTTGTGAGATAGTGCTTAGCATATGGCATATGTTGACTTTGCCTGCGTGGATGTTAGGTCTGCGCTAAGTAATGGTTCAAAAACCCAAGCAGAGCCACCTAGGCAAGCCAGGGATGCCTGGAACTACCATCAAAATGGATTAGGCGCAAACTCTTATATCTAAAGTTGGTTAAAGGATATAAACTTTTAGTTACAAGGCAAATAAATTCTGTGTATCTAATGTAATAATGTAATAACTGGAGTTATTAATAACATTGTGTATATTTGAAATTTGCTAAGATGGTAGATCTTAATGTTCTTACACACACACACACACACACACACACACACCCACCCACCCACCCACCCCCGTATGTGAGGTAATGCCTGTGTTACTTAACTTGTGATAATAATTTCACAATACATAAATATATCAAATCACGTGATATACCTTTGATATATACAATTTCATTTGTCAAGTATACCTCATGAAAGCTTCAAAAAGACAAAACAACACAAAAGCTGTCATTTTTGTCACTTGATCTGGAAGATCCAGTTATTCTCTGTGTTCACCCCAGGTCCTTTGTCTCCATCTAAGTTCAAATATTTAATGTCCATATTTAGAGGTTGGGGTGAGGCTTGTTTCTTCAAACAGATCATGGGCTAGTGATAGTGGGGAAAAGGAAGACTGGATCAGTTGAAGAGGAGTATCTTATTTGGGTTTGGAATATGATAAATGGAACCAAATACCTTAGCTCGGATAGTGGCCATGTTTCTTTTATGCAGATAGTAATGGTTGAATCTTGTAATTCCTAGTGATTTATAATCTTGTAATTTTCCTAGTGAAAAATTGCATTGCTTATGGTTGAAGGGAAGTATGCAGGGACTGGGCTAGGAAGGAGATGAGTAGCATATTTAAAATGTAATAGGAATCCACAGGTATTGCCAAGGGAGAGTCAGGTGGAGCTTATCAACTATACTTTAAAAAAAATGAATCTAACCTTTCATTCATCAAACAGAACCCTATATAAATGTCAGTGAGCATCCACATTCAATTAACATTGTGACTTATTCATCAGTTAGGGATATAGAGTGTGGGGACTCCTGTGGCTCCTGAATCATAATGGTAGAGACCTTTCTTCAGCTGTCTTCCGGTGAGGATGCCTCACCTGCTGTATGTTGAGCACCTTTCATTCAATCTCTACTTCAGACATTTATCATACAGTCCCTGGGCAATACGCAGGTAGGATCTCACATTGGGTTCATTGCCCATCAAGACTCCAATGAAAAGCCAGCCCCCGGGAACGCAGAACTGACAGCCTACCACCCCCATCCCTCCCCGCCTCTTGCAAAAACAAAAAAGTTGAGGGGAGTTGTTCTGTGGTTCTTAATATGTGTGTTGTTTACGTATAAACATTTGTTAGAGGGGGAAAAACAGTTATACTCTCCTGATGTATCTGCATTCAACCCTTCTTCGGGGTGTACTTTTAATTCTGCAGCCAGGGTATTAACAATATTAAACTGAAAATGTCACAGAATGTCAAATCTGAAAATGTCACTGGGAAAGGGGAAGAAAAAGATGGTGACCCCGTACCATCCAGAGATGAAATAAATATGCTGCTCTGGTACTGTACAATGTTTTTTTTTTTTTTCTTTTTCTTTTTCCTTTTTTTTAGTGGGTATAATTTTATACATTTTGCATCCTATTAATTTTCCTGGCATCGATGGAGAAATATTAGAACAGCAAGAGTGCTGAAGACAAATTAACTCATCAATTACATGTATGGGACAGTGGAGACTGAGTTTATTTCACCATTTCAAATTGCAATAAAACTGTAATTACTAACTTGTGGAATCTTCATGGAAATCGGCATTCATTACCACTTAATTTGGAGTCAGTGGCTGCTGTATACTTAACTTTTCTCTAATATCTGCCACCAAGTAGAAGTAGTAGGAAAGACTTTAGAATTAAAGCAGCTGTCCCAGTCAGTCCCCACAGAAGCATTTTTCTAATCATTCAAACTAAATTTTGCCCATGAAACCAGTGAGATGAGTTTGTATTTAAATAGTGCAGAAAATGGAAAATGAAAGTATTGTTTGTTCAAGGACACAAGTCCCCTTTCTCTCTCTCTTCTCTCCATTTCTAACTTGTTGTCACTCAGCCCTCTTCCGTCCTTTCCTTACGACCTTAAGTCCCGCACAGTGAGAGTGGGTTCCTACAGGAAGAATGGCCAAGGGGGAAGATGAAACCAAGAGAGGCAGCTTCAAATTCTGTCTATTACATTTTCCAACTTTATGGTTGTGAGCAAGTTATTTCACCTCTTTGAAACTCTCTCCTGTCATTTGTAAAGTAGGGATTACGATGCCAACCTTGAAAGGGTTATGAGAGCATTAAGTGAACTAATACATGCAAATACCCCTAGTGTAGCACAGAGCACTTTGATGCTGGCTTCTCTTATTTTAATCTTTAAAGAAAACTAGAAATTATAGGTCTTCCATACTGTGTCATGATTTATGGAGTGGATTGAATTTCCCGGAGAGTTTTGCATCTAGGAGGATCGAAACTGCATTTATTATACATAGGCCATTTGTTTTTGTTTTTGTATCCTTAATATGGTTGAAAAACAAAGTTCTATATAAAGGGAAAACTGATCTTTTAACCAGATATCTTTCCCTTGCCACTATGAATTAAGTCTAAAAGGCATCATTTAATGTTATTATTTTTATTTCTTTAGTCAGTAACTGACACCTGGGAAATTATAGATCACAGGTGTAATGGGTCATATGCGGGCAGAAATCACCTGCATTTTATTTTGGGATCAGTGATGTTTTTCAAAAGTCTGTTTCTGTCAACTACAGGTTTTGATGTATGTGCAAAAAGAAGCAAGGGAAACAAGTGTCTGTGGTGTGTGCACTGAGGAACAGAGAAAATAAAGCCTACTCTCTGATCTCAGCAACAAAAAAAGAACACAAGGGTTGGGGACCTAGTTACAAACATAAGATGCCAACTAGAATCAATCTTTTAAATGAGTTGAAAGTAATGACACATGCTTAGTTAAGAGTTGTAAAATTCCATCCACAAACAGTGTTAGCTATCTTTGTTCATCTCAGAGTACCTTTCCATTGGAGAGACTTCTAAAGCTTATTAGCCCTTACTAACACAGTTAACTGAGCACAGGTAAGGGGAAAAAAATTAAATTCCATGCATTCACTATCATTTGCTGGCTATTTCTGGGTATCTCTCCATACCTGTGAAAGGTGCACATGCTGCCCCTTTATCAAGCCAGACTAGTTAAATGAACGAATCATTTCTTAAACTACTCTGGCAAATTACTATGGACTCCATGCGCTTGAGTTGATCCACCTATATGTAACAACATTTACATTGCTGGTCAGACCCTGTTGAGCAAATGCCGTGCCCCTGATTTCAAACTGCTTGGGCTGAGTCTCCTGAACAGTGCCAATTCAGCACGGGAAACAAAAATCGAGGGAGTCAGGGGTTTGGGGATTTTGAAGATTCCGTTCAAATAACAACTGCTATTTGCAAAACTAATAAGATTTAAATGAGTTAATAATCAGCTCTTCTAAGAGCTCCTTCCACATAATAAGCTCTTAGTTAATATTAGGCATTATTACTTTACTGCTTTTGCTGTTTATATGGTTAAAACTAGGATACAGTTGTCAACTAGATGTAATATCTTAATGTAGAAAAAGGAGAATTCAGCTTTTTATGATATCTGATGGAAAATTCCAAGCAAGAAAGCTTGTGCTCTGACTTCAGTAACTTGTGGACGAGCTGCCACAGTTTACTAGTTGATGTGTATAATCCATTATATAGCTAAGAAAAAAAAATAGGATTTAGTGGGGGAAAATTGTGTCATTTATAAATTGATGTCTGTTAGCTTAACTGATTAAAATGCATATTTTCAGTATGAACTCAAAATTGAAAATAAAGCAAAGATAATCTTTACTCTAATTCTTTTTAATTCCAAGATCCTATTGCAGAAGGAAAATTTGTTGGTCTTAGAGATAGGAAGGGGTTTCTAGAAGTTTATTCAGCAATGTTTATAGCTTTTTCCTAAATTGATCTAAGCTGTTCCTGCCAGTATCCATCATACCATCTCTGGTCCTTGTTCAACTTTTCCCCCCTTTGAATATTCTGAACTGTGTTGATAAAATGAAAGAAAATAGAAACACCATTAATGGCCAGGATTTGTTTAAAAAAAAAAAAAAAGTTAGTGCACTTTGAACAAATGACAGGGATGGCTTTTTGTTTTTTCCAGAAATATAAAGCCTTATTATCCAGCTCTTGCTTTGGACTGTATGCAGCAATATATAGGAAAACCCTGATACCACTATTTTTCAATAGTTTGTTTTGTTTCAAATTTCCATTTAAATTTTAGTTAACTTAAGTGTAATATTTGTTTTAGGAGTAGAATTCAGTGATTTTCATTGCTTATAAACAACACCGGTGATCATCGCATGTGCCCTCCTTAATCCCCATCACCCATCTAGCCCATCCCCCACCTATCTACCTCCATCAACCCTTATTTTGTTCTCTATAGTTAAGGGTCTCTTATGGTTTGTTTCCCTCTCTCCCCACCGCTTCCTGCGTGTTTGTTTTTTCTTATATTCCACATAGGAGTGAAATCATATTTGTCTTTTTATGACTTACTTATTTCACTTAGCATAATACTCTGGTTCCATCTGTGTCATTGCAAGTGGCAAGATTTCATTTTTTTTGATGGCTGAGTAGTTTCCAGTATTTTAAATGTACCTAAGAACCTTAGGATCTCACATTATGTGCTGTATTTATTTCCCTATTTTTCTTGAAAGTAGCTTGTCTGTTGGCTTGTGCAGTTTTCCTGAACCACGTCTACTTTTCTGCCTTCTTTGTTGTCTCCTTCTAAATGTAAGCCTTTCCCAAGGTTGATTCTTCAAGTTTCCTTTGCCCTCCCTTCCCCTTGCTCCAAGCTCTTTTGTAGACTACCTCTAGTTCAGTGGGCATTTTCTTTTTTACACACATAATGTCCAGCTCTATTTGACATGTTTCTTGACTCAGCTTTCACACTAACTCCCAGACATCTTTTTTCAGATATAATATCAGCAGATTTTATTCAATATTTGAAACATCATTTTTCCCCCCTCCAATACCAGCATTTGTCCTTGGGAATGGCATTGCTACTTTCCCATGTTAAAAAAAGAACGTTGACCTCTTACATGTAAAAACTTTGAAATAACTCTATATCAAATTATATTTGACTTGTGGGATTTCTTGTTCATTCAAGCTTTTTTTTTTTAATTTTATTTTTTATAAACATATAATATATTTTTATCCCCAGGGGTACAGGTCTGTAAATCGCCAGGTTTACACACTTCACAGCACTCACCATAGCACATACCGTCTCCAATGTCCATAACCCCACCCCCCTCTCCCAACCCCCCTCCCCCCATCAACCCTCAGATTGTTTTGTGAGATTAAGAGTCACTTATGGTTTGTCTCCCTCCCAATCCCATCTTGTTTCATTTACTCTTCTCCTACCCCCTTAACCCCCCATGTTGCATCTCCTCTCCCTCATATCAGGGAGATCATATGATAGTTGTCTTTCTCCGATTGACTTATTTCGCTAAGCATGATACCCTCTAGTTCCATCCATGTCGTCGCAAATGGCAAGATTTCATTTCTTTTGATGGCTGCATAGTATTCCATTGTGTATATATACCACATCTTCTTTATCCATTCGTCTGTTGATGGACATCTAGGTTCTTTCCATAGTTTGGCTATTGTAGACATTGCTGCTATAAACATTCAGGTGCACGTGCCCCTTCAGATCACTACGTTTGTATCTTTAGGGTAAATACCCAGCAGTGCAATTGCTGGGTCATAGGGTAGTTCTTTTTTTTTTTTTTTTTTTTTAAGATTTTATTTATTTATTTGACAGACAGAGATCACAAGTAGGCGAGAAGCAGACAGAGAGAGGTGGAAGCAGGCTCCCTGCAGAGCACAGAGCCCGATGTGGGGCTCGATCCCAGGACACTAGGACCATGACCTGAGCCGAAGGCAGAGGCTTTAACCCACTGAGCCACCCAGGTGCCCCAGGGTAGTTCTATTTTCAACATTTTGAGGAACCTCCATGCTGTTTTCCAGAGTGGTTGCACCAGCTTGCATTCTCACCAACAGGGTAGGAGGGTTCCCCTTTCTCCGCATCCTCGCCAGCATCTGTCATTTCCTGACTTGTTAATTTTAGCCATTCTGACTGGTGTGAGGTGATATCTCATTGTGGTTTTGATTTGTATTTCCCTGATGCCGAGTGATATGGAGCACTTTTTCATGTGTCTGTTGGCCATCTGGATGTCTTCTTTGCAGAAATGTCTGTTCATGTCTTCTGCCCATTTCTTGATTGGATTATTTGTTCTCTGGGTGTTGAGTTTGCTAAGTTCTTTATAGATTTTGGACACTAGACCTTTATCTGATATGTCGTTTGCAAATATCTTCTCCCATTCTGTCAGTTGTCTTTTGGTTTTGTGAACTGTTTCCTTTGCTGTGCAAAAGCTTTTGATCTTGATGAAATCCCAATAGTTCATTTTTGCCCTTGCTTCCCTTGCCTTTGGCGATGTTTCTAGGAAGACGTTGCTGCAGCTGAGGTTGAAGAGGTTGCTGCCTGTGTTCTCCTCAAGGATTTTGATGGATTCCTTTCTCACATTGAGGTCTTTAATCCATTTTGAGTCTATTTTCGTGTGTGGTGTAAGGAAAGGATCCAATTTCATTTTTCTGCATGTGGCTGTCCAATTTTCCCAACACCATTTATTGAAGAGGCTGTCTTTTTTCCATTGGACATTCTTTCCTGCTTTGTCAAAGATTAGTTGACCATAGAGTTGAGGGTCTATTTCTGGGCTCTCTATTCTGTTCCATTGATCTATGTGTCTGTTTTTGTGCCAGTACCATGCTGTCTTGATGATGACAGCTTTGTAATAGAGCTTGAAGTCCGGAATTGTGATGCCACCAACTTTGGCTTTCTTTTTCAATATTCCTTTGGCTATTCGAGGTCTTTTCTGGTTCCATATAAATTTTAGGATTATTTGTTCCATTTCTTTGAAAAAAATGGATGGTACTTTGATAGGAATTGCATTAAATGTGTAGATTGCTTTAGGTAGCATAGACATTTTCACAATATCTATTCTTCCAATCCATGATCATGGAACATTTTTCCATTTCTTTGCATCTTCCTCAATTTCTTTCATGAGTACTTTATAGTTTTCTGTGTATAGATTCTTAGTCTCTTTGGTTAGGTTTATTCCTAGGTATCTTATAGTTTTGGGTGCAATTGTAAATGGGATTGACTCCTTAATTTCTCTTTCTTCTGTCTTATTGTTGGTGTAGAGAAATGCAACTGATTTCTGTGCATTGATTTTATATCCTGACACTTTACTGAATTCCTGTACAAGTTCTAGCAGTTTTGGAGTGGAGTCTTTTGGGTTTTCCACATATAGTATCCTATATCATCTGCGAAGAGTGATAGTTTGACTTCTTCTTTGCCGATTTGGATGCCTTTAATTTCCTTTTGTTGTCTGATTGCTGAGGCTAGGACTTCTAGTACTATGTTGAATAGCAGTGGTGATAACGGACATCCCTGCCGTGTTCCTGACCTTAGCGGAAAAGCTTTCAGTTTTTCTCCATTGAGGATGATATTTGCGGTGGGTTTTTCATAGATGGCTTTGATAATATTGAGGTATGTGCCCTCTATCCCTACACTTTGAAGAGTTTTGATCAGGAAGGGATGCTGTACTTTGCCAAATGCTTTTTCAGCATCTATGGAGAGTATCATATGGTTCTTGTTCTTTCTTTTATTAATGTGTTGTATCACATTGATTGATTTGCGGATGTTGAACCAACCTTGCAGCCCTGGAATAAATCCCACTTGGTCGTGGTGAATAATCCTTTTAATGTACTGTTGAATCCTATTGGCTAGTATTTTGGTGAGAATTTTTGCATCTGTGTTCATCAAGGATATTGGTCTGTAGTTCTCTTTTTTGATGGGATCCTTGTCTGGTTTTGGGATCAAGGTGATGCTGGCCTCATAAAATGAGTTTGGAAGTTTTCCTTCCATTTCTATTTTTTGGAACAGTTTCAGGAGAATAGGAATTAGTTCTTCTTTAAATGTTTGGTAGAATTCCCCCGGGAAGCCATCTGGCCCTGGGCTTTTGTTTGTTTGGAGATTTTTGATGACCGTTTCAGTCTCCTTACTGGTTATGGGTCTGTTCAGGCTTTCTATTTCTTCCTGGTTCAGTTTTGGTAGTTTATATGTCTCTAGGAATGCATCCATTTCTTCCAGATTGTCAAATTTGTTGGCGTAGAGTTGCTCATAGTATGTTCTTATAATTGTCTGTATTTCTTTGGTGTTCGTTGTGATCTCTCCTCTTTCATTCATGATTTTATTTATTTGGGTCCTTTCTCTTTTCTTTTTGATAAGTCTGGCCAGGGGTTTATTGATCTTATTAATTCTTTCAAAGAACCAGCTCCTAGTGTCGTTGATTTGTTCTATTGTTTTTTTGGTTTCTATTTCAAATTTGTGCTATCCCCTGTTTCTATTAATAAAATTTTGTTGGAACATAGTTTCATTTATGTTCATATTGTCTTCACTGGTTTCATACTAAAATGGCAGAGCTGAATAGTTGTGACAGAGGTTGTTTGATCTGCAAAGCCACTAATATTTACTACCTGGCCCTCTACAAAAAAAAAAAAAAAAAAAAATTGCTGTTTCTTTCTCTAGACCTTTTGAAATTTGAAAGTTTAATAATTTAGTATGTCTTGGATTAGACCTGTGATTCTGAATTTCTAGCATGATGCAAATGCTCTTGGACTACAGATCATACTTTGAGAAACAAAGGTCTAAAGCAAATTTACCAAAGGCTAGCCTCATAAATTATTAGGAGAGAGAGAAAGCATCTATGGTTTCATGACCAAATCAGGCTATGAATTCACCTCGGAGCCTCCTGGTACATATAACTATACTAACAACTTTAAGAATCTCTGACATAAAGACAAACAGAAAATAAAATAAATCACGAATCATGGACTCTTATCCTGGTTTGGTCACTTCTAAAACTCCCAAAATCTGTCCTTACTTTGGTTCATTTGGTTCTTTTCTAATGTTCCCTCTTTCATGAATCTTTTCTTGGTTCCATGAGCTATACCTCTCCTCTCAATCTTCAGGGTGTGGTTTCCACATCTCTCTTAAGAATTTGTAACCTACAGCTCTAATTCTCATAATGCCCTACACTGTGTTCAACAAGGGCGGTAACAGTCCAGCCTTCCTTATGTTTGCAGATAGTCTTCCTCTCCTGCAACTGTACCATATTGGTCAATAAAATTACTAAGCTGAATTTCATAAATCCTAAAGATAGACTCAAAACAGATATGATACATAGTAGTTGGTTTATGTACCCAAAAAAAGATTTTAAAATAACTTACCTGAGGGGACAGTCTAAGGCATGACTTGATGAATTGAACTTAAAAATATTTTGTTTCTCAGACTGACGTTTATCTGATATCATGTCATGGTCATTGTATTATGAGTCTATATGACAATGTCAGAATATTGTGAAGAGAGAGAAATTTGGAGGCAGAAGGCAAATCTGATTTATTTTCAGGATGTATATGTGTGTCTCTGTATTTATATTTAGATTTATAAAATCCATTATTTCTCACTTGACTTCCAAGATCTTCCGTGACCTCTCATGGTCCTCAGGTTATACTCCCCTTTGAGACAGTGCTTAAATAATACTGAACTAACTACAGTTCTCTTCAAATACCTCACTCTTCCTCACTTCCAGGTCTTCGCACATGTACTCTCTCTGCCTGGAATACTATTCTCTTTGTTTGTACTATCTTGTCATTACTCCTAAGCCTTTTGCTTCTAGCTTAGGTATTGTTTTCACACAAGAGAAGCCTTCTCTGACCCTCAAAACTGGGTTTAGGACCCTTCCTCTGTGCCTCAAAGCACTCTCTGACCACCTTTATCATGGAACATTACATATTGCATTCAAAATTCCTCATTGATGTCCATTTACCTCACAAGACTAGAACTAAGCTATAGACAGCTGTCTTATTCATTATTTTTCTCAAGCAAAACACATTATGTGTACGGAATGTCTGGTAACCATTTGTTAAATGGATTCTGGTTATTTGCATCAGAAGTGAGTTGGGCTGAGAAGCTTTGTTCTTGGTCAGGTTTTCTTTGGATTCATGTGCTTTGTAGGAACTCAGAGCCCGGTAGTGTTTCCTTGTATCCTATGCTGGAATCTATACTTGGGGATCCTTAATTTGCCTGGTAAAGTTCTGAGTTAGAAGGGACCTCTGAGGCATGTGTCTCTCTTTCAGAGCCTCTGACTGGAATCCAGAGATGTAGAGAGGATGTTGTAATTTTCAGGGTCTGAGTGTAGGAAAAAATTTGAATATATACTATAGTTCAAGGATGACCCTTGGTATTCAGCTGGGCATTTAAAAAATGTGACTAGTGGTCATGAATCTGCCTTTGGATAAGGAATGGAAATTACAGAAAGTTTCTACAATGCAGGGAGAGCAGTGGCAACCAAATTTCCATTATGGAGTTCAGTGTTTTGATGTTTTTGTGGCATTCTGTAATCACTTAAGGATGATGCAGTATAAAAAGTTAGGTTCATTCTTATCTGTTGCCAGTGTGTACTGTGAAAGCCTACATCCATGCATTTGTATTTACCACAGGCATGTTGATATTTATTTCCTATAAATTCCACCCATGTTTATTAGATTACTAATTACATTGCTGTATATTATTCTCATATGTCCAACACCTTTGAATGGCTACCCCTGTATATTATCACTTAACATAGAGGGTGTTGTCTCTAGTCAAAAGCATTTTCCTAATGTAGAGTTACTAGACAATGAACTATCTTACCCTTTTAATGAGTTCTAATTCTATGGAAGAGACCAGACAGCCATTTTCTTTTTATTGCACAATTTGGATAGCACACATTTTTCTGGTGGATATAACCATTTACATTGCAGTAAAACCCACAAATATTTTATGGTCTGAATTCAATAGTGTTAAGAGCTTTCAATTTCTGAAGTCCTGCCCTGCTCTTTCTTAAACACAATAATCAATAGGCCCTGTGTCATTGAGCAATCTTTTTTTTTTAATAGAATTGCATTGGTAACTGTTGCCAAAGTCTTCCTTTAAGAACTGAAATTCTGGGATAAATTCCTTTGTGCCAGTGATAATCATATTCCTTGAGTACCATCTTTTCTCAGTCTTTTTAGAATTAAACTTTCACTTATTTATACCATACCTTATAAAATTTCTCTCTCTAGATTTTCAAAGGTAGAATTTATATTTGTATATATTTTTTAAAGTCATACTTTTATTTTCTTACAGAACAAACAAGGAAAAGTTTTCATTTATAAGTTCTTCGAGGCACAGTACTATTTTCCTTGCAAAATGGGTATACTTTCTCCCCTTGTCCTCTTCTTCCTTCTCCTCCTTTTTTCCTCTCTTTTGCTTTGGAGACATTTTAATAGGTCTATGCATGAGGCCATAAGTAAGTGCCCCTCCATATTCTTTTACAGGACCTTTATGCATACCTCTCTCATTTGCAGTCCTTGGTCTTTTATTTCAGCAGATTATTTTATCTTGTTATTATATAAGTGTTTTTTTTTTTTTCTGTGACAAATTTGGATTAGTTATGGTCAGCAATGTAGGAGAGAACCTGAGAAATAATAGAAATTCACATGACAGTATTATTTACTGAGTGCTTATCATATTTCAAGTGATTTTCATATATTTTCCATTTTGATCCTCATAACTAAGCATTTTTTTTTTCTTTCCTTCATTTTATAGATGGACTTCCAAGAATTTAAGTAGGTTGATAAAGGACAGTCATAGTGAAAAGGAGGCCTGGTACTTAACTGTCTTTTCCTAATGCAGTCTTAAAATTCAATTAAAATTCATGCTTTTTCCATGTAACAGACTGTATTTGAGATGGTGAAGGATGGGAATAATGAACTTGAAGTCTAAGTCATAGAAACAAAGGTATGAAAAGTTTCAGGGAAGATTATAATCACAAAATGAAACTCTTTTGTTTGTTTTGTTTTGTTTTTATTTTTGTTTTTTGCTTGCACTGACCACTCCTTGTCCCTCCCCTCTGTTGACTATTCCTCCTCTGCACATCCTCTAAAGATTGGCTTGTCTTAGGCTTCTCTTGGTTCCTCTGTTCTCTCTACTTTTATCTGTTAGGAGATTTAAACCATTCACATGGCTTTAAATACTATCTACACTATCATGAATCTTAATTGTCTACCTCTAGTCCAGAACTTTCCCCTGAGATCCATACTCCTAAATCTCACTTTTAATTTGATATCTCCATTAACAGCACTTACAATTTTATGGCACCAAAATGGTGTTTGATTACTATCCCCCCAAAAATTTTTTTCCCAGTCTTTTACATGTCAGCCAATGTCACATTATAATGAAACCAAAATTATAGGAAATATTCTTGATTATTCCTTGTTTTTAGTCTTCCAGAGTTTAACAGCAATTTTTACTCAAATCTATCTCCAGTATTTACCTTGAATCTATTTATATTGCTCTCTACTCTTCTACTTAGATTTTAAGAACCATGTCTTGCCTGAATTAATTCCGGAAGCTTCCATCTGGTCTTACTCCTTCTTCCGGTGCACTGCTCCTGTTCATCACCCTTTAGCAGCTAGTGATTTTATTTCAAAAGGTTAATAAGATGGGAACCACCACTACCACACAACACACACACATGTCAATATCACTTAATGGCTTCTTTTTGCTTTTAGAATAAAATCTAAATTGTGTAATATGACCTCCATGGCCCCATTCTTGCTCTAGCTTCCCTCTCTAACCACATTTCATGGTCACTTTCCTTCTGCCTCATATACTCCAACCATTATGACTTTCTTTTGTCCTTGTCCTTTCTAACCTGCAGGCCTTGGCCTGGAATGCTCTGCTCTCCTTGTTCTTAATGTGTCTGATAAGTTCTCCTTACTGAGTTCTCAAGTACTTTCTTGGGAAGGACTTCATTGTTTATGCTTACTCTTATCCAGCTCCAGCTCCATAGTATCTTGTCTCACTATCCTAGATGGTTTCTACTTGTTAAAATTTGCAATATTTTGATAATCATGTGTAATCGTTTGCTAGAATTAGACTCCCATGAAAGCAGAGATGTCTTTCTTCATTGTATTCCCAGTTAACAGCAAAATGCGTGTGAGTTGCATATATGCAATATTTTAGAAAAAAAGGTGAATTAATATTTGCAGAGATGTGCTAACCAGTGATGTAATTATGGGAATATAATAGTTTAGGTTATCTCAATAAACTGGTACTTTTTTTTTTTTTTTTTAAATCTGGTCTGCATTCTGTGTGGGATTTCTGAACTGAGATTAACAGGGTTCTTGACACTGTATGGCCACATCAGTATTATTTTTATCTCTTAACAAAAAAGGCTAAATCTTGATCACCCATTCCAGTCAACTTTTTGGCCTTTGTTCCTTGTTCTCTTTGATAATTTGATTTTGGGAAGGCCCATTTTCCTTTCACATTCTATGTGATTGCTGTTTTGTTAATAGGAGTTTATTGAACTAGACTTGTTTTCCTCTTTCTCACAAATTAATTGCCACATGACTTATAAGAGATAAGAAATGGTACTACCACTAGTAAAATACATAGAAGATGAAGTATTTTTAGCTACCCTGGTTTTCGCACTCTGCTAAATATTTTACATGAATACTCCATTATTTTACATGATACCTTCTTTACAGAGAAGACAAATGAGGTTACATTGGCCAGAAGCACAAAACTGGAAACCAACTAGTATCAGATCCTATGCTCAAACGACTACCTCATACTTCCTTATGTGCCTTCTCACCAAGAGTGCCTCATCCTTCTCTATACAACTAGATAGGAATGATATCACATAATAGATAAAAGAGTGATACTAAATTACTTTTTCACTACTGGGATTGAATACTGCTCTGATTCTACCGTCAGTTTGATCCTCCTGGCTGGTATATGTCCTATCTACCAATTACACCTCTGTATGTATACACAAAACTAGAACCAAAATTCTTTCTTAAAACCATTTTATTTATTTATTTATTTGTTTGTTTATTTAATTTTTTAAAAAAGACTTATTTATTTGACAGAGAGATCACAAGTAGGCAGAGAACAGGCAGAGAGAAGGGGGGGAAGCAGGCTCCCTGCTGAGCAGAGAGCCCGATGCGGGGCTCGATCCGCAGGACCCTGAGATCATGACCTGAGCTGAAGGCAGAGGCTTAACCCACTGAGCCACCCAGGTGCCCTCTTAAAACCATTTTATTTGCATTTTGGCAGAGCCAGTGTTTATCGGAATTTTTAGGGAATTTGTAAGTTTTGAAAGAGGGCCTCTGGAATGGATTGTCCCTGCATATGGCATTGTTCTTCAAACTTAGTCCTCAGGCTTCGTTTCCTATAAAGGGCACATTTCAGTTTGACATCACAGTCAAACTGAATCAAAATTTCTAATCCATCCAATCCTACTGCAAATTCCTGCAGGCCTACCCATTTAGATGGCCCCTTTTAACACCAACTGAAAGAATAATTTTTCACTTGGATATTTATCAAGACAAGAGAATTTATTAAAAAGAAGGGAACTCAAATCATGGAACAAACATACTACCTACATAGGTGGTTAAGAATAAGTACATATGCAACATCTACAAGTAATGTGGGTTTAATGTTAGCCACCAGTTTATGGTAATAAATTAAAGAAAACTGGCTATGGAAGTCCCTATGATCTTTTTGGATTTGCAGGATTCCTTGATGTGTTTCTTTGTCCCATTTTGGTCCACATAGATTTCTACTGCATTGGTATTTAATTTATTCACCTGACAAATATTTGATCCAGACATTCACTGGGCTCGGTGCTGGTCACTTTCTGTATCAGAGATAAGGTACTAATTATAGAGAATCGCTCTGTCTGTTTGCAGTTGCCAGATATTCCATTTTTGAAGCCCAGAGCTTTTTGATCTGATACACAGTTTCATCTCTTGAGTTTTTCTCCAGCTATTTCTCTTTTTTCAATGTGCTGTTGTATAAACTTGTGTCTATGTCAAAGCTGCTAAAATCAAGGCTCTTTTCAAATGCAAAAGTGCCCATTGTATGCATTTTGAAAATGTTTGCAAAGGATTCCTACAAAATACCTCCTTGTAATGAACCTCTCATAGCTGTGCTGTAAGGAGTTTTATAGCAATACCTGATTTTTAGGTATAAGAATTTTTATGTTCCAAGTTGTAGATTTCCTTGAAATTCCTCATTTAATAGACTTCCTTAATATTGTGGGTTTTTCCCCCTCTTATGAAATTATGGTGAGCTCTTTGGAATTTTTTGCTGTTCATGTTTTAATCCCCAGTACCTGGCACATAGTAGGTACTGAGAAATACTAGTTGTGTGATAAAATGAATGCATCAGTAAATAAAATGGTCCCAAATATGCAGCAATAACACTTTTATAACACAATGCTGCCTCTCCAGAGTTTTGTTAATTATTATGTGTGTTGCCAAAGAAATGGACTGCATGAAATATTTTATGCTTCCAACTAGAGTTTTCAAAATTGAGCATGCTTTGTAATGTAAAATAAGAGAAAATATAATTAAAATAAGTACATGGAACTATTCCAATGCGGACTCTTGGCGTATTGTCAAATCTACTTCTCACTAGTTGATTAGATTCTAGAATAAAAAATATCCTTTGACTTTTTCTTAAAAAGTGAATGGCCACCTCTGCAACCTTTGTACTTTAACATAGTTAGAATTGATTGTTCCTGATCTTTATTGATGTCTCCTTTAGTTTTGTTTGTTTTTATGTGTTTTTTTTTTTTCAGAGTCCCAGTGCCCCGCCACAACTATTTCTGCAAACTCCTTCTGCACCTGACCTCTTCATTTCTATTATTTTCTTTAGTCAGATCATGTGTTTCCTCTGCTCCTAGATCTTCCCTTGTCCTTGAATCTGGGCTAGACAGAACACTGTAAATGCTAATGCATTCAGTGTCGTTTTCTTGGCTTTCTTTGAATTTTTCCCCTTGCTTCCTCCCTGCTGGCACTCTGCCTCTGTGTGAGTAGCTTATGTTCCTGGAGGTCAAACTTACTTGACTTTGGCTACTCCTTTCTCAGAGTTAGGACAATAGCGATCATTTTTCTAGATTTTCCCCTTCTGTCAGTTCCCATCTATAACCACTACTCAAGTTTTCCATACATACAAGGTTCTCTTACCTCTGAGATTTATACTTGGCATCTGAAAATCTGTAGACATCATCTCTCTTCATTTCACTGTTGAGCAAACAGAGTTGAAGCCTGGTTAACTTTGGTGCATTAGAAGGATGCTTTGCCTCCTGAAGCCCAGCTAAGATAACAGAAAGGAATACGAGGGGTAAAATGCTACAGGGAAAAACCAGAGCAAAAACCATAGCAGCTAAGAGATGACATCAAACTTTAGGGGGAAAGCAGATAGTTGTGTAATGAATGATTTGGCAGAGTACATGTGGAACTCTAGGTACCTACAGAGAAGGGTACCAAGGAAGAGAAGTTCATCTTAGCCCCAGTAGAACTTGGAAAGTCCCTCAGGTTTTAAGCCATTAGATGCACCTAGTTCTGTGTAAGGCAAACTTTGGGGGAGACAAATTCAGGATCATTGGTTTATTTTTTTTTTTAAAGAAGCAATTAGAAACATCAGGTGTCTTTTCCCACCTCTGACAGTCAGTCAGCTATGGCTTTTCCGGCTTTGAAAGGGAAATTAAGTCTATTTTCCAGAGAATGGACTTGGAAGGGATTTTGAATGAGGGATCTTGGGCAAAGCAGAGAAAGGAGGGGCTTCCTTTCTGAAAATAGGGGGCTTAAGCAAATGTCTCTATATCTAATGATGAGAAGGATACATATCTCTTTACTTTGTCTAACCCTTGTAATGGAAGCAATGACATTGCCAGAATCAAACATTAGAGGATTTCTTTAAATGATCTGATTTGGCAAAGGATACAAAATACAGATCCAAAAGGGCACATGCACCCTGCTATTTAGAGTAGCATTATTAACAAAAGCAACTACAGAGAGAGCCCAAATGTACATCAACTGATGCATGGATAAGGAAGATGTAGAATATACATATATACACAGTGGAATATTACTCAGCCATCAAAAATGAAATGTTGCCATTTGCAATGGTGTGGATGGAGCTAGAGTGTATTACACTAAGTGAAATAAATCAGAGAAAGACAAATACCATATGATCTCACTCACATGAAATTTGAGAAACATATAGAAAGGAGAAAAGAAAAAAGGGAGAAAGGGAAACAAGCCACAGGAGACACTTAACAATAGAGAAGAAACTGAGGGTTGATGGAGGGGTGCTGGGTGGTGGATGGGCTAGATGAGTGACGAGTCATTAAGGAGGGTACTTGTTTGATAAGCACTGGGTGTTATATGTAAGTGATGAATCACTGAATTCCACTCCAGAAGCCAGTCTGGAGTTGTTTCACAGTCTGTTAACTAAAATTTGAAAATAAAATAAAACGAGGGGTGCCTGGGTGGTATATTTTGTTAAGTGTCCAACTCTTGGTTTCAGCTCAGGTTATGATCTCACGGTTGTAAGATTGAGCCCCACATTTGGTTACGTATTGAGCATAGCATCTCCTTGAGGTTCTGTCTCCTTCTGCTTCTGCCCATCCTTCTTGTGCACTCTCTCTAAAAATAAATAAATTTTTGGTGAATAAATAAAATGATGGAAGTAAAAATAAATCTGACTCAAAACCCTGTTAACCTAAAGGACAGCCCATGAAATCATGAGACTAGCCCATATACAGAGTTCCAGATTAGTTTTTCAATTTCTCACTTCATTAGTGAATAGTCAAGGATTACTAGAAATTTGGTTAAAAATGTGAACATGAGAGAAAGAGACAAAAACAAAAACTTAGTGAAAATAGAGTCTATGCAGTAATGATAGAATGCATCATAAAATTAATATTCTCAAAGAACTAAGAGAAAATGCTGTACTTATCAAACAGATAGGATGATGATAATCCAAAACTATGAGGGAATGAAGAAAAGTTCTTTGAAATTAAAAACAGAATAAATTGAAGTGTCAAAAGAAAAAATTGGTGTAATCCAGATGATAGAACAAAAAGACAAAGAGACGAAGTTCTATGCACAACTAACAGGGGTTTCAGAGAAAAAGGAGCAAAGACTCAGATGATGGTAAATATCAAAGAAATGAAAGACTTTTTCAGAAGGTGAGGGATATGAGCCCCTAGAATGAAAGGGCCTGTGATGCTTTTAGCAACATGGTTGAGAAAAGACTCACTCCAAGACAAGGTAACATGTCCAAATGCCAAAAACAGAGAGAAGAATCCAGATTGTACTAGGTGTTGTATCAAGTGTTGAATCACTGTATCATACACCTGAAACTAATATACTGTATGTTAACTACCTGGAATTTAAATAAAAACTTTACAAAAAGGAAAAAAGTGAGTTACGTGTGATGGATCACAATCAGACTGTCATAGAACTTTTCTTTTTTATTAACATATATTATTTGCCCCAGGGGTACAGGTCTGTGAATCATCAGGCTTACACAATTCACAACATTCACCATAGCATATACCCTCCCCAGTGTCCATAACCCAACAACCCTCTCCATACCCACCCGCCCCCCAGCAACCCTCACTTTGAGAACGTTTTAGTAGTGATAGTGGAAACTGATGATTCCTTAAAAATTGGAATAAAATACTTGCCATGAATACTTATATATGCAGCAAACTTTCAATCAATGTGAGGCAGGAATCAACACATTTCTAGACATACATGATTACAAAAATGTACTTTCTACATATCCTTTCTTAGAAAATTTCTGTGCATAAGATCTACAGTTGGCGAGTAAACAACAATGACAGATCAGACTGAGAAAATAGGAGCTGTAGTAAATACATAAAAGAGGACCTTCTGGGAGCAGAGGTGTGTGCCTTACACAGAAGGATCCATCCAGCACACCCGACAAGAGGACAATGGGAAGGAGAACCCCCGAGAAACAATATAATTGACAGATTTCTCAGGGAATTTATACTGGTGGAATGTAGTCTTGTGGAGACCATTTACAGTTTTATTGAAGGGCTTGGGAGGGACTATTGATAGGTCCCCTAGAAAAATGAAGGACTGAATGAACTGACAATCATTAATCTCACCCACTCTTGCTTCCTCCATTTGTTCCTGCACTGCCAGTTGGTATCAGCATATATGGCTCAGTTCAGTGTCCACCAAAGGATCTTGATTTGCGAATTTGGTTATAGTCCTTTAGTTCTTTCCTCCTGAGTGCTTCATTTCTATTTGTTATTTAGCTGGGATCTTTATACTTAACAAATTGTTAGATGTTTTTGGTGCATTAAGTGTTCATTCATTTTAAGTAATCACTGTTTAAGATTGTCACAAAACACTAATTCTGTAACATCATTTCCTTCTTCTCCCCCCACTCTTTCCCCACCCCCCCCAATTTAAAGGGTACATGCTTGTTGAAAGCAGGGACTCTGCCTTTAGAATATCTATTTAAAAAACCCAGGATACCTCATTTTAATAAATATTAGGTGTTTATTGTATAAAGTTTCTTGCCATTTTTGCTAAAACAAATTTTTAACACGCCAGCAAGACCCTGAGAATTCATCCTCTTATCTTCAGGCAGAATTGTGCTTAAATAGTCTAGACAAATTAAAAAAATTTTTTACAAGAAAATTTACTCTTCCCTCCATGACCCATTGTTAATACTTAACCACTCCCCACCACTATGAATTTCATGTCTGAGTTAAATCTCTTGAATTGATATTTAAGTCCATTCTTTTCTTTTTGGTGCTGTCATACCAACTGGGCAATGTACCCTTTCCCTCCTTGTGTCCCTCTTTCTCTTTTTCCAGGTTGAAAACAAATTTTTGTCATAATGTAGCATGGTATCTTGAAAACAAAATCAAAGAGACTGTAATTGCAAAATTAACTTCAGGCAACTCACAACTTTAGCCGACTCTGGTCTTCTGATGTGGAAATTCTTCAGCATAATGGCCCTTTTTGAATCTTGTAAATGGGAAGAGAATTTGATCATTTATTGACCTTGAATGTCGTGCTAGTTTAGCCTTCTACTTGTGGGTATGTACTTAAATAATTTCCTGGAAATTCCTATTTTGGTTCATTGTCATGACTATGGGACTATATTATTAGCCATTCAATCAAACTGTAAGTTTAATGCTAGAAATTACTATTAATTGCTATCGACTTCTTCCCTCTCTTCTATAGTAAACAATAGAATATTTAGGGAGGCTTATGAGATCTGATTTACTGAAAACAAATGGTTAGATCTTGAACATATGTTCTTGTAGAAAATAAGAGCAATAGAAAATTTAGATACACAGTAAAACTACCTACTTTTGTTACATGAATATTAAATACTTCTGCATAATTTATGAAGCATAGGTAATAGCACACATTTATCCTTTTTTTTAAAAAAAATAATATCACGATTTTGTTTAAGTGTTGGTACCCAGGGATAAATTCCCCACTCTCAGGGGTTGATACCAATAATGAGGCGGCTGAGAAGAAAACTTCTCCGAGATGTATTCTCCAAGTGGCTTGTAGATGCGCCAATGCAAAAGATGTAAATAGGATGTGTGTTGTATTATTAATGTTCTCTGCCTTTCTATAGACCATTTTTGTGACTACCCTTAAAGTCCTTCACAGTGTGTGGGTGGTCAAAGAATTTCCGAGCTACTCCCTGTTGCTTTCAGATTATTGAACCAATTTGACTCTAGTTAATAACTCTATTTACTGGATAATGGTTACTGTCCTTTTATCAGCTCAGTAACACCACATCCCCATTATAAACAACTGGTTGGGGACATAAATCTCTTTATATAGTAATACACAAAATACTTTGTCTCTTAAGGGCAGTCTTACAGAAACAGTAACCAGGACTGCATTTGTCATTGGAAAAAGCTGCCTCAGGCCTCTGTGGGGCTGCAACTGGGTGGCATCTTCTAAATCTTTTCTCTGGAGTTGAGCAGATGGCAGCTTTCAGATTGGAAACTTGATTCAGTGCTGCATTTATTGTGATTAAAACAAATGATGAGCCTGGAGCTGGGTCTCTACAGCCCCACAGAACAGGTTTCAAAATGGAGAATGAAGGTAACCCGTTTGTCTACACAACACCAAAGAAATAGCTTGATGAACTTTCCACTACTGAAGTGACTGAGTTTTTTTCTTTTTTCTTTCTTTCTTTCTTTTTTTTTTTCTCCTCATCAAATAAATTGAATTGACCAGCTGTATTGGCGTCCTGTAGACACAGCCTGAAAAGTCTCCTGCTCTAACAGGCTTCAAACTAGTGGGGGTCTGTAGTGACACAGCAGGTGCAGTGAGATCTAAGCCCTTAAATGCAGTGTATACACAGAGCTCTGCAGACAGCCCTGTGGAGCTACCACATAAGATGGTTTTTCATGTGTAAATGAGAAGGCCTTTCATTTTTCAAGCTATTGCATTATATCCCCTTCTGTTGAAAGACAAACACAGGAAATCAACTGACACTGAGTTAATTACAGAAGTGTGGCCAGTATCGTAGTCCGGTATTGTAGGCTTCAGTCATGGGGCTTAGATGCCCTAGTATATTTTGCACTTTGGTCCTCAGACCTTAAGCTACCCTGGGGAATCATGGTTTTCATGAGATCGCTTTCTGGGAGATCCTTTCTGGGAGCAGGTTGATATTGAATGAAACGCCTACCAGGATGGGGGTAGAGAAGAGGAAATAGTTTTAGGGCTAAGAATTATGGATAGTTCAATGGCTGACTTACAAAGGGAGAAATTACCTGGCCTCGTGTTTTAGTAGAAACTCCCTAAACCCCTGAAACTTGCTGCTAGAAGACAAAGTTGAAGTCCCTTAGCATGAATAGAAATAAATGTAGATAAAAAATATAATGGACTCTATGTGATTTTCCTAGTCATGGAATGAACAACTCTTGCAAATTACTATAAAAGGTATTTAAATTTTAAAGGTTTCCAATATTTTTGATTAGTATTTGGAGGAGTCCTACTTTGAGGTTTTTACTTACATGTTTATAATTTCCTCATATTTAATCAGGCTGTATAACTATAGTGGGACTTTAAAATATTTTTAAAAATTTTCTCATGCTACATGATTATGTATGTCTTTGTATGTGTACAAACACACATCTTTGTGTTTCATGTATATAGAGATATATACAAAAACACACTATTTGTTTATGTACTATTCTCTCTAAAACACTTAAATTTTATTTGTAATGACTTTAATGAAGACTAATGAATGTTAAAGCCTTTCATGTGTGGAATGTCCTCTCTGACAGCCATTGGAACTTGAAGTTTTGATAATACTATTATCCCTGTTTTATTAGTTAGAAAGCTGATTCAGAGACGTTAGGTAATTTTCCAAGGTTATAAAGCTCGTAAATGACAGAGCCAGGAATTTTAACCTGGATCATAAGTCTTTGAATACTGTCATATACCTTCTCTTGTTGAATATATATTTCAAGGTAAATGTTTGAAGTAGATTTCAATATGTGCTACAAAATGAATATGATGTATACATATGCTCAAATTTTGCATGCTGAACATTTCTTTAATGCATTACGTTGGCAGATTTCTAATATAGACTGTGTTAAAGTCTGATTTTCTTAAATAAGGTA
Source organism: Enhydra lutris kenyoni (assembly GCF_002288905.1). NCBI lineage: Eukaryota > Metazoa > Chordata > Mammalia > Carnivora > Mustelidae > Enhydra > Enhydra lutris. Next base: position 5,175,508 of record NW_019154154.1, on the reverse strand, counting down.
GAGATCAGAAATGCTTTTTTTTTTTTTAGTGTACATCTTAGAGTTGGTCTCTTATATGGCTCACATTCATATTTTAAGTTTAGCCTCAAAATATCTATAATAGAAACATAATTTTAAGGCCTTGTTTTGGTTTTCTTACTGTTGTTGGTAGCTGCTGGAAAAGAGGATTTGCTTCTTTTCTGTATATCATCCCTATGAGATGTAGGTCTCCTGAGTGGCAGGTGGTATTTTTTGTTTGTTTCTTTGAATAAAGGAATGGAGGTAAAAATCTGTGATGGAAATATTTAATATTTATGACACAAAGAGACTATCAAAGACAAATCTGTGTCTTAGGGACTCCTTTGAAAAAGTCCACTCTTAAGCTCCAAGTAGCCAAACACTTACACAATTTGGGAACATATTGTTTGTAAAAGTACTAACAGAGCTCTTCCAAATGTTTTGGAAGATGTGTCTTGGGAGAGGTCAGATGGGCTCAGATCCTATTGCTCTATGTTTGTTGCTATTAGACTCTATTATATCCATTGACTTTCTAAGCACAAAAGGGAAAATGAAAGGATATCAGTCATGCTGTAGAGGATAACTTCAGCATGATCCTCTTTGCTGTTCAACAAGTGTCTCTTATTGGGTCTGCTCAGTCATTGACAGCCAGGGAATTGATGTCTGCATGACAACAATAAATGCTAACGGAGTTGTGCATGTTAAATCCCACTGCACTGATAGAGGACAGATTCAAGTGCTGAGTGTGAGCCTTCTGTGGAAACCAAGTTGGGATTGATCTTGCTAAAATAACTTCCTTTTGCAGATACAGAGCATTTCTCAGGACAAATTGGCTTTTTTTTTTTTTTTCTTTTTCCACTTGGTATTTCTTGGGAAAGGAAAATTGTAGAAAAAGGTAGGTGTGGGGGCGCCTGGGTGGCTCAGTGGGTTAAGCCGCTGCCTTCAGCTCAGGTCATGATCTCAGAGTCCTGGGATCGAGCCCTGCATCGGGCTCTCTGCTCTCTAGGGGAGCCTGCTTCCTCCTCTCTCTCTGCCTGCCTCTCTGCCTGCTTGTGATCTCTCTGTCAAATAAATAAATAAAATCTTAGAAAAAAAAAAAAAGCTAGGTGTGTCTTGGTGGTGCTTAACTGCTATAACCAATTTTAGAAAATGCATTTTTCAAAATATAAAAAGTACCATAATAGTTGTCCTAATCATTGTCTCTGAATAATCCCATTTATTGAGATTAAAAATTAGAGATTCCATAAACTCCAGATGTTTCTAAATATCTGGGTATTCTTGTTCTTCTAAGAAAGCAAACAAGATGATTAGATCTTTTTCAGTCTTGTGAAATTTTTGAAATTAATTCCATCCATGTGTGATTTGAGTGATGGTGATGGTAGGGAGCCATGCATTCTAGTTTAGAATTTATTATTTAAACAAATTTCCCAAGTATTTTTTTTTTTATCACTCTTGGGTTTATTTTAGTTTATAATAGACTAATTCTTTAATACAACTATCTCTCTTCAGATAAAGCACTGAGAGAGCATATATATTATTTCCTTATGAAAACAAAGACTGAAGTAATATTCTCCGATTTCATGAAATTATCCACTCATGTCCATATGTCTTTTGAAAGCTCACTGTGTAACAGGTGTGTTTCTAGGTCATGGGAGGGGGACAGTGAACAAATAGATAAAACCATGCCCTTATGAAGCTTACCTTTTGGTGTGGGAAGATGGAAAACACAACCAAATTATTACATAATGTCTGGTGGTACTAGGTGACATGGAGGAATACAAAGCAGGGTGTGCAGATTGGGAGTTGTGGGAGATGAGGACTACTGTTTTACATGTGGTGATAAGAACGCAGGTGGCTATAGAGGTAATGGGCTTGATGCTAAATGTTTACCATTGGCTTATGTGGAGTACTAGACCTTGATTATGGAAATGGGTTTCCTCTATCCCTTTCCAAAGAATAGAATGCCATTTTACAAAGTGATATAATGTCACATCTTTCTCTCATCTATCGAATATGGCATGACTTTGAGGGATGGAGCCTTGAATGTGGAAATCTATCACTGGTTCATTGTCCTATCAGACAAAGGCAACAATTGGCTTCAGAATAATCAAGCTTTAGAATAATTCACATAATTGAAGAATGGCAGTAAAGATTTTGCTATCGCCCAAATTAGCTCAGGAACAATACTGCTTTGAGAATCCTTGAGAGATTTTAACCTCTCCTCCTTTGTCCATTCCCTAGCTTCCTCTTCCCCTCTTCCCAGTGGTGGATGTGGCCATCATTCTTTATAGAATTCAGCTTGGCATGACCTTCCTCAGGGACCAACACCATCATTTCCTGATTACTCTCTGGATTCACCTACTTTATTCTTCACACCTGGGAGTTGAAAGGAAACAAAAAAGAAAATGATTTCACATGTATGCAGAAATTTCAAGAAAAGGCATTTAAAAAAGTAAACTGCATACTATCTCAAGACTCTTTTAACTTGCAGCAAATTTAATATTAGTTTAGATTATTCTATTTTTAAATTAAAGGGTTGCTGACCTAGATTATCAGAAGACTTGTCAGCAATCAGAGTTGGGCAGTTAATTCATATATTTGTCACTGCCTTCCTTTTATTGTTTATGTGGTCTGAAGAAAATACAAATTATCTTCCATGCATTAAAAATTTGATGACAACAATAGTACTTTTTGAACCCACACAAAATTTCCAATCATACTGCGTTCTCACAAACATTACCTCATTTTACCCCACTGGGAGTGTATATGTGGGAGAGACTATACCATGCCTATTATAGAAGTGAAAGAACTAAGGCTTGAAAATACTAAGTAACCTGCCTAAAGTTATAAGGCTAGTAAACGCCAGATCTAGGATGAAGACTGAGGAAATTTAAATCCAAAGTCTGTAGAAAGCCACAGCATTAAAATACCATTTTCAGAGATTAGTGCAGAGAAAACAGAATTCCAAGTCCAAGGCCTATAGTTAGCTACTGCCAGTCTCAGAGCTTAGTGGCTTTAAGTATTAGAAGCCTTAAATATATTTTTACAAAGAATTAAAAAAATGATATCCATGAAAGACTGACTTGGTATTAAACCAGTACAATGCGGAACTTCCAAGTCCATTCTAAGGCACCACTTGAAAGTAGATCAGTTGGGGAGCTCCTGAGTTTGAGTTTGAGATATGCTCAAAGCAAAGAGGCTGGAGTTGGGTTTAAGATTTGGTGAAATGCACAGTTTTCCATCTAGGAGCAAAAGCATGTTTGTCTTGGAAATAGCATCCAGAGTCAGCTTTGCCAGAAGTGCCAACATTTGATTTTTCTTTTTTAATCGGCAGCCAGACACAAAAGAAGGCTGTGAGTGAGCACAAATCTAACCTCATTTCTCCTTCCTCAGTTCCCTTAGTTTCACCCTCCTGTCTTGATTCTTGATATTCTCACCTCTCTTGATTCATCTTTAATTCCACAAGAATTAAAGTGCTTCCTCTTATCAGGCATTGTTATGGGTGGTAGGAAAATCATAGTGAGCAAAGCATAAGATCCATGCCTTCAATAGAGTTTCTATTTTACTAGGAGTGCACAGATAACCTAAATAAGTAAAAATGATAGTGATGAAGATGACAACATACCAGGGAGGGAATAGAAGTATAACTTTAGGATAAGGTATCAGAGAGGGCCTCGTTAAGAAGGTAACTTCTGATTGAAAGATCTTCCTGTCGAGGGGTAACAGTTGAGGGAGTAAGATGGGACAGAGGTCTCTCTCACTCAGTCACAAGGTCTTCTGATTGGGCCAACCACTCTTCCAGCAAGATCTGGCATGACATGACATTGTTGGTTTCATACCAGACCAGTATTTGTGCATTTTTTTCAAGATATTTTGTCTGCTTACAATGAAAACATGAGATAGCTTGCTTTATACACCTATTCAAGAAATACATGTTCTTCTGTATAAATGATTGTAAATTTTTGCAGGACTTTAATTTTTCTCAGCCATATACTAGACTGTGTTGTACCAGTTGCTTTTATTTGATGAGCAGGCGGGCAAGGAGCCAGAGACTTCAGAATTGTTAGGAAGGAGGAGGCTAGGGACACATACCATAAGCCATGACATAAAACCCTTAATGTAGGTAATATTATCCTTATTTTACTAATGAGGTAATCAAGGCTGAGTTGGCCAGCCTTCCTCCAAGTGCAGCATTCTGAAGTTTTATTTGAGTTATTAAATTTCAAATATCAATTACATAATTTAATTTTTCTGTGCCTTCATTGTCTGTGTGTGGGGGGAGTACATCTGTATATCTAATGTCATAATGACATCATAGGTTACACAGGCTTTCAGGTGCTACAATGATAGCACCTCTCTTAATATATGATAATATCTTTCAACTTTACTTTTTAAGATTTTACTGAAATGCTGAAATCTTGCTATTCAAATAATGTATTCTAGTATCAGTGGGATGCTGAATAACTTACCACAGAAAATAACAAGCTTTGTGCAACATAAAATAAAATTCTATTTCATATTACCTAGAAATCTTTATCCTGTAGTAAATTTATGATATGATCAAATGATTCCATTTTAAAATCACTTGCTTACTAAGATCACGAGAAAAATAGGACATAATCATAGTTAGACAACTAATAAATGCACTTATCATTGCATTCCTCTCACCTTTGACTCAGGATTTACAAAATAATGATTACTATTCATACATTTAAAATATAATAGTAAAATATTAAATAATTACTGGGGATGCCGTATGTTTTGGTCTTATGCTAAGAGTTTTGTGTCCATTATATCATTTCATCCACATGAGACTCTGGTGAGGAGGATACTGCTATTTTAAAGATGATAAAGACATAGGTCGACCAGGTAAGAAAACTTGCTCAAGATTACATATCCAAGCGTGGGTTTAAGATTTAGGCAGTACCCCTCCAGGGCATATACATAACTACAGCACCATCTGGATTTACAGAGATTAGTGGGAAAAGGCATGACATTGAGGATTGTGAGTTCATTATTTTAGTAACTCGGTGGTTTTAGATTTTGTTACCTTTGACTCATAAAATAGGAATGGTCCATGGAGAAAGTGGAACCATTTATGTGACAGTGCTTTAAAATTTTTCATACTACCCAAAAATATATTTTTTCCTTAGAAGCAGTTTCTTAATTGTTGCTTGTTAATAGGAAAATTATGGAAACTGCACAAAAATCAGTGGTTGCCAGAGGTTGGTGCGGGTGAGCAAGGGATGAACAGGTGAGCAAAGAGGATTTTTAGGGCAACGAAACTACTCTATATGATGGTGTAGTGGTAGATACATGTCATTATACATATGTCCAAATCATAGGAGGTACAATGCCAAGAGTGAACCCTAATGCAAACTGAGGACTTTGGGTAATAATGATGACAACGTAGATTCATCAGTTGTTAACAAATGTACCCCTCTGGTGGGGGATGTTGATATTTGGGGAGGCTATGCTAATGAGAGCTGGGTCATGTGGAAAATCTTTGTATTGTCCACTCAATTTTGCTCTGCCCTAAGACTTTAAATCATAAAGTCTATTAAAGTCTAACCAAACATGTTGTTTAATACAGGGAACTTTAATCTAAAAATTAAATTAAAAACAGAAAAGTTATGTAATTTTGTTTAATGCATAGCTTCTAAAAACAGCGTTGCAAGTTTCACAGCTTTTATACAAGGAAGATCTTTATAATTTCCATCTAACAGAGAGGTACAAATAGGAAAGTAAGACACTTGGTCTTAAAAATAGTATATAGCAGCATATATATTTATCATATGGGACAAATTCTTTTCTTCTAATGGCTTATCTATAAGAATATAACTAGGCTGTTAAAAACACAGCAAAGGAGTTTTGGCTAAATCTTAGCAGTACAATGATGACAGGCATACCCTTTTCCATATTTAAATGAAAATACTGATTAAAGAAGGTAAAAATTCCAAATATATTACCCTGAAAACCAAGAATCTACTGAACGGCTTTTAGAATTTATGTATATTTCTAACAAAGTGGAAAATTGAAAAAAGATGCATAATCTCAGTGATGCTTATAACACAATAAGTCACATAGAAAATCTTAAGAAGAATTATATTTAAATTAGCAATAAATATATTTAAAAGGCTGAAGTAAACTGAATAAGAAGATAAATCTTTTATAGGATATGAATCTTGAATATCTCGATCAATGGAAAGACCATGTGCCTAATATTAAATTTATAAGTATAATGATCATCAAGAGACTGAGAACACTTGAATGAAAACACGATAATATTTTGGTATGTTTTAGTGGGTGGCCTACTTTTTGTGGTTTAAATTCTTAAAAAATACATGATTGCAGTATAATTAACTTGCAGTAAGCCGAACATATTTAAAGTGTACAGTTTAATGTTTTCTAATATATATGCACCAATGAAACAATCACTGCAGTCAAGATAATAAACATCCATCAAACCTAGAAGTTTCCCCATGGCTTTTATAATGTTTCCCACCCTTCCTTTTCTTCCATCACCTACTTCCCCAAGCAATTACTGATCTGTTTCCTGTCACCACAGATTAGTTTTTATTTTCTAGAATTTTATATAAATGGAATCAATCATATATTATGGACTCTTTTTTGAATATGGCTTCTATCACTCATCATAATTATATTGGCATTTATCTATGTGTGTGTATCAGTAGTTCATTCTTCTTTTTATTGCTGAGTAGGATTGCATTGTAGAAATAGGCCATGATTTGTTTACCCAGTTATCTGTTAATGGACATGTGGATTGTTTCCAGTTCTTGGCTGTGACAAAGCTGCTATAAACCTTAGTGTATAAGTGAACAGTGAAGATGTGGTAGGTGGAATATTCTTGTCCCTATGTGATAAGTGTTATATTGATGGTGGTGATAAATAATAATAATGGCAACTACCATTAAGTAAGTACTCATTATGTGTCAGATATTGTGTCATATCCTATATGTCAGATAGGTTTTACATCTATAACTGTAATAGGGCAAAATTAATATTTCAGCTGAGGTACCAAGATAAAATTGTCCTCAAGTAAGGGTGAAACAACCTTAGAGAAATCAAATTTCATGAACAAGTTCTGTTTCCAGGACTCTGGGGTGAAGATTTCTTCCTAGAGTGAGGAATTAAGAACATACTATCTCTGCCTTGAATGGGATGGTGCTTCAACTGGACTTTTTGGAGGCTTGATATGCATTCCCTGGGGTTGAAGGACCCTGTGTGATGCCTGACCACACTGGGGAAAGCTAAAGCCAAATTTGATTGGGCAAAGTATAAAATCAGGAGGCTGCTGTTTGGAAGTAACCATGTATACACTGAACACCATAGAGAATGATGTGGACTGGAATGTTGTGTTGCCCAGAGGGACTCTGCTGGGAGGGTTGAAGAGCTCCAGGAGGGTGAATTGTGGTCAACCATAGAATCAGGTCTGAGTGGAGGATTGGCCGGGAGGTTAGAGTCAGGAAGACTGAGCAAGAGACCACTGAGGAGCCCCCTGATGGGACACACATGCTGAACCATCTCTGTGGCTCAGAGAACAAGCAACTGAGGACATTCCTCTTCTGACTACTCTTTGCCCATGCATGCTCTTTGATTTTAGCAGACCAGAAAATCAGCAGTGGATTTGAGGTAGAGATGGGAAACTGAGAAGAGCAAAAGCAGGAATCCACAACATATTCGTCCTGAAGGCAGGCAGGCTGGGTACGAACTATTGGTCTTAACTCTAGAGAAAATAAATTAAAAAAAAAAAAAGATTGAAGTGTTGATAACTTAAATTGCACATATTTAATTACTGAAGTGAGACAAGGCTTAAAGTTATTGTTCAATTATCTGTTACCAAAATATAAAAGGAATTGCTTTCCCCATTGGATAAATTTTAAGTGGGCAGTGGGAGGCAAAAAAATAAAATTTAGTTATATCCTAGGTGTCATTCTTTTTCAGAGTTTCAGTTACATCTGAATCATTAGCTGATATAATGCATAGTTTCTGAAATTTTACTTGAATACAAAAATCTTAAGCACAAATATATTCATGTGAGAGGCAAGAAATGTAGCTTTTAGGTGAGAAATTCAGAAGAAAATAATTCTTGCCCCCTACATTGCCATGAAACCAGAATCACAAACAGCTTAGTGCTGACCTGCCTTAGGAGATAAAAAACTAGTTCATATCTCAAAGAGCAAGATTTTAGAAAGCTCTTTGCGGATAAAGATTTAAGACGTGAATCCTTTGAGAATTATTCATTTCATTTCTGAAAATGCCACTGTTCTAGTGTAAGTTCATATCAGCTAACTGCATGTCTTTTTCTGGAGCTCACTGTTTGTTTTTATGCAGGAGACATGAAAAATGAGGGTTCTGTATTGAGATGTAACTTGGTCACAGTAGAATGATCTCCATCTAGTTATATCACAGAGCTAGCAGAGCCTTAAGAAACTAGAGACAGGGCTTTGAAATGACAACTGCAAGTAAAATGAAATAGTCATTCTCTTTACCCAAAGCTTATGAGTGAGGACTTTTTTACTGGCAGTTTTATCTTTTCTTTATAACAACCACCTGCTAAACATACACACACACACACACAGGTGTGCTCTCTTGATTCTGAGGTGCGTGTGTGTATGCATTTGGTACATTTAGCAGTTGGGAAGGAATGTAGTTTTATTTTTTAAAGATTTCATTTATTTATTTGGGAGAGAGAGAGAGAGCACACAAGTAGAGGGGAGGGGCAGAGGAAGAGGGAGAAACAGACCCTCCTGCTGAGCAAGGAGCCTGATGTAGGTAGGGCTCCATCCCAGGACCCTGGGCTCATGACCTGAGCTGAAGGCAGACGCTTAACTGACAGAGCCACCCAGGTGCCCAAGAATGTCGTTTTAAAGAGAAGTCAGTCTTGCCCAGCTTTACCTTACACTTTATACTAAGATTTTGTATTGTCTTTTCTCAAATTGAAAATGAAAAACTAGCACATCTTTCATCTGAATAGCAATGGAAATAAATCCCTGTAAAATGATTTATTTACATTTAAAATGTGTCCAGTTTTTTTTTTTTTTTTTTTTTTTTTTATTATTTATTTGACAGACAGAGATCACAAGCAGGCAGAGAGGCAGGCAGAGAGAGAGGAGGAAGCAGGCTCCCCGCTGAGCAGAGAGCCCGATGTGGGGCTCGATCCCAGGACCCTGGGATCAGGACCTGAGCCGAAGGCAGACGCCCAACGACTGAGCCACCCAGGCGCCCCTCCAGTTTTTTTTTTTTAATCCCGCATATATCCTGAGCAAGAAAATTCCCAACAGGCATTTTCCATTCTAACTCCACATGTGAGATCATTACAAAGTGAACTTTAAAAAATCTTTGTCTAAGTTATGATTATAACCATGTAGAAAAATTCCTGACATACTTGGATAGGAAATACTCCAACATATTTGACTTGAATATTTTTCTGGAAAAAATTTGTATTATCTTAATTTCCAGTTTTAATTGTTTTCCTTATGTTTGAATAAAATTTCATTAATTTTATAATAAAACTAGCTGTGTGATTACTTCTAGAAAAAATATTTTCAGGAAAAATCACAGTCATCATATTTAGTTGAAATACTCCAACATTTAACCAAGTTTTGTTTTGCTTTTTTGTTTTGTTTTGTTTTGTTTTGTTTTTGGGGAGAGAGTGAGAGTGCACAAATAGTGGGGAAAGGGCAGAGGCAAAGAGGAGGGAGAAAGAGAGGCAGGGCTTGATCTCAAAACCCTGAGATCATACCTGAGCCAAAATAAAGAGCCAGAGGCTTATCCAACTGAGTCACCCAAGCCCGCCTCCCACCCCCTCCTCTGTGCAAGAGCTAACATTTTAAATTGGGGGAATATTTGAAATTTGGGCAAATACTTATAGATGAACAAATAAGATAAATTGGATACTCCAAACTCATTTTCCAAATGGGTGGATTGAGGTCCAGAGCCATAAAAGGGGAGATCCCAGAATTCTTCTGTGTCAAAGTGTTGTTCATTCCCCTAAACCAGGTAGAGTATACTATTTATTGTTTCATTATTGAAGACTTCTTTGAAATCAACATAGAGAAGCTTGGGTGATGAATTTTTTTTTTAAAGATTTTATTTATTTATTTGACAGAGAGAGAGATCACAAGTAGGCAGAGAGAGAAAAGGAAACAGGCTCGCCTGCTGAGCAGAGAGGCCAATACGGGACTCGATCCCAGGACCCTGGGATCATGACCTGAGCCGAAGGCAGAGGTTTTAACCCACTGAGCCACCCAGGTGCCCGTGGGTGATGAATTTTGATAAGCATCTGTCCATATGCACAATTCCCTGATATTACTGATATGAAATAGCAGGGTAAATACACAACAATTCCAAAGTACAATTGTCTTTCAGCAGGAGATGTTTTCTTAATTTCTATTCTTCACTTGGTACTGTTTTGTATAAAATTTTCAATTTATGGACACCTGGGTGGCTCAGTGGGTTAAACGTCTGCCTTTGGTTCAAGTCATGATCTCAGGGTCCTGGGATTGAGCCCTGCACTGGGCTCATTGTTCAGTGGGGAGTCTGTTTGCCTCTCACCCGTTTGTGCTCTCTCTCAAATAAATTAATTCTCTAAAAAAAAATTCTCAATTTATATTTATTAAATTAACTTGGACTTAGGACATTTTTTATGGATAGTATGGAATGGGAGTCAGTGTTATGAATGATGTAAGTTGAAGATAAAGAACCAAACTTAACTAAATTTTCTAATTCATGTGGCACTTAATGACAGGGTAGCTTGACAGATGGAGGAACTTTTACAGCCCACTGATTTGATTTAGGATTGATTCAGGGTTTTTTAAATTAATTTTTAAAAAGATTTTATTTATTTGACAGTGAGCACAAGCAGGAGGAGAGGGAGAGGGAGAAGCAGGCTCCCCACTGAGCAAGGAGCTCTACTCAGGGCTTGATCCCAGGACCCTGGGATCATGACCTGAGCTGAAGGCAGGTGCTTACCCAGCTGAGCCACCCTGGCATCCCAGGATTGGTTCAGGATTATCCTAAATCAGTTCATTTGGAGTTTGTGGGCCTAAGGGGTTTTTTTTGTGTGACATTTATGGAGGATACATACTCAGGGGAAGTAGAAGGGTACACACACATACATGCATATTTAATAATACTTATATATTAAGTAAGTGTTATATACTTCTAATACCTATATACATGAAACCATACTTATCTGATATTTTATGTTCATTGTCTCATTTGAGCCAAAACAACTCTATGAATTAGGGAGTAATATCAGCATATTAGCACTGAGGAAACTGAGGCTCAGGGATTAGGCAACCTGCATGATTTCACACAGTTCAATTCTGGATTTTAATTGAGGTCTGCTCAATTCTAAGCTTCTGTGTTCTTTTTTATTGGCCTTCTGCTTAAGAAATCAAGCATTTAAGAAGAATGCAAACCACTAAAAATCTATTGGCAAATGTTGACAGTTTCAAGATATACATGAGCTTAATCTATTCATTAGGAAATCATGATCAGTCTGTTGATGGTAGAACCTGAGCCCTAAACATCAAGAACCAGCTTCTCTGAGGTAGGGTGAAGGGGGAGATGGTATCCTGAAAGGGCAATGCGCTTGAAGGAATTACCACGGTATGGTGGCAAATTTTGATAAGCGTTTTTAGAGTTACTAATTATAATATTTGAATTCCTATCTCTTGCCCTGCAGGTATGAGGCACACTAAAATTACTGTACTCTGTGTATTTTTGTGGTGAGCAAATGGCAAAGACACATTTCCTCGGGATACAAATTTTTTCCCATATGCAAACAATATCCTCCTTTATTTGAATGAGAACAGATGGATGAAGCCTCAATATAAATACTTATTGCCCATAGTAATGGATGATTTTATGAGACATTCAAATTGGGCTTAAACAAGGGTATGAATTAGTAGATCTGCTTAGCTTGATATTTTTATTCTGACAACAAGAATTTCTATAAGAAAGGGTGAAGCTGAAAGGGCAACTGAGGCCCCTTTGAGTGAATTAGTATTCCTGTTGCATTACCCTGGTGGATAATATTCTTTACCTCCGATGTGACCCTTACAAATTTAATTAAATTTGATGGCTGGCCAGCATGTAGATTATTCCTGCTGTAGACAAAACTTCGATGTTTTCTGGCTATGGATAAAATATTTGTGGAAGTTCCTATTAATTTATGTCACTCACCTAACTTTTCTAACATTAGACGTCAGAGTTGAAGAGCAAATGATATTTGCTGCCTTGCTATTATGTGCCTCATGTCTATTAATGGTAAACCAAAAAAGTGTGATGGTACTGTATGGCCAGGGTCACTGGAGATGTTTTATAAAGTGTATTTGTAAAACTGTTGGATTTTAAACAAACCTGATATATGAAAATTAGAGGTTATATTTATTTTTTAATGGAATTTATTCCCTGTGTGTGTGTACAAAATTAGGTATCAGAATCCCCAAAGTAAATCCAAAAAAGAACCACATTCATATAACAAGGCCCCTTTTTATTAAAACATCAACACTTGAATGTTTTCTATTAAAAACCAAGCTCTAGTGAAGAGATTATTTTCTCATCTGTACAAAGCTTATTCTCAGCATCTTGATAATTAATATTTCACATACACTTAACAGCATTTGGTGATTTTGAGATGCGACGTTGTTCTGAACCAAGCATTCCTACTATCACAGTAGCCTCTACGTGGAGCTTTTTTCCTAAGCGCACGTTGACAAGGCTACGGTGGGGTAGAAGCTGCATGGTACAGTGAGACTGTAGTTTCAAAATTAAGCGGATTGCTTTCTGGTGTTATGGCTCTGGCAAAAACCAGCCAGTTCTTTCGCGTCTCTATTTCCTCATCTATGAAATAGGAATGATAACACCTTCCCTGTGATGACTGACAAGTGGTATATTTGGAGAAGCAAATAAAATTTTATGTCATCATTATTGAAGCATTGACAAACCCTACTAATGAATGGTTGGGGGCAAGAGGAGTATTGGAAAAGAGTTCCTTCCCACAAAGTACAAACTACACTTGTGCACTGAAGGGCAGGATGGCAGTGTGGTAAGAATACAGGACAACGGGCACTGAAGGATCTGCTTGTGACTCAGACTATGCTGATCTCTTCTTGTTACCTTATGCTATTCTAGAGCCCCTGGCTGCCGTGCTGTCTCTAGAGCACACATTCTTATAATGATATTCTGGACACCTACGTGCCTCATTCCTTGACTTCCCTTCAGAACTCTGTTCAAACAGGACTTCATTGCAGAAGCTGTTTCTTGTGACGCTGCATAAAATGAGGCCCCGTTCTCAACCACAGTGACTTTTATCCCTGCTTGATTTTGCTTTACTGTTACATGGTTTATTGATTGTTGATTTTCTTTCCATGAAAACACAGGCTTCATGGGCACAGGAACTTTGTCTCTCCTGTTGACCAGTACATCCACAGAAGCTATAGGACATGGATGTAAATGAGGGAAGAAATTAGGCTAGGAGCAGAAGAGTTGGATTCCAGTCTTTTCTCTCTGTGAACATGGAGAATCTGTCAGTTATTTCTGGATTTCACTTTTCTCACTGTAACTGCTAGTATCAATTTTTATTTTTTGCATAGTAATTGGGAAGTTAATGAAAGGAGCAAACTATTTATGTGTACCTACTACAGGGCATACCTTGCTGCAAGTAATTTGCATTAATTATCCAAGCGCCATACTAACTTGAGGAATGGATGGAAGTATGCCTATTTTGCAGATTAAGAAACCAAAGCTAAAACAGTTTGCAGCTTGTAAAATCTAATGAAAATGTGTGAAATAAGTATTGAAGATATAAGTCTTTTTATAAAAATAACATCTTACTAGACTAGCAAAGAAATTAATGAATAGCTATTTATGTTAAAACCATCCTAGAGTTGTAACTGAACCAGTGTTGAGTTCACTCCTTGGTGAATCAGAAACTACACCAGGCTGGGTTGTCCCACAAAGAAAACTCTTATTTACAGCAAATAGGGAGATCACAGCGAGTGACTTCTAAAGCTCTGACTCCCTAAGTAAGGGTGGATGGGTTCCTTTTATTTAGGCTAAATAAAATATCTAGGATGGTATTTTATAGTTAGGATGAATATTTAGACAGGGAAGCTTTGTTATCAACTGTAGAGGTGGGCATAAAGTGTGTGTGCCTTAAGGAAACATGTGTGTACATACATTATACTTTATGTAAATGAGGCTTGTGCTCCCCTCCTTGGGTGGAGATTTTAGCATTACAATGAGGTAAAGGTAGTTGTTGGTCATTCCAGAGGTGACCATTCAGGCACCAGTCAGGGGGTGGGGTTTAGCCCAACAGGTCTGGGTGGTCTAGGCCTGTGGAAGGCCTTTTCAGGGCAGTCGCCATCACCTAGATTTTTTCTATGTTAAGAGGAAAGGCAGAAAGGGGGAAAATGGAAGACTAAATTTAGTGAATACAAGTAGGTGTGTAGTAAAGGCCATTTCTTGGGGTCTGGCTGGTGACCTAATTTGCTAGATGAAAATAATATATGATTAGAGTAGTTTCTCCATTTGTATGATAACTTTAAGCATGGACAAGAAATAAGTAGAACAAAAATAATTCGTTTGGATATATTACCATTGGTACTATCTGCTGAAAGGTTTATAGTTTCCATTTTTTTAAATAGAGATCTGTTATCACCAGAGCAGTAATTCCCTAAACATTTTAGATCTGTTGTAATAGAAATTTTTTCAGACCCACTTAATTTTTTTTCAGCAAAGGACAACTTGTTATTTTGATAGTGCTTTGAAATTTCTACTTTGTACACTTTTGTATAATTTTAAATTAATGTATAGGGTGTATACTCTGTTCAGGGTATAAAGGACTTTGATCACATATTGACTTACGGGCTTTGGTAATAGCTTAAAGGCCTTCTAATGTCTGTAGCACAAGGTCTGGCAAATGTTCAAGAAATTAGATGGAGGATACTTTGTTTATGCCCAAGCCTTTTTGGCTAATTCAGGTACAAAAATAAGAGGTCTCAAAATTCTTTTATCCGAAGAAGAAATGGAAGAAATCTCTTTGAACGAGAATTTTCAGGTGTAAGGTGGGAGAGAAAACTCAAGAAAAGACTTTCCATAGAAAACCATTTAAATGACAAGATAGCTAAGTTATCCTCACAAAAGCTTACTGGGTAGCAAGGGGAAAATAGTGGTCTTCATGAACTCAGAAAAAAGGAAACATTTCTATTTCTAAGTGCTTTATACATCATATCTCTTTTATTAAAATTTGGAAGAAGTAATCTTAACTGGGCTTACAGCCATTTAGAAAAACTGAATAATTAATTTCTACTGTTTGTTTTTCTATACCAGGCTAAAATATTTTATTCTATTCACCTAAATGGCTTCAGGCCCAGCGAGCAATATGCTAAATGAAAAGTTTGTCATGGGGAAAGATCTTCAAAAATTAAGCAATTTTCTCATTTAAATAATTTTAAGAGACCCAGAGTAGATCACATTTTAGGTACATGGATAAAATTGAATTACCTTTTAATTTTGATTCCCCACTCTTAAAATGTATAGGAAGTTTAATTAGAAAATACACATATGATTTCCATTGATTAAATTGAGGATGGTATTGAGATGCTAAAAAGTTTCTCTGTTACTGATCTTAGGTCTGTCACCTTGGACACGCTGTTTCAGATCCTCTGGGGCCAGTTTAAATGAAATTGGCCAAGTGAAAATGACAAGAAGAAATGCTTTTTATTCTCCTCTAGAGTTAAAAAAAAAAAAAAAGGTGGTGGAGACATGAGATGAATGGGGAAAATAAGTATCAGGCATCAAAGTGTTGGTGTAAATACATTGCTTGATTTTTTCCGATGGAATAGATCGTCATACAAGGAACTTTTGACTTCAGTCTGTCATTTTACTTAATTACTCATTTGACAATGACAATGTGAAATAATGTTTAGTAAAGTTTTTTTTTTTTTTTTTTAAATCCTCTATTTTACTAAGTGGAAAGGAAATTCGAGATTTGCCACATTATCTTGTATTTATTGAAATGCTTGTTCTGATACTCTTCAGAAATATGCAACTCCAGGTACTGATTGTTGATTAAGAGGAAGCATTAAGTGTGGAATTGGGGCAAGATAGGGTAGGGGTGTGACTCTGTGTGTATGTGCACATGCTGATTTAATTAAAAAGGATTTAAATTATAGTTGTAGAGGACAGAAGAAAGGGAGCTATATCTAGGTGCTTATGTTTGTGTTTTCTTTGCAACAATAATATACTGAAAGCTTAAATGGATGAAACATAAATTCTGGAGAGAAGAACATCTTAATGTAGACCCATCAGCTGACTAATCTGTGGTCTAATCAGTATGTTACCATTATGATTTGAAAGGAAAACATGCTTGGTCTGTAAGGATGCTTTGGAGAACAGAACCAAACAAAAATGAAAGTTCAGACTTTTTTTTTTTTTTCCCCCTATCATACATTGCTTTTTTCATGAGCAGCAGTATTCTAGCAGTTTTTATCTGAAACATTAGCCTGGCCCAGTAGGTGTCAGATTAGATATACATTACTCCATTATCTTGGTATACTACTCTGCATCAAAGGATCTATGGACTTGGAAACTGAAAAGGAAAGAGAATAAATAAAGGATATCTCTTTTCAGTTTTAGAGTAGCGCTTTTAACATTAAGAAAAATCAATAACTGGATTGACTGCATTCAGTAGGGAGCATTATTGTTTCCCATAATGTATCTAATGCATATCATTACCAGAGTAATCACATTATTATCTGCCTCTGCCTTGCTGCTTGCTTCGCTAGATATGAAGCCAGAGCTATTTGTAAAGTAAGGTTTTTTTCTCTTTTGCAAAATTGCTGCAAATTGTATTTTTCCCATTTTCTTTATTAGTTGTTTGAACTAGCCAGAACCTCTGAATTCAGATTAAGTGTCTTGGTTTGTTGTGGTAGTTATTATTTTTCTCCTTCAGGATTCCTTTTTGTCTCTTACTCAAATTAATCTTGGGAAACGGGACAAATTGTTTGTGGTTCATCGTACTGTCTGGTGTGGAAGATGGGGTAGCATGAGCTGAATGTGGGGGTGGGCTTTATGTTTGTGAGATACCTTTTAAAGTCAGCAATTGCAGAATGATCCTGAAAAGCATTTCCAACAGTGTTATATTTCAACCTTCCAGTCCAGGGGGCTCAGGCTAAAATAATAAAGAGTGTCCAGAGATTAGAACAATCAATTTCCTTTCTGTATCTGATTATGAAGGGGGTAGAAGATATGCCTCTCTTAATATGAGATGCACATTTCACTTACGTTTAACTCCTTCATTCATGAACTTCATGACATTCAACTAAACTGTGTGCACCCCTCACTTGTATCACGGGAACCACACTCCATTCTATTCTTGGTAGAGATTTGCAACAATGTGTGTTAGGATACCCAGCCAAGACTACGGTGGTGGTGTTCTTCTCAGTGACAATATAATAAAATGGTGGCTATTCCCAGTGACAATATAATAAAAGAGGGTCAGTGGAGCAGAAAAACTGCCCAGATGATGACTAAAGTGAATACATATGGGGTGTTTCTCCGAAGAATTCCTTATACTTCAATAGCAACTGAAGTTGCTAGTGATGTCTGATTAAAAAGCTAAATGGTGGGAAAGAAAACAAATGCAGTATTCTTAAAAATATGACACCAGGGGGGCACCTGGGTGGCTCAGTGGGTTAAAGCCTCTGCCTTCGGCTCAGGTCATGGTCCTAGTGTCCTGGGATCGAGCCCCACATCGGGCTCTGTGCTCTGCGGGGAGCCTGCTTCCACCTCTCTCTATCTGTCTGCTTCTCTGCCTACTTATGATCTCTGTCTGTCAAATAAATAAATT